>NC_065413.1:8500000-9700000 GCF_024362695.1 Pectinophora gossypiella | reverse complement strand
TAATCATAGGGCTATGCCATCCCGCGCACGTATTCTATTTCCTTCGATTCTGACACATTAAAAAAAAATGTGTCATTTTTTTAAAATGTTCTTCATCCGTCTTCGGTTTTTGTTAGATATTAATTAAACTTTATACATTCTGATAACAATTGTCATCATTGAAAGATTTCTCGTCCAAATAATTTAATAATAATAATTGATAAATGATTTTTGATTTAGTTTTTTATTAATAATAATTTGAGACGTGATATATATCAAGGCTACGACACCATATGGATAATTATAAGACGTATGAACTCGCTAATAAAAAAGCAGTCCCAATTAAATTAACACTTAAAGCAAAGGACGATTTATAGGTACTTGAGGAACGTCGTTGATTCGCCCTCGAAATCGGAGCGTTTGTAACTTGGCTAGCCCCCTGTTATTCTTGCTTTTTCTTCTTTTATCGGTTAAACCACATGGTGTCCTTTTGCGCAGTGAAGCGTGAGCCAAACAGCCAGTCAGTTATAATTTACGGTTATTGAATAAACCTCAGGAATCATTTTTACGACTTTCTGTCGAAACTCGCTCCTATAGTTTCCAATCTTGTTACAATTCTGTAACTCGTGCCTCATTGTAGCTGGATATTAAGTTTGGGAAGTTAATTTTATTTATCGTACAAACAATCCGAAAAGAAGGCGCGTTGCCAAATATTTGGTTACTATGTCTTAATAGATTTTGACTCGAGGATGGTATACTTCGCAAGCCACCACATCGTTGCCTGCTTTTCTAAAAATAAATACCTATTCCACTAATTTCAATGGGACGGTTCATGAAATAAACGTATTATATTATCATAACAAATCATTATTTATTTATTTTTTGTTGAGACTTACTGCAGGTTTGCCTCAGATGACATTAACTACTTGGCCAGACAAATGGAGAGTGCGGAGAGCTCTTACCTGATACAAATATATCATACACTGTTTTCGTAAATTACTAAGATATTCCGACAGCATCTGTTTTAAAGCCAATTACAATTAAATTATTAGGTATCAGTGGCAATATTCTCGGGAATTTTAGTAGGTAAGACCTTAAAGGTACCATAACTGGCTACCGCTTCGGGTAAATCTAATAAGATAAATATAAATGAAGTGTAAGTATATTGACAGGTTACCACCCATCGCCTGTTGAATGATTGTATAATTTCATCTCGTCAGAGAAGATGCGTGAAAAGAAAAAAGAAAAATCGCATGGAAAAAGCTACATCGACAAGAGCGTGGCTCTTAAATTACTGAAAAGTGAAGATAAAATATGATCCCTTTATCACTCTAATATTTATTTAGTTAATTATCCCTAAATCCTGGTATTTCAAACAAAGATTAGTTGGGGAACCGCCTAATTACTTACTTACTTACTTCTTAGTACAGAATCCTTGAACCCTGACCAATGACGCCATCTCGTATGGCACATAGCGAGCACTGTGTAAATCTTAATTAGGTACTAATATTATTAACTAACAGAATGTGAACTTATAAAATAAAAACATATTGGGTGGAGAATCGTAGTAGCGGGGTGTCGAAATGGCACGTGCTCGTTATCTCATTAGCCATGATTGGCTGCGCTTGCGTCGACACGTCCGCACCTTCTAAATTACTTTTTTAACATCATTTGCTCAGCTGAACACGGATTTTTTAATTCTGTACACCGCAATTTAGTTTTTCTTACACCTTACTTTGTTGGACATATTTTTTCGCATGTCGATTTTCTGTTTTTGACAGGTAAGGTTCTAGTTATAAACCAAGCCATTCTTACAACTAGAATTATTACTTGCGAACCCATCCATTCTCGCAAGTTCCCTATTAACAGACATTTTATCAATTGCTCAAAAGTAAACTCAAAAGTGATATTTTTTTTAAACCCTATCCTAAAGGCAAAGTACGAAGTAGAGATGACATGACATGACACATGGGTGCATCAAATCAAATATGATACACAACCTAAACGATAGTGGCTCCGGTTCCTGCAGACACCTCCTAATTTTATTTTAAGTTATACCCGTCATTTTCTTACCCGTCGAATAGGAAAGAGACGGATGATTGACAATTTTAAAACGAATGAACAACCCGGGCGAATAAAATAGACATCTCGCTCATATACAATCCGTTTGACGTGTGCTGTCAGCTTAATTCTGTCGGATATTTACAAAGGTTTTTTTTTCTGCCTAAAATTGACGTGTGTGTTCCATACATTTTATGCCTGTATATTACCCGTCCCATTCCTTTTCGGTGGATAAGAAAATGACAGGTATAACTTAAAATAAACTTATATGGTGTGTACTGTAATCAGCACCATTAGCACTTTTTAAAATGAGTAGGTTGGTTAAGCACCAATCAAATTATAGCAATGTTACAAACCACGAGAGCTTAAAACTATTTGATAGTGAAAAATTCTGACGTGTTCTATAAGTACAAGACTGTTTTGCTTATTTTACAACGATTTCTACAAATAGGTACTTATTTATTTAACGAAATAATATGCGTTGCGTTTTACTTAACACAGTAATGACATACCAAACGTAGACCTATTTACAATAAACATAGAACACAATACATCATTGCTCAGACTGTCAGGTAAAGTGTGCCTAACCCAACCTAACCTAACCTATACCTAGTGCTGCCTAGACGGTCAGTTGCTTTTAATTAGTACATTGTTCACCAAGAGATAAGTGACCGATTACCAACGAGGGTACGAATTGGGAATCGTACTTTCTCACAAGTGATACATAGTGTTTTACGTTACGTTCTTTACTTACTACATTTACAAGCAAAATAACTTATCATTTTCATATTATAAATTATATTGTATACCTAGCTACAATTAAAGCGCGCGATTGCTTTTTTTTTTTCAAGTAATGGCAATATCAGTGGCAATAGGTACATTGATGTATGTATACTCGTAATAACAATAGTTTCACAAAAAGTAATATTTACAACCAATTAGAAGCCAGATGGCTTCATATAAATTGTTCATTGAAAATATCCGACCAATATTCATTTTGGGGGTTGTTTTTATAATGTATTAGGCATCACTTGGTCTGCCACTGGCAAACGATTAACGGTGTAGTTGTAGTAAAGTAGATAAATATATGTTAATTAGAAATACTTATTGTTAAAAACTACGCCCGCATCGTCGTCTATAAAGAATTAATAAATTGAATGAACCTCTTTGGATAGGTATCCTTAAAATGTATTAAGTATTTATTTATTTAGTGTAGGTCACTAGTCACATTTAGTGGACTTGGATAAAGAAAACTTTTTGCGATTTGGCATTCTTATTTTTAAATTAAGATCCTACTAAAGTAGACGGTACTTATCGGATATTTCAAATTATTTGCCGCTTTTCAAAAAAGGAAAATGGCACTTTCCGAATAGGTGTAGTAATAATATGAAGTTTATCTCTCACTTATAAAATGAACCATCATCCGACTTTTGAGCGACAGCCATTCTATTGTATCTCTAAATATTTCCACAGCCAAACTAATGAACCAACCTACGCTCGTTTTCACTATTGAGCATAAATTACAGCTTTTCACACCACACACGTCGCACGTTTTAACCCTCATTATAACTTAAACGCTTTTCTTAGCGAAATGCTTGTTATTTTTTGTAATTTATTATTTTGACGTCAAAAACATCTTGTAGTTTGAACCGACAAAAAAGCTGTTAGAATACTTATATAAAACAAGTCTGCTCTTAATCGGGGATCGGACCGCAAACCCTTGGGTGTAATTTAAAACTCAATTTACAGTGTAGTGGAAACAGTAGGAAAAGCATGAAAAATAATTATTTTTTAAAAAATTACATGATTAGGTATTTATTGAAGGCTGGAGATAATGATGAATTGATGAACTGTACGGTCACGAGCATTAATATGTATACACTTTGGTACCATGTCACATTAACTTTTTTGACAAATTGAACTGTAAGTCTCACTAAATGTCAAATATGTTAGTGCGACAGAGTCCTAAAGTGGGTACATTATATTGCTCATCACTGTACCTATGCGCCAATTAAGAATTCAACTACTTATATGTAGGAAAGTGAGTAGAAAGTAAGAGGTAATGCTATGGAAGTATAATGAATGGGGATTTGGTTGTTTATGGTATGAATTTAGGATGATTAATGAATGGGAAGGAATAAAAGTTTTAAAAATATATAGGTTGGTTGATTGTTGTCGGAATATAAATATTCCGACAACAATCCAATCATAGACAACCTAAAGCTATATTGGGATTTTTGAAAATAAAAGGAGTCAAGATTATTAAAATAACCCTTTTTTATTTATATCCCACTATATTTCATGCTATTATTTACGAATATAATCAGTAAAGTTACTTTTAAATTACGAAAATCCTTTTTTTTCTTTTTCCTGTCTCTCGATTTGTTAATCAATATAAAAATGCTATTGTTGTTGAGATTCTCCTTATATTTAGAGAAAAATCTTACATAATCCAGACGCCAAGGGTTTGGTGCCGATAGGCTAATGGATTCCTCGAAATCGATACTGTTTTCCATTTCTTAAAACACTCAATTTGCGGAGCGTAAAAATCGACTCAATGTAAAAGTAATAGCGATGCTGAGTGAATAAGCAAGTTCATATCCGATGCACGTTAACCCGCTAGTTAGCGGAGTTTACACAAACAGTGGCTTGTTAACTGTAAATTAACTAGTTCGTTTCGTTACGGTCACAATTCAAACTCTTCGTTACGTGAACGGCAAACACCAATTGTCTTTTAGCTGACGACTTTGTCGGCTTTCACTAAACTCTGCTCTATCCTATAGTGAACAGTATAGACTGTCCAACGTTCTAACTAGTGTTGATGTACAATTAGGTTACGATACGACAATTACGATAGTGATACGACTGGTCAAATAAACAATTGAATTTAGCTAGTTTACTGGACTTTGTGTTGCTGGTTTAGTGGTCTTTAGTGGATCCATGTGAGTCTTCAATTAATAAACTAAGTAAGAAAGTTTGCCCTTTAGTGGTGCACACAGACACGGAACCGGGATTTCCAGACTGGGTATTTTTGTATTGTTCGGGTTTGTGTGCACGCGTTTTGCTATGATGAATTGTACAGCATGATACAACATGTCAAAAAGTACACAAACCCTCTCTCAGTTTTCACGACATGTCTGAGAAGATAAATAACGTCCTTTAGGTTTTTATTCGCTTCTGATCCAGTATTTACCAGTTACATAGAAAACGAATACAGAAAACACTACTCTAAATAGTTGGTGGACTGTCAATTTCCGGAATAATTGCCGTCGCCAACCGACCAAGTGAAATAGCGCCGGGCACCACCGCGCAAGGCACTTTGTAACAAATATTTCTTGATCCTTTACGAAATACCGAAGCTATTGCCTAGTTTTCCTTCTGGAATAGTCGTTATAAAGACTTGTGCACACAAAACTATGTTTCAAAAAATATTTGATGATGCGGTAAGTATATTAGAATAAAATGTGCTTCCTAAATGACCTACTACAAAGGGATATAAATAAAATTAGGAAAATTATCTATCATTCCTTTTAGGCGGACGTAATAGACCCAGCAATTCAAATTCAAAAGTCAAATTCAGAAATATTTTTATTCAGTAGGTAACATAGTTACACTTTGAATCGTCATTTTTTACATAACGAACGCCCCATCCGCCTAAAAACTACTGCAGCTTCTCACAACCTGTATAGACGGAGAAAAGAAGCTGCAAGAAAAGCCTCGGTACAGGGCCCTATACGTTCTTTAAAAAACACAGTGAAATATTGTCTTATACAATTTAGTAATTTAATGTAATCTTACGAGGCAAATGTCCAAAAATCTATTAGTGAAGTATAATTGTTAGATATTAATATTATTATATTACGATAAATGGCATATCTGTTCGCATGCTACATTATTTACTACAAATTCTTATAATGTGATGTTTTAAATAAGTAGACAGTACTGTTGTTCTTTTCTTTTGTTCGTTAAACTAGCTATTCGTAAATATGTATTGTGTTATTCTACAAAAGGGATGTGGCATACTTATTCCCTTCCTGAAACATGATCGTGTTGACGTCACCGGCTAATGTCTTTTTTCTACACCCTGACAATAACGCGCATAGATAGTATTGAGAAATGTAGCCTTCATTCTACAGAATTTAAGTAACAAAGTGGTGTATGTACTCTTCCTGGTAACTAATGGAATTTAGGCTACTGCTGTTGTAGGCAACTGAATTTATTTCTAAAAGCTCATAAAAAGGGTTTTTTCAGAAATTAACACTTCTATAATAAGGTTAACCTTTATCATCATCATCAATATAAGAGCCACGCTCTTGTCGGTGTAGCATTTTCCATGCTACTTTTATAGGGCAAAATAGGGCAGTGGTTTCCCTCTTGCTTCCGCCCCGCAGTATACTCTGTCTGACGCAAGTGGGATGGCACCCAGAGTAGTCTATTACAAAGCCATACTAGGACTCCTGTTCTCTGCCTCTGAATAGTACTGACAGTTACTGCTGCCCTCTGTCAGGTTCCAGGTAACAGTCCCTGTGACTTGCCCCTTCCGTCCTGCATTGCCGTACCGATGGCTCCCATCTTCGCCTCTGCCACCGTTGAGGTCTTCACCCGTATCCCTCGGCAAAGGTTTTACGTTATACCCCGTAGGTCTGGGTCCCTATTAGAACTCAGCCACCATCTCTCTCCGGCCTACATAAAATGATAAAAACAAATTTCGACGCCTACTTACTACTTATTGTGTAACCATCCTAACCCAATCGTTTCGTACGACGGTCCCCAGATACATGCATGTAAGTTTCGGAACATACAGTCTATTAAAAGTCATACGCGATCCCGTTATGCATGCGAAGCATCTGTAACTTTTGAATATTCTTGCTTCTTTTTATTGGTAGGAACGAATCACATTTTTCTGAAAATGTTATGCCTTTGGTCAAAGCAACCTTCTGCAGAGAAAGACAGTGTTATAATATATTTTTATTTTCGTGTGCTTATTTAAGCACTATCGGTGAAATACGAAATAAAAATAAAGACTCATCAAAACTACGTTCGCACATTTAATAACACAAATAACGTTTGCAGCCGCTCATAGAACAAAAAACTTTGTAAACATTGCTTGTAAAGTAATATTCAAAAACCTGTGTTTTCCAAACCAATAGAGTTGAATTCGTTGTTACCGGTTCATGTTGAGTTCAGAATTATCAAACAAAGTTGGACATACCTGGAGATACAAGCCAAATGCTTCTGGCAAAAATACAGTTATAATTAGGTAGTTACAGAATAAATTAGCGGTGGTGATTCAAGTGAAAGAATGAACTGATGTGACTTTTAGCCTAAAAAGTTTGTCGAATCAATGAAAGTTTGAAAATAAGTAATTAAAGGCCGATTTCCCAATGGCATCTATGGTACAATGAAGTCTTCCAATTTATTTTTCATACAAAAAGTTGTCATTTCATTGACAAATTATTTACCTGTTTATTGAAATATCGACCCTTAATATAATTGAATAAATATAATATTTTAAGCATGATTTAACATTAGAGTACGTTACACGTGTAAGTTAGGCGTAATAAAAGAAGTAGGAAAAACAGGGTCAGGAAACAAACATAAATTAAAGTGGAAAAAATAACAGCTTCCCATCTACTTTGTACTTGTACCCATTTCGTTTGTTTTCTCTTTCAGTCTGTTACTGTGTACAGGAAAATCTAATAAAAACTAAAAATAGGCGTGTTAGTAAAAGGTAACGATCACTTTATTTTAAAAAACATCCTACAAAATCCGTCTTACGATTCCGTTGTCAAACCGGAAACAATTACCTACTCTTAGATGTTTATTTTCTTTGAAAATAATCAGTTGTATCTTTTTCGTGAAAAATGTCTGTAACTGTAGGTAAGTTTTTATAACTTACGATAACCAAACTGTGTTTCTTTTTATTAACAAAGGCCAATGAATACACTCTTAAATATTTATACCAACCTAGTCTATAAACTGGAAATAAAATAAAATTTTATTAGTTTGTTTATTTTAGTAGGTACATCAGAAACCAGTATTATTTACCTGCGATATTATCGAAGTTGTGAACTACTGAGCAGTCAAAGTCAGAAGTTACCCAATGCAAGTGACACTTCCGCAAATTCTCTTTACAAGGGGAGGTAGGGGAAGGGTGGCAGTATAAAACTGAAAGTTTCTACCAAGCATAATTAAATAGACCGTGGAGCGGGCCTCGGCTGCAATTACTCAAACCACTGCATAGGTACAGCGTCCCGATAGCCATCTCGATAAAGTAACATCTCCAATATCTCCCTGCTACCCTAGTAACCGAGTTAAATCAAGGCCTGATGTATGTAAACCCCTCTATGAAATCCAGATTAACTTGAACTTCAGAAGCAATCCGATTGTAAATATCTACTTAGGGTAAACGGCTTATTAAAGTATCAAGATAATTTTATTTTCATAAAGATTTATTTTGTTTTATTTTTACAAGGCGTGTTTAGATCAGACTTCAAACACTGTTTACGTTTACACTAAAGCCTTTACACAAGTTCTATCGTGACTCAATATTTTCTTGACAAGTTATTAGTTGAACGCACAACAACGAGAACATAACGATTATGAACATTGCTCGAGGAAAAAATAATAAAAAGGTTAGTAAGTATATTAAAAACCTAGCCCTTCTTGTATTACAACTAAAATCTGCAGCATTATTAAGTGTGCTTTGACTTTAAAAAAGCTAAGAACGTCTCCACTTTGAGGTTTTCATTTCATCTCAAACATGGGTTTGTACGCGCTTGTAAAGCTGAGCGTCTCAAAGGAAATAGACGCTACACTTGTAAGACATCGTCGTCATCGTCATCACCTGTAAAGCTATATAACTTTTAGTGTAATATTAGTTAGTATATTGATCTGTGTGATCTTTTCCGGGTGTTTTCTAGTCTATCAAACTGTAATAGTATTGGTGGAAGTAGTGTGGAGGCACGCACACAGGCGCGGGCGGGATGCAGTCGGCGTGTCTGTGTACGTGTCTGTGTAGTTGTGTCTGTGTGGGTGCGGCACGTGTAACTCGGGCTACCTCCCTCGGTCGCTGCGCCCCTGGTACCTCGCTCGCTTCGCTGTAAGCGATCTAGTTCGCGAGAACTTTGAAGCGGAAAATTTTATCTGACGCTGCTAAGTGAAGTGAAAACGCAATATGAAATGTGGCCCTCTTTTGGGTCAATTTTCCGCTATAAATAGGTTGGTTAGCTGTAATGTTTGTCGATCGATGAGTTTAATTTTGTCAAAGGGTAATGCGGTATCAATATTCATTGTAAGCAATCACAATTCGACGTAAATGGAACCAAAATTTGGTTCACATTACGTTAATCTATAAATATATTGGTTTCATTTCCATTAAAGTTCACAACATAAACTTTCAGTTTACTACATGTATACCAACTTGGCAACTGGTCAAATCAGCTAGGTACCTATACTATACTTTTATTGCGGTTTCAATGCCAGTCCCTACGTGATTTGATTATCAAATAGGATTATTCAACTACCTATTACATTATGTGTGACAATTTGATTCTAATTAAACTTGAATGGGATTCATCCGAATGAAAATGCAATTTCACGTTGTAATTTAGCTTAATTAGTAAGATTAAGCTATGAGTAGTTCGTTACTAAAATAAACCGCATTTGAACCTACGTGAAGTTGAAGTATAAGTGGAATAAGTTAGTCAAGACTGTAATCAAGCCTCTTCATAGTGGCCGTGAACCGAGGTTACACGCTGCTACGGGGCAAAGGGGGTCGATCCACCGCTACGGCGTAACACCGCTACACCGCGCTACGGTTTAGTAGCGAATGAGCATATTTTTACACGTCATACGTGTGACTCTTCTTTGTAAGATTAGAGTCAACAACAAATATAATAATATGGTTGTTTTTGAAAATAATGTTACGTATTTTTTTATTTGACGGCTAAAGGAATAATTAAAATATAAGAAAAATAATTTCGTCTATTTCGAAACTGCTTTTGAAATAGTGCTTCTAAGAGTAGGTATCGGTATCAGTAGGATATAAGTATGTAGGTTATTCATGCAAATAATTTACAATATCAACAAAGACAGTAGTCAGGCAGTACAATTGCGAAAGTGCTCATATCTTTGTTACATAATACATTACAACACTTTACGAAATATGTACGTACAGCTTTGTACTGCAAGTGTTGGCGATAATTTGCACTAGAAAGTCTGACTCATGTGTAAAATAAGTTTAAAAAAATAAGTCAGTGTTTATTAACTCAATGGTTCTGATTCCAGTACACACCACCTAACTTTATTTTAAGTTATACTTGACTTATCCGGCGATAACTAAAGAAACGCGTATTCGACAGGCATACATTTATGGAACACGCATCAATTTTATGCAGAAATTTAAAAAGCCCTCCCAAAATTTTACATTGACCAATAACCCGACCGAATTAAGTTGACAGCACACGTCAAACGGGTTGAATGTCAGCGAGATGCCTAATCTATTCGCCAGGGTTAATCATTCATTCATTTTAAAATTTACCGTTGTCAATCATTTGTAACTTTCCTTTTCAGTGGAAAAGAAAATGACGGGTATAACTAAAAATAAAATTAGGAGGTGTCTGCAGGAATCGGGGCCATTGTTTGTAAATTGAACATTCAACTGGTCTACGTAACCACTAAATATCATCTAATACTTCTACTCAATACGAATGTTTTTATTTGTAACAACATAAAATATCATCACGTCTATATACCTAAAGGTGTAGATAGAGGTGAATAGTATTTTACGTAACATAGAATCACGCCTATATCCCGGAAGGGGTGGGCAGAGCTATATACATAGTAATACACCTGCTCCTCGCCAGCTATGTATAAGTCCCATATGTGAGCGAGCCTGTTCTTATTATCCGGGCAGAAATCCTAGAACCGACGTGATATCAATTATCTATGATCCATTTGATCCAAACATGAATTCAAATTCATAAAATCAAATTTATTGGTTCAGAGCCCAAGCCGGGAGTCGAACCCGTGCGTGACAATACGATGTAATTACGGATTATCAGGGATATCAATGGTTGGCAAATGGAATTCTATAGTCTCTGCTTACCCCGGTGGGAAATAGGCGTGAGTTTATGTATGTATGTATGTATCAATGGTTTTTTTTTATTCCTATTTTTATTAGTATAAAAACAATCATCAAACAACTACTTATACAGTCATGAGCAATATAATGTACCCACTTTAGGACTCTGTCGCACTAACATATTTGACATTTAGTGAGACTTCCAGTACAATTTGTCAAAAAAGTTAATGTGACATTGTACCAAAGTGTATACATATTAATGCTCGTGACCGCACTTGCCATATTCTGTGTTCTAAGTGAGGAACTCTGGTGTTGATAAAAAGCTAATTTTCCCGAAATGAACTTGGATATACGTAGTTGTGCCCTTCCACAGTGTGCTGGCAGAATTGTAAGCAGTCGATTTTTGAACCGCCGCCAAAGTGTCAGTTCACAGTTTCACAGTGATAATACGTACTGAATAATACAAAGGCATTCAGTTTTATATGTCTATGGTTCTGCAAACATCATGTACATAGGTATAAACTCATGTGTCGTGGAGTCCCACGAATCCTATGTTGGGTGAGTGACTGATTATATGCAATAACTGTGACATCACTGATAAAAGAAAAATAAGGGATCATAGTCTATGGTTTTAATGTTTTTTAGAGAGCGCGGGACTTTGCGTGTTGGCGCGAATACGCTCTCATCAGTGATGTCACAGTAATTGCATATAATCAGTCACTCACCCAACATAGGATTCGTGGGACTCCACGACACTCATGCCCATAAACCCTAGGTTGAGCAGAGATATTAGGAATCAAAAACTTGTAGATTTGTAGTCCCAAAATGGATAACTATAACTTCCGGCCAAGTACTTAATGCCATAAGTATTTAGTAAGTCCACAATATAACATCAAATAAACACTTACAGAAACATTTGACACCGTTAACACTTTCATGAACAATAACAAATTCAAAAATATGTTTATTCAGTAGGTAACATACGTAGTTACACTTTGAATCGTATTTTTTTACATAACGAACGTCTCATCCGCCTAAAACTACTGCTGCTTCTCCCAACCTGTATAGTCGGGGAAAAGAAGCTATAAGAAAAACTTCGGCACAGGGCTCTAGAAGTTCTTTTAAAAAAATACAAAATATTATTATACAATTTTGTAATTTGGCTGCGTAATGTCAATTACCAGAACTAACCAGTAACCAAAATCAAACCTTACTTACTCTTTAGTAAAGTGTTAAAACGAATTTAAATGGCAAAATACAATTTAATAAGTTCGATCACAGAACAGAAATAATAAGGTCGCTTTTTCCTCGAATGTGACGATCGTACACAAGTTTATGTACGTGACCTCAACACGAAATAAAATAATTTAACCAAATTCAATTTGCGGTTTATTGTGTTAATATTGAAATTAAACAATGCGTCGGATTTTGATCGCGGTCGCTGTTTTTGTGTGGTTTTGTAGATTTATCTCGACGTCGGGACGCATTTCGAATCTTGTTCGGACTGAAAGTTCAAACAAAACATCCTGTCAAATATTTACTAGCTGTTATAAGATATTCGACTGGATCTGTTATAAAAGTAAGTATATGGATTACACTGATAATTGGTAATAAGTATTCTAATTATAATCTAAAAAAATATCTGCAATATGTGTACTTTGTGTATACTTTATTATAATAAAATCAAGGTTTACGTTCACATAATATTGGCTTAATAAATACATTATTTAACATAATTCCGAATAAATCAGAATATTTTACCGTACTTATAGGTACTAAACGGTATAGGACTTTCAAGGGATAGGTTTACAAGTGATTTATAAATAAGGTAATTAGTTATTTTTATAATCAAATGCTTATTAGCAGCTATGTCTCTGTTATTCTAGTCCACATACGAGAATATTATTTAATTTACAAATGGTATCGAATTTCGGTGTCAATATCTAAACGGAACATTGATTTCTGTTAAATAATATCGAATGGTAGCTCGTTGTGTGTCGGATTGTCCCATGATTGAGCCATTGTTTCGTCTGGCACGCGTCGCTCAATTTGCTCTATTGTTACAATACACAAACCTCTACAAACATTGTAATTTCACAACCAAATATCAACTTTGTTCTCCCTTTAAAACCGCCCAGGCTGACGTGTGATCGAAAGATCTGTTGTTTTGAACGTTTTTTCGCAATTACTTGCACTTAGTAAAGTATGTATCCTGGTAAGTAACTTGCTGGTTACTAGTGAGTATATTTTGATATTTCGATGTAAAACCTACACAGGTCTTAGATACACTTCCCATCAAAAAAGTCAGCCAAACACCTTTATTTCAATGTTTCGTAAGGATTATCAGAAAAATATTAAATTTTATTTCACAGTGGGTATTATGGTTTTTAATTCTTAATATTAATGTTCGCCGCTTTTTTAATTACCCGCTGGATGCGGGCAGCGCAGGACCGATCGTCGTGGAGATCCTTGGGGGAGGCCTATGCCCAGCAGTGGGCGTCATACGGCTGATGATGATGATGATTAATGTTCCAAATTTAAAATTGAATAGAAGTTTCATATAACCTCTTTCATAGGTAAATTTTATTCTTAATAAACATGATAAAACGGTCTAGCTCAAAGAAAACAAGGGAAACACATAAGAATCCAATGGTCTCCGACGACGCCCTGAGCCGAGGTTCGCGCCCAAGCGGAAGAGCTATTATTATGTTATTAGGGACAAACCAACTCAAGTCCTCAATATCACAAGTCACAAAGGACAACTTGCAGCCACACATAAATACATTGAATTATTTACTATTTTGTTTTTAAGTAGAAAACCGTTATTCCTTCATCATTTGGACAGAATCGACGAGTATTAAACTCACGTGAGAAAAATGTCAATTTTACAAATACATTACCGCGTCGTGGGTTTTAATTAACAATAACATTCATCGGAGTATTGACGCTGTCTGAAATGCAAACAAAAGATTTTATTTATTCATTGTAATTGAGTAGGGTGTTAATACGAAAAGCCTCGGTCTTCTTATAATTGTATTTTGACTTCCAAATACGGCATTATGTAATAAAATAGATTCATGATAACCGATAAATACAGCTAGCTCCCTCAATCACTATCTAATCGAAAAAAGCTAACTAGCTCATAAGAAACTACTAAAGTTGACTTGTTGACTTAGACATCCGAAAAGTTCTTAAGCCAAAGAAAAACCCACCTCAATTACACCTTAGCAGAATACTTTAAATAAAACATGCTAAGTAATAAATAGTTAGATATTCAAATGTTAAGATCTGTTCTCATTATTTATTTCTACAACATTATGTACCTATTTTAGAAGTCAGTTACACGAAACCCAGCGCCAACATTGTCCTCTTGTTTTTGATGAAGTTCAAATATCTACAATGAAACGATGTACTTAATCCGATTACTTACCTGGAACCTTTTAAGCTTTCAGTAAGCTCTTAAGAAGTTAAAGACTTACTTCGCTTAATATTGATACTCATGTAAAAATAATAAAGTGATTTTGTTCTACGATGTCATATCAGAATAATGGTTTTGGTGTAATCTAATAAAACTATAACTCAGCTCGTTCCCCTAATTCATGGAAATAAACCTCAGGTATTAAAATATTAATACTTTAGTTTACAGCGCCCAAGGGGCTGTGAATCTTTTTTATCTACTTTTCTATTAATTCTCAACTCCCATAACATTTAAACTTAGTAATATTACACCCTTTCCCGCGCTTCATCTCTTATGAACCGTTGTCACCGCTAAGTATGCATAAACTTATAATGTAATACAAATTATAAAGTACTTAAACAAAAACATGTGAAGCCTACTGTGGATAGAGCGACAGACCATTACAGGGCATTAGACGACAATTTGCATCAACTCTTATTATATTAGCGTCCGGCCTCCGTGATTCAGATGTTGAGCGTTAAAAAGTTATGGCTACTTTCAATCAATATTTATATGCGGTGTTTTTGAATAGTCTCAACTTGCTTAGATTCTTGTATGAAGTTTGTACCGGCCCGCCAGCGGAGGCTAGCATTTCTTTATGTTTTGCACCTCCTCTTTCACGCAGTAAAATGAGACATCATATATATTAGTAAGTAACTATAAATCTATAGATTAGTACTAATTGGGTTTTTCAATTTTTGAAAGTGCCTCTATATGAACTATTTTTTGACGTAACTTGAGCGTTGTCTACAAATAAGGATATAATAGAGCAATTGATTAGATCAACAAAATGGTGTCTTAAAACTCTCACTTAATCACTATAAATGCTCCTTTAAAATTTCACTCTCATATTCGCTCCAGAACCAGGCTCAATTTTTTGCCGGTCCTCCTTTAAGAGGTGAGGTAATGTCTGTGTGGGAATAAATCAAATCGCAGCAGGTTACAATGAGTGCGTGTCGGTCACCAGATGTGTCTTTGTTATGCAGATGACGGACAGACAGCCGTGGGCTATCTCTGCATATAGCCAGACGGTACAAACTATTCTACTACTACTAGCCTAAATTATCACGAGACAGTGTCGCTGACGAAATGTTATCTATCTTCTTCTACCAAGTAGGTTGTGAGGTGGATAACCAACCTCATCAACCCTGGTGTCAGGGTTATTATTAAGCCGCCAAAGGACCCTGAATTACTTCGCTTTAAGCGAAAAGGCCACCATTTGCCACGTACTAGTTAAATCACGTTTGTAACCATTTGATTTTATTTTGGTGCAATAAAGTATATTTGAATTCGTATTTGAAGTAGGTAACTACATTCTTGAATGCACATTGGCAGAAGCAAAGGCTTTCAGCTGCTTACCTTCCTGTCCATGTTGTGAAAACCGTTAGAACAGTGTCTGACCAGGCAAGGTGGCCCATACAAAAAATACTTCACCCGAGGAAAATGTACAATAAAATATACATACATAAGTCATAGGGTAGATAGAGAAGACGTTATTCTACATACACAAAATATTACAGATTTTAACTGGGGTCATTTTATATCATATGCTTCGATATAAGGAGGCATTTTACCGGCAACACACAGTCCAATGAGCCAGATATCAAATGGTCACTGTGCTGGTAGGGGTCATAGGTGTACTGATATGTGATGTAGATGAGACGGCCCGGGGCAGTCTCCCCTGTAACCGAACATGTCGCAATTAATATCACCGAACCTGCCATTGTCCACAAAGCCTTCTATTAGCCGGAACTCCAACCTATTGTTGAAGAACTTGTTCAGCCGAGATACAACGTCCAACGGATTTGGTAATTGGCACGGAGAATTTTACATTTACTCCTGAAAATGTTGACTAATAACTCAAGAGTAACAATGGTGACAATTAGTTCGTACGGGATAGCAGCTTTTATTTATTTAGGTACACATTCAGCAATACAAAAAATATTGTCACACGCAGTATTATAAAAATAATAATTTGGTCGCAATACTTGCAAATTACATCCGTACACAGCATTTACCGTAAATAAGGATTATACCGAATGTTCTTTTAAAATCCAAACCCCATAGTTTTCCTATTGCGTCTGGAAATCTCGGTCTTACAAGGTCCGGCCAAGTAGTTAATGCCATCTGCGGCAATTCTACAATAAGTCACGTCAAAAAAAGGGCTTACAAGGTTATTCCAAGTTGGAATGAAAGGAAGGCATGTTAAGCTGTTATACCCGGCTACAGTAGCTCAAACACCTTCACTAACCCGTACTGCGAGTAGCGTGATGGAGTAGGTATGCTCCAAAACCCCCTCCAGATAATTGAGTGAGGACTTGTGCCCAACTGTGGAATGTATATTAAACTATTTGTCTATGTACGGAATTCAAAATTAACACGCTGTGTATGAACCACATATGGGGCAATAAATTTGAAATATCTTACGTGCAAGTCCCATATGTGGGGCACATTTTTTCTTGCCATCTATTTACATGAATTCCAATGTCTTTAAAATAAAAAAATACATTGCACGTGTGGGGTTTATATCGTATTTTCAGTTACACATTGTACATGTTAAAATCACAATCACGTACAGTGCGTAGGAGACACTTTTTTCATGACTATAACGCATACCTTATTACAAACGCGAATTTCAAAACCCTAAATCAAGTTGTTTACAAGAAAGCTTATTCCTGTTAAGGTTGGAATAGCATTCCTTCATTCATGGTAAAACTTTAAGGAGTTTAACGGAATAACGTTGATTCGTCTCGATGCTGGATGTGATCCAAAATTTTCGCACTTTTACATCCTTTAAAAAAAATAGCTAGTAAAGGAAAAAGACCGCCGGGAAAGAAGTTTCCAATTTTTATTTATTGTTTTGTAACATCAATGAGAATTATTTAAAAATATATATATCTATACAATAAGTATTTTTTTACATAGATATAGATATGTTATATAAGTACATTTTACAGTACGTATATTATATTAATTTATAAGTAAACCAAGCAACTGTGCATTTCACATAATACTTAAGTCCACTTTACTAAATTATACACGCGCATTAAGTTCATTGTTTCCGTAATACGTATTTATGTTTATACTAACAATCAACGTCGACTCAAGCGCATGGTAATGTGTTGGAAATTAATTTATCCAGGTATATCCTGCCAAATCTATTTGCAGGTAACAGAGCATTTGGGCAGCGAGTCCTGTGACATGCAAATCTTGATGATAGTATTAAATCATAGAGGGGTGCCTCGATGTGCCCAAATTGATGTAACTAGCGTGTACGTGGGCGGAATGAGAGGCCAGCCGTGGTCACCGCCCAGCTTCGTTAATTTCATTATACCACCTTTGTACAGCTCCGATTGCAAACGAACTAGTTGATTAATTGCAACAACACGTATTCTGCATGCAGACGCGTTGCGGTACATTTATTGTCCGCTGTGAACATTTTTACGACATATTCAGTAATAAGTACCTATTGATAGTTTTAGATACCATAAACGTTGTACCGGGTGAGAGCCTTCAGCGCTCCCCATTTGTCCGGCCAAGTAGTTAATGCTATCTGCGGTAAATCTACAATAAGTCACGTCAAAAAAACAAGGTTTTAGTTATCAACTGCTTTATTTGAAAGGTAAAGCGCTTGATATTTAACGAGAACAACGGCTACATCCGTAGTATTACATTAGTAGTACTAAGGTCTTATTAACATAACTATAATGTATATGTGTGTATATAATGTATATGTGTGTAATGTGTATATGTAAATGAAAAAGTGCTGGAAAGAGTTGAAGAAAACAGAACAATATTGAAGACTAGAGAACCGGAGAGGAAATATGATTGGCCACCTGATACGACACGATTCATTTATAACAAACATTATAGAAGGAAAAATTGAAGGGAAGAGAGGAAGGGGTAGACCTAGGATAACATTTATGAAACAAATAAAAGAGAAGGTGCAGGTCGTGTCGTATCGGGAGGTGAAGGTTTTGTTGGGAAGAAGAGAGGAATGGAGATTACTCCACCAACAAGAGCGCAGCTCTTAAATAGAGAGACATGACTCTCAAAATGGAACCCTATTACTTTTCTTTGAATAAAAGTTTGTCCATTCATTTATAATAATAAAATGATAACTCTTTCACATTATATTAAAGGGTGTTGTCATTACCTGTCTCCGGAGTGGACATGCTGGTAAAAGTGTGTAATTTCTCCATAGTGCGTCACAGTTCCTTTTGTTGTGGTGTCAAAGCGGACTCCTTTCTTCCATGACGGGCTATTATGAAGCATTACGACCTGACAACCTCTCTTGTTTCGTTTTTAATTTAGCTAAAGGGCAGGTTTTTTAATAAACGGATATATTATTTGTCAACGGAATAGCAAATTGTATGGAAAAATCTAAAGACTTTATTATACGAATAAACGCTATCTTACTATTGAGAAATCTAGGTATAGATTGACAATAGTAGATTGGTTGTTTCATTGATTAACCATGTATACCTACCTATAGATTGTTTCTTCATTGGTCACAACCGCACAAATTATTGCAGTAAGTGATAATATAAAAACATTGGGCAAAGAGGACCTTATATTAATTAAGTTTAACATTTATCAATAAATACGTAGAAGGTATATAGCAAGTATATCCTCTGTATGCTCGAATTTGTCCGGCCAAGTAGTTAATGCCATCTGCGGCAAATCTACAATAAGTCACGTCAAAAAAAAAATTACTTATGCTCGAAGTAATCTCGGGAACGACTGAAATATTGCACGCGGTTCTTAGTGGTATGGTCGTTCTCTTAGAAGACTATAGGATATTTTTTGCTTGCTTGAGTAATTTCTCTGCGATTACGTAAAATAATATCATGTCTATAATACTTAATGCAAGAAAACATTCACGTTCTATAGTCAGGTAGCTACCAACCGAGAATTTTCAAAGTAAACGGATGAAAACGACTGATGTACATTGTGCAAACACTTCTGAATCTCGACGAGCCATCAGGCAGATTCAGTTAGACCAACTAAACGAGTGCCTAGGAAGCGAACAAAACTACGTTACATTCAAACTACGCCGGAAACGGGCCACGAGCTAACTTCAAGTTACTCGGGAGGCGGTTACCTACTAACGTCACTGAAAGAGTACCACACTTATTTATTACTTATTTATAAAGTACAGCCACATCACAAACATTAAAACATTTTTACACTTAGAAGGTTACGGTATTCTGACTAATATATAAGACAATTACGGCGTATATAACTTATACAATTAATACACACACTTCGTTAAACCGTGGCCAGTGATATGCCGTTCCCGGAAATATTTCCACTTTAAGAACATTCCCGGCAGTAACAACGCTCAAAACTAAAAAATGCTTTATTACCCAACCTTAAAGTCGTAACGCCGACAGTCCTTTTAAAATCCAAACTCCATTGTTTCACTATTGTGTCTGGAAACCTTGGCTTTACGAGGTTAAGACAGACAAGACCAGATTACAAGAAAGAATAATTTGAAAAAGAAAAGCAGGCAGTGTCCTTAATATAAAAGAGTTTGTACAACGGGAACATTTCCGGTAATGACACATCACAGACCTTGACCATCCGATTATTTTATTAAACTTTTTTAATCTATTTTGTTGTACGTATATAATATAGCTTGATTAGGCAGCTTTCAAGCTGTCAAAATAGTAGATACATTTTGCTGATATATTTTTGCGCTCTATGCTGTTACTAGAGCGCGTGTGTGTGAGCGTGTATGTGTGTGTAGAGTATGTGGGTTGCTGTGGCGGTCTATCCTGCTGTCATTTTAATCAATCTATCCTATCTGATTCCATGCGTAAGCTTAACAGTCCTTTTCTAATTCTAAGTCCACAACACTATCAATATCATACTTACCCAGCTCATATTAGAACGTGCCTACTAATTCGTCAATGGGCACTAACTTGATATCATATTGCGTGTTGCAACGATAGCCCTCTCGAGCTATGAGCCCCTGGTACTTCATGTAACTAAGAGGTGAACCTGGAGAGCTCTTGTCTGAGTAACACTAACCACACATATACACAGCTCCTATAATTTATGGCACTTGACTGTACTTCGCATTTCACAGGATAATTAGCAGCATACCAGAGGTAATAAGCCGGAACCAGCGAATCATTGATTGATTGCTACTGAAGAGGGACGGATGAATTTAACTACTAAGGGTGAGTAGATAATACCTTAATAAGCACTTGCGAACTTGTGAATGTCTTTAAATGAAGTTATTCGTTATAATATTTATTTCGTTTTTTTTTTTATTTGTTTTCAATAAGTACTTGAAATAATACGACTCCAAACTTTATTTGTACTCTCTCGTGTAAGTTATTTTTATTACGTCTTTTGATTGTAAGTTATGTGTTATACCGTGTTTTGTTTTTTATTTTCTTTCTTTACTGAGGGACTTTTAAAGCATGTATGTGGTACTTTGTGGAAATATCATTAGGTATTTTATTTGAGATCTCCACGCACAAAGGCGATACCGTATTCGGCTCAGCAGCATGCTAGCGTACGCATGCAGCAAACTCGACCATTACTAAATATTCCCGGTCCGGAACGCCCCCATGACACCTCTAGTCTGTATCTTATTCTTTCTAATAATATACAGGTATTGTTAGTGACATCGTAATGAATACTAAGGAGGATGATTCAGACCATGTTTCTGAATTAATATCAATTGGAATGGAGCAAAAATCATGATCCTACTTTTTTTTTATTATTATTTTCGTTTCAATACTTTTGCGATAGATGAGCTCAATCATCCTCCCCTCAGTATTCATTACGGTGTCATAACGAATACTGAGGGGGATGATTCAGACCATGATTCTATGTTGATATCAAGTAGAATTTCCTGTCGGAAAATTCACAAAAATTTTAGTCTATTTTAAATTATTTTCAGTTCCACACTTTTGCGACGGAAAATTCCACTTGATATCAACTCAGAGTCATAGTTTGAATCATAACTCACAGTTTTCGTTAGTGTCACTAACGCCCTGTATTTAAAAAACCTATAAATAAATACCTAATAGACAACTGAATAGACACAAAATCCCAGACAATCACAAAACTATTTATTTCCAATAAAATCGTTTACAAAGCTATGTACGTCGTTCAAGTTGATACGTTTTAAGCTCACTAACCGAATCTCATTTACCATTCGACACATTAACCGCCAAATTAAGGTTTTAAAAACCGCGAATGGTCCTGAATTATATAAGTATTTTATACTTAATTGGTCTGTTGGAATAAATATATTTATCTTTAAAGGGGTTAAAAAGGCCAGTTTGCGCATATAAAAGTAAGTGCGCAATGCAAATAAATGTCAAATAGCAATATTGTTTTTTTAGATGAATTGCTTCGATTTGGTATTTTAATCCCCCTCTACTACTTTACTGAAAAACGATTTACGCTTATACTGTTCAGCATTTTTTTTACATTGAACAAAATAAATATTTGGTGCTGATTTCTGTAACTTCCAATTTTATGTTAAATAGTAAGTACCTATCATTTTCTTATCCGTCGAAAAGGTAAGGGACGGGTAATGAACATGCATAAAATTACGGAACACACGTTAATGTCAGGAAGAAATCAAAATATTATATTGGCCTATAATCCAACCGAAATTCAGCACACAGGCGAGGTGTCTATTTGTTTCCGCCGGGTTGTTCTTTCATTCTTTTTTAAATTAATAGCTGTCAGTCATCCCTCTCTATCCTTTCCCGTGAATAAATAATCACAGTAATCACTTAAAATTAAGTGTCTACAGTATACATATATAAGGGTGTCTTTGACATTAGCTTTTTTACATGACACATATACGTATACAAGAAAATTCCTTGCAGCAACTTAAGGTACAAAGAAAAATATGGTGAACAGAACAGCTGGGCTATTTGCAGCACTTTATGAATATTGTCTGGATAATCCTAATACGATGGGTTGTAGGCTGTATACGGGAGGCATTAAGGGTGCAGCGCGTTATGACAACTGGGGTGTAAGTGGTTTACAAGATTTGCCACGACTGAACGAACACCGCCGCTCTCCACTATGGATTATGTCCGGCTATAACTAAACTATGTAGGTACACACTAGGTGCATTGTTTTAGTGGTTGGTTGTACTTGTTACATTACAACATAGTGCTTGTCTGTACATTGCTTTATGATGTGAGAAAAGAACTATTTCATTTTATTCAATTGTTTTTAAAAGATTTGACCGGATTAAAATGTAAATAAATTCAAAACATCAAAAAGTGTTTTTTTAATTGTGAAAGTGTACTGGTTACTAATTATCAAAAAAAAATTATTAACGCCAAATAAAGATAAAAAGAAAAATAATTATTTTATGGCTTTCCTATATTGGCCAGTTACGCAGCCATAAAATCGAAAACAGATTGTATAACTAAAATATAATAATAGGCTAGTTTCCAACTAGTCAAATCAGTTACTTTTTACTAAACGTCAAACACTTATTATTATGTTTTTCTTGGGAAAAAGGAAATGTTTTTCGTTAGTTTTAGATCTGTCTTTATTTAGTACTTAATCTGAATTTCATAATTTATCTTTAACCTAGTACACGACTCAATTTCATTCTAACCAACTTCGAAAAAATAAGCATACTTAATATTTTTTTAAATTTCGATCAATTTTGTACCAATTTCATTTGATACGCAATAAATCCGGCCTCTGGATTGGTTTTAGGTATGTCCGCAGTCTCTAATTCGCGTTACCGCATCTGTTTTGAATAATCGACCGAAGCCGCAGGATATTTGGACATTGTCCATTCGACTAAAAGATCTGTTGCATGAATATTTCCCTATATTGTGCCTGTACCGGTGGTGATTCATCTAAGTTGTTTGCATAGTTAGACGGATTGATCGACAAATATATATATTTTTTATGTTTTATTGCATTTAATAGGTCCATTCATCGAATTGTCTACTCATCATCCTCGATAGCCCCGAGGTAATCCTCGGGCTAGGTAGAGGGCTAATGCCAAGTTACCAAATCATCATCATCAATTTAAGAACCACGCTCTTGTCGGTGCAGCATTTTCCATCCTACTTTTTTAGGGAAAAATAGGGCAGTGGTTTCCCTCTTGCCTTCCGCCCCGCAGTACTCTGTCTGACACAAGTGGGATGGCGCCCAGAGTAGTCTATTACAAAGCCATACTAGGACTCCTGTCCTCCGTCTCTGAATAGTACTGACAGCTACTGCTGCCCGCTGTCCGGTTTCAGGTTACAGTCCCTGTGACTTGCCGCTTCCGTCCTGCATTGCCGTACCGATGGCTCCCATCTTCGCCTCTGCAACCGTTGAGGTCTTCACCCGTGTCCCTGGGCAAGGGTTCTACGTTACCAAATAGCCAAATACATATATAAAAATGTCGTCACATTATGTCAACTTATGTCAATCCCATATATTTTTTCTTACTCTCACTGTCGACTTAGACGCTCGGACGCTATACCGCTGAATTCGACTTTATGATTTTAAATTCATGTTTGGATCATAAGAATTAATATCACGTAGTTTCCAAGAGTTGTACAGTCATGAGTACTATCATATACCCACTTTAGAACCCTGTCGCACTAACATATTTGACATTTAATGAGACTTACTGGTCAATTTGTCGAAAAAGTTAATGTGACATGGTATCAAAGTGTATACATATTAGTACTCGTGACCGTACCCGGTAAATAGCAATAGGCTCGCCTCCTATCACGTGTCACTTAACATAGCTGGCGAGAAGTAAGTGTATATACTGTACGTATATCTCTGCCTTCCCTTTTGTGGACACATTCGTGACATTGAGAAAATAGGTAAAGTAAACAGAATTTTACTTACAAATGCTTTCATTTATATGCAGATCAAAGATTTCCTAATCTACCTTTACATACTTATTCAATTCCAAACCTTTTCAGTAACCCTGAATAACATCAAGTCAAACCAAGAAACTGTTTTCTCGTGTGAATTCAAAGCAACTCACTGTACTCAATCATTGATTCAAAATCACTCTTCGCGAATAAGCTCACGCTCGCCGTATCTACCGGGGTGGGTAAGGTCACAAAAAAGTACGTAAAGGGCAACTTCTTGTGAATTATAACTTCTGCTTGGGTTGTGAGGTGGATTGACGACCTCATTAACCGCGGTGTCAGGGTTATTATCGAGCCGCCAAAGGCCCCTGAGATGGCTCATGTAACGTACTTATATGAGTAAGTAGTAACCGGGACCAACGACGTAACGAGTCCTCCGAATCTCACTCTGGGACAATTAGGTAATCAGCCAGTAGTGTCCTAACCATACCGGGGATCACAAGTTGGTAATTATAACAAGTATCTCATCATCAGCCCATTAACGTCCCCACTGCTGGGGCACGGGCCTTCCCTATGGATGGATAGGGAGATCGGGCCTTAAACCACCACGCGGGCCCAGTGCGGAATGGTGGTTATTAACGACTGCTAATGCAGCCGGGACCAACGGCTTAACGTGCCTTCCGAAGCACGGAAGAGCTCGAAATGAAAACTTTTTTTTTAGTGGCCACCCATCCTATGACCGGCCTTTGCGAAAGTTGCTTAACTTCTACAATCGCAGACCGAGCGCGTTTACCGCTGCGCCACCGAGCTCCTCAACAAGTATCTACTTGGGATATATTAAGCTCCAATCTTCACATTTTATGTGATCTAAACTCGTCAAGTCCTGCCAGTCACTTTTAGACAATTTTTATATTTTACTTCGGATTCTGATCCCGAGGTAGTGTCATTTGCCACTCATCATTTAGCAATGAGGGACAATCCAAGCGACGTTCCCCCCAAAAAAAAAATACATATGGCGCTGTAAAGATTTTCCTTCGTTTAACCTTCTAATTTCATGGATGACAGACATTTTTTTTTTTTAATTAAGATGGGTTTGCTCTTGACTTCGTTCTTCCACGAGGAGAAGAAGAGATCGACATTGGAACGAGCTTCCCCAAAAAATGCCTATTCACCCGTGATTTAAAGGACCCCAGGATATAAGATACAGGAAACACCGACGCTTGCAGTCCATTCCATTCCTTGGCTGTGCGTATTATGAAAGATGAAGCGAAGCGCCTGGTGCGGATTAGTGGTATGTCAACCAAGCATCATCTTTATCTTTGTTCTCGGGTATAAATGAATGATGACCCTTATTTTACAATCAGGCACAATATATCTTCAACCCATTATTCTTCTAAAATAAAGACAAGCAATGTAGGTAGCAACATAATTCATAATCATAATCATATCATCTATCAGTACCTGATCTAAATATCAAGCAGCAATTATTTTTAATTAATATGCCTCTGTCATTACATTATATCTTCTTCTTATCGTGTGGGTTGTGAGGTGGAATACCAACCTCATCAACCCATTACATTAACATTATATTATAGAGTAATTACCCCGACCCCCGAAGCAATGAGAAAATAGGTAATTATCACGTTAAATCTGAACAGCGCCATCTATATTAATATTTTTGGAGAACATAGTGTGGAAAGTCCCTCATCGTAACTTTGTTCCCCGAAGCATTTTTGACTTCGATTTGGCTCAATGACTACTAACCTAATAACCAGTAATAAATAAACATATTAAAAATTTGCATTGTATTTTATTGTTATTACTTGAATGTAATTTTATTTTATACATAATTAATTTATAATTATTATTAGCCATGACATTGTACTTAATTGATTTATTATCTTTTGACATTTTGATTTAATTTATTATCTTCTTTGTTGACATTCTTTTATTATCATTTTCGACGATCATATTTTATGTTGTTACCGTTTTATGTTGTGTCTAAAATGTGTTGTATAACTAAATGTGAAATAAATGAATCTAATCTAATTTAATCTAATCTAATCAGTGCCAATAGTT
Organism: Pectinophora gossypiella; assembly: GCF_024362695.1. NCBI lineage: Eukaryota > Metazoa > Arthropoda > Insecta > Lepidoptera > Gelechiidae > Pectinophora > Pectinophora gossypiella. The sequence continues at coordinate 9,673,515 of NC_065413.1, read as the reverse complement.
TTCACGTCACTGTGGCCCTATGGTACACCTGCTTGCTTCTCAATCGGGGAGCGCCGAATCGAACCCCGGTACCGGACTTCACAAATGAGTTATTAATTTATCTTAAGTGCAGTTTTAATTAAAACAGTTGTCTCGACCATTAGGCGGCAATACGGCTCACCACCTAGCATATTGGTCTAGCAGAAAGCTCGGTGATGTGTGAGTAGTATTTAGTTCATTTTGCGATGGATGTACCTCTGACTACCCAAGTTGGGATATAGTCGTGAGCTTATGTTATGCTTTTATGTTCTTTTAATAGTTTTGAACTTAAAGCACACAGAGGCCGCACTATGGATCGAAAAATGGCTTTCATAGACATAGGGATTTCAAATTTTAAGTGGTGGTTTTTTTGCTGGATATAGCTTCTATTACCTATTACTATATAGGAAAATGATACCCGAGTTGATTCTGTGCAAAAGCGGATTGCAATCATTTTCCTATATAGTAATAGGTAATAGAAGCTATATCCAGCAAAAAAACCACCACTTAAAAGAAATCCCTATGTCTATGAAAGCCATTTTTCGATCCATAGTGGGCCGCGGCCGACGTTCGAGTTTGCATTCACGCGTGCACACAGAAACTAGCTATGTTTTCATATAGATTCTCGGTGTCTAGTAATACCCCCATCTGTGGATGAGCTTTACAAGTCCTTCGAGCCTAAGTAGGCAAAGCGTTGAGAGCTACTAAACAGTGGCCTATATAACTAACTAGTGGTAGAAGTATATCTTTGTTGACCATACCTACTTATTTAAGCAAAATCGCTACGGGTTCATTTAAACATGAGATCTGTAAAGTCGTCATACAATTACGCTTTAGGCCTAGAAATGATCTGGAGTCCTATTTTTGACTCGTTGGTCTACTGAGATGTGTCAAAGATATAATTCAAATACCTTATGTATACATAAGTATACTTACCAACAAAAAATTTGTAAGACGAAAGTCAATTTTATATTGTTTATTATTCTAAACTTGACCTTGGAAATTTTATCTTTAATTATAATTTATTTTTTATTTTAGACAGATCTCAGTTGTCCGTCTAGTTACTGAAATTTCAAGACCTTTCTTTAAAACATGCCATACCATCACATTACCGTACCATCACACCATCACATTCATCGTACTATCACATTCGTCTCACATGTATCCTTAAAAGGGTTCATGAAGAGAACTTTTAGGTCCCATAGAAGACTTTATCGGTCGCTAGGTCAGACAGGTCACTAGTAGTAAAGAAATCTGAAAGCGGGCATGTAAGTTGGATAGCGCGGTGAATAGCGCGACTAACACCCAGTTAACCCGTATCTGTATTCCAGCCAAGTAGTGAACTCGTGTAAAAAACCGTTTATAAATATTGAGTACCAGGGTTTAAGTTACAAAGGGTAAAAAAATAAAGTTATTAGCTGGGTGTCTTGTCCAGTATAAGTATAACCAGTCTCTCTCACAATAGAAACACCTTCACTGTGAGTTGTACTACTTATGTTAAGTTTTACTGTAATTGTGAGAAATGAACTTATTTTAATATGTCATTTCCACTATCTCGGGTCTATGGAGTCCCGGACTTTTGGAAGGCGTGCATGGGGCCGAAGCGAGGGGCGAATTATTATTAGGTAGCTGACAACAGCAACAAAGTTATTGCACAGTTTCGGAGTTCAAATAAGTAGGTGTAAATTATTAAGACGTCATATCTATATTATATTGTATATTTCTCTACTCCAATATCTTTATTCGGATTGATTACAGGGTGTTCTATTTCTCTACACCAAATAGAAATTGATACCTAACTAACCTGGAAGTAACTAGTATTGAAAAATAATTCCGGAAATAAAACTATTTAGTTCTAGATTCCTACGTACTAGCCTAAAATGTAAAGCTACGAAAGCTAAATTAGAAAATGTTATTTTAAAAGAATTAAAAACTAACATATTCTTCTACAAAAAAATAAAATAAAAAAATAAAGCTTTATTAATTTACTGCACTTTGCTGGCCTTTATAAACATAAAGGCCAGCCAGAGCCGTTTTGTGGAGAGAGTGTCTAACAGCTTGGTATGTACCATGCCTAACAGTAACTAATGAAACATGCAGTTACATATCTAATGAGGTAGAACGTAATAAACCAGCTCTATAAAAAGTTTGCAGCTCGCACAGTTCCTTATTATTACACAAACCAACATCTCAGAGAAATTATAACAATTTGATATAGTTAATAATCGTCCTAACGGCCTCTGTGGTTCAGTGTTTGAGCGTTGGACTCACGATCCGGAGGCCCCGGGTTCGAATCCCGGTGGGGACATATCACAAAAAACACTTTATGATCCCTACTTTGGTTAGGACATTACAGGCTGCTCACCTGATTGTCCGAAAGTAAGATGATCCATACTTCGGAAGGCACGTTGAGCCGTTGGTCCCGGTTACTATTTAATGATGTAAGTGAGTAATCGTTACATGAGCCATGTCAGGGGCCTTTGGCGGCTCAATTATAACCCTGACACCAGGGTTGATGAGGCTGGTATTCCACCTCACAACCCACACGATAAGAAGAAGAAGAATCGTCCTGTAGCGTGAATTTAAAACGGTCTTTAATACAACATAACATAAGCTCACTATAGCCCAATTGAGGTAGTCAAAGATTTTTATTAGACCAACGTGGCAGATGGTGAGCTGTATCGCCGTTTGTAATGGTCCAGCCAACTGTGTTAGGGAAATCTGCACAACGATCTTTATTCAAGCACGAACATTCTTATTGCCACTCAATTTGGCTGTATTATAGATCATATTTACCAGAAGATAGACGAAAAAATACAATTTGTTTTATCAAAATATGGACAAAGTATGTAAAATAACACAGTTTATTTATAATTATTATTATTAATGTAGGCACAAACCTATTTAGGGACAATGTTCCTCTTGTTGCTTTAGTACCTAATAACAAAGCATTCTTTTAGTATATTTTTAGAGGTCCGTACTACAAAAGGGAAAACACCTTCAAATAATCACCTTTTCAAACATCATGATTTAAATAGGCATTTAATGAATATTTCCTCCATCTACAACGAATAAATATCTTCTATTTCAGGACCGCTGGCGAAAACTCAAGCTGCACTGCGAAAGTCTTCTAATATTCAAGAACACTTATCTGTATTGACTATTACCTAATATACACCTATTTACACTAACACCTACACAACTATTTACACACCTAAGTAGATACGTATAGTAGAACTGTAATTTAGCAATTGTAATCGCTAATTTAAGAAAAGTCAATGTTCCTACTGTCTCAAGTACCTAGTGTCAATTCTGGAAGAAGATAATTGATTAAAATCTTGCAATAAAACATAATAATAGAATATTAACAAGGCACTTATGTCAATTATAAAAGTTAAAACCTCTTTTTGACCATGCCTACTTCCTTTTAAAACAATTTCTTTGTTTTGTTAGTAATTAGATAAATAACGTACGAATATAATCATTTGAATTGAGATATTTAGTAGTCTAAACTAACAATATTCTTACGTCTCTGATTATACCTTCCTGTAGTTCTACAACATATATTTACTCAGATAACTTGGTACTCGACATATTTACCAAAATGCTGTGCGAATTTGTTTCCATTGATCCTTATCCGACAACTCAAGAGGAAGCAAATATGAGGAAGAGAAAGAAAGGAAGCATCATTAAGGAAGAGGAGAGGTCCATTGGAGGAGCAGTCACCATGACAACCACATTGCTATGCGTTACAACCTGCGACAGCGAATGTGTCTATATCTCTACAACACCTCGGTAAGTTCTTAGAACTTAAGAACCCGTTACTATTTATGGCTAATATAAACAATTTAGCATTTCAAAAAGACCTGAATTACACGTTTGGACTGGTTGGGTAAGCCGGTTATTATTCTGCTTTCATTTCCCTTAAATTTAGATTAAGGTAGAATGGGTTAACATAACAGTTAGAGTGATTTGCATAATATGAAAGTTACTCAGTTACATTGAAATGACTTTATATTAAAATAGACAAATGGATGACGTCAATACCACGAATATTTAGACTCAAATAGAGTGGTACTCTACTGAACAATTTGTAGGCGTCCTTGAACGACCAATCTAGAGGAAGCAGTCGCAATCAGTACCAGTTGAATCTAGCTAGACTCCCTAAATACTAGCGCTGCAACTGACCGACCTTTGATTAGCTGTGGCTATAAAAAATTGCGCCAAATTGCGTGGCCAAGTCGGGCCACGTGTCGATCCACTGATGAACGCAAGTCGGTGTTATTTGCCGCATAATTTACATAGAGATAGATCGGCGTCCCGCGGGCCGCGCACCCGCTGAATTTCTATTGTTTAGATTGGAAAACTAAGTGCGACCGACTTTCCTTTCCTCTCACGTCATTATTGGATTGCAGGTGTGACATGACAAACACGTCCTTCGTGAATGCAGATGACAGATATTCTTGGGAAAATAGGAAGTGGGTGCAGCTGCTCTTATACGTGTAGATTTATTTCGTAATGTAGATATAAGGAGCTTATTATTGTTCTATTATATATAAACTACCGAAAATATAAATCCTTTAAATACCTATTTCATGTAAGTACAGTTCACGCTTGCTGGTCTCGGGGGTGAGAAGAGCCACAAACCGGTAGAAGGTAACTTGCAGTCACAAAATTGGAGTCATCTGTTTCTTAAGTTTGATAAATATTTTACGAGCTCGACGCCCAATTAGATAAGGAAGAGATAATCCCTTAATCTGCCTTCTACACATGCCTTAGACGAATTAAGCGGCTTGCCGCATACTGTTTTCTGTTGCTCCAGCAGAGAAGCTCCATTTCACTGAGAAGCAAGTAAATCAAATGACCATGTTTCAAGGGTTGCGCTTGGCGACCGGGCAGCTGGGTATTATTATGGGGTCTAGAGAATCGATTTCCTAATGGCAATGTGTGGCCTCGTCCAGCCGGTGTCGGTCCGTGGAGATTGACTCATTTGCACTGCATTACATTACCGAGACACCGCCAGCCACTCTCATCATCGCGTAATGAACAGATTGTCGCCGCAACACTCTATTGCAATCGACGCTTCGTGTATTGAAACGATAGTTCAAACTGCGTCAACACGTAGATAGTTCGAAGCTTCGGTACTTTATGCAAGTGAAATGCATCTCAAACGCAATAGGTGGTTTTAGGTAGATAATTACTTATCGTATACGTACAAAATCATTGTTAAAGAATCAACTAACTTGTCTGTGACGGTCACACTTATCAACAAACGTCTCAAATCAGGTGTTAACGTACTTTGGATACCGATCAGCCCACAAACATTTATTCCTTGAAGAAACCTAATTTCAAAAGCGTCTGCATCAGTAACGCTTAAACACATCTCAAAACCAAAACCGGATAAAGCGTGCATCACATGATCACGTACATTTAGTTTCTTTCTATAAAGTTGTCAATTTCATCGATCGAAACTCGACGATACTATTCAACACGAGCTTGAAATTAAATAAATCCATATACGTACCTACTTACCTACCTAGGAATTAACAAATTTAAAAGTTCTGGTTCAATCAATGGCTCATTAGCTTAGCCGTGGTGTTGAATGATGTTGATGATCAAAAAATAACTGTGACGTTCGATGCGTTTTTTCCATGTCTAGACAGCTGAACCTAGCTCCTAATATTCATGACCTAATTGGTGATGTTGGCAGCAACCGCGGGAAGGCCAGATACGCTGATTTGTAGACAAGTTCATTGATCCCCTTATTAAAGGTCGCTTGTCGCTCCAGTCTTAGGCACCGAATTTTCACATGAACCTAATTAAATACCTATCTTACATTAGTTTATTTTATTATTTAGGTATCTAAGTAGGTAGGTAAGTAGGTGTAAGTGGGTAGGTATTACCTAGCCTACTTATTCTATTCCTTGGTAGGTACCGATACTTACCAAGGTGCCTATTCAGATGAAAATAAAACAAAATCTAGACAACATTAGTGCCAGGTCAGAAGCTCCTGCTTAGCTATCATTTATAGGTGCTTAGATAGGTACCTACCTACCTACTGAATTAAGCCTTAACTGTAAAGAATATCTATCATTAAATTAGACACTAAACATTACGTGAATACTTATTTATTTTTTAATAAAAAGTTAAGTAGGTTAAGTACATTGCAAAGGAGATTTCGATACAAGTAAATCTAGATAATAGGTAAAAAAATAATGGCGGCAAACGGGGTCATTGTACTCATCATCAAAACTATTTCACATATTTGCAAACACAGCGACATCTCTCTACGCTTCTAGAAACAAAACTTATTAACTGTACGTGCAGGTGGCGCTAGTTGTAGGATGTGCGAATTTTGTGGTAATGTCAAGGCCAATGCCTAACTAATTGTTAGCCCTTTTATTGATAAATGTGCCATAAAATGATAAAATATCAAGTGAAACTATAACTACATTTAATTTGGAGCTATTCAGCGAACTTTTTTCTTTTTTTCATTCAACAAGCGCAACTTCCATTTTTCGCAATATAACCTAACCTCGCCTTGTTGATATTTCGAGAAACGATGAAAAATATGCATATCGTTTTATATTCTCGACCAATAGCATGATTAATCGTTTTAAAGTGTCGCATACAACACAAAATGCAGTTAATATACCAATATTTAATCATTAACAAGTGAATAAATGACCAAATGTTGCGCAAATTTTAAATTTGCCGCGTTGTAGTGAGAAACGCGTGAAGTTCGCGTTGCGAATACTCGCCGATTATGATGTGAAAGATATTCCGAAGGCCGTGAGTGAACACGGAAATCGAGATGTGTGTGTGGTCAAAAAGACAGTGCAAGGTAGGGGTCGGGTGGCGTTTGTGATGGCAAAAATTTTGCAAATGGTGAGTTAGGAAATATTGAGTTATTGTGTGTCTTGAAGTTAATTTCTGTTTGTGATTGTGAATTAGTAGTGTGATATAGAAAATTTTGGTGTTGATTGATAATAAAATTCTCGGATTCTGAGATACGGGATCGGCAAATGGCGCTACGAATAGCCAAAGTTGACACAACTACGCGCTTAGAAATCCCGTGCATCTTCAGTTGCCAAATTATAGGCACGCGGTGTGATCAGTGATAACAACAAAATAGTGGTGCATCCTCGGATTGATGAAAAACCCGCGTGCATAGTTAGCAACTGGGCCATCCAGCTTGGCGATTATAACGGTGTCAGCATGTTGCGATTTTTTTGGCCAGCGGTACTACTTTTTTAAACTCGTTTATAGAGGCGACTAGAGGCTTCCGCGTCCCGTAGGGTCGCTGGCCCCGCGCTGCGTCTTCTGGACTTAAATTACATAATGTATGGGTCTCGTTTGGAGCATGCAACAAGTAGATATGTGTCGGCGGCTAACTGTCAATGTGGAGTACAGTAAGCTCGCTGCCCGCGGCCGCGGCCCCCATTAATTCGAGCCGCTGATGTCACTTATCTCTCTCCTATCTAGGCCCTATGGCCGCCAATTTTTTGCACATAGTAGGTAGGTATCTCAATGTAAACTTGATAACCGGCGCACGTCTCTAATTACCGTTTGTTTAAATATTGAGTGATGTAAGTTTGGGCTTGTTGCAGTACATACCTACTTGTTCCTGTATAATTTTTGGTGCATAAGAATATTTATATTTAGAGGCTTGCGGATGTGTTGAAGGAAGCCAGTGCAGTAAGATGTCCTGTTGTTTGCAGCACGGTCACTGACACTAGCACCCATAATGGACCAGCAGTTCTGCTTGCGCTGGAACAACCACCCCACCAACCTAACAGATGTGCTGGCCAGCCTGTTGCAGCGGGAAGCCCTCTGCGATGTCACACTGGCCTGTGACGGGGAGACAGTCAAGGTAAATATTCCCTACATTCTTATCTGCCTAATGTTATCAGTAAACAAAATCTTAATTAATCAGGCCACACAATATATCATTCTTTAAACTGGCGAGGTTTATCACAATATTAAAGAAACAATTAAAATGAGTATACAGTTGTGAATACAGTAAGAAGCATTTGTAACTGTATTATGGATGTTGCAGTAACTGGAGAGCACTAGATTATTTCTAAATCATTCTTGGTTACTTATATTGGGAGTACTGATTATATTGGAGGCCCTTCTTTGTTTTCAAGTTTTGTGTCAGTAGTTGTTACAGCTGCCAAAACAGTTGTGCAAATTTTAATCTTTTGAAACTTATTAATATTGACAGAGATATTACTGAGTTAAGCATATCCGTACCAAAAAACATTAACTCTTTCCTTCCTAACGGTGTGTAACATAAATATACTCTTTTATTAATTAAATAACACATTAAAAATGCTCCTAATTGGCTTTTTATACTTCAAAACTCCGAGATTTTTATCATACCTACCTACCATAAGTTTAATTTAGGAAAGGGTAATTAATTATTGATGAAGTCCTATGGGTTATGTCATGAATGCATAATATAGGAAGTGTATGTCAATATTGTCATGTTGCAATTGTTTATTGTTTTGTAAGATCAAAACATTACAAACAGTAGTAAACAATATTGAGTAACTAACACAACATCATAATTTTTCTGATTCATTTAATGCATGTTTTCTTTTTACTAAGTTTATTTATAGTATACCATCAATGCATCTGGTGATTAATTATCTCAAAATCTATTTATAGGTAGGCATATTACTTGTACATTATGATACCTATTTATTCAAGTGCCTGACCTTTCAATCTTCAACAAACATTAACATCTAAAATGATAGTTCAAATATTAAAACTCCAAAATTACAAGATTGTGATTAAAATGCTATACCTACTTACCTTAATAGAATGAGCAGCCAAGGTGGTCTGCATTTTAGGACATTTAAATATTTGCTAATTTTACAAGGTTATTTGTTCAAAATATCTACCTACAAATGCTTCCTACTAGGGAAAAGACTAGCATCAATCAAGTATAAGTAAATAGGTAGTTAGGTACTTAATCATAAACTTAAAAAAAATGATAATTTACATACCTACCTATTTACACCCTTTGAAAATTACAGTTAATCAATTAGTAGACACCTAGGTACCTACCTACTTAGTATATTTTTTTCTAGCATCGCACGTTAAATGGGAACTAGTTAACCGTATTTGATAACCTGTTTGGCGAATAAGTGCCTGATAGTAGTATTATCTGCCAGATAAATTGTGTAGAAGCTATAAGAAAACTGCACATCTAAAAGCCCTCATAGTATTTAGTTATTATACCTACTAGCTTATCTTTGGCAATATAATACCAAGGTTGTCCACAGAAGTTTTTTAATAAGTAGTACTTCATACATTCATATGTATGTATTTATTAATAGTAGTCTCTACTTACAACAAGAATACAAATTTTATAAAAAAATAGGCTTGCTCTTGCAATTAATATTTTTAATATACAATGTATTTTATATTGATATGTATTTTAAATGTAATGTGTATTTTTGCGTGTTTTGAGGCCATTTAAATTATTCAGCAATTATGAAAGTAAAAAGTTTTGTGCTAATAAAATGCAATTTGTTAGTAGGTCGATAGTGAATAGCTTAGATAAAGCAGAGAAGCTGCATGTTTTGTATACTTTCTAATTTTTTATTGCAGTCGTTCGACGGCTTTTAGGGTCTAGAGTCTAGACTCTAGACAGACAAATTAATATTTCATGGTCTGTCTAGACCTTGTCATATTAATATGGATTTAGCAACAAATGTTTATTATAAATCTCTGACTAGTTTTATTTGAGATGTTATCTGACTATTCACTATTAATTAATATAATTATTGCTGGAACTGATTAATTTATAAGATATAATTTATAAAATATGAAATTATACAAAATTTGCGTAAAGAAAATATATCTAAATTCCGCCAAGAGTTAACACAAATCCATACTTTCATAATTCTGAAAGTGTGTCTGTCTGTTACCTTTTCACGTCTAAACCTAGTGGTCTAGTGACCAATTGAAATGGAAACTGGCACAAAGATAGGTCGAACTCAGAGACTGACTTAGTGCACATACTGTGATAGACAAAGTAGCAGGCAGAAAGTTAGTAGAGTAAATATAAAACCTTAAAAGCTAAAAACCTTCAGAAGTGACGCGCAATACTTTGACGATGACAAAAACCTTCGCGAAAAGACAAAAATACTACCTAATTATAATAAGAATAGGTTTGCCAAAATGCTGTGGGTAGTTATGCAGTGTTACTATACTAACTATACCTAACAGAAAAGACCTTCGAATATGTGTAGCTCTGCATTATTTCTTTTGTTTGTAATGCCACGCTATTTTAAAATCACTCACTATTGTATTGTTCTAGGCACATCAGACGATACTATCGGCGTGTTCCCCATACTTTGAAAGTATTTTCCTGCAAAATTCTCATCCACACCCAATAATATTCCTCAAAGATGTAAGATTCTCAGAGATGAAGTCGCTACTGGACTTTATGTATAAGGTATGGTATTTAACGCCTCTTCCATATTACAGAGATCTTCGGGTCTATTTTGATTTATATGAACATTTTGAAAATTTTCAGGGTGAGGTGAATGTTGGCCAAAATATGCTACCGATGTTCCTAAAAACTGCTGAAAGCTTACAAGTTAGAGGTTTGACAGAAAACAATACATTGAATCCTAAGGTAATGAATGCTCTTTGACTATCGTAATACCTATCTATTATTTATTAAGACTGTTTAAAACTTTGCAAATAAAATGGTTATTATTACTGTCTGGTGTTGTTGGTATGTATACCTACTAGGTAGGTATTAGTACTCACAAATGTTATGGACATCGGCAATCGGCGTCGGCCTTGAAATTTTGGTGACGGTCGCGCGATGACCCTTGGATTAGGTACATTACATTCTGTGTGATACTAAGTTAGAATTAGATATGTATGTACGCAAAAATACTTTTTATTGTCTGGTGTAGTGTAACATATTGTATTAAAATGTTATTACAGTTTATTTAAACAACGATAAGTACACTTAATAGCTTCAGTCGTATCTGCGGAGATAGGCACAATTTAGCCAAATGCAAATTACGATACAGTTTCCGCTAAAAACGATCCGTCATCTTAATTCTCAAATATGACACGATAAGCTACTAATGGTTATATAATTTAAACAAACTTTTTATACAAGTCAAAGATCCGATTAATTGTCTGAAACATTAAAAAAGACGTTTCTTTCGCAGGCAATATACCTATTGCCTACCTAACCTAATAGATTTATTTAGTTTGTTATAAGACTACCGAATTCCTCACAATTCCTTAGCCCGCTAAACCCTTCCTTGGCCACTAGGTACTGGGTAAGGATTGGTGAACATAACTACCCTTTAACAATCGCAACGAATGTGTGAAAGCCACGCGATTGTATAATAAACATACGTAAGAACTGTCATACAATCCGCCGAGTACTGTATTAGAAATTTGAGGAGTCGTTATGTTTAGACGGAGGATCGGTCGACACCGTCGGTGAGCGCGGAGAACCTGTCGTCCCGCGCGGAGTCGTTCGCGACGCCCCCGGCGGCCCACGGCGCCGCCGCGCCCGCGCCGCCCCCCGCGCACCCCGCGCACCCGCCGCACCCCGCGCTCCCCGCACACCCCGCGCCGCACCCGCTCGCCGTGCCGCCCGAGAAGCGCCGCAGGAAGAACTCCAGCCTGCCGCGCGACGACGACCTCTCTTACAGACACTACGAGGTAACACATCTCTGGCCCTCGATCTGCCGAAACGTAACGGGCCGCATCGACCTCTCTATACTTCTAAAACTATTTGAAATGCTTCCGGTTTATCGTCGAATATTAACACCTGACCCAGTAACCCGTTACGGCAGTTCGAGGGCACCTGGTATGACGTACGACGAGAAGACTAATAACACATCTAACATCGATTTAAGCTTATTTTCGTGATTCTTTCCTTTTTATCCTTTGTAATCAATGTAGAAAACCCGTAGAATGCGAACACTACAATCAAGATTTTCCAAGTATTAGAAGCAGCAACCGAATCGACATCAAGCATCAAACAGGTCACAGCGGAGACTAACAGTGCGCGTGTTGCCAGGGCCACCTGAAGTCCGTGAAGGGCGGGTCGACGGGGTCGGGGTCGGAGCCGTCCACGCCGCCGCCGGCGCACACGCCGCAGCGCCTGACGCCGCGCTCGCCGGCGCACACGCCGCAACACACGCCGCAGCACACGCCGCTCGTGAAGCAGGAGCCTGACCTCTCGTACGCGCCGCCGCAGCCGCCGCAGCACCACCAGCCCTACGACCAGACGCACCTGCCGGTGAGCTTTTATGGATTTCTTACTCTTGCTACGAGCTTGCATCCCTTTACACTTAAAACTGCCACTAACCGCTTACCTATACGTAGCGTCGCCCTTCATAAAGTAGTATCAGCTTAACCGATTCCCGGTCATTACCCCGACTCATCGTACGACAGTAGATAAGCTTCCCGAACTCCTCTGTTTTATAAGGACGATCTTTTTCTTCTGCCTTTGTACTGTTCACTTGCTTCTTATTAATGACTATCCGCAACTTTGCCGGTTTATAAATTTGTCGACAGGAAGGAAGGGATCTGCCTTTTAAATTCTCGAATTTGTTTGCGCCAGTCGCGGAATTGGTTGTAAAGCAGATCCTTTCCTCCTTTGTTGGCAGACCTCGAGCTGGACGTGCGCGAGCGAGGCCAACGAAAGCGTTGAGCCTTACAGTGTGACGCCGCTGGATCTGACTGCCGGACAGTCAAAGACCTTACTCGCTTCCATCCTTGCACAGCCGGCGCAAGAACTAAACCCTCCTGCGACACCACCTAAGGCGTCCTCGTCGAACGTAAAAAAGAGCGGGCGGTTCCGGCCCAGCTGGCTGGCCTCCTACCCGTGGTTACAGTACGACAAGTTGCACAACATCATGTTCTGCACTTACTGTCGGAAATGGTCGCACGAGTTGACGGTCAATAGGACCTCCTTCATAGAAGGCAACGCCAATTTCAGACTCGAAATAGTGAACCACCATGACAAGTGCAAAGCGCATAAACTGTGTCGGGATCGAGAACAATCCGAGAACTGTAGTGCATCGGTGATCGAAGAGACGTCTAACGAAAGTGAACAGTCTAGGCCCACGTAAAATGTGTACAATGTACCCTAGTACTTAGTATAGCAGTAAAGGTTACCTATTATTTCTAAGTGACGTAAGCATGTGATAACACTATTTTTTACTGGGTACCAGTTAATTAGGCTTATTAAAAACTTTGGATACATGTCATAGACAATGTGCGTAAGTTATTATTGGCCGAGATACATAAACACTGGTCAAGGCTACATTGCTTGCAGACGTGATACACTGTCGCTGACCAGTGCACAATCGAGCTACCTAGTTTTGTGAAAATATACATATAAATAAACAATAGATGAATATCTAATATATTAGGCCCGATGTTTTCGGGAATCGACCATTATAATTTTATAATACCAAACATAATACGTAGAACGTATAAAATAATCTACATGTTTTGTTGTTTTGAAGGCCATTTTCGAGCATGTTTAATGAGCGGCTGTGATACATAAAACCGTCACATTGCTATTGTAAAAATATTTATATAATGTTGGACATTGATATATTTTTTCTGCCAAATTATGAACTTAGGAATAATAATATAAATAAAATGCAAAGTGTTAAAATTATTTTATTAAAATTGTATACAAAGGTGCTATTATCTCGACCTTGCTAAACATAGTCAATTTTCTGATTGTGCAATAAAAACTGGTGCCATAAATATATAAGTTCCAGAACGAATCTGTTTAATAAGTTTGGGGGAATAGCACTTGTTGCTCTTATAGTTTACTGCATTTATTTTAAATAAATACATTAAAAGAATGTGAAGTCTCTTTTTATTTTTGATATTGTTGCCCATATATTCTCTCATAAGTTTTATGATCCATATAAAGACAAGGACTGAGGATTTGAAAGTTTTCAAGGCTAGAGTGAACGTGTCGTTTCGTAGGTCACATCGTCTCTTCCAAATAAAGAAACGAGATAACATGATTGTGGTGGATATTCCAGCCGATGGGAGTGACGGAGATGGCGACAATGCTGACGCAGCACTCGATGGGCAACGACTGCAACGATAGCGACCCCATCCTGCCGCCGCACCCCGACCAGACAGACACCATCGACGGTAAGTCCACCACCCAAATGAACGACCACTAACTGTAAATTGTAACCTGTGTAAATTAAATACAGAAGAGTTCAAGAGAATTGCTTACCAGCGAAGTGTTTAGTTAATTCGCACGGTTATTCATACCATATAATTATGTAATTCTAATTTAGAATTTTCATTAAACGACAACAAATTAAGTTAGTGGTCGGCGAATTGTTTTAATTTACAAAAAAATCTATGCCGTCTGTCGAAATTTTAGTATTGCCTATAATACTCTCAATCCATATATTGGAGGTATATTTGTAAGAAAATGAGAAATACTCGACAGATTTTTTATTTCAAATATTTCTAAAACTGACCTAACGGCAAAGGTTTTAAGTATATGATTAATGTTTTGTGAATTTAAATATATTCATATTCATTAAGTTGCCTTACATATTCCGCATTACTTGAAAATATCTAGGAGCCTAGTCCTGTTATAAGTTGAACACTATCCCGATAGTCGTAGAGACGAGTCTCGTAGATATTTTGTTTGGATATCGTTCATGGTTGCATGTGCGCGCACCCCGGAGCATGCCTGCCTTGTGTTACGCTTCTCATTCCGTCTAATTTGCACTAATCATAAAGCTTTCGGGTTATTCTTTATTATGCTTTTATACAATTTCTATTAACTAATATGAAGAAATCGGTGTACACTATGGTGGTATGATTTGGCGCCCCCTGAGGGACATAGGTCGAGCAATGTCCGCAGTATTGTAATTTTTATTATTTTATTTTCTAAAATACGTACTTATAAATAATATAGTTTGTAATATAATATTGGGTAAAGGTTTCCCATCGTTTCTATGTTATGAAATGGCAGTTCTTACGATATTAATAGGCAAATTGTCTTTAGAATGTTTTAAAAAAACATAATTAGGAAGGTTTGAAAAAATTTGAATATGTTAAAACTTGCATGAACACAAACGGAATTTGTGAATTGGACGGAGGGTTTGGCTGAAGTGTGAAGGAAAACGAGGATGCTAAAATAGCATGTTATTGACTCTACCGGCAGTGAAAAATATGCATAATATTGCAGGTGATAATGGCGTTGACGAGAATAATAAACCGCAGGAGCCTTTTAGTAGTAAAGTAGCGAATATTGAGAATTTAGTTAGGTCGTATAAGTTAGCGTTGAACCAAAGGGCGGGCGCGCCGGTGTCGTGCAGCGTGTGCGGCAAGCTGGTGAGCAATGTCAAGAAGCACATGAAGTCGCACTACCCCGAGCACCACAAGTGCCCGCTCTGCCCCATCGTGCTCACGCGCGCCGACAACCTCAAGCGCCATCTGCGCATGAAGCACTGCTCCGTACTTAGGCCAGACAATGTCTCCAACATACAGGCGCAACTCTGACCACGCTTGCCAAAGCTATTTGTTACTTCTATACATAATTCTCAATTTGTTATAAGTAGCCAAATATTTTGTTATTAGCTCCCAGAAATGTCACGATATTTTGACATTTATATTTTGATAACCGCGTTATCTCTTATAGGCTAAGCTTAGTAACAATTCTCTTAAGCACTAACATCTCAAATATCTAACACGAGTGCGCTTATCTTCATTGGTTCTTACAATAACTCATTCTGTAAGTTAGCATTAAGGTGTGGTGTGTATAATTTACATTATAGTCATATTAAAATACTCATTGATTATGATGAAAGGCGAAAATCTAGTTGTCAGGACATGAATGCTATTGTTTCTAATTATTACCTTTTTGTATAGTTAATAATTATTACTTTTTTACCACAAATTGTGCGTGACTTTTATATGCCTAGATATCATGTCAAAGGACAAGATTTTCGCTTTTTAAAATGTTCTGTTTTGTTTTATTAACAAATTATTCCTTTTACTTACAAAACAATATGGTGGCAAATCACCATTGTGCTGAGGCTGTTAACATTGTAGTTATGTTTAAATTGTTATGTAGTAGGATATTATTGTGAATCATGAAGTTTCTTTGCAAATTAGGGTCGGATATCATCTATATTACATATCACCTACCTTCTAACCTACAAATTAACCGCATATTTATTATCCTTTCCGTATCTAGTACTTCTGGTTTAATCATAAAAGAGAATTAACATCTGCAGTGTGCGATAGACCTTGCCGCTCTCGGATTGACTTGTACAGTCATGAGAAAAAGTGCCCCTGTACTGGGTATAAATCATATGAAAAAGGTGGAGGCCTATGATTTGATTTGATCAATTACTCCAAATTCATGTTCCGTTATCGTTTTAACGTTCAATTTTACAGTAAATTGTATTACTGTCGTGAAGAGATCGTAACTGAACGGTGTGACAGTTGTAAATGAAAGAGACGCTCGCGTGCGGTGAGCGGTCCCGTATCCCGTGATACTTTCTGGCGGGCCTTCAACGCTAACTGTTCCGCCACGCGCCGCTATACCGGCCCGCGCCCGATATGGATATAGATGAGATCTGTAGTCGCCGCCGCGCCGGCGCAGATACCAACCTCTTGATCTCCTTATGTTCCTGTAGATGTAACGCGACCCTGGCTCACCGCCACTGGTCAAGACTGATACTCCTTATGTAATTAAGGTCTTACTTCTTAATTTTAATTTATTTCAGTCTTACTTTAAACATGAATTACTTTGATTTAGTCTGTATGTAATTCTATCGTTACTGTGTGTTTGTTGCAAATATATTCCTTTATTTATATCACTTTTCTTTTCATTTTCATCCTTTTCCTCGCTTTCTTTATTTATGGCAGACCTATTTCTCTCTTTCGATCGTTTTCTGTACACGAGCTTGGTGACAGTAATTAACAAATATATCATGCAATATAACACTTGACCAATTAACAAACACCATTTTCTTCAAATCATCGAGTCATTTATGCATGGTTCTCTCCATCGATACTACTATTGATTTTGTTAAAAAGATATGATTTCGAAAACTTTAAATTTTTCATATTCCTTTATTAATGCTTATTAAACAATAGAGCTAGGAGAAGCATTTATTAGCAGAGCGTTAACAGTCTATATCGAAGCTTTGAATAGTGCTAACTATGTATATTATTTGAGTCGACCCTTATTTGCAAATATGTAAAAGATCGCCGTAAGTTCCAAAGTGGAGACGCACAGTGCCACTGTAATCCGCGCACTACCGGCCGCGGTGCGAGCCTGGGGGCCGACCCTATGCGTAGTCCGTAGCGGCGGCACCGGCCAGCCGGCCACCTGTACGCTGACGCGCGTGGCGGTGCTTGCAGGCTCGAAGGGCTGGCACATGCGGCTGACGTTCGAGCGCGTGGCGGGCGCGCTCAACCTGCACCGCTGCAAGCTGTGCGGCAAGGTGGTGACGCACATCCGCAACCACTACCACGTGCACTTCCCGGGCCGCTTCGAGTGCCCGCTGTGCCGCGCCACGTACACGCGCTCCGACAACCTGCGTACACACTGCAAGTTCAAGCACCCGGCCTACAACCCCGACACGCGCAAGTTCGAGCCGCCCCCCGCGCCGCAGCCCTCGCAGCCGCATGCGCCGCTGTTCGCCAACCACCTGGACGCGGGCTTCGACTGATTGTCCATGTACTGGCTCGGCCTGGACGCTCTGTGAGCACGCGCCGATGTCACCGGACTCTCTTGTTGATGTGTCAAAAATTTTAACGGACCGTCTCGCGTCGAAACACTTCCTATTTAGATTTAAGCTGAAGTGCTATTACTTAAGCGGGCCTTAGAGTTGAGTTCTTATCGCCCGTGATGGGTGACTCGTTAGTATTGTCTCGGTTGTGCATTTGACTTGCCCCAGTGTGACCTTGTATAAGATTCCGCGTAAGGAATGTACCTATATAATATCGATGTTACTAAAATAATGACTCGAAGCGTATATAAGTAGGTAAGCAAATTTTTTTCTATACCAATCGCTATACGGGAACGGGCAAAAGCAATAATATGATGTTAATTTTATTACCATATTATTTTTTATATTATATCGATAGGAATCTTAAGCTATTAAGAGTATATACTTATATTGAGTAGCGGTGCGACCGCGAAGTGATGCTGGCTATTAAGGTGGTCCGTGCGTCCACAACTCTTGTTATATTTATTCTCTAGATAGGAAATTATGAGTTTCCTGTAGCTAATTGTATTTATGTTATTACATCCTATGGGTGGGGCGGAACTACATCAGAATGGAATTTAGAGGACTGGAAAGAGATTGTGATCTGTCGTTGGTCAACGACATATAAACATTGACTGAATCTCAGTGTAGATGCATTTGTAACTCCATGAGGCCTTTGCAAGATGGATAATTTATTAAGGATTTGTGATGTATTAACGGATAGCGCCTAAGGAAACATACGAAAAGATTTTTATACTAGAATAGTTGACCTATTTACGGAGATTGTTTTTTTATACTTAGATATATTCTATTGTCTGATTTCATATACTTTTATTATTATTATATTTATACAACTATACAATATGGAGATTTGGAGTGGGGACAATACTAGTGCTACAGTTGTAAGAAATGGTATTTTTAATTACTTTTAATGTGTATATTCTCTTAGATATCAAGTACTTGTTGTTATTTCTGCTACAGTTCCTAATACTGGATTCCGATGGTTAGCCAGCAGCCAACAACCAATTGGAACTAGATTGTCTCCGCTTGCAATGTCTACAGAGTATAATATGATTTATTAGTGTTGTTTGTTTTTATTGATTGATCAAGTAGTAACATTGATTTGATTTATATTGAGTTGTCGGTTAGATTGCTATGTGTTGAGCTGTTAACACGTTTTATAATTTTATCGTTGGTAGGTGTTTAGTTGTCATATAACGGTCGAGGCCGCGGGGCGCTTGCGTGCTGCGGCCGGCCAGCGTGTTGGTGCTTGGGGTCAAAGACCTCCTTCATTACTTTAAGATAGGAAGGATCGTTTCGAGGTTGCGCATTTAGTAACTAATATTGGCATTCTACGATTGGGACTAACCTAGCGTTTATGTATGTATTTTTCAATTAAGAATTAAGATTGTTACAATTTTAGCTAAATAGCGTGGTATGGAAAACTGAAATGTGATAAAAAGGTAATGGTGCTAGAACCAAGAGTGTTAACACGCTACGATTCGACTCCTATTGTATTATTATTAACGTTTTTATGATTAGTTGTTCGCATTAACATAAGGCATCTAGCATCCGGCTGAGGTCGCATCTGAATGGTCAACGGATATCACGCATTGATCGTACACTCTTAGAGATTACAGTATCACACGCGAGATTTGCATTACATGTTTCAAAGATCTTCAAATTTACTAATGTACGTAGAATGATAAGACACCATTGTATAAATCTGATCCTTGTCTACCAAATATATTAAACCGTTTAAAGGTGTTAGAAATTACCGCATCCAAATAGAGATCCGTGATCATTTCCATAAATAAGTTGTGGCGTTAGTGCTGTTTAGTAGCTGTGAACATACATTTCACTTGTGCAATTTTTTGAAATAGTCATAACTCATAGCTAGTTTATACAATTGTCTATTGAATGTAGGGGCCCACTTTAAACTTAGGCACTAAGCATCGGCGTGCCCGTATAGTGCTATATTGTAATAAAGTCACCAAACATATTTCTTCCACAAAGATTTATATTTACTTTAAGAATACGAAGTTTTTATACCTACCGTTTATTATGATGTGGGCGCTTATTATTTGATAGCATTTCATACTCAGTGCAATATTACTAGTTATTTAATTACGTAACCAAACTAAAGGATATTTTAAAAGTATAATTAATGTCTTGAAGAGAGTAACTACCTATTTGTATTTACATAAGTGAGCTCCTAATTTCTATTTCTACCTAGTGAACGCCAGTTTGGGTTACGGTGATGTACAGGTTTTATAGCTGGTAATATTAAGATAGCTTGTTTACCTCTGCCAATCGTAATAGTTGTGTACTGTTTATTAATTTATTGTCGCGCAAGTTAGTCTATTGTTGACATAGTAGATCATAGCTATCCAGTGCGGGCCGGCGCGCCCAGGTGACGCATGCGCTGATCTCCAGCCGACGGCTGATTCGCTCTGTGGGGCCGTCTGACTGACTGCTTCGTACGAGCCCAGCCTCGTCCCATTCGAACGCTTCATCTAATCGTGAATGCATATTTGTATATCACTTGAGACCAATTTTTAAATATTGAATTTGCTGTAGACTCGGCGAATTAATCGATTAGTAAACATAGAATATTATTTTAGATATTTTAGGTTAGGATACTATGATAGTGTCTGGCCAGAAAATTTTGGAGTATCACATCGTTTGGCTCAGAAAATATCTCCTTTGATCTCTTCACAGCTTTCAGAAAGTGAGCAACTTAATAAATTATATATTGGTGACCACTAATTGGACTTAATGAAAGCTAACTTTATGCCATATGGAATTTATACATAAGGTTAACGAATTACTAAATTTAGTGTTATGAAATGGAGGTCTTGTGGACCTAGTCACTTATTTGGCCAATCTAATTGAGTATTCCAATTATTGTATAATTAAAATTTACACTTGTATCACAAGGATGTGATCTTATCATTTTAAATCAATGGAGTGCAGGACGAGCTCTGGTTATTTTCAGGATAGCAATGGTCTAATAGTTATTTTATTTTGTTTCTACTTATAACATTAGCAAATTTGTTATAGTGACGTATATCACAATAGTGTAATACTAATAGGGAGGGGGTGTCAAATCGTGTAGCTAACAGCAGACCGTTAGCCTTGTTATATTTTTACATGAAATTTTATGAACGATTTGTTGTTTATGAATATTTTTGTTTAATGTCTTGGTTTGATGCCTCCGTTAAACGTTTAATTTAAATAATTTTGTTTTATGCAAGCAGTTAATGCAAATTATTTTTTTCACATTGTTTGATGTTATGTAATGCAATTTTAACATGTTGCAAACTCCTGCATTTATCTGTTGTATTTATTACTAATTTTTACATTAAATTGTGGTATGTTACAATCCGTGTAGTTTCAGTGGTCGTATCACTCCCACCCCGCCCCCGCGGCGACGTCGCGTACTCGTGCACGATCCGATGTGTGTCCGCGGCTCGCTCGCTTGTTGTCAATGTGGCCTCGTGTCGTGGAGTAGGTGGGCCGCGCCGGGTTCGAGCCCCGGCCCTCACGTCCGAGCACGTGGTGTGGGAGGCTTGCGCGTGGCGAATGAGTGTGTGGTGACGCAGGTGAGCGGGAGGCGCGGGCGCGCGCGCTGGTGCCGGCGCCGCAGTACTCGTACCACAGCATGTTCGTGGCGGCGGCGGAGTCGGCCGCGCTGTGGCGCTGCAAGTCGTGCGGCAAGGAGGTGTCCAACCGCTGGCACCACTTCCACTCGCACACGGCGCAGCGCTCGCTGTGCCCCTACTGTCCCGCCACCTACAGCCGCATCGACACGCTGCGCTCGCACCTGCGCCTCAAGCACGCGGCGCTGCTGCTCAAACACTAAGCGCCGGCGACACCGACCCCCACCAGCCACCGACAGACGGACGCCACCCGACCCCTACCGTGCATTAATCTCGAAACATTACATGTCTCAAATTATATAACTTTAATGTTATTTGTAGTCTCGTCGTTATGTTGATAAACGTTTTGCATTTATATTTAGGTAGGTAATTTATTGTTTACCGCACGTTTTCGTGCAATATACTAGATGAGTAAGTATTTCAGTTTTCACTGACAGGGTAAATTAAGGTGAATATAGTAGGCTTATCACAATGCAACATGCGTAGAATCGCTGTCTATATAATATAGAACGAATATTTTTCTTGTTATGAAAATTTGTACATACTTACTCTGTTTTCGTTATAGAGCTGTAGATTTGTGTTTGCATTTTGCTAATTCAATTCTAAAAGTGAATTATCTTATTAAAACGACACAGTTTTGTTACAAATATTACATAGATGTATTATTTCTGGTAGGTAATGCATAATAATCTGATAGGTAAGGATGTTATAGTAATCAGGGGAATGGACTAAAGACTGAAAGGCAACAACTTGTGATTGACGTGAACGCGACATGGTCTGATGTAAATAATTGTAATATAAATGTTTACTTTACTTTAAGTAGATTACTTTGGGAATTCGTGTTCAAAATTGAATGTGTTTAGGAATCACCTTCATGGCATCAGCGTGGATCATTTTGACCTAAAAAATTAATTACGAAATTATATTTTTGTAAAAATATTGTACGCTGAAGTCGTTATGTATTCAAATATTTTAAAATAGGACTTAGTTATTCGTAAAGTTTAATGTCCAATATGGATTATTATATGTGTAGGCGTAATATATAGTCATGAATGTTTACTCTTGACATTGCATCACGTACAGTTAATGAATCTCATCAATTTTCATCACTTCGATTCGATAGTTATAAATATGTGTAGTAAGTCCCAATCTAAGAATGTGGTATAGACGAGTAATGTTTAATAAAAATCGGTGTTGTTTTTCCGTTTATATTAAATTCTTTTTTGAATTCCTTTTATCTACTTTCATTCTTTTACGTTTTTAGTTTCATCCAAAATTAGTCAATAGCCTATATTCTATTTTAAATATAGGGCATAAACTCACTACTAATACTGTAAATAATTTATGAATTATATTAATAAATTGTACATCGGTGTTTCAATTAAAGACAAGGCATATTTTAGACATAAATAATTTATTGCACATCTATATCAAATGGCAGGCAGTCATTATTTACACATTGCACAAATATATCACTATGAGTATTGATGCTAACTTAAACGAATATAAATTATTTGACATATAGTCGATCTAATTTTTCACACACAATCATGTACTTATTCTCATATAACGTATGAGAATTTACCTATTTATTATTCGAATTAAACATGGCAAAATATGGCAAGTTTAATTCCCTAGAAATTAAGAAGGTATTTTAATATTAACAGGAAGTATTAAGATGGCGAAATTAAAATTTAAAAATGGATTCTCTACACTTAACTACTTAATCTAAATTCTGAATCATCCACGCATCGTCACTGGTTTAAAATTAATTTAGTCCTAACACACAATAGGTACATACAAAAGCGACCACACTCGCGGAATTTAAACTATCACAGTTTATTGCGCCCTACTTTATCAAGATTCGTTCGTCTAAAAATACTGCGACGCAAGGTCAAATTATTTGCGTGGACCTAGTTAAAGAAATGCTGCAAAATTGAATGACATTGTCTTTGTTTGTGAGGAGTACTAGTCTTGTAGCCTCTCTACATTGCCACTGGTGCCTGGCGACCCTACATGGACATTGGCCTCACTGACGTTGCCCAGATCATCGTCACTAATCTCTTCACTCTTCTGACTGGTTGTTTCCAGTTCTTTTTCCGTCGAGTCTTCACTTGACTCCTCCGAATCCATTTTCTCATTAGCACCTTTATTCTTATTTTTCTTAAACTGTTCTTCCATCTCTTTGAATTTCAACGTTAGGTATCTGTGAAAAAAAAAAACAAGTTATTGATTCTACACTCAGTCTCAATGCTTTGGAATTTTCGTCTATGTTTCAAACAATTGCTATGAACCACAAAACCTCAATGACCTAGTGTGCTGACTGCTGACATTGCCAATGCTACACGTAGGTACATACTCATATCCAACATATTCTGTCGTTTTGGGTTGTCACATTTATGATCAAAATGGATGATGGACCCTGGTGTCTAGAGTTAATATTGAGCCACCAAAAGCTCACGGCAATGGACTGGACGCCTGTCTCACCATACTAATTCGTCATATCTATCTTAGAATTTCGTATCAAAATAACGTGTATTGGTAGCCCTGCCGATCCCATTAGAGATGACGGACGTGTATTTATGAGGTTCAATTTCATTTGCATACATATATGCAAATGAAATTGAAAAAATTATATACGGTCGAATTGAAAACCTCCTCCTTTTTTGAAGTCGGTAATAAATAGGCAGATGGGTCGTTCTTCGAACACCGGAATTCATTATCATTACCATAGACGCAAACATATTCTAAAACCTTTTGTCTTTTTGCAAATATCCAGTTAGAACTTAAGTATGTTGCCAGTAAGTTCTAAGTGGATATTTGCATAAAGACCCAAGATTCTAGGATATTTAGGATGAGATTGACCACCGGTGTACCCAGATACTCACTTATCAACAAGAGGGCCGCTGTAATCCTCGGGGAACTTGGGCGAGTGTGGCAGGATATACTTGTAGAGGCTCTCATTGAGCACGTATAGCTGCGGCGTGGCGGCACAGCGCACGTTGAACCACCAGTCGCAGGTCAGACCAGCCTGGGAGAAGATTGTGCCGTTGGGGCAGAGGAACGACGCCTGGCCTCCGTTCAGGTCGCAGTAGTGCCACACCTGCAAGTAGAGGTGGTAGGTATTAACACGTTGACAGTCCAGTGATCCATATACGGGTCATGACGGACTAGCTACATACGTCTGTGACCCATACATGAGTCACTAAGAAACGACCAGGTACGCACTAAGGGCGAGTGCTCAACTTGGATCCCGGGTAACTTAGCAAAGGTTTGTTTGATGAATGCTTCTGTCCATCTATAAAAAAATATATTACCTTGGCCACTTGTTCAGAGCTCTGAGTACGGCCCTTGAAAGTTCCAATTTTTTCATGATAGTAAGATTATGTATGGAGACCGTCAACGTGTTAAAAAGAACCCTCTCATATTGTGACTTAACATGCCTTCCGGTTCGGAAACACGAACTCATTTTACATTCGAACAATCTAGTGATTCCAAGCAACACTTCGCTTAAGTATCTGAATATTTTTTCGATCGATCTGACTTTTCACAAACCATCCAAATCAACCTTGACCCAAGCAAGAACGAATGTTTTATTACAGTTATAAAATAATTACAAACCAATAATAATTGCAATACGATTGCATCATAAAACGATTTTCTTAAACGTGGGCTAGATGTACCTGCCTTCTTGTTTACTTTTGGAAACGAGACTAGGTAAGCATGCGGTGTAGGTAATGGCTAGGCATGTTGATCACCAAACTGGATGAGCAGGATTCGATTTCCTGTCGTGTCGATTCATTATACTACTTTGTTTATTGATTGGTACTGATGGGCGATGTAGGTTTTTCATTTTTTTTTTTACATGTGACGTGTCTTACTGTAGATTTACCTATAATGGGATTTACTACTTGGCCGGAGGAGGCCTGTAGTAGTGAACCAACGTAAGTAACCTATACCTACGACCTATAGATAAAAATCGTAGCGCGATAAGGTATACCTTAGGTATTGTTTGTCGGAGCGGAATCAATCTACTAGGAGCACCACTATTATTTATCTACATTAATGACACATCTCTAACTTTGACAGTTGACAGTTCAATCCATGTTCAAACTACCGCCGCCGCCGCGTGCCGCGTCAAGGTTTGAAGTTGTTTTAAAAGTCAAACTGTACTTTCTACCTTGTATTTTGATCTCCGAAGCTTACACTAAAATACTAATTAAACTACTAGTAAGTGTTACCGTTTAACTATAACTCCTTTTACCTGGCATCTAGTCTCAGGGTCAGCGAAGAATCCTTTATACCGTTGGGTCTTGCAGTCGAAGCTAGTGGACGGGATGGTGGTGAGAATGGGGTAGTCGACTCCCGGGCGCCCTGGTGTTCCGCCCTCCTCGTCAGAGTGCACCGGCTGTGGGAACCGCTGGCTCGTGCTGCCGGGCGATGAGAAATCTAGAAGATTCAAGAGAATATTGTGTTGAGACGGTGAGTACCAACATGCTGTTACTTCAACTGTTGCGTCTATTGTGCCCTCTATTTATACAAGTACACATATAAAGGGATGTTTATCTATTATTGTGCCTATTATCAGTTCTATCCTTGTATTTTGACTCTTTCTACGATATGTTCGAGATGATGAACATGAGACGTTTTTCTAACGTGTTTGTTTGTGTGCTCTGCCAATGAAACAATAATTTTATTACCTATATTTTTATGAATGAAATATAAATTTATCATTTATTGAATTATTGCTAAATATAGTGAGATAATTACTGACACTAAATTTTGAATGGGTAAGTGATGATTTTAGTTGGAGATTCGCAAAAATAGACGTTCTACTAATCATTAAAAGACAATAAGATCAATAAGCTGTATAAAAAGCTATCTTACCTATTATTCCTTAATCAAATAGGTAGGGTATACTACTTTTATTTTTATGTACTGGGTTCTTACCATCCAAATGCTGGGATGGAGTATTTACATGCGCTAAATACGGTTCCTCGTGCAGGTCTGCATCATCAATGGCTGGAACTGGGGTGGCTTCTATCTGTTGCTTCGGAGTCACGTCGACAGGTTCAACAGCCACGAACGGCTTCGGGGTGCTCAGCACCGGTGTTTCAATCTCATTTTGCTGCATAGCCTTCAAAGCGTTCAACACTTGAAGTAACGTTCTTATAGATGATCCAACATTTTCTCTTGTTATCGGTTTGGGAATCGACTTATTCAGCTGAAGCGAATTTAATAAATCTGAGAGGGTCACTGAGTTACTTGGCTCATAAGGTTCTTGATTGTACGTTGGTTGGTCTACAACATATTGATAATAATTCGGTCTATAGCCAGATTCGGGAGTTACAGGCGCCGCTTCAATTGGAGTCGGTTTTTCAGTTTCATATTGTGGAATAGGTGACGGTGATAACTCGGTTGTGTATATTGGAGCTTGTGTAGTAACTACAGGACTGACAATAGGTTTGAACCCACTCTCAACAACGGGCTGCGCTATGGGTTGGCTTAAAGTCACAGGAGGTCGCCTATTGTCGTAGTAACTTTCTGACACTACTACAGGTTGCTTCCTCGGTACCAATTGTTGGACATTCACATTGTCGTAAACATATTGCGGTCTTGCTGGTCTCTGTTTAATGTATACTGGTTCTTTCTGGATCAATACGGGGACTGGGAAAGGCTTTTTAGTTACGTACACATTATCGTTTTGAGGAACTTTGACTGGAGGTGTTTGTTCATACGGGACCAATTTGTATTTTGGTGGTTGCTCTTTGTCAGCTAAATAATACTGTACACCACCAGAGCTTTCGTCGTTGTACAGATTTAAATATGGTTTCCTTGTCGTTGTTGTGAACGGGACACTAGGAGATTTTACTATGGGTTTGTGAACGAATCTCCCCTGATCATAGTCATCATTGGATATTACATACCCTGATGACAAGGGATTATAATTCGGAGATACTTTTGGCGAATTTTGATAAACTGGAACTTCTTTATAGTAAACTTTAGTTGGATTTGCCGAGGCTATGTTAAAATGCGTCAGCCTATTCCCCTGATATCGTGGTATATTCCTGTGCGGCGAATAAACGATCTTCTTTGGCTGTCGCTGGTTTTGTTGTTGCTGCTCTAACAACTTCTGTTCAACAATTTCTGCTTTCTCTACTTCAATATTTTTCGCGTGGTAAGCTTCGGTTGTTGAAGACAAATCGTTTGCATAGTAGAATGTCATGTATGGTATCAGTCTCCTGTATCTTTCATTAATGGATAGTTTCGAGGATTCGGCGATAATTTTTCTGCTTTTCTCGTAATTGCTTTTCGTGGTGGTCTCCTGCTTCATGGGTACAAATCCTTTTTGGACGTCGACCATCATTCCTCCGATCATCTTGACTTGCGGACTGTTTCCATTAGGAGATATTGTGATCGCGGTCACTACTGCTGGTATGACTGCAACAAAATAAATATATACATTAATTCTTCCGTCGCTATGCACAAAAAACAACAATTTGGTTTTGCCGCAATCTTAAGCACGGAAATAATGCAATCGAGGTTGTCTACTTCATGTTGACATTGCATTTAAATACGTTGGAGTATTTTTAACCGTGTATAATGGTCTATGTTTTAATAATAGTTTTATTTGTTTAAGTAATGTTCCTATAATGATAAGTCTGATGACCTCTGTTTATATATGTATACCTACCAATGTATATATTTGTATTTTATTCAAATAGGCACTTCAATTAGATTAAGATATCATTAGGCAAACTTGCGAAACACGAACGCGTGACGAGGCATCTGAAAGCCTATGCTAAAGTCTTAATTATTGAATCAGATAGAAAAGTTAACGAACCATATTGTTAATTGGCCTTCAGCGGTAATCGCCCTATATTATAAATGAGTTGATTCACCTTGAAGTCGACAATATGAGATATCATCACAACGGCACGATCCTACCTCGTTATAATGTATTATGGTTAAACGGCTGTGAGAAACAATTACTAATCACATTACGAGTAAAACATCTTTTAAAAATAGAATGCTTTTTAGAAATAGAATGCATAGGCTGTTAAACCTATTGTCTTACGAACGATAAAGCTCTTTAAGCTAAACGGCCGAACGTACCGAATAGTCTACCTTGAATTGAAGGAGAAAAGGAGGTGCCTTAATTTATCCAGCTCAAGTTCTTCGTTCGCAGAATGAATTCAAAATCTTCTTTTTAAGTTATGTGCGAACCGTCTCTACATATCGCAATATGTAACAGGCAATAGACGCACCTGTCCGCATTTCTAGTTACCCACTAGTTATACCTATGTAACTCAGTAATCTCGGTATCATCACTTTCATAATAAATGGTTACGAAATCGGTGCGTCTGATCATTAATATATTAATCACTGCTGATCTATTTAAACGAGGTCTTCGTGACTCAATAACATTACGTTTACTTTCACACAGACGCGTATTTGGTCGGAGGTCTGAGCCCTGTTTAGTCGTCAGTACCATATTTATACCTATCACTTAACTATTATAGTCTCCGACATCTGTTTGCTAAAACATTTTTATTTTCCGTATTTAGCTTTCATATAATGACTTACCTTAGTAAGTAGTGAGTGAGCGACTATAATTAAAAACAAATTCAATTAATAATTATTATAATTAATATCAGTGATTGATCTATATAGCGACGGGTCATTGCCACTAAAAGATTTTATTACGCGCAATCTTGTTGATCCTTGATTTAATAATTTGGAGGCGTTTAGGTATACTTAGCGCATTCTATAAATATTATTTGACAATATTATTATCGGAAACATCCGTTAATAGGTTGATAGGTTGTGAGTTGATATTGCCATTTGTTCTTTAAGAACTAAACGCGCTAAAGGCTTCGGCACACCAAAACCAGTAGCGGAGCAGGCACGCCAGCAGTTTGGGCGCGGGCAGCGTAGTTCAGCATGCGTCATGGATTTACATGAAAAAAATCACCGAATTAGTGTGTAAAAATAATAATGTTTCTATGATTTCAAAGACAAATATTACAGAAACACAACCTTGTGTTTCAATTAGACTATTAGATTCAGTTGAAATGTTAAGCTGAGATCCCTGCTACAATGTTTATTCAAGTAGGTATTATCTGTATTTTTTGTTCTAATACAGAATTATAAAAACAAATAGTTTTCAGCGGAAACGAGACTAAATCCGCTTATCTCTTTTTTATTATGTTAAATATGTACGGGTCTTTGTGAAGTACCTTATAAAAATTAATAAATAAATATTGCACGGGGATTTAACTTTATATTTTTTTAAATATGACAAATGAACGCACGGGCCCGCCTTTGGTGTTTAAAATTAAAATGCCTGCTAAAATGTACTGCTTCTGACCTGTTCTTGGTGTTGGTGTGCCGAAGCCTTAAATCCGTGTCTGCTTCTACAAACTAAATTCCTATCACTTAGCTGCCTGTATAAATCTCCGTCCCTAAGTATAGTTTCGAAACTTCTCGTTCCAGATTTATCAGCTAATGCAGATATCAAGTCGGAAATTGTCGTATTATTCATCATAGCTGTCCGGTTTTTGCTGTCGTTTACAAAACTACTACTGCTTCCAGTATCCGTCTATTGCCCTGTCATGAACTTGTTGCGTGATTTATTGTGTGTGTGGTGACAGTAGCTTGCAGATATATTGCTACTTAACTACTACTGTAGGTAATATCAGTAGTCGTACGAAAACTAACTTGCAACGCCAATCATATCGAGGGCTTCGATCATTAGACGCACTAAATGCTATCTACGTAAGGCCCCGATAAAATACGCACAGCCCTCGGTTGCCGTGCCGCAAGTGCTGGGCACGCCACGATATAATTACTACATAAAATACGTTTAAAACTTATAAGTAATGCGTTTATAATCAATTACAGTACGTTTCATGAAAGTTGATATCATCTGAATATCTTTACAAAACTAAACATAAATAAGTGAGATGTTATAATATTCTACTTACTGTTATGTCAAGTAGAGTAAACGTTTAACTCTCAGCCTTTATATTTGTAAAGATAAGTAATCACCTATCAGATAAAATTCGATTATAATGTTCTCCAATATTCATTTGTACGTACCTATCCAAAACCAGAATTGCCTCAGTATTCTATGAAGATTAGTAGTAAAATTATTCACGTTACATTACCCAGTATAAATCACCAGATTATCGCTGCAGGCATCATGATAGATTTTCCACGGTCTTTATGAAATAACTGGAAAAGCACGTAGTCGATTATCCTGACTTAATAGGCAAATTATCGAATAATTGTATCAAATTACATGGTTGGTAACGCAATAGTTAAAACATGCGACACTGTTGACAAGCGATCTGCCACTATTAGGTACGAACCAATATTTCGGAATTCGAACAAGACCAATTTATTAATAATAAGGTCACAATTTTATTATAATAATACAATTTGTCGCATAATCAGAAACATACGTAACTTAGTCACGTCCGACTAAACGTTTACGTGTTCTGAATCTGCCCTGGTCCAAACGAACCCATTACACTAGCGGCATTGCCCCGTTGCACAGCCACTGACAGGCGTTGGACCAGGTAAGACGCAGACCTAGGGTCACCCCCTCTGACTTTGAGTCTCCGGCCGATCTCCCTGATCAATCCCCTCGCCTCACTACCCCAAGGGCCTGCAGTCTCAAAAGCCACGGGCACAAACACGTATGCAGTTTTCAGATCTGCGTACTTGTCATGCTTGCAATTCAAACATATTCTTACACGCGTGATTACTTGGAGGTGACGTAGGCAGAGCCACAAGAATAACGATAACTGTCCGCCCCACACCAATTAGTACCGGACGTGGAGTTTTATTTATCTCACCCCCTTGGCCGTAAGCCGCTAAGGAGTAAGAGGGAACGCGCACGGATCGTCTGTCTCACTCGTACTTATACGGTAAAAAAGAGATTTTTGAATTGAGTGTCGGAGATGTGCTATTGCTATTACTACCCAATCGTCAAGTCCCTTCACATCTACGACTGTGGCTCGACTTTTGTATGTGTAAGGTTTATTAAAAGTAGGTACTCTTCTAGGACCTCCAATAGACCGGTTCTACAAAATACAATTTAAAGGTGCCGCGAAACATAGTTAGTTACCTACCTACTTAATTATTTTACGTACACAGCCTCCGTGGTCTAGTGGTTAGAGCGTTAGGCTCACGGTCTGGAGGTCCGGGTTCGATTCCCGATGGGGACATTGTCAAAATCACTTTGTAAGACTGTCCTTTGTTTGGTAAGGACTTTGCTGGCATGAATCACCTGATTGTCCGAAAAAGTAAGATGATTCCGTGATTCGGGGGGCATGTAAATCCGTTGGTCCCGGCTATTAGCCGTAAAAAATACCTCCACCAACGCGCAGTGGAGCAGTGAGACGTATATAGGCTGTTTATGTTATGTTATGTACTTATATAAAACTTGGAGTGCACTTTGAGTTGGTACCTAAGAAGGTGCATATCGTTCTTCCGATATTATTTTTATTTTACTTTATAGTTTTTCTTTCAGTGCTTCTATATTCAATTTTACGATTACGAAACAGACTAAGTAGGTAAGCACCTAACCTCACAGTGACCAGTGATTACTCTTTGGATTCTATTAGTGCAGTCATGATGCACCGAATCCGTGACCAAACGCATCCAATCTTAACCACAACGGTAAATGTAAGGCCAGTGACACACGGGTGAAGCTGGCCACGTAGCGAATGCTACAAATACAAACCTAGTCACCTTATTGTCCAAAAGTAATAGAAATAGAAATGTTTTATTGCGTTCGTTCAAATTGTGGTGCTATAAAAATACAGAAGTAAGTGTTATAGTATCAACATGTACCCGTTAAGGGCACTGGAAGGCACGTTAAGCCGTTGGTCCCGATTATTAATAATAATAAAATAATAAAACACAACACACACACACATATATACTACTTACTTGTTACTGGTGTTACTTGTTATATTACTGATGTAAGTACGTGATCGTTACATGAGTCATGTCAGGGGCCTATGGCGGCTCAGTAATAACCCTGTCACTAGGGTTGGTAATCCACCTGACAATCCACACGATAGAAGAAGAGACAAACCTAGTTAGACGAACATTTGTTCAAACAAAATTACTTTTTTCGGCCAAATTACAAATTGTGAAAAAGCATTCATAGGTATTAATATTATTCAAAATAATACTGTTTGACTGACTTACTTCTTTACGCTTAGAGCCATGGAAGAACAGGATAGTTTTTATCCCGGAAGTCTTAAGGTGATTTCGAGGATGGGAATGAAAGGGTTCGGAATTCGGATAAGAAATCCTGAAGTGTAGCTATTGTAGCACTGAGGGTTGGGCTATTATTTATGTATTTTCGTCTTTTCTCCATTGGTAGTTACACCAATTTGCCACCAGTGTTATCATCATCATCTGCCAAGCGTTACCTCGTTTTTTACAGTCCGCTCACCTATACCGGTGCAACTGTGGTTAATTTAAATACGTAATTAACTATTAAAGCTTCCGAGTAATAAGATAACAGAGAATGGTTGACTTTATAAAGTTCATGCTCGCGTTCAATACGAAGGTGAATGACCGGTTTAAACAGATTCCGCGTTAATTAATACCCCTGATCTTTCTTGCGATTGGTCTTCTTTAGAAAACAACATTTTCACTCGTAGCTAGGTCCACGAAATGTTCAGCGAGCTCATTATTAGCGATCCGTACTCAAAGGCTAAAAAACGGGACCCTATTTATTACTAAGAGTCCGCTGTCCGTCTGTCACCAAGCTGTATCTCAGGAACCGTGATAGTCACGTAGTTGAAATTTTCACAGATACTCGTAGTCGGTTTCTGTTGCCGTTATAACAACAAATATTAGAAAAGGGAAAAAAAATCCCATATAACAAACGTTATTATTTCTTTTGCCCTCTTTGAAATGTATGTACCTACTATTTTTTACTTAGTCAATGGTACAGAACCCTTCATACGCGAGTTCGACATGCACTTGGCCGGCTTTTTATTGGTTTCATCATCGGACGGCTCATATTTTATTAACTATTCCACACATAGGTATATAAGTTCTAATTAAGTTGTTTGGTAGGGCTGGCTGAGGAAGACCTAGAAGGACGTGCATTACCCAAATTGAAGGAAGCAAGAGAAATATGCCAGGATCGAAGCGAATGAAATTCACTTTAATTTCTACAAATTGGGGGCTCGTTCGGAATTTGAACCCGGGACCTCTCGCAAATTTATGCCAGTAATTCCTGTTGACGTGGGTTGCCAGCACAAAAATAATATAAAAATGTACATTAATATTATCTACGTGTGGTAAAATGTGAGTCACTGGCCTTACTATGCAGCCACACACGATTTGTCAATGCAAATGATTTAAATCTCGCCGGGAAGTCGGTTAATCATCGAAATAAATTATCAAGCTCAATCGTCATTCATCTTTGGATTACTAATGTCGGTTCGTAAAGCCTAACTGAATCGTCTTTAATATGTGTACAGTCATGAGCAATATCATGTACCCACTTTAGAACCCTGTCGCACTATCATATTCGACATTTAATGAGATGAGAGGTTTAATTTGTCAAAAAAGTTAATGTGACATTTAAAGTGTATACATAGTCATTGGTAAACACAAGCTCCAAAGTGGAAATTGGGTTATGTACGTTAAAGATAAATTGCGAAATTCTGATTACTAAATAAAGACAGATCTAAAACTAACGAAAAACTAATTACATCACAATAAGTAAAGGCTAACTAGAAACTACCACAAAATGTAGTAAAACACTATATAAACAAACAATATGAAAGAGAGTAATAAAATATAACTATGAGGTAATATTAGTAAGGAATGTCTGTAAAAGGAAAATAAAAATAAAGTAGATCATATGAATTTATACATACAGATATGGATTCCCATATCCACGGCGGTTTGTTTCTAAGGCAACTTATGGTCAGGACCTTTAAACTAATACCATTTTAGGCGCACGTCCCCTCTATACGTAGTGCCTTCTTATTCAATTCGCATGGTATTACGTACCAATTAAGCTAATAGAGATCCTATTTTAGCTCGGTAAGTTCACGAAGCCGTTTACTTAACCTTAATACACCAAAATCTCTCTGTGGCAACGGCTTCTGTGGTCCAGTGGTTGAGCGTTGGGCTCACGATTCGGAGGCCCCGGGTTCGATCCCCGGTGGGGACATCACAAAAATCACTTTGTGATCCATAGTTTGGGTAGAACATTACAGGCTGACCTGATTGTCCGACATTAAAATGATCCATGCCCGGAAGGCACGGGCACGTTAAGCCATTGGTCCCGGTAACTAATATGTAGTAGTAACTGGAACCAACGGCTATGTAGTCGTTACATGAGCCATGTCAGAATTAATGAGGTTCGTAATCACCTCACAACCCACACGATAGAAGAAGACCGAGCTAAGCAAAGACTATGGAATTCCATTTGCTTCGATCCTTACACACTTCTCTTGCTTCCACATCTACCACGTTATGTTACCTATAAAATTGCTGTTATATTGCTCCTATGACCTAATACAATCAGTATTATTTGAAACCAGATAATGAAAGCATGTCTGAAACCAACCGGATATTTGCTCATAGCTTTCAATTAATTACAACATTTAATCCTTACGAACGCTTAAATACGTGGTAACAACGGGTTACACATAGGCTTTTAATTTGAGCCTTTTCTATTCGCTTGAGTAACAAACTGGTCTAGATCTTAACTCGTATGCGACTAGTTAAAAGCCCTTGATTAAGGCCTGGCCACACTGAACCCAGGTGCAATCCGTGTGTGCTTGTAAAGGCAATGAAATACAGACCGTGTAGGTAGTTGTTAATAACACATTTTACCGTAAGACAAGTCCGAATATGAGAGAGACAGAAAGAACTTTTCTCCCTCGCATAAGCGTCTTAAAATGTTATAATATCTTCATCTTCTACTCATAATCACACTGCTCAATGTGCTTATACACATTAGATTTATTGTGGCAACCTTTAAGCCATACTGAGAAGCTGCAGTAGTTTTAGGCGGATGAGACGTTCGTTATGTAAAAATTGACGATTCAAAGTGTAACTATGTTACCTACTGAATAAAGATATTTTTGAATTTGACTGATCAATATGCGTCGAATTATCAGTTGACTAACTAAATCAACGGCAAATTATGTACCGCCGTCGCGAGTACCGCATGCATAAGTGAACGCCTCACAAAAAAGGATTTGACACCAAATCAGGGCAAACAGTTCACCTAATGTGGCCAAAGCCTTAATCCTCTAGTTTCACAAGTAGTGAGGCGTCAGTGTAACTTAAAAATGGACGCAGGTCGCCAGCAGACTGGCCGGCTAAGATTAGCCTTGTAATAATGTTTTCCTTTCCCTCAGCCTTTGTTTTTTATTAGCATTCCACGAGGGTTGCTTTATTACTGTGTATAATAAATTACTTGCGTCCGTGAACATTCTCATTTAACTATTTAATACTTTATTATTTTAACAAAGGTGTTCGTTGAGAGAAGAAAGTGACCGGTATAGGTTTAACTGAATCGGCACTATTCTCTAGTCTGAGACATTGGTGCTGATGGTACACGCCATCTAAGTTTATTTTAGGTTATATATACCTGTCATTTTCTTATCGGCCTAAAAGGAAAGACTTCATATGTTCTTATCGTCCAATGGGTTTTTATGTAAGTAGTATCTGAGTTAGCAATGACCTTTGATCTAGTTTAAAAGGTCGCCGTTAAATCGCTGACAATAAATCACAAAGAAGTACTTCACCAGGTAGAATATGAGTATGAACTACTGATAATTTATTAAACGCACAGTAAGACAATTTTATAGTAGAGAACAAATCGAAAGGGTGGTGTCATCTTACAATCTAAGACGCGAGAATAAAGAGATATTCTGTAATATTATCGTTTAAGTATATCAACTTAGGTACTTATTCGTTTTTTCTTTTTTAATTTACATGCATTTGTACCTACGTACTGATATATTAAATTTACATAAGGGTAAGCAACAAATCACACATGCTTACATGGAATAGATTAAAGAAAAGGTTAACGTTGTGTCTTATAGGGAAGTCAAGGAATTGGCCTTTGATAGACTGGAATGGGAAATGCTACACCGACAAGAGCGTGGCTCTTAAATTGATGATGAGGCAACAAATCCCAATCGGGCACAAATTCTGGAAACCACGTGAAATAGGTAAGTTATCTATGATCCAAACATGAATTCAAACTCAGAAAGTCGAATTCAGCGATGTATGGTCCCAGCCGAGATTTCATTTATTACATTTAAATTTTCAAAATAAAGGCACTAAGAATTATTTACGATATCGTTACGGCATCGTAACTGCGCTCAATCAACCGGAAGGGTTATGGAGCTAACCTAACCTAACCACACTGCTCCTCTGCGGGTTGGTAGATACAGGTGTACGGCTAACAGCCGAAACCAACGGCTTAAGGTGCCTTTCGAAGCACGGAATCATCTTATTCAATTTAGACAATCAGGTGATTCAAGCCTGCAAAGTCCTAACCAAACAAAGGACAGTCTCACAATGTGGTTTCGACAATATCTCCATCGGGAATCGAACCCGGACCTCCATCCAGATCGTGAACTTTACGTTCTAACCACTAGACCACAGAGGCTGTAATGGTAACATAGGTCCAGTGAAATATCCGTGTCATTTGCCCTACATTAGTGCAGACAACAGTTTATAGTGTTATGAAACCATGGTTGCTAGGAGCTTAGTCGCAGCTGAAACTGATCTAGATTTACATTATTTATTACGGCGATAGACTTCGGGTAAGCAGTCGTGACCGGCAGTGGTAGCTAGATAATGTGTTTTAGAGAGGCTGTAGCGTGTGGCGATGGCGAACCTTGGAGAAGTGACTGGCGAGATCCGCATCCTGACTCCTGCACACTCAATAGGTACAGTTATGAGTAATATCATGTACCAGCGTTGCCAGGCGTCCCGATTTTTAAATCAAAATTAATGTCCCGCGCGGGACAGGCTCGGTCCCGCTTTTCGGGAATAACTCGACCGTGCGTGCAACGTACTCTACTGGGAAAGCGCGGGCGGATGGCACAGACAAGTGTGGACTGGAAATTTTGAATTTGATTTCCGTTTGTTTTTATTCAGAAGACGAATAAGACTCAACTATTTAACGATAGGGTAAATCTGATTAAAAATATATTATAATTCTGAGAAATGGATATAGTTAGACGAGAGTGAAAATTTTTATTAAAATTCATTTTCTATGCATATTTTTGCTATCTATTGTTACGTAAACATAATTTGAACTCAAATTAAAAGATAAATATTCTTTTTTTTTATTATATACGTTTTTTTTACTATGGTCCGCTTTCGACGAAAGAATCCCGCTTTTTTCATTCAAAAAGTTCTAAAATCCCGACTTGGCAAAAAAAAACTGGCAACACTGTCATGTACCCACTTTAGAACCCTGTCGCACTATCATATTTGACATTTAATTAGACTTACGGTTTAATTTGTAAAAAAAGTTAATGTGACATGGTTTCAAAGTGAACATATCTATTAGTACTCGTGACCGTACGATAAGGTGCAAAAGTCCAATCAGTTTCTTGCAAAGTATAATAAATTAACTGGTTGTACTTAAGACCTCCTGGTTACTAAAATAAACCAGGTAAAATATAAATTTTATAAGTACGGCAACTAATGGTTCATAATTTCACCACTGTTTACAAATAATCGCTGGGCTCAGTGACTGCACTTTTGCTCTTTGATTGTACCTGCAATGACAGTAACCTAACCTAACTTGCTTATTCGGATCCTATAATTGACAACATTTCATTTTTACTAAGGTGCCTTAAATCGAAAACCATTTCGAGATATTTCTATGATTTACACAAAACACATTTTTTCAGATTTTTTAATTCAGTAATAATAGAAATATATTGAAAAATCCACGAGGTCAGAAGAGGAAGGCATAATAAGTTCAGACCTTTACATAAAAATTATAAAAAAAGTAAATGTCATACATAACGAGGGTTGAAAGGCAAATGGGTTTAAGCGACATTTTGGGCGAAATTGACTTATATATATATTCGGAATCAGCGATTTTTTCCGCGTCGACAGATCTTGGTTTCAGATCAATCGAAGCTACTTTTTGGCGCTTCAACCAATTAGCACTTTGGGTACATTTTTAAAAACCCGTGTTTTAACCGACAAAAAATGCACAAAATTCTGGGCGGGTGGCATATCAGTCGTATTCCGGGATATGAGTCGGTCACATAAGCTGTTATGTCTTTTCATTTTCATGATTCGAAGTCTGTTAAAGCGTTTTCCTTGACAGTGTTTTGTTATAGATAAGTCGGTTAAATCATTTGTCCTTAGACGAAACGAAAATAGATTTGGCGCTTAAATCTTTTTGCTTTAATCCAGATTTTATAAATATTGTCGCTTCAACCGTTTTTCCTTCAACTGTAATTTAGTTCAATTGAGGCATTTTGTATTAAGCGACTTCTAAAATCTATAACTAATGTGTTTTTCGAACCAAATAAATGCAGAATTGTGCAACGTTTAATTTAAAATAATTCTTAGCATTTTGAACACTTTTGATTCAGTAGTTTTTTTATATGAATTTTTTTCGAAGAAATAAAACTTTAAACGGCTCTCCTGTAAAGTTCACAAAATGTCGCTAGCTTAGTCGCAGCTGAAACTGATCTAGATTTACATTATTTATTACGGCGATAGACTTCGGGTAAGCAGTCGTGACCGGCAGTGGTAGCTAGATAATGTGTTTTAGAGAGGCTGTAGCGTGTGGCGATGGCGAACCTTGGAGAAGTGACTGGCGAGATCCGCATCCTGACTCCTGCACACTCAATAGGTACAGTTATGAGTAATATCATGTACCAGCGTTGCCAGGCGTCCCGATTTTTAAATCAAAATTAATGTCCCGCGCGGGACAGGCTCGGTCCCGCTTTTCGGGAATAACTCGACCGTGCGTGCAACGTACTCTACTGGGAAAGCGCGGGCGGATGGCACAGACAAGTGTGGACTGGAAATTTTGAATTTGATTTCCGTTTGTTTTTATTCAGAAGACGAATAAGACTCAACTATTTAACGATAGGGTAAATCTGATTAAAAATATATTATAATTCTGAGAAATGGATATAGTTAGACGAGAGTGAAAATTTTTATTAAAATTCATTTTCTATGCATATTTTTGCTATCTATTGTTACGTAAACATAATTTGAACTCAAATTAAAAGATAAATATTCTTTTTTTTTATTATATACGTTTTTTTTACTATGGTCCGCTTTCGACGAAAGAATCCCGCTTTTTTCATTCAAAAAGTTCTAAAATCCCGACTTGGCAAAAAAAAACTGGCAACACTGTCATGTACCCACTTTAGAACCCTGTCGCACTATCATATTTGACATTTAATTAGACTTACGGTTTAATTTGTAAAAAAAGTTAATGTGACATGGTTTCAAAGTGAACATATCTATTAGTACTCGTGACCGTACGATAAGGTGCAAAAGTCCAATCAGTTTCTTGCAAAGTATAATAAATTAACTGGTTGTACTTAAGACCTCCTGGTTACTAAAATAAACCAGGTAAAATATAAATTTTATAAGTACGGCAACTAATGGTTCATAATTTCACCACTGTTTACAAATAATCGCTGGGCTCAGTGACTGCACTTTTGCTCTTTGATTGTACCTGCAATGACAGTAACCTAACCTAACTTGCTTATTCGGATCCTATAATTGACAACATTTCATTTTTACTAAGGTGCCTTAAAT
The DNA here is from genome assembly GCF_024362695.1 of Pectinophora gossypiella. NCBI lineage: Eukaryota > Metazoa > Arthropoda > Insecta > Lepidoptera > Gelechiidae > Pectinophora > Pectinophora gossypiella. The sequence continues at coordinate 9,633,236 of NC_065413.1, read as the reverse complement.
CGAAAACCATTTCGAGATATTTCTATGATTTACACAAAACACATTTTTTCAGATTTTTTAATTCAGTAATAATAGAAATATATTGAAAAATCCACGAGGTCAGAAGAGGAAGGCATAATAAGTTCAGACCTTTACATAAAAATTATAAAAAAAGTAAATGTCATACATAACGAGGGTTGAAAGGCAAATGGGTTTAAGCGACATTTTGGGCGAAATTGACTTATATATATATTCGGAATCAGCGATTTTTTCCGCGTCGACTGATCTTGGTTTCAGATCAATCGAAGCTACTTTTTGGCGCTTCAACCAATTAGCACTTTGGGTACATTTTTAAAAACCCGTGTTTTAACCGACAAAAAATGCACAAAATTCTGGGCGGGTGGCATATCAGTCGTATTCCGGGATATGAGTCGGTCACATAAGCTGTTATGTCTTTTCATTTTCATGATTCGAAGTCTGTTAAAGCGTTTTCCTTGACAGTGTTTTGTTATAGATAAGTCGGTTAAATCATTTGTCCTTAGACGAAACGAAAATAGATTTGGCGCTTAAATCTTTTTGCTTTAATCCAGATTTTATAAATATTGTCGCTTCAACCGTTTTTCCTTCAACTGTAATTTAGTTCAATTGAGGCATTTTGTATTAAGCGACTTCTAAAATCTATAACTAATGTGTTTTTCGAACCAAATAAATGCAGAATTGTGCAACGTTTAATTTAAAATAATTCTTAGCATTTTGAACACTTTTGATTCAGTAGTTTTTTTATATGAATTTTTTTCGAAGAAATAAAACTTTAAACGGCTCTCCTGTAAAGTTCACAAAATGTCGCTTAAACCCATTTGCCTTTCAACCCTCGATAACATGACACTTTGTTTGCGACTTGTTTTAAATACGCATTCAAAGGTACATTACATTATACTGCCTTCATTCTATCAATGGCAGAATCCAATTTTCAAAAAATAATTTTTGTAACTTCTAGTGGAAAAATCTTGAAAAGAAAAAATACGTGTCTTCTATTTAAACAAGTAGGTACTTTCGAAATAGCACAAAAAAACCACGGCTTAAAAATTTGAAATGTTGTCAATTAGATGTTCCAATTAAACTGTATATTTTATTATTTATTAATTTAAATACATGTTTCAAACAGATCTACATTTTTAAACAGAATATTGATAGGCATATCAATATTCTGTGCCAAATGTCAATACTAAAAATTGATGTTCGCGATAAAAAGGAGAATGTGCGCTCGTTGATGTCTTTTATATGGTCAATCGGTACAATCAGTCAATAATTATTTATTGCACTAAAACATATACTTAAAACATACACAATAGGCGGCTTTATTGCTAAACAGCAATTTCTGCCAGGTAACCTTAGGGTAGATAACATCGTGATGAAATCCACATTCCCGAGAAGTGCATTTTCGGAGGCATCTGACCTAACCTGTATTGGGCTGGTTTCCCCTTCGCGGGTTGGCAGGTCAGACAGGCAGTCGCTTCTGTAAAATGAAAAGTATCGGCGTCCGAAAGACGTAATATACGATCCCGACGACCCTATTACTCTAGCCATAGAGGCAGCCAATCAGCTCGCGACACCAAACACTTCAGGACCCCGATACCGACCCCGCCGGCGTGGTCGACGATATCCCTCATTCAGCGCTTATCGCTATCGACCCACTAGGGTCGATTAATTCTTTCAAATATTTTTCCTCTCAGACGACGCCCTGAGCCGAGGTTCGCGCCCAACTGAGCACCCTCAGGCCTGTTGTCTTAAACGTTGTATCGGGTGAGAGCCTTCAGCGCTCCCCATTTGTCCGGCCAAGTAGTTAATACCATCTGCGGCAAATCTACAATAAGTCACGTCAAAAAAAAAGCTTCTTTAAGAAACCGGACCTATCAGATCTTCAGGTTAGGTAAGCGGCCCCTGTGAAAAACGGGACAATGATGAACCTTAGGGTGAAAGAAGTTGATGTATCGGACCGTGGGATGGTTTCTTTTACAAGCTCTATGATTTGCCTACTTATGTAGTTAGAAATAAAATAATAATACAATGGTACTCTCGAAAAATTGAAAGAGGAGGGAGAGGCCTTTGCCCAGCAGTGGGATCTTGTAGGCTAGATTATATTATAATACCACAATGTCATTATGATTCACAATACCTACCATCTCTAACAATTTCAAAATAGTCATAACTACTTTTAACAGCAAATAGTATTGTAAATTGTTCGAAGCTATTAAAATAACTAGGTATTAAGGCCATGGGTGCGTTCATATCGCTTTCATCACTGATATAAAGTTCTTATTACCTAAACCCAATCGCCATAGATAATAATGTTTCATATTGAATGCACTACATATGGTGCAACGATTTAAAAGCTTATAATTGTAATCAGAATAACATTCACTAACAAAATGATGAACACAAAATGTTGCTCAACAAGACACGAGCTGTTAGTTATTAGTTAAATAAATAAATAAATAAAATAAATAAAAAATAAGTTTATTTCTCACTCACAATTACAGTAAAAACCTAACTTAGTACTACTCACAGTGAACATGTTTATATTGTGAGAGAGACTGGTGTCCATACTAGACGGAATGCCTGTGTTACGGATCACCAGGCTCTCTTCCTCCCTATTTTCATAGTACATGGCAAGGCATTATTATAGAAGTAAGACTGTTTAAAATTATAGCTATAGGTGTGTGTGTGTTAATTAGTTAGTTAATTAGTACACTTAGTTATAATCATTACATGTACTAATAATACTTATTGCAATTACATAAACTCACGCCTATTTCCCACCGGGGTAAGCAGAGACTATAGAATTCCATTTGCTTCGATCCTGACACACTTCTCTTGCTTCCTCCACATTCATCAATCGCTTCATACACGCACGCTGGTTCAGAGTAGATCGTATTAAACCTTTTCTAAGGACATCTCCAATTTGGTCATCGTAACTCCTTCTCGGTCTTCCTCTGCCAGCCCTACCATCAACTTGCAATTATTTTCTGTTTTTATAAAGTAGTTGTACTTTCATGGTACCATTGATTTATATAGGTATGTAAATAGAAAACGATTCAATTAGTTGTGATCTTTAAAGTCAGTTTTTTATTTACTTTGTCATCAAATACGCAGGCAGACTGTACTATGTTATTACTCTATGCAGAATCTTACCTACACAGAACTCAAATTAAATAAATAATTAAAAAAATATAGAATTAAATTGGAATTCTGTGACAATAAATTAATATAAGCAAGTCATCGTATGAACTAAGTACCCGCATCTCACCTAGCTTTATTAGACTAACTGTTGGTGAACCGTGTGGCCAACAGTTATGGTCCATATCCAGTTGGCCAGCTAATAAGAACACAATGCCTTCTGAAGACCTACATTATGTAAATATAAACCTGAATCACCTAATTGTTCGAAAATGTAAGATGTTTCCGTGCTGCGGCGGAAGGTAGGTATGCCAAGCCGTTGGTCTCGGGCTACTAGCCCAAACACCACCAACCCGCAGTGGAGCAGCGTGATGGAGTATGCTCCGTACCCCCTCCGGTTGATTGAGGGGAGGCCTGTGTCCAGCAGTGGGACATGTATAGGCTGTTTATGTTATGTAAATATATTGAGAAACTTAAAGTAGGTAAAAGTAAATGTAGTTGACTGTACGCGGGCCTGATGAAGTGATAATATCTTAACGTAGGTCGTGTTGAGAAAATCTACATGAAACTTAGACGTGAACAGTCATTCATAAAGTTGTCAGTAAAACGCCAACCGCGAAATGAATAAATTGCCAAAGTAATAGCGAAACAGTAAGGCGCACTAAACATTACGATTTAACTTACGTCTTAGACTTGGCATATACTTTATATATTTATACATTTTACTACCTATTTATTTAGACGTGTTTTAACAATTAGTTTAGATCTTCTATCGTGTGGGTTGTAAGGTGGATTACCAAGCAAAACCCCATCAACCCTGAAAAGTGCCCGGCTTCAACTGACACTTCCAATGGGAATCGGCTTCAGACGCCGAACTTAGATTTTCAGCCCCTGGTGTCAGGGTTATTATTGAGCCGCCATAGGCCTCTGACATGACTCATGTAACGACTACGTACTTCAGTACGTAATAACCGGGACCAACGGCTTAACGTGCCTGCCAAAGCAGGGTCAGTGTGAACCAACGTGATCAGTCTGCAATGTCCTAACCAAACTAGGGATTACAAAGTGATTTTTGTGATTTGTCCCCACCGGGATTCGAACCCGGGACCTCCGGATCGTGAGCACAACGCTCAACCACTGGACCACGGAGGCCGTTATTAGTTTAGACGAAAATAAATTTACAAATGTACCAACGAGTGACTAATATGATGGACTGTTTTACTTTGAGTAATACACAGCTTTTACTTCAGATTATTAGCACTGCACTAAAGAATATGTATATAACTGTGGGATATAGAAGTAAGCAACAATTAAGCAACTTTCGCAAAGGCTGGTCTTAGGAAGGGTGACCACATAAAAAAAAGTTTTCATCTCGAACTTCTCCGTGCTTCCGAAGGCACGTTAAGCCGTTGGTCCCGGCTGTATTAGCAGTCGTTAATAACCACCAATCCGCACTGGTCCCGCGTGGTGGTTTAAGGCCCGAATTCCCTATCCATCCATAGGGAAGGCCTGTGCCCTTGCAGTGGGGACGTTAATGGGCTGGTGATGATGATGATAGAAATAACACGGGATATTTTAAATATCTTTACTCCTTATATTTTAACAAAATCCTCTAACCCGACCAACATCGCACCATCGACTCGCCTTTCTTACTTTTAAAACTGCCTTACGTCCCATTCATTATCCTTCCATAGTATTCTCACTTTCCTACATAACTATGTTGTAGTAATGTTTTCTACCTAAAATGACCTAAATAGGTAAGCGACTTTCTCTCTCTGTGTGCACCAAATGGATATATTGGTATATTAGTTGCATGGTTGTAGTGAAAAAGAAACTACACTTGTTTTCACCCGTTAAACGCCGAGTTCCCTTGTAATTAACCGTACTATATCTTCATTTCAAGAATCTGAATTGTTCCTGTCAGGCCTGTTTCATTTTCACGCTGAATTTAATACTGCATTTCTCTTAAATAATCATGACGGGATGCTAAGTCCCGCTTAAGAAATATTCATGGCGTCAATTATGAAAGTGGGTGGTTACAAGCACTGTGCTTCCATGCTCTAAGGATTCTGTCGGAGCATGAATTACGAACCAAACCACCCTGCTGTTCCATTAGAAGTTGGTGGGTTAGATCACCATTTTTCTAAACACCCACTATGAACCGAAGATTAACTAGGACTTCTCACTTCTTCTTCTTATCGTGTGGTGTGAGGTGGACTACCAACCTCATCAACACTGATGTCAGGCCTCTGACATATCTCATGTAACGGTTACTCACTTACATCAGTAATTAGTAACCGGGACCAACGGCTTAACGTGCCTTCCGAAGCACGGATCATCTTACTTTCGGACAATCAGGTGATCAGCCTGTAATGTCCTAACTAAACTAGGGATCACAAAGTGATTTTCGTGATATGTCCCCACCGGTATTCGAAGCCGGGGCCTCCGGATTGTGAGTCCAACGCTCAACCACTGGACCACAAAGGCCATTATCGATTCATACAGTGTCTTTGAAGCTCACAATTCGTGTAGGTTCAATAGCTATAGTCTATAGCCATTAATAGGCACATAACATGGACCACAAATGTCATAATCGGGATACTATATGACAAACGAGCGGTCGCAGTTGTCGGACACGACTGCAAAGTTCAACTGCTGCCCTGCAGTTACATTAAGTACATTAAGTATGTCAGACAATCGGCAACCTAACCTTATGCGGCTGATATGACGGCATTTAAACCAAGGTGTGTGAAGTACCGCCAGAATAATAGAGTTGGGGATAAAGCCAACAATTAATAGATATAAAATATGCCAAGGTTTAACGCTGATGGTACTTAAAACTTCTAAACTTCAGGATGCTATGATGAATCGTGAGAATTCAATTTGACTTGCTAATAATCTATGAAAGGAAGGATTTTTTAGTCTGTATTGATAATTTTTAGGTAGGGGACCCTGTGAAAACGGAATAGCACTTGCCAGACTAGTCCGTAGTTAGTAGTTATGTTAAATCAAAGAGAAAGATATTACGATACATCCGTACAGCCTTAACTTGATGCAAATAAAAATGAATCAGTAATTTCCAAGGCTGATATAATAGATCCGTAAGACACAATATAACATAGCAATTACGAGATTAGATTATGATTTGTTGAAATGCTTTATAAGGCAGGCAAACAGCAGGATACAGATCTGAACAGAACAATCAATCAGAATGCCAATATCACTGACCTCGGGGACCGTGAGATTTAAAATCAGTATCAAATTTAAACAAGACTGTATCCGCCAAAACTGCTCAGCAAAAAGTGAGTGTTAGTCGTGTGAATGGCGGAATTGGGAGCATTTGCTCGCCACGCGTCACTCAAGGCCTGCATACTTCATTATTATTTTATAAAAATAGTCCATGCGATACAACATGTTCATATTTCGTGCTCACTTTACCACTCATATCGGCACAAGGACGCTGCAGTAAAAACTGTAACTAAATACTTACTTGGTAAGAGAGCGATATCGGTTGCATTTTCTGCAAGCTCTCTTGGGGTTATCGTGATCTCAGATTAATGTATTCAATGCACTCGGCAATGCTCAGCCGATTGTCTGCCAATCAGTCACGAACATCGGAGTCGCACAAGAACCGTTTGCAGCTTTACCTACATTCATAAACATACGAACACTGCGCCGTTTTTGCGTCCTTCGCTAATTAATGTTACCTCGCCGACGCCCGTGCCGCGTGCGCTATGGGAACCCAAAGATTTTCATCTCTTGCGCAATACACTTAGTGGCTCACGAGGCACAAAAACGGCGTAATTGAGGCAGGAAACGAAACATATCATCGCATAAATATACGTATATGAAAAGCTTAAATTACTGGCGCTTAACACGAATCTTCTTTCTATTTTCTTGTTGTTATTTTGTTTTTATTGGAGTAAATTACGCCTATAATCATAATAAATCCAATAAAAACGAAAACTGCAGTAATAAATTTAACTAACTTCATTATGATAGTTTAGGCACCGATAAACTGGTCATTTGACGTCGTAAATCCGCGATGCGTGTGCGCATAGCGCGCACAATGGGCTGGTCTTATTGGTGACATCCGACATACCTGTGTTATTACCGTGGATCACGAGAGCAAGCGGAAACTGCCTAGAGGTTACGGTATTTCACACAGTAATTTTACAAGACGATCTACTTTTTTACGAGGAGGTAACTTGTAAAGAGTGTAAAGAAAAATATGTAAGCCTCAGTACTTAACTTATTCGGAATTCTAGAGTTTTTTATTAGCTCCTAAGCCAATGGGTCGGCTACTTGTTTCAAAGCCAGTGGTATTCTATAAAAATAAAATATCTGCCTCACCTCTATTAGGAAACGCAGCATAAAACTAAAAAAAAAAAAACAAAGGTATAATCGAAATACTTCAAGTTAACTAAGTGTCGCATTTACTCTATATGGCGCAAGGGCTATGGTCGCTATTCACGTTACAATTTATCAAAGCTTTCAACACCTGTTAGAACTAAAGAGATATGTGTTTCCGCTCTATTCCTCATTATGGAGTGTAAATTAAATAACAATCATAGAAGAATGTGGGTCGAGCTGATATCTACAAAACAATCTTAATTATATCCACTCTACCGCTTACCTACATATAATTGTAAGTTTTTTGGTGATAAGTACATAGTAGTAGATTGGTATTCGATTAATACATGTTACGGACATTTCGTTTTCGCATCTACGCTCTTACTACATAGTCTTCCATTGCATAAAATCCCCTTAAGCTTATATATTGAACTATTGTTCACTTCTTACGTTACAACTTACTTAATTTCGGCATATTTATAATTTCGTTGATTAAATAAATGATTTATAGATGTAGGTAAGTTGGACTTGTAATACGTATAATACCGCAACAAAAAAATACTCAGATTATAATAAAAGTTGATTATACTAAGTAAAATAGGCACCTAGTATCATCATCATTGGCCTTATACGTCTGTTTCAGACGATTTATGACGTCATTGCCTCGAAGAAATGCACTTTCTTTCATGACTGTACAAGCCAATCCTAGAGCGGCAAACTCTACCGCACACTCTGCAGGAGAAGTCTCCAACTGGTGGATTGTTGTTGGTTTGATGGCGTTTCATTCTCCTGCTCGCCAGTGTGTCAAACCAGGTGTGGTCATGAGTGTCGCGTCCATCGAGCAGCACACGCTTCTTCCACAGGTCTCGATCATCGGCGAGCTCCTCCCATGCCTCGTGGTAAATCCCAAATGAGCTCATGTCTCTTATATATCACCTAGGGCACCTAGTATATCACCTAGGTATCTATCTAGAAGTGAAAGTGCCGGTAGGTGACATCATGTCTATCAGGCTAGGTCCGAACTGGCAACACTGAGAGAAAACGATCTCTCCTTGACCACACATGTACCACAGCGACCACATCATCTAATATGTACAGCCTATCCGAGTATGAACAGGCTAGTTTCCAACTAGCCAAATCACTTACTTTTTACAAAACGTCAAAACACATAATTACTATAGAATTTGTATGGAAAAGCCCACTGTGACGTCATAGAAAAACGTGATAAAATGTCGAATATGAATGTTGTGTTGTATTATTACGTTTTTCTTGATTTAAATTCATAAATAACTTAAATAGAAAAAAGGAAATGTTCTTCGTTACTGTTAGATCTGTCTTTATTTAGTAATCAGAATTTCTTAATTCATCTTGAACCTAATACGGTCAGGAGTACTAATATGTATACACTTTGAAACCATGTCGCATTAACTTTTTTGACAAATTGAACCGTAAATCACATTAAATGTCAAATATGATAGTGCGACAGGGTTCTAAAGTGAGTACATGATATTGCTCATGACTGTACAGGACCCAATTCAAGCTATTTTTTGTAAATTACTAGATTCATATCTAGGATTTCAATTACATGGCTGTAATTTTATTAACAAAAAATACTACCGTAAAAAGTGCGTAACTTTAGATACCTATCTACTTCCTTGCTGTAAACAAAGAATACAAGACTTTGGAATCGCTGGGCTGTTGGCACTGATCAAAAATATTTTAAAGACAATATCTTTATCTCATCACAACATATCAACGATAAGGAAACTACAGCCAGTTTAATAGGTTCTTAAAAGGTAAATAACTTGCTCCAGTATTTACGGCCGTGTCACAAATATTGTCTGCGGAAACGTCACGTCCGGACCGGAAACTCGCAACTACCTACAATTAATTTTAAAAGGAGTGAATTACAACCTGTACCTATCATATATACTTTCTCCACTTTACATAAGAACCATGGGCATTCAGATCGGAGCATCCAGCGACAGTGACTTTAAACAGAGAAAACAATGCAGTTCCGGTGTGCTAGACATAATTGAACACTTTGTCTTTTGGAACGACAACATAAGTGCCACGCGTCTTCTCAGAGGGTGAACACAAGTTGGCAAAATGTAATTTTGAATGATCAATGTAATACACGTGTCTTCTCTGGTGTTCTTTTAATTGGCTATGTCAAATAATGTACTTTTCGAAACATCACAAGGGTTCACTTACCTATAGGAATACAAAAGGTTGACGTCATGAATATACGTGGTCAAAAGTCGAATTTGGCTCCTATTGCCAGATTAGCATTTTATGATTTATCTTTGACCCAGTCATCTACTCTGTCCCCTGCCTGCTTTTTTGGGTTCTTGCTTCTTGTATCGAAATGAAAAAATATAATTGAAAGTTTCCGTCGGTGAATCATGTAGCCTTAACCGTCTGTTGGTCAATCTGTCTAGGTTACCATGGTTACTTATTTAAAATTTATCAATTAACCAAGGTCGTAAAAAATAAATATCAATTCAATTTATTTTAAGTTTTTTCGAGTAAGTAGTACATTTCGCATACGCGCTTTATAAATTATAGTTACGGAAATGCCGTATCAACCCAAAAACAAATGTGTTCACTGCGTTTACTTGTTACACTTGTTCTACAGTTTTAAAATCTATTAAACGTAAGTGCGTTTAAGAGTAAGTACTCTTTGTATACATTTTCATCACTTGCATAACATATTGCGATAAACCACCAATAGTGTGCGAGGTCGCGATCGAGTGACATATCTATAATGACACTAGTATGGTGTGGATTCACCAAGGTCCGAGAAAGTGCCATATACACTATACAGTGAAAGCGAGCGAAGAGACGCGACGCCGAATATTACATAAACCGACTGTTTACCGATTAACTGAGCCAGTGCACAACACCTTGGTCATACTAACTTGGTCGTTTTATGTTCATTTCACATTAAACTTCTTACTATGCATACACCTCTGTTTAAATAAGTAAAATATTACACCTGCAAATAAGACATTCAATAACTATAATAAATCATACTGGCGCCACGAAAACCAGCTTAGTGCATCTAAATGGTTGATAAATGAGCCTCCAGTTGGTTGAGGGGAGGCCTGTGCCTCGCTGTGGGACGTATTAGGCAGTATATTATAAATGAAACAGATCATACTTAATTTTATTTTAGGTTTAAGATACTGCTTAATTATCTTTAACTTTTAAAAGTTTCGAAATCTATTTGCATTGAACTACAAACCATATCTAAAATCAGATTGTTGCTGGTTGATAGCTAGAGCGAATAGGTATTTACTAAATCCGCGTGCTCTATGTTATCCTATGTTTACATAGTTTATCATCATATAGGTAATGTAAGCGATGCGCCTTGGACTAAAATTTTTCATAGTTACAAAAAACTTTTAGGCTCAGCCGTCGGCAATAATTATAAATATATTATATTAATATATCATCATATTTATCGGTCGCCGAACACTGATCATAAAACACTTACTCGTACCTAATCGTTAATACAAAACAGAAGTCGTTTGAAGGAATTCCAATCGGATGAGGCTAGTTAAAGCGATAAATAATTTTACACTCAAATTAAAATAACTACTTTCGACTAATGGTTAAAAATATAGTAATAAAACTAATGTTCTAATGTACGTAATACATCAGGCGTAACCGAAATAAAATACGCAACTTTGAAGATACTGAGGTTTAAAAAGTAGTAAAATGTATATATAATTCAACATGATTTATTTCGATTCTTTTGCGCAATCCGTATTTTTGACGTATAACATATTATGTTATGGTAATAAATGAAAGTTCGTTAAGTTGGGTTATAAACAAACTTCTTAAAATAGTTTTAATTTAATTAACATGCATTATACATTTACGACGTCCCTTACGGGATAGTTAGTAAAAGTTATACAATTGTAATAATTATAAATTAATCCGAATTATTTCTAGATTTTTAGATTGCGTTGATGTCTTCTGTATGAAAAGTTTAGCAGTTACTCTCGGTTTTACCTTATAAGTGGGTAAGTAATATTAAAAATGGCTTTTTTCCTTTTCCATTTTATACAAAACACATAATAATATTAAATTCTTAATGAATATAAAAAGTTACCTTATTTTACAAAAATATATTTTTATATTTAAGCACATTACACAAAAAACGGGTTAAGGTTACTCTGAACAAATATTTAAGGTGCTTATTTTTTAGTAAATTTAAAGTAAAAAAATATAATATAATTTTATAACACTCTCACGTGCATTCGTCTCTTACGAGGTAGGCAGAATGTGCTTTGTTACTTAGATAGAAGTACATATTATTTGACGTAATTAAAGCATACCTAGGCCCAATATTATGAAAAATTTGGTTTATAAACTTGCATTAAATTCTTAATGTTATTGCTATCTAGTATCTCAGGATATAAATCGTAAAATGTATCGCTCTCTTAAATGCGGTTTCGCTGTATTTAGCATCAGTTTATGGATCGAAAGTTCTTGTAGTGTAGTGACCCTCTGTTAGGGCTGTCATAATTTCCTTAGCCAAGTTGCAAACGATATGTCAATCGACAGTGATAAAAATGTATGGGATTTACATAAGGTCAATCTCATACGTTTTTTTTACCACTTTCGAAAAATGAAAACAAAAGATCAGGAGCCTTTGCAACTTGGCAAGCAATTTCTTCTTCTTCTTCTTCCATACATTTTTATCACTGTCTTTATCATTTTATTGTTATCACCTTGGCTGAAGCCACTACTCTGATTGATTGATCTACTGTGGTTATATATCGAAAGTAATAAGAACCGACTATGTCGCTAAGTTGATTAACTCGGCAAGACACGTTAAGTTGTTGGTCCCGGATACTTATTTACTTAAGTAAGGTAGGTAAACGTAGTCGCGACATGAGCCATGTCACGCTTCTGGCGACTCAGTGATAAACCTGACACCAGGGTTGAAGAATTTGTTTATCAACGCACAAGTGAATAAACAGAAGCTAATGAGCTTCCCCTCATCATTATAAATCATCACACGACTACAGAAGACGTCTCTGGGATTCAAGAAGCCTCTGTGAGGCGCGATCCATCTAGACGTCAGGATCGTGAATTGCGTCCTTCATGTGTGCCAGCCCTACGATATGTATTGATCTCCATACAAAGACGCCGGTTACGACGACGCTGGACCGTGTCCAAGTTATCACTTCATCTACATGGTTTAAAAGCTGTAACTTAGTTGGTAAAACCCTCACCTCCCGTCTAACAGGTCAGAGGTGCGAACTTAGATTAGAAAGATTTCAACTGGTCAAGATTTTCTAAAAAGGAATTATTTTTGACATAACATGACAAAACTTCACGCCTTTATCCTGTAAGAGGTAGGCAGAGATGTTTAGTACACCTACTCCTCACCAGCTATGTTTAAGTCTCTACCCTATACGTATTTTTTTTGATTTACAACTTCTAAACTATATCCATAAAATTGAGGCTTTCAACTATGCAGATACTTAAATCTGTAGTTTGCAGACTGTCATTTTCCATAAACCATACAATATCAAATTCTTTATCAGTATATTCCATATTTGGACAGTCAATTTGGCTTAAATAGCTACGTCTATAACCGAATGCTTATTACGGCCGCGTTGTACAGGTTAAGTACACGTAAACGTCCATATAGTTTATAATACACCTGTCAATATCAAATCGATATCGAAGGCATTTTAAGATTGTATTTCTAAATACGGTACCTTTCGCAAGTCATGCACAAAGTATGTTTGGACAACTATGCACCTACGTACCGAACATTCATTTTTCTCGGCCATTTATATACAATTATTAATGTTTTTAATTAAACGTCTTTAGGAATAATGGAATGCCGTGCCTCCAATTTAATAGTGGTGTGTCTAAAGTAACCTTTTCAATTATACCCCATATTACGTGGCTTGAAGTTATTTAGGTTAAGTACGAGTACTTAGCTAAGTAAAACCTTTTCGAGATTTTTACTAGACACATTCTTCTCATGTTATGGGCGATAGGCTGATCCCTTATCACCATAAGATTCATCATATCCATCTTTGGACTTCGTATCAACAGTGGCTGCAAGTTGTCTTTGATTACTTGTGGCTCTGCCCACCCCATTAGGGATTACGGGCGTGAGTTTATGTATGTATGTATGTATTCTTCTCAAACACAAATGATTATTACTGACGAGCAATTTGTTTACACTTGTAATCTGTTAACCTACTTCGCGATATCAGATCGCGTACTTTAACACCTCCGTGAGATATTTTAATAATGGCTCTATTTTACTAACATCGTATTTCATGCATATGAGTGGCCTCTAGTTGTAATATTACTTAATTGATAGGTGCCCCAACAATGTGTTGACCAATCTTTCTTCATCTTTCCATCCATTGTTGTCCGCGTGGTGCAACGCTATTCTTGAAGCAAGTACTAGATCAAGTACAGACTCCCTTATAATAACTCGCAATTAACTACCGCCCAAATCGAGACGTGTATTTACATAAACGTTGCAACAGGTTGATATTTTACAACAATAGGATCGAAATGATTCGTTTTGAGAGCGTCCGACTGGAACCATCACTACACGTGACAAGCGGACCGTGTTACACCGGCTAATCCCCCTGTTTTTCTGCTGTTACACAGATTTTACTTAGTTGCCTGTTGTCTAATAACCATTATACGCAGACCTATCTACCCGCGGTATCGTAATCTTATAGAATAGTATGTACTTGTTCTAAATCGATTTGTTATTTACAAGTTTCTCTGGCTACAACACCTTTCTATGTTATTAGATTCAAAATTGCACGTGCGGCGCGGCCGGCTGAACTACATCGACATTTCACCAACTTCGCCAGGTATATCGCTCTCGTATCGTATATCTATGACTGTTGTAAGTGCTGGACACTCTGGATTTGTAACTTTATATGGCAGTTGGTGATGGCAGACAGCGTGACGTCAGCGGGTGTTGTAACAAGCGCAGTGGTAAGTAGGGCGCGCCGCTGTCGCCGCATCACAATTACCTTGTCTTCTAATCTGATCTGCCGGCACTTCCGTCCACCGACACGGCGCCTGTCAAAACTATCCAGTGTCCACCCATTGCAACTTTAATTCTTGCAATCTGTTATCTCTCATGATTCATCACCGATAAAGGAAATCAGTCGGCCACTGTTTACTTGTTAAGCCAATGTATGTAACGAACGACTTTCTCAGCAAAACTCCCAATTTACGACCCGAAGTGAAAGTCCTTGTTGTAAGCTCATTTCAATATCCTTACCGATGTTGAATCGTGATGAGCCTAATTTACAAATCCTTTACCTTAATTAAAACGATTTCATAATTAATTACCTACCTATTAAACATTATCTTTCATTGATGAATAATTTATTAAATCTTTGAACAATACGTAACTTTTTGATGAGTACCAACCATCGTATGACAAGCTGATTTCTTCACAATATCCTATGACTAGAACTTTGAAATGAATATGTTTTCACTTTTATTTGCTAGTCACTTTCAATTGCTGGTGTCATGCGCAGATAGGTTGCAACTGCTGCACATTCGTCAGGCAACGGAACCGGCAAAACACCTTATGAGCATGTTAATTACTATTCAGAATCGGATAAACTCATTTCTGAGAGCAGTTTCATTCATCTCACGACTCTGTTTAGCGTTAAATCGAACAACTTCAAGATGCAAGCGTCTAATAAGGATACTGGACAACTTTTTCTTAGTGTCGTAATTTCACGCCGGGTTAGGTATGACCGTCTATAGAAACTTTAAAAGCATTAGACTGGTTTGGTTTGTGTCTCATAAGCACATGTTTCGACGGAAGCCGCTGCTCATAGTAAACGACTCCACATGCCTGTGCTTAGTTGCATTAATGTGAAATTACCTAACATACCGCAGGTATTTCTGTGTAACACAAGTAAAAGGACAAGCACGACAGATCTTAATAGGAGGTTTCTCACATATTGCAAAACGCACGATTCACCCGTCCATCGTTTAAGAATGGAAAACTGATCTGTATGTTTTCGAATACGTGATGGACATGTATGTCTATAGATACGTAATATAATGTGATCCGACCCTGCCGGCGCGGCGTCATCGCCGATTTCCCTCATTCAGCGCTTATCGCTATCGGCCCACTGGAGTCGGTTCTTTCAAATATAATCCTGTCAGAAGACTCTGAGTGTTTAATTTTATACCGGGTGAAAGCCCTCAGCGCTCCCCTTTTGTCCGACGAAATAGTTAATGCCATTTGAGGCAATCAAGTCACCGAAACATAAAAAAGTACAATGATAGACCGAGTAGGAACAGAATGAGAATATAACTTCTATAGTCGACAAACAATACAATGCTTAATAGATCACGTGTAAATTCCTAATACCTGCAAATTACATGCTCAATGATAGGGCAATTTGTGCTACTCTACATTCTCAATAGTGGGTTAAGACAATAGACTTAGCCGTAAGAACAATTACTGTTGACATTTGACCGCCGCCGCGTGTGAACCCGCGGCAACCTTACGACAAGTGTCACATTATGCCAGCATACCACACACACAATCACACATAAATAAAACTGAACTAATTTCGATGTAATTCCACACGTGCTTACTATTAGTTCAAGGTTGTTTCTGTTTGTTTATCTCGTTTCAATTACTCACTTAATATTTTTAGTTTATATGCTTTTAATTAAATATAGATATACACAACAGATACACAGATAATTTAATACGTAAACAGATTTTCGACCTTTAAATAAAATATGAAGGCTTGTGAAAAGACTATTACGTAAGTACGCAAATAAACAAACGTGAAATGTATGATATGAATGAGTTTCACTATTCAATTCAAGTTAGTTTATAACATTTACTACCAAATCTATAAATCTTACTTGCGAGCACGATAAACACTGATTGATTTCTCTTTTCTAGAATCAGCTTTCGTTGTAGTATCCTCGTACCTACTTTCAACAGTTAATTGATTTACTTAGTGATCCCTCTCGACTAATTATTCCATTAGGTAGGTATGCTATAAATTGTAATACTTCACATAATATTGTAATTTGTGAAATATTACTGTCGTATACATAAAAAGAGTACTTATTTTTAATTTAATTGGAACTTACTCTTACAACATTGTGAACGATTACCATTCACCATTGCCACTATTTTACGCTGAAATTAAGTTTAGTACGATCATATTAAGAAACTGCTATAAAAAGAAAAGTATAATATGAATAATATAACAGAAAATTATAGAGATATCACGTGGTAATAATGATGTTAAAACTTGTTGAACTTGATACAGGAAACGCCAAAAAGTGGACGGAATTTCTTCCAATTAACCGGATTAATTTTAAACTTAAGACGTGTTCTTTCTCTTATAAATAATTTCATTCATACATATCTCTTGCGTAATGTTATGACTAAAAATTCCACTTAAAAATATATTCAAATATTTACTCATATAATAATTATAAAGTTTGGTTTATCAAATACTGGACTTTCGTAATATGAACTTAAAATTTGTAAATGTAAAAATATATTTAAAAGCAGGTCAAAAGGCTGACGAGCCTGATGGTCCAGTATTACAAAATTGTGCTCGTTTCGGCACATTTCATTACATAGTAAAAAATACTTTTACACTTCTACAATTTCAACTTTGGAGTTGATGACTCAAGATCTTCTCATGAAATAGCCTTTAAATGCCAACTTATTTCTCGTCCTGCGGCGATCCTTCTACTGACCAGTTTTACACAATATTTAAATGGTAATATTTCCATCTACAGAAATATATAACTAGGTTTACTTTATATATATAATATAATAATAAATTATGCTTACGTCTCTCGTTTCTAATAAAGTTACGCCTAGCCTGTGTGATAACGTGGACCTTCACGCGGTAAAATTGACCGCTTAAATGTATAATGCATAATATTTAACAACATAAGCAGAGAGCTAAGGGTGTTGTAACCTAATGCAATTATTGATTTGTAAAACGGCAGCGAGCGACTAATTCTGCGGACCTTGTTAGTGTGCATATAATTAGCCCCGATACTACTTGCAGCCTACAAATCAATGTCCAGGAGGCTGCACAATCATTTATCAAATATTTAATATATAATTTTAACGAGATGTTCTTCCAAAGACGAAAGAAATAGAAACTGTTAAGAAGTTTTCTAATATTTACAACAAAGTTTACTCTTAAATTGCTTTTTAATTGTTTTAATTGAATGTTGTGCATGGTTTCAGTTATATTATCTTATAATCTTTCCTGTCCTGCCTTCAATAAGTACAATACTTACATACATTTAATTTACCTAAACCTCAAAAACCCTTCATTTATTAATGGTGTAGGCAATGAAGCAATTTTTTGTATAAAGACCCAACATTAAATCCTCACGCGCTGAAATTTTGCTTGGTTATAGTACAGCAGTATGTCCATTTCACAATACTTTATCATACTGCAAAGTTTCGTCGCCTGAGGAATTACTGTTGGGGTCCACTGTCTTCCTTTCTTACACTATACGTAAGTAGGTACTATATCTTTTTTTGGAGTAGGCAATCGCACTCCAAAAATTTCGGACCTATTTACTGGGATCTTAGTTGGTCAGGTATTGACCTGTACCCATATATCATTGCACTGCGCCGCAAGGCTAGAGATAATTTGTAAAAACAAATTGTTGGTACGAGATCTGAACCCACGTCCGCTCCTCATGAATATTAAAATGTTTATTATGAAGTAAAGTGAAATACATTTTGATATTTAACACTTCCTATGAGTCAATCGCTTTCTGTAGTGAGAGGGCTGGGACCTTAGTACCATATCGGTTGGCAACTTATACAAAGTTGAAATATTAAATTGTGCAGTAATATCGAATAAATCTACCGACGACGACCTCTGTGGTTTAGTGGTTTAAATATATCTACTTGATCGCGAGATTTTGTTACCTAAACCTACATATAATTATTTAGCATTCTCTTTTTCTCGTTCTATGCATCAAGTAATGTCCATTGTGATAATCATTTTAACGAGGGAGATGGCGCTGTCCAACTCGTACGTGATATTTACCTATTTTCTCATTGCTCGGGTAATAAGTATGAAAAATAAAATGTTTCTTGATATTTGGATCAGATTTGTGTAGAATTATGTTCTTACCTAGATTGTTTCTTTTCTTTTTGATCAGAATAATTGGAAAAATGTGTTGTACCTGGGTGCAATAACAGGGTCATCATTTTATACCCAAAAACAAAGATAACAGATGCATTTTTGTGAAATCCATGAAATTTGAAGGATAAACGAAGGCAGCATTAGACAGGGCTATCTATGTCTTAATTAAGGGAACGTGCCTCTCATTATCATAAAATCTTGTCATCAAAATATCTGCCATTCACTTATGGATCTGTCGACTCCAGTAAGGATTACTTACGAGTGCCTACTATGGCCTACTACTGATCAATGATATCACGAAATGTACCTGTCAAAAGCTTTGACAACGCGCACGTATAGTGATCAAGGCTACTTCCAATGAGCATGATCGCCAAATGTCTATTCAATCTATGATCTATTGTCGTTGTATAACAAGTACGTGCGCCGGCAACAAATAAGACAATATTGTTCAAATGCGTAAACTGCATCGGCAGTTGCGTCACGAAAGTTATCGAGGCGAGACGCGGAAGCAATCACTGTACATGCAAATCATTATGATTGTACCGAGATTCGAACCCCGACACATTTACCTGAAAATTGTGCCTCAAATCTATACCGACATAATGAACAATACAGAAATGAAGATATTATTCCCTAGATAATGGTATAGTAGAGTTCGTGAGAGGTTGCGGCATTGTCTACTAAAATAACAGGTGTCATCTAGAGTTTCAATCTTACGATGAACTAATTTTGTAGGCGGGGTGCGGTGCTGGTATCATTGTGAGGTTGTATTTTTAGTTGCAAGGTCGTAGAAAAAGTGAATCAGGGCTTTAATTACATCGTCATGGAGCTATATTCTGTCCAAATGAAGTTTAGACAATTTTAATACTTGTGTAAGTACGTACTGTGAAAAAAAAACATTGCAAAAAATATCAACGCTCTCAAAAAGAAATCGTATAGGTACAAGAAAGATTTATATTGACCGCTAATTACGCAACTAAAGAAAAAAAAAGTAAAACATTCTGTGAGTAGTTATAAAACGCAACAAATAGCATCATAACGAAATTACAAGTTACGTTTCATTCATCTATAACGTCTTCACCGCCGCCAATACACGTAACGACCGTCGGTGGAGGTCGCGAAGGTCGTACGCCACGTACCATAACTGGTGAAAGCGCATCCGTCCGTCCACTACAATCGCAGTGTTTACCGCACTAATGTGACACGCAAGCCACAGCCAATCAAACGCATGCGGAAACTGTTTATCTCATTAATCCGTTTAATTACACCCACTCTACCGCCTTTTTCTTGAGCAAGGCCATCAAATCCGGCCACATTGTTATGTCCAGTCCGATAATACTTTCACATTTATTAACGCGATTGTTGTTTGGTGCAGTTCATAAAATGGCAGATAAGTATAACCTACCGATACACACCTCTTCCTGTAACAAAGACAGGTTTTGTTACGTCTGCCCCCAGCCAAATAGAAGTGTAATCAGCATAATTATTTAAGAAGTGCATACAACTTGTTACCGCGGAGCAAGTTACGTTTAATTTAGTGTTCATCATCTGACAACATTGTGTACGCGGGCAACTTAATTATCTAAAGGAATGCTTGTCTTACATACTTGCTTAGTGATGATAGGTAATATTCATTTCCTGTAGTGTACCTACGCAATCTGCTCGCGTGCGAACAACAAACGGTTTACCGACACAAGGTGCTCTTCGAATAGCTTCACTTCTCAACAGCTCTGACATAATAACGTGTAACACTTGCTGGTTAAGATAACATAATAGACGCCAAAATACGCGCTGCCGCCGCCGTCGGAAGATGTTATAGTTATAAACAACATAATCTATAAAACTTTGTGGTCGGTTATCTATGGCAAGAGTCTATGATGTTGTCCACAACAGCAATTTTATTTACAAATCTGCTCACATGTGTTCATTTTATGTAAACTTAATTTGCTTTTATCAGACTTATAGTAAGTTTCAAATACAGAACAAAATTAACGAACATTCATTTCTGCCTCTATCATTTCAATTCTCAATTATTTATTGCATTCCATGTAGTACAATGCGGTGTTACATAGGCATAGGAACTAAAACATGGACCCTCATTTCGTGTCATATACTTACTTATCTAATTGTAATAAGTATTTTTGTAAGCATAACACGAAGAGGCGATTTTATAAAAGTGACATTGCAAGACTAAAACTAGACCAAACCACTATAACCACATGACTTGTAAAGTTTAAATATATCACTAGGAATGTAAGAAACTCTCATCGTAAAATAGTCAATTACACCATAAGTAACTACTTAGTATCATCTTGATATAAATGTCATTTGTTGCATAACACGCCGTTAAAGTAATGGCATACCAATGTACAGGAAAACAGAGCATTTATTTAAAGCTCGAGTTTGCATCTTAGTGATACGTAATATATTGAAACATAATTTTGCTTGTCATTAAAGCCTTTATAATCGTGTTTTCTGTTATCGTTGATTGCGGAAACGTGTATCAACATCACTCGACAGGGAAAGCTAGGCGAGACTGACGGACGAAACAAAAAAAAACGCTTCCTCGTTTTAGAAATGTCCATCATTCTGTCTCGTTGCCTGGCGAATAGATACCTACTGGTGAATTCTGGAACTGGTTATTATGAAGAAAGTTACAGTTGCATGGTAGAGAATATCTGGAGAATAAATACCTGATAATGAAGAATAACGCAAAAGCAAAAATTTTTATTAGTAGTAAACATTTTCGTTGCGACAGATTCGCGTTTAACCGCAATATAAC
Source organism: Pectinophora gossypiella (assembly GCF_024362695.1). Taxonomy (NCBI): domain Eukaryota; kingdom Metazoa; phylum Arthropoda; class Insecta; order Lepidoptera; family Gelechiidae; genus Pectinophora; species Pectinophora gossypiella. Next base: position 9,611,753 of record NC_065413.1, on the reverse strand, counting down.
TTGATGATAAGTGACGATGCGGCCTAAGGAATACTTTTACTTCGCAAAACACCTATTCACTCTAGCCTTGAAAACTCCAAGATTATCTATGTTTTCTTTTTTGAAACACTACTATTTAATATTTATAGATACGAGTAACAAGAGATTTGGGTCATTGTCAGATTTGTGTTTCTTGTGCGGAAAAATATATGCAATAGTATAAATAAATAATGCGAAATATTCATTTTAAAATAAATTGTGTGTAAGTATATTAAAATTCAACTGCTCCATTTGTCTGGGTACGACTAACATCGTCAGCAAAAACAAACAATCAAAAAGTAAGGTCGCGGTTTCATGTAAGTAGTTTTATTGTAACAATTTGATATTTTACAACATATTGTTCTTAATTATTTTTCACGTTTCACGAAACCGCGTATGTTCTGTTGCGACAAATTCAATAAAATTTGTAGCTGTACTTAGTGCTTGTACTTAGTGCAATAATAGAAGTGTCAAAGTAGTGTACGTAACTACTTAAGACTACAACGTACCAAACATTATTATCATTAAATAAAATAGAAACTGTCACAAATAAGAAGGTGACATGTCTCCAACATAAATTGAACATTAAGGTAAGTACCCAATTTAAAATGAATATGCTCTACATAAGGTTAAAACCGACGACATGTGTTACGACTATTATTGTTTATTTAAATGACGAAGGCCTTAGAAACAATGAACAGTAAGTAGTACCCACAGCACAAGGCAATGTAAAGTCCTTACGCGACAGTTTTGCGTTACGCGACTCGGTCACAACGTAACGTAACCGCTGGTTTTTCTTATGAAGACATTGGCATTGAGAACAATCTTGTTTCCAGTCTTTGTTTAATTCGAAAATGATTTTTTTTAGTTAGAGGTCGATGAGTAAATTCGCGATGACTTTCGTGCTGCTTAACGTAATTAAATGGGCTAACGTTCGTGTCAGGCGTAATTCCGGCGGGATGGCACAACCTCATTCCTTTACAAACATTACACAGATACTTACAGCAAAAATTTAAATGATCTGAGTCATTTAAATTTTTACTTGTAAGTACAATACTCGTAATATGTGTATGGGCATTTTGCAAGCCGAATATTTATGGTAAGCAATAATTAATATCTATTCTAATTTGAAACAGTCGCGCAAATTACGTAAATTTAAATTTAAATCAATCGAGATGGGTTTATAAACCAAAAAGATTTAAAAGCTAATAAAATATTACATTTATACGAATCACTTCTAGGAAAGGCCTTCCTTCCTCGATAGAGTATGCATTTGCATTTTTGATCAATTTGTAATTATGTCCCTACTCTGATTAATACTTCAATTACAAATGTAAATGGAGCAAATAATTATTGAACTTGCTTAGAGCAATACAGCAGAGGTCGATTATGAAAAAATGCTGTTTTAATTCTAGACGCCACGACCACTTAGAACAACTGACAAAATGATATTTAATAGACGTTAATATGTATAAACTGCTTAATATAATCATTAACAACGTGACCTAAGTATACGACGAGTATCATAAGGCTGCAAAAACTTTTCGTCTTCAAAATAAATACGAAATATTTCCTTTAATAAGTACACTATAATTTTATATTTTTTTACAGAAACTTACCACAAAGTATAAGCATCAAGGTTCCCATTTTGTCCGGTTATTACATCAATATTATCCAATAATAGTGCATAGAATCCTGATCGTTCACGTGTTCACTTTCGCGCGTATTTTATTTAGTTTTCCCGCGCAGGCGCAATGGACACGCGCGTGCGTTTAACGGCTCGCGAATCGAGTAAACTGAGCGCGCGCGCATACAGCCAACTATGGTCAGGAAAAGGCTCTACGCAACGCATGATATGAATGCACGGTATTTGCATATAGGGCTACGTAATATTAGGTTTTATTTAAGGAGGAATCTCATTTTTCTACGCTGGAATAATTATACATTTGCATCCCTAAAACGGTTATTATTAATAAACCGTTCATGCCTTCTCTAATCTCTTTTGTAACTACCTTTAGCATTTTATTTTGATGCCATAAAGTTTTGATCTCTATGTGAAATGTCAGCCACAGTTTTTTCTCTCTCAATCCAAGCTCGTGATCCATAATGGGGTGGATAGAGCCAAAAGTAACAGATGATACTACTTTTGACACGATATAATGGAATATGATCGACAGCTTCTCTCTATTTAGCTCAGACGCACTACATAATGTAAAAATATATTATCTATTTAATTACTTCCTCGTAGTATATGACAATGGTAATACTTACTTGCTTTATTTTTGAGTAGTTCATTTTTTGACGTGACTTATTGTAGATGTGCCGCAGATGGCATTAACTATTGGCCGGACAAATGGGGATCTCTGAAGGCTCTCACCCGGCGAGTAGTTCATAGTTTTTATAGCTACTAACAAAAATGACGCATTAATTCATAAGTTTTCTCCTTTGTTTGACATAAGTTACCTTCACAAAAAATGTTTATCAGAAAGAATACGTAATAAACATTATAATCACGACATACCATAGGGAAAATGGCAGCGTTGAGGCCACGAAAAATATTTCCCACGTTAGTAACAACGGGCAATTCATATCGACGGCCTCTGCTTATGAATCGCCATTGTTAAACATGCTTCGTTTGGTATTGTATGCGAATTTTGGACACACGCGAATGTTAGATTGGAGAGTTTTCCCGGAAGGGGTCAAGGTTTAGCCAATCTTACTCAATAGCATGTTGAATACGAATGTAATGTCTATGATTAAGTAGTTACTGATATACCGAGCTTATATTATCGTCTAATCAAAGTGACTTATGTTGTATTTTCTCAGTGAAATAGAATCCCTTACTCCTCCCCTCTTCCAGCCCGCAGTAGAGTACCGTATTGGAGTAAGCTCTACATCGCCGTCACTTGAGTAGAGTACTTTACGTCCTATACTCAAACCACGTTATACAATACAGTACCTACCTGTAGACCATAATCATAAATTGCAAAAAATAATACTGATTCGTTGATATGTCATGTATGTAGGAAGTCAAGTCTCGTGCTAATGTAGATCAAAATCTTACTAGTGTTATCCCGTTTACTTACCTCTTCTAAAGATTTGATAGACCTGGTTTTTTACAGATGAGAGCGGGCCTTCCAACCCATTTAAGTTGTGTGACCTGGGTTTCACCCTGTCGAACACGTGGTATTAATTTATGATCATTGCTATGTGCTGGTTTTCGAACCTGCGACCCTACAGTGGAAATCAAACGTGCGATCACTACACAGCTAATCAATTTATTTTAAAAAGAACTCTCCATTAATTTACTGGCCGTTCGCCTTATTAGATTTTTTTATTAACAATAACTTCGAGTAAAATAATGAAGTATTATTACTAACTACTGATTTCCGCTTTACTTTATAACTGCTTCAGCCTCGACCTTTTAAATACTGAAGTCTAGATTGAAAGTAGTAGTTATAATAAAAGAACACTCTTATTATTACAATAATATATTTAAAAGTATTACAATTGTATTCAATAAGTTCTTACTTTAAACCGACAAAGGGATTGTGTCCTCTAACATGATGGACTAATGTTATGGGCGATAGGCTGATCCCTTATCACCATAAGGTTTATCATATCCAGCTTACGACATCGTATCAACAGTGGCTGCAACCCCATTGGGGATTACGCGCATAAGTTTATGTATGTATGTAGTAAGTTCTTACTTAAAATAAAATGTTTTCATCAACTAAGTATATTAAGCAATGTTCTACTTAGAAATCTTATTTATTTATTTAAGTAAATATCTAATGGCAGTTTTATAATCACTATGAATTGATTTTCTTAATCTTTAGTTTTCTTTACTTGAGCACTATCACGAAGTAAGTAAATAATAAAGAATCAATAGAAAAATATTTTGGATTATGTTATGACCTCAAAGTACATAGAAGTCGAGGCAGACTCATAAAACATGGTGACGACCTCAATGCTTATCGGAGGGATTGGCCGGGGTTCGCGCTAAGTCGAGAGGACTGGAAAGATCAAGGGCAGGCCTTTGCCCGGCAGTGGGATTGAATAGGCTAGGTAAGAAAAGATAACATGTTATGACGTACAATTATTGACGTACTGGGCGTTCGATGTCTAATATATCGTATATATTATGCTAGAAATTCGATCGCTCTTCTAAATAACATACAAACTGAATGACGTAATGAAGTAGAAAAGTTTTAAATGTGCAATTGGTTTTCTAACGACCTGCCAGTAGTAGGTCTGATCACTGATGACGTATAGAATAATATATTTTATACTATTTTTACTTAGCTAATTACGTATAAAGTACAAACTACCAACACAGGAAAAAGACTAGCAAAGAAATAGGTATTTATAATTGCTACCAAAAAGCCATCTTTCCTGGTGTAATAGAATTCAACGCTAATGGAAATAAACATTTTATAAAGAAGAAAGGTGAGGAAAATTGGTATTAGACAGGACTAGATTTATTTTAATCGTTCGTCAAAAGAGACAAAAAAGTACAGGCATAAGTTTAGTCCTGTCAAATAAGTTAGCCATGTAATTTCGAATCGACACCATTTCATAATTGCCTTGTGTCTTGTTTATACAGGGTATTAGTGGCATCGTAGCGAATTCTGAGGGGAATGATTCAGACCAAGATTCTGAGGTGATATCAAGTAGAATTTCTTGTGAGAAAAAATCATGAAAATTTTAGTTAAGTTAGTTTTTTTTAAGTTATTTTCAGATCCATACCTTTGCGACGGAAAATTCCACTTGATATCAACTCAGAATCATGGTCTGTTTCATCCCTTAAAGTTTTCGTTACGATGTCGCTAACACACTGCGTATTTTGCTGTTGTCGGAATTGTGTTCTTTCAATCATGATAGATCATTTCATCATATTCTTGTGGCTCTGTTCACTAGTATTCATCAACGTTTGTGTAATACATTTCTATAATTAGGACGTGAGTTTATAAAATAACTAATACTTTATCTTACTATGACATCTTTTTTGGACTGTACAATTGCAATAAAACACTTTTGATTTTGATTTTATATCACACACAGGAAACAACAAAAGAGACATAAAAAGTACAATAGACCTTTGGGGGTAGAATACATAATTAAATATTATAGCATATAGCGAGATAGTGCAGCTTTGGTACTTGTACATATCATACATACTTAAGTAGATACATATACGATACATACATAATAATACCATTCAAGAGACGAGGATAGGTAGATCATAAAGATGAAGAGGAAATAGAATTTAGGAAATATGTCTTGACTTATCCTTTAAAGGACTGCAATGATGACGCTCTTGTAACGCTTTCAGGCAGAGAATTCGATAGATCGACAGACTGCACCATAAATCAGGTCATTTACGTTTATATATGTGCATATTTTCTTGAGATTTTGTTAGAGGTAGACACTACAATTTCAATGGTAGGTAAATACAATCAAAATGTACTTAAAACTTCGAAATATTATAGAGCTACAAGTAAGCCAGACTCCAGAAATTAACTGATATTATTAAAATTCATAATTTAAGTTTTCTTTCACAATCAATCAATCCTACTAACGGTTAATTACAATCACTACGCCTAACGAACATGAACATTTTACACGTGTGTTGTTACTATTGCTATTTTTAAATACCATGGGACTAAAATTTATCAAAAAAATGTCTATGTCCATTTTAATTAGTTTTGTCTTTTGGGTCATAATCGATCGATGATGATTTCCAAAATGTCTCATTTATAGTTTATTTTGAATAGGCAGGTGGCCTTGAAGAGACTGCTTCTTAGCAATAAGGGCGCCTAAAATTATCTTTATTTGTCTTTTGTATCTTGTAGATTCCTGTGTGCTACATATATTAAGTACTTACAGGTAGGTTGGTAAATTTTAGGTATCTATTATAAAACGTGTTTCGTGAAGATTTTTGTTCGATATTCTTGCATCTGCCTTATCTGTTTTACATAATCGAATCGAATTACAATTACCATTAAATGATACTTAGTAGTTGTTACTCAACCAGTTAATCTGCTTTCTATTTGCGTGTTAACGGCTGTTAAAGGGCCTAACTGTATTGATTTTGGGCATGTTCCTACTTAATTTTCTTTTAGCAATCCTATCATCATTATAAAAAGTGTTCAATACTTAGTGATTCTGTAAGTAAATCTCCAAGCAAATAATTAATAATGCCATCTGAGGCAAACCTGCGAGGCCTAAAAGAAGTCACGTCAACAAAAAAATAAGTAGGTAGTCTTCAAGAGACTTGTGCCACAAAACTACAAAAATCACATTCTTACCTTGTGTCATAGAATAAGGAACAATACTACGTATAGAACGGCAACTCTCCGCTCCCCACCAGCGTCTGAGCTAGGTTTACCTCACCCCCCTCGGCCTTACTTACTTTAGTCTTCAATCGTATGGGCGTCAGACGTCACACACACAGGTGCCCGTGTACGATAATGTTAATGTGTGGTGTCTGTGTAAAACGAGGTTGTTTGTATGAAAAGTTGTTGTTGCTCGTACGGTGTGTGCTTGTGTCGTCTAACGCATATCTAAGTGAGAGCGAGATAAAGTCCGCTTGCTGTCTCTTTTACTACTTAGTCGCTTACGGCCATTTAAGACTAAAGTAAGACCCAACCCTCCAACCCTGCAAATTGGTGCGGGGCGAGGTAGTTATTTTATTCTATGCTTGCGGCTCAAGCCACCCGGATAGGGATTATAGGCGCAAAATATTAATGTCTGTCTATTAAGTATTTTTATTTTACCTGCAATAGTTACAGAAATACATTTTTATAGACTGAAGAATTCTAATATTTTGTATTCTGTAATACTTAGATATTGCAGTGTTGTATTTTATTTAACCGCTAATATAATAAAATAGGTAAAAAAATGGGATAAAAATGTAAACCCTTAATTTAAACTTACAGCTTTACACTTTTAATCGATTCGTAATCTCTTATTCTATTCTTGTACATTTTCATAATGTTATATAACTTAAAAACTAGAAAATATTTACAAGATTTTTACACAATTTGACGTATATTTATAATTAAACAAATAACACCTCAAGTAATGTATCTACAACAAGTGAACAAAAATAAAATAAATCATTTTTATAGGTAATACTTAATTTACAAATGGGACACAATCCACAGATTCCAAGTCATAAACCAACAGAAACTGCGAAAGATATAACTTATAGTTATAAGTACCTACCTATTGATTGATTGATATCTACAGTTCTCTGAACCATGCCTAGATGGCGCTATTTTCGCACACAGTGTTTTTAATACTTAGAAGATTTATACTATGAATATATATTTATATATAGAATACGCGCGGTCATCTAGAAAACAGCTCCGGTGTTTTGGGCTTCGAATACTCGTTTCTGGATATAAAGTCATGATCAAATTATTTATGTATTCTTCAATAAATAAATAAATGTAAAAGATCATGACGAGACGCGTCGTCATTGTTTACAGTTATTTATTCAAATTGACACACTCCTTTTTAGTAAAACTGTAAAAGTACGAAACCTAAGAGAAATTCTTACAAGAATATCTCATCAATGAGCTGTTTGTCTATTAGGCGGTGAGGTTTCGGCTTGGAGGGTTTCCTTCGCCGGCGGTACAGCCGTGCATTGAGAGGGTAGAGGGCTGGTGAGAGGGCGCAGCGCACATTGAACCACCAGTCACAGGACGCTACTCCTTGGGAGAACACTGTTCCGTTGGGGCAGAGGAACGACGCCTGCCGCCCATCGATGTCACAGTAATGCCATGCTGGAAGGAGAAGGAAAGGAACTGATTAGATAGGCAAGATTTTTTATATATTGAAATATATATTATTTCTTTTTATTCTTTTATATATATATATATATTTATTTGTATTTTATTTTTTTCTTTCTTTTTCTCCATTGTTTTGTTTTTTTTTTTGTATTTTCCTGTTTGTTATATTATATGTTATGTTACAGTCTTTAACTTGTTTTTGATAACTGTTGGTTCTCCTAGAATTAAAAAATAAAATAATAAATAAATAAAATAAATATTACTACATTTTGCAGACTGATCACCTGATTGTCCAGAAGTAAGATAGTCCGTGCTTCGGAAGGCACGCTAAGTCGTTGGTCCTGGTTACTACTTACAGATGTAAGTACGTAGTCGTTACTTGAGTTACGTCAGGGGCCTTTGGCGGCTCAATAATAACCCTGGCTTTATGAGGTTGGTCATCCACCTCACCACCCACACGATAGAAGAAGAGACTACATTGTAGGTTTACCTACCACACAATAGTATACGGCTCACCAACATTGTCCGGCCAAGTAGTTAATGCCATCTGCGGCAAATCTACAATAAGTCACGTCAAAAAAAAAAGGCTCACCAACTAAGTAAGGTGTGGGTACTCAATTCGTTAGTTCATCTTGCGATGGATGTACTTCTGACTGCCCTAATTGGGATATACATATCTTGCAACAAACTTATATAAATAATTGAACTTTGCTATGTTGTCAAATACTTAAAATATTTTCAGATTTATGATGTCGCTACTGATTATTACGTTGTATTTTTTATTTATTTATTAGGCACATCAACAGTACAACTACACAACAGTTAATATAACTTTTATATGCTAGTGCTAGTGCTTGCGCCAATTACAGACGTACACTTATGTTACACTTAGCATTCCGATATACCTAATTACCATAAAAAATAAAAAGAATATTATATACCTTTTACAGAGTAAATCTTAAAACAAAATCGCTGGGGTCTCCTTTTAAGCAAAGCATGCCTGTGCTAGGAAACCATAGATTTTACGAAACATTTATACGAAAGAAAAGGCATGCGAAAGATTTACTGGGCTTTGTATTAGAAGATAAAATGGAGAGAATAAGCACAAATACATAGATTTGATAACTATAACTATAAATAACGATAACTGAGGAGCTCGGTGGCGCAGCGGTAAACGCGCTCGGTCTGCGATTGTTGAAGTTAAGCAACTTTAGCAAAGGCCGGTCATAGGATGGGTGACCACAAAAAAAAAGTTTTCATCTCGAGCTCCTCCGTGCTACTGAAGGCACGTTAAGCCGTTGGTCCCGGCTGCATTAGCAGTCGTTAATAACCACCAATCCGCACTGGGCCCGCGTGGTGGTTTAAGGCCCGATCTCCCTATCCATCCATAGGGAAGGCCCGTGCCCCAGCAGTGCGGACGTTAATGGGCTGGTGATGATGATAACTATAACTACGGCTCTACCGAATACTTTTTTACTTTAAATTCCCCTATCTTCTCCTAATTCGCATGCCTTATTTAATGTACCGTACAAATATAGCAAAAGAGACGTACTAATATTGAATTACTCCGCATAAATTGACGACACGCGTGACCACATCCAGGCCAGCTGCCCAGTCTAGTGCATCGATATTACTTTGCAACCTGATTAATGATTCTAATCATATTATTTATTACCCATTTTCAAATAAAAAATGACGAAAATAACAAAATATGAAGAGGTTGAAACTCTTTCGAATATTACGAAAATAACTATGGACAGGTTTTGTTAGTATCAATTTTACGATTTGGTAGATGAATGCCGTGTTTCAGCAAATTATATTAAGAGGACTTATAAGTATTATAGTAAGGTAACAGAGTTGACAATATTCACATTGTTTACTAAGCTAAATACTTTTTTATTCAAAACAAACTGACACCATCTACATATCTAAAAATAACTACTTATAGCCTTAATAGCTACCGATTTCCATGTTTGAGAAGAAGCATGCTGTTTGATACGACTACGTTAAGTATAACAGACTATGTAATGATAGACCTCAATACTAGCAACAGCCTTCATTATACTTGAAGGTCTATGAATCTAAGACTGGGAATCATCTTCTATCTTACAAGATAATTATTTACAGCCCTGTTCAGTCATATTAAGTCAGACGGTCCCTTACTGGTATGTGATTAATTGGGATTCCGTATGTTTTCTTTCATCATCTCCCTATAATAACATTATCCCGTTTTCGCAGGGTCCGCTTACCTAACCTGAAGATTTGACAGGTCTGGTTTTTTGCAGGAGCAACTGATTGTCTGACCTTCCAACCTGAGAAGGGAAAACCAGCAAAATACAGATTAGGTCACATACCCCTCCGAAACGCATTTCTCGGATATGTGGGTTTCTTCACGATGTTTTCCTTCACCACTGAGTACGTGATAATCATTTATGATCCAAACATTAATTCTAAAAACGATTTCAAAAATCATAGGTTTAGGCCCTTCCTGGATTCGAATCTGCGACCTCTCAGTGAGAGTCAAGCATTCTTCCAACTGGCCTACCAGGGCTATATTCACAGCATACGGTATTCTTATGTTTTCCTTATTAATTAATATTTTTTTGGTATTTTCAAGTTTAATTAAACAGACAGTTAGGTATTAAATAAATACAGATTAATAGAAAAATAATTAAATGTACAATACCACAAATTGAAGTAAATCTATAATAAATTGGTGTGTCATTACCATCGTCATAATCAATCAATCCACATCGACCGATTACTGAAGTTGTTTAGAATATTCTCATGTCGTGGGCATAATGCCAATACGTATATCGACTATACTACGTATAGTACAATGGTAGACACCCCCGTGTCACCTTCATAAGAGCTGCGGATTCAAATCCAGTCCGTATCAGGATTTTCGATTTATTTCAAACAACTGTTTGGATCTCTGGACTCTTTTAGGACACGAGTGAAGGCGTTTTTCCTGCAGGCATAACTTTGAAGTGATTTTCTTATTCTCCTTATATGTATTATATTGTACAGGCTATTTATATTTATTTATTTTTATATCACTCCAATGCATAAACTTCTTTCATCCTAAGGTTGCCTGGCAGAAATTTCTATTGAGCAATAAGGCCGCCTATTGTGCTTAGTTTTATTCGTATGTGTATGTCCTGTGTATATGTTTTATCTATAAAGAATTATTGATTGATTGAACTGTTGTTCGGACCTCAGTTACAGACGCATCCTATCTTTATTCAGTAAAACCTGACTTCACGATGTCTGTTATCTTGCCAGGGTCTATGGACAAAGCTTCACTTTTATAATAACATTTAAGTAATTGCAATAACATTTGAAATCCCAACCGGACCATAACTGATTAGTATCTCATGAGTCACCTACTTCATTACCTTTACCCTTTAGTGTTAGAACTCGTAATTTATATAAGTTTACCCTTGAACTATATCTGCTACATCTCGATAGCTTCGGAATCGTTCTCTGATCACCAATAAAATTTTATTATAGTTTGGAAGCTAGCCCAATCTAGTAGCGGAGCTCACGTTTCGACCTAACATTTGGAATCTTCCGGGTAACTTTTTGTTATAATTACCTGACCTCAGAATACCATAAGGTCACTCTAATCATCCTATTAAAGCAAGGCCTCTGTCAAACATGGTGGTTCATTTGTTAAAGTTTCAGACAATCAGACATGAACGCCTACGGGTAAATTTGCGTAATTGTTTTTACTATTGTTCTTTTTATTCACATAAGGTATAATTATAGTACGCTTTTAAGTTAGGCGATGATTTTTGTCTATCAATTTCCTGTTCTTAAATCTTAATGTGTTTTCTTCTATCGTGTGGGTTGTGAGGTGGATTACTAACCCCATCATCCCTGGTGTCAGGGTTACTATTGAACCGCCAAAGGCCCCCCTGACATGGCTCATGTAACGACTACTAACTTACATAAGTAAGTAGTAACCGGGACAACGGCTTAACGTGCCTTCCGAAGCACGGATCATCTTACTTTCGGACAGTCAGGTGACCAGAGTGTAATGTCCTAACCAAACAAAGGATCACAAAGTGATCTGCGTGATACGTCCCCAGCGGGACTCGAACCCGGGACTTCCTCCGGATCGTGTGCCCAACGCTCAACCACTGGACCACGGAGGCCGAATCTTAATGTGTTATTGATAATAATAACATGAAATGCTAATGTCGTATTCACGACAAACACATTACCTCATGTGGCTCCACGTCTGCCTACTTTAGGCCACGAGTCTGTCACCAAACAATATATAAAGTGACTTCATATTTCAACGGTGACTTCATAATTGCCTATTTCTAAGAGTTAATCTATTCTCATCCTCACAATAAATTAGTCACTGAGCTTTGTAGAGGCTTGTGTAAATGTTCCGGATCTTAAATGCGGACAAAACTTTAAGCTGCTTGAATTAATGAGTATTAAACATTTTCAAGTCTTTACATCTGAAGAATTAAAATACTTAATTGAAATGTTGATATTATCTGAATAACTTGGCGTGCATTATGTATTGTACTATGCTAATAAAAATAGTAATAAGCTTACAAAATCAGACATAGCTTTGGCACTAGATTGCTTTACTGCTGCTGATTTGTGAAAAAACATGCAGTCATATTTTCGAATCTAGAAGATTCCAATTCCAACATGTCTTTTTTATGGAATATGAAATTTAAGCAGAACTAAGTCAAATATATATTAAGACTTCATAGTCGGACCTAGAACAATAACGTTCTACAGAACGATCGCGATATGAATAATCAGGTCTAAGTACGTACAAGCCCACGCTTTATTGTATATGAATTGTATGCGCCAGCGTCATGACGAGCGTACTTTGCGCGTTAAACCTCTTTACACACAGAGACGGCACCGCGAGTGTCGCGGTCCGGGCAGCCGGAATTTGTATTAATACAGGCCGTAACACGGGGACTTTCTGTGCACTCGGGCACCCAGCGGCTTAAGGAGACCTCCAAGCCCGGTAGAGCCTTCAGCGCTCCCCATTTGTCCGGCCAAGTAGTTAATGCCATCTTCGGCAAATCTACAATAAGTCACGTCAAAAAAAGAGCCATCCGAGCACGGAATCATCTTTATCAAATATTCAGGTTGCATAAAGGAGTCATAAAGTGATTTCGGCAATATCACCATCGTGATATCAGCGTTCTGTGGAGGCTACTAGTCGTGAAACACCCCCATCAACCCGCACTGGAGTGTAGTGGTGGAGTATACTCCGTATCCTCTCCCGTTAATTAAGAGGAGGCCTGTGGAACAGCAGTGGGAAGTATGTTCATGTTATGTATGCGTGCTCAAGCATTACAAAATATTCTCAGCCCGGAATGCCCCTCTATCGTGTCTGTGTGCACCAAGCTTTACAGTTCTCACGACACGCGAGTAATTACACTCGGTCTTTGTTCCGACATTAATTCGGAAACGCTACCTTTATACGTTGCCACCTATTAGGAAAACTTATTCGAGGTCAGTTCTTTTAGACTTTGGTTTATTATGTATATCTTATCCGAGTCGCTTATGACATTTTTATGTATTTTAAGGGACTCAACTCTTATTTGATGATTATGCCAGCCCCATTGGCTCATGAAATTCATGAATAGTTGAAGATCATCGGTAGACGGGTCTAAACAGCTAACATATGTAAACAGCCTGTATAAGTCCCATCATGGGCACAGGCCTCTCGGCAATCAACCGTAGGCGGTACGGAGCATACTACACCATACTGCTCCAATGCGGGTTGGTGGAGATGTTTTACCAACATAATTACGAGGTAAATATTTTTAAAAAGAGAAATGTCTTAACAATGTAATTAAATTACACACCACAAGAGATCTCTTACATTAAAATAAACATAAACACCCAAATCAGACTGAGATATTTAGACGACAGATATCTGTGTAATAGGTATCGAATCCGTTAGTATTATTGTATATTTTATTCCTCTACATAACGAACAGTTTCATTGCTATCTGAACTGTCCAGCAAGGAGTATTAATTTCTTAACAGAGAGCAAAAGTTGATCGATGTCAAGGCAAGGTAAAATTAATAAAAAATATATCTATCTCGTGTTCTCATAAATATTAAATGTTTTCTTATTAATGAAAGTGGTCGTAAAATATAAAATTAATGTCAGTAGTAATCGCGGATCGTCTATTCACAAGTTTGCAAATACCTTCTAAACTAAATAAAATAAAATGATAAAATCAACTAATGCACTGTTGGATCAAGAACACTTCAATTTCAATCTCAATATTGTAAAAAAGATATTCTTATATCTTGAGGATTTGTGTTAATTTTTTTTGAAATATTCATTTTTGTTGAGTCGGTGATAGTAAATATTTCATTTTATTTTACTAGCACATGTAAGGTAACATATATAACTACATCAATGCATACAGTTCACAAAAAAAAACAATTAAACTTAATTGTAATCATTTCTGTGGAGACCTTTATTGTTATAGGTAGACAATATACATATATAATAATGAATTGCTATTCCTTGGTCTCGCTAAAATTCGAGAAAGGCTGAACCGATTTGGCTAATTTTAGTCAGACCAGGGAAGGTTTAAACGATGAGCAAATACGGAAAAAGATGATACGAAGTTCGCCGGGATAAAAAAAAATGTATAAATTCCGTTTACCTTGACATCTCGTCTCCATGTCAGCAAAGAATCCGGGATAAGGCTGCTCATCGCAGTAGAAATTGGTGTACGGCACCGCGCCCAGCACCGGGTAGTCCGTGCCTGGCTTGCCTGAAATGTCACAACAGCAACAATAAATAACAATACACAACTATCTGCTTCTGCTCTCGTATGGATTGTGAGATCAATGGCCAACCTCATCAACCTTGGTGTCAGGTTTACTATAAAACCTCCAAAGACGTATCCGTAGCCTATAATTTCAAACCAACTGTAACTGTTGAAGTCGGTTAAAAAAGGTTTTCATTTGTTATGATCATTGTCGATATATCTGCCTACAAGAATATTACTCGTATTAACTAAGAATGAACAAAAGCTTTATCATTTATTAATTTATTTACTTAATTCAGGCAACTAAGGCCCATATATACCATAACCTAAGGATACATACAATATTGCAATTAAGTTTAATTTAATTAATGAAAATAAAAACCTAAAATGAACCCGTTGATGTCTTTTGTACTGGTAATCATAATGTTCAATATGAGTGTTTACTTATAATAGTTCCTCTAACATTTTAATAAGTGAAAATAGTAAATTATATCTAATACAAATCTAAAGCAAGCATAACACAGCATCACGCCTGTATCCCGAAAGGGTAGGCAGAGGTGTACAATATACCTGTATACCCACTCCTCACCAGTTTTGTTTCAGTCAGTAATAGGAGTTGAGCCTATTGCCAATAATCGGGCACAAATCCTGTTAATTACGTGATATATCGTAGATAATTGATATAAGGTCGTATCTATAGCATGTGAAGTTGGTAAGTCATCCATCCTAACTTTTTCCTGGGACGCCATAAAATTTGAAATAAAATATATGTTAAGATATTAAAAAGGTATTAACTCAAACTATGTGAAAAAAATGTGGTCTAGACAACCTGACGTCAGAATGTCTGGCGTCTTTCTTTATATTTACGTTTTTGCACTGTTCGTTGAGGTACTAGATAATTTAATGTAGGTACCAAATAGTATCAAAAATAGTACATAAAATATCGCACTTGGTCCAGAGGTTATGACACCAACAAAAATTATATGTGTATATAATTTCCTCTCCACTTTCCTTTCCACCGAGCACACAGTACAGTCATGAGCAATATTATGTACCTGCTTTAGAACCCTGTCGCACTATCATATTTGACATTTAATGAGACTTACGGTTTAATTTGTCAAAAAAGTTAATGTGACACGGTTCCAAAGTGTATACATTACTCGTGACCGTACACGTGTAAGGTTCCTTATTCCCAAGCACTAATATTGAGCAATAAGAGGAAGCCGTTTTAAGAGTCACTAGGCCATGTTCATACAAACGGTGTTTAATACAATTGAACATTTAGGTTTCAACATAATTACAGGCTCCTATCATAGTCTGGGCCCGCTGGTAGATAAGGTAACCGCGCTGTCTAACCAAATTAGCTCAAACGTTGAAGTATTAAATTAACACAATATCACACGATGATTAAGGCATTGTGCATATTTGCAAATATACGATCACGTTAACATAATAGCATAAAAATGGAAGACTTTTAATATTTAAAGATAAAAAGGTCTATTTATAGCCCTGTTTACGGCATATTTTTAGGCCGTGGTAGCCCAGTTGGTAGAACGCTTGCTCACACTTTGAGGTCACAGGTTCCAATCCAGCTCAGGCAACCAATGGTTGTCGAATCCGTTTTCGAATTCATGTTTGTGATGAAAAGGTCTGTTTATAAACTAATACAACTCAAAACTATATTTTTTTAAGTGTGTCTTTCGCTAACATCCCTCATACTGATTTAATAAAATCCCAATCTATTGTTACGTCCTAAACTGCATGACAGACAAAAGTAATATTGTAACTCAAATATTGTAGGTTCCGGTATATAAGCGTGCACTAGGGTTCGAACTTACTAATAGTTGGATATTACCGAGGGATAAACTGAAGCGTATCTTAATAAATAAATAAAGGCTTCTAGACAGTGGTTCCCACGCAATCGCCACGCCTGGTGAGCGGTGTGATTCGTGCGATATATCACTCACGACACCCCTGCTAAGCTCACAATCTACGCGTAAAATCTACTGTAAACCTAGCCAATACTTGTTTGAATAATGTCTTAATATTGTTATCATATTTATGAAATAATGTATCATGCCTGTCTCATGCAGTGTGATTTGAAGGCAACTATATCACGCCTTTTATTAGATTTCTAGTAAATGAGGCTCTGTTTCATTTATATTTATCCCCAAAATCTTGTACCGTTATATAAGTTACAAATCTATCTACATATTAAAGTTGACGATGTTTTTGTAGGAATCACTTTTGTTAATATTTTTTATTATAATTGAGAGAGAGTTTAAGACTAATTGATGAAAAAAAAACATCCAGTATGTATTTATTTTAGCTAGCCTATCGTGTCCCACTGCTGAACAAAAGCCTCCCCTCTCTTCTTCCACAGATCCCTATCCAGATTTTTTATTATTTATTTTCCTATAAAAAACCTGCTTTTAAAATATGCCAACGCATTGCAGCGTAACCATCCAGTTGATGACCGTAGATATTTACCAAGGAATTTGTCTCATAAAGAGTAGGACGTTTAAATTATGTTTGTATGCCGTCAATTATCCCAAATAACGCTGAATATGTTACTAAGTATATTGTATATTGCTTTACAAACAATACTGCCAATTAATCTCCACAAGATTGTCTAACTAGTATGAATAATAGAGCTATAGAAACTAGAAATACTTTATTGGTACATAATAAATTTATACGTACAATAAGTGTGCATATAACCATGAACTTATAAATATTTACCTAAAGCAAATAATGCTTTTTGCATCAACATCTTTTGTGTTTTGGAATATGAATGTACCTAATACAATGTACCTAATACCTAATACACAAATATAGATTAATGAATGCATATTCTCTATTCAACCTTCTTCTTCTTTTGATGATTCCAAGAACACAGCATCCATATTTCACTGCTCATATACATAAACTCACGTCTATATCCTACCGGGGTAAGCAGAGGCTTCCATTTGTATCGGTCTTGATATACCTCCTCCACTTTCATCAATCGTATCGTGTCGCGTGTACGATAATACACGCGCGCCGAATTACTAGATCGTACTAGACCGTTTCTAAGACATCCCCAATGCATTTTAGTTGTTATGGTTGCATTTCACTGTAGTTTAAGTAAAATAGAAAGCAGAATATAAGAAACATTAAATAGCATTAAGCGTTTGAAAGCAATGGCTTCCGTGTTTGATTGTTGGTAACATCGTGCTGTGACCGCGGTGACCGATCAGACACGACCACTCGCCCGCATAACAGCCCTCTGGTAGTTAGCAAAGATAACGAAAGTTCGCCCCACTGCTCACTTTCACCTCCGTACCATACCATACTATCACGAACTATCTTTATAATAAATATTGTCAGAAGACTTCGTTAAGCAATAGCTTTTCGTTTATATTGGTAATGCAGAATCTGCTTTCAAAACAAAACTCAGAATGAAAACTACATTGCTGCGAATCGCTTCGGTAATGGGTACTCAAAAATATTGAGGTATATTATTTTTGAGTACCCACCTACTGGTAGGTTTGAGTACC
Source organism: Pectinophora gossypiella (assembly GCF_024362695.1). Lineage (NCBI taxonomy): Eukaryota > Metazoa > Arthropoda > Insecta > Lepidoptera > Gelechiidae > Pectinophora > Pectinophora gossypiella. Next base: position 9,593,615 of record NC_065413.1, on the reverse strand, counting down.
TACTTAATGGCAGGCAGTCAAAAATAGAGACGATATGATTATCTACTAAACGGTGTTATTCAAAACAACATGTTACATCATCCAATATTAGTTTCTATAATGAACTATTTATAGTAATTTGTCGACGTCTATTCGGAATGTAGAGAATACTTAGCGATCCTCAATAACTTACACAAATGAATCAAATTCGAATCGAATTGAATTCGAGAACATAAAGTACTAAGACAAACAAATGGTCAATTGCCGCTAGCGATGCAATAACCTCTCACCCTCATTAACTATGAAACGATAAAGCAAACGCTGCGCAAATTACAACAGGTCCCGGTAGTCGATTCAAATGAAAGGTAAAAGGTATTTCATAGCTATTTCATGCTAAGCCTCTTCCGGGGCTAACGGAGAACATTCAATTTTCAGTCTGTTTTCTGTTAAGTACTTACGTCAAAATAAAACAACTTTTTAAATTGTGCAACTGGCTAGAAATTCTCATTCTAGTCAGCAGCACAGGAGAAAATAATATGAGATATGGCAAATGACTTTTTCTCACACTAAACCTAGTGATTTATATTTCTCTTTAACATAGATAAATCAATAGGCGCATTCTTATTGGCCAGTACTGCAGGTAACATTGTATTTCTTTAATGTTTAATTATTAAGTTTATATAGAACCTTTCCTATAAGTTCATTCAAATTAAAAAAGTCTAATCTTACTATAAATACATAAACCAGAAGCTTCATAGAGCGTAGGAAAAGTAATTGGGATTGCGCAAGCAACCGTCTTAGCGCATCTTACGTAAACTGTCAATTAGGTTAAATACATACTATTTATAAATTACCTCTGAATATTCGGTGAAGTAAACATAGTAACGAAACTTGCATTTGCTTGGTAAGGTATTCGGAACTACTTTTATGTGAGATAATCTAACAATACATTATGATACTAAGCTGGAGTAGAATACGTTTCAATAGCTGATTGAAACGTATTCTACTCCATTTGAGGAGTTCGGTGGCGCAGCGGTAAACGCGCTCGGTCTGCGATTGTTGAAGTTAAAGCAACTTTCGCAAAGGCCGGTCATAGGATGGGTGACCACAAAAAAAAAGTTTTCATCTCGACCTCCTCCGTGCTTCGGAAGGCACGTTAAGCCGTTGGTCCCGGCTGCATTAGCAGTCGTTAATAACCATCAATCCGCACTGGACCCGCGTGATGGTTTAAGGCCCGATCTCCCTATCCATCCATAGGGAAGGCCCGTACCCCAGCAGTGGGGACGTTAATGGGCTGATGATGAGCTGATTGATGAATTTCAAACACTACTAGTTTCGTTATATACCTAGGCGAATACAATGCAATAGACACAAAATATAACAATAAATGAACATTACATTAAAAGTAGTAAGTACTCTTACGTACGTTTCGAATCCGTGACATCAGACACAGAACAACTCTCTATTATAAGACGTATTACTCACTAATCATTCATAGTAACAATACATGACCTCAAAATACTTTTTTGCGCTTAGTACCTAATAAATAAACAGGAAACTGTGATAGGTAAACTTGTGTTGTGATAGATATTTGATTTTTAATTTATGATATGATGACTGGCTGCAGACCCTATAGTAGGTATATGATTATAATTAGTATAATTATTCATTGCAAAATTATGAATATAACTTGTAGAATTCAGAAATGCGTTGCTGTCATGTTACATGAGGACGTAAATTACTCGTAGTATGTGTGTAAAGGTAGAAAAACAGGCCAGGCTAATGATACGCGCCGCGATTTAAGTATGTAGTAAGTGTTTGAAATCTGCTTAACACAGTGGAGCGAAGTTTTCGTAACAGTTTGAAATGTAATGTACTAGCATCTCATGTTTTAAGTCGCCGTGATGGATGACTAGTGGCGTTACGCTTATCTGTTGAAATGGATACGTACATTGAGACGCAATCAAATTAAATAATACCCCAAAGTATAACACACGTGTGTACAGTAACGAATTAGACTGCCTGCTGTTCTACGAAACTATGTTACATTATTAACTAGCTATGTCTTATCTACTTATGTCATTAAAGTCTTTGTCAGCCATTCATTAGTATTCAAATTGAATTAATGATGACAAGCACAAAAACACAACTTTCAATTAAACCGGTTTCGGATTGAATGGTATGGAGGTGTAAATGGTTTTATTTTGTCTGAGGTTACATTCGAGATGATTCCAGGAAATTTTATGTCGAAAATCGAAGATGTTTACTAATTAAGTCGCAGTAGGTAATACAAACAACGTGTTAAGGTCAGAAAAGACGCGGAATCACTCGAAGGTCGGCCCCCTCACGTTTATATAACTTAAATGATCTACTGCGCGATGACACTCGATTTATCATATTTTTAGCATTGGCAATGAATATACAAACAATTTATTATTACAACCATCACAATAATGACAAAACTAAACTTAAACATATCGACGAGGTCAGTTTTTCTGTTATCTTACATGAAACCATCACAATATGGAACCTTGGTAGTGACATGATTCTACATTCGCCACAATTGATCGCCATACTCGTATGTATGTACCTTGTACCTATATAATTGGCAGATATCAGATGCATGACTTGGATGTGGTAATATGTTAGTCAGCAGTTCAAACAGGTCATCTCTAAGTTTAGCTAGCATGAAGGACGACTTACAATAGTTGCAATATATTGTATACTGCATTCATCGCATTGGCCAAAAAATCAGCGGCTCTTTTGGAAAATAATTCCTTAATTTCCATAAGTCATAAACACCTGTCTCACGCGGCTATTTGTGTGTCTCAATGTAAATAATTATTAATATTGCACATCGTCCATACGAAAACCGGCTCCTCTGGTCTCAAGTTGTATAATACAAATACTTAGCCCCTATATAGATATGTAGAGACTGCTATAGATGCGCAATATCTCTATTTTTAGAAATAGATAAATAGGCAAATTCATATGTCACAAAATACTTCAAGTATGCGAATGAGTTTTAGTCCTATAGTTACCTAAGCAATTTTATCGTAATCATCCCCATGAACCTATTCCAATTATAAATAAACTAATTATAGGGTTTTATGCGTATAGATAACAGATTTAGTGAAGTGACACACAGACGGGCAGTCATTATCTCTATCGTGAATAATAACCGCGACGCGACGCGGGCGCGGTGGCGCAAGCAGCGGCGTATAGAGTATATGTTGCGCAAACGCTCGCGACAACGCACCCTGCGCGTGCGGCCATACATCATATTTTCATGCCATTTTATAATCTGTCAAATACAGTAATTTCTATATAATGCAATATTGTTTTATGATGAGCGATCGTTAATTAAATATTAAAACGTGTCAACGTCGTACGTATGCAATCTCGCCGTCTTAAATGATACAAAAATCATGTGCTGTTGACAGGAATATTTTTATTTATTACCACAAGTATACTGACAACAAGTGCTGTGTTATTGAAGGCAAAAAACACTCGTCTACTGAGTATAAAATAGTTAAGCATTTTATAATTGTTTAAATCCCCGTACTTGCCTTGGTGCGCGCAGCTTAACAAGCTTACTAAACAACTTATTGTACGGTTCCGACATCTTACTTAGTACATACTCAGTCAGCTTATTATTATAAATGACAAGTTAATAGGCCGTCCCTTAATATTTTTGTGTGGGTTTCCTATAATAAATAGTAGGTACAGTTACCTCAATTTATCTGTCAAGTTGGTACCTACGCTGCCAACAACCTTTACCTGCGATCGTTCAATATCTTTAAAAACTCATTATAAAGTCCCAGGGAAAATGTAAATGATTTGTAGGTTGGTACCTACCTATTCATTAAGTATTAAAAATGAAGATTATGGAATTTTGATTGTATTCATCGAGACTGGGTAACACTTTCAAAATGTTTTGGTTTGTCCTTCAATTCGCCTCGTGCTTTATGAACGCGTACGGGCATTGTTAAAGTTGTCATTAAAACTGCAGACAATGTACTGCGAGTATGTCATTTTTGTGTGCAATAGTCCCTGAAGCTAACCACACTTGACCTATAGGGTAAATAGTAGTGTTAATTCTATACTAGGGCGGGGTTACGTGTGAAGGAGAGCAACTATTTATAGGCAACGCATGCAGTTATCAGTATCTCAGTATGTAATCGACTATTGTACCCGCGCCCACACAACGCGTACGCCATTCGTTAGGTCTACAATATACTAGTCCAGTGTAAGTTACGAGGTAGTTTGTAAATAAGCAGCAAGATCTCTGCAAATTTGATAACACCCTGGGATTGTAGCAAATTCTAGTAGCATTACCAAAAGAAGAAACAACACCTTTTTGTCGGATTTAATACGCAAATAATCACATACGTCAATAATAGACAGGACACTGAATCGAATTCTCAGTAATGAACCTACTAGCCGGTCTGGTCTTTACTCATTAAATCGATTGCAATGTAAAGCATACCATTCATAAATCATACCCACAATCAGCCGTGTGATACGACCCTAATTATTATGGTTCGATATGACAAGCATTGTGTCGCTGTCAAAAATTACGTGATCACAGGAAACAATTATCATTGTCATGCCAAATGCCAATAGTTGGATAACCTTGTCCGGGAATAATAACGGTACTATGGATTTCGCAATGCCGTACAGAATAGAGTAAATATCTCGCGAGCTCATGTATTGATTAGCGCCAGCAATTGACACAGTTATGTTTGGTTAGTTTCCTCATCGTTAGACAAAACTGTGAATGAATATAGACTTTTATTACGCAAGGTGAGCAATACCGGACGATGAATTGAAAAAATAAAGAGAATTCACATGATCCGGGGTCGAAAATCGCACACCACATAGCCACAATTTATTTATTTATTTATTTATAAAGTACAACCACATCACATATATTAAAACATTTTACATTTATAAGGTTACGGTATTGTGACTAATATATATGACAATTACGGCGTACAAAACTTATACAATTAAGGGTACTTAAGCCACAATATTCCATCTCATATAAATCTAAGTTGTTTTCTCCCTTTTCGGAGAACGCGTGACCTAAGTACATCTCATCCATACCATAGTGTGACGGGTTCCACTCCCGCTCAGGGATTTTGGAGATATAGGCGTGATGCTACGTTAGGTATGTTAAAATATTTGTTGTTAAAATAAGGTCATTTTTTTTCTCAAAATAAAAGTATTTATTTTACATCTTAAACAAAATAGTTACATAATAGGAATGGAGTTTCTTAATCTTAAAAAGGGAAAACAGAATAAAGAATTTAAAGCAAAACAAAAATTAAATTAAGTACTAAAACAAAAATAAGTAAATCGTTTTAAATATGTAAGTAAGTAATTCTTATGGACATGTGTGAGAAAATCCTCACATTATGTCCATGCATGTCTCTCTCCACATAAGGATGCAGTAGCATCTTACGACCGCATATTCCCACTAGGTCTAGCTAGCAAACCAGTTCTTCTACTATACCCATGCATTTTTATTAAATCGCCCCTGGTTCCAAATAAAACGAGATTTGCTTGATTTATGTTACGACAAACGGCTTCAAGATGCGACTAAAAAGAACTTCTTACTAAGTATTTTAAAGGTTTATTTTTGTAAACTTATTTTACGCCTCCTTGAAACTTGATTCAAAGGTCAATTTGCCGCTGTATTGTAAATAATAATACCTACAGAATAATACTTACATAATTTTACGATAACTGAAATGGAATATAAGTAGTATTAAGTAGGAATTTATTTTTTAGTTTATTGCATGACTTTTACGATTTTTTAATTACTGATTTTTTGTTTTGTATTTTGTTTTTTCCAGTTTGTGCAATAAAGTATTTGTTAAATTTGTTAAAAGTAGTTGTTATGTTATTCGACTAAGTTCAGTAAGAATAATACTGATTAAGTCATTTAAAGGAAAAACACAAAGAAATAATTAAGTATCTTTCAATTTAATGCAGTCTGCGCTTCAAGTCTTTAATAAGTAGTACCATTATCTAAATCTCAACAGATTCTTCATAACAGAGTCCGAATGTAACGTGTAATTACGATGTTTAACTTAATGAGTGTTTGTGGCGGAACACACGGAGCGGCTTGTGCGCATGCGTCGACCATGCATAATGAAAACCGCCATGACCTAAAAACTGCATGGATTATGTGACCTGTCGCTTTGAGTTTGAGGTCAGAGAGCAATACTTCCTGCAAGGATGTTTGTAAAAAAATGATTGAATACCTACTGACGTCAGTTTCCCTTACTTGACACTAGCTTGCTATGTGCATTTTTCTATCAGTTCCGGCTTCCCTTTAAGATCCGAATAGGGTAACAAATATTCTTCCATCATGATGAAGATGCGCACATTTTAAGTGTCAATTGAGATCCGAATAGGTAACTTAGACCAGACTAGTCTAAGTAAGTAGGTTCCAGCCTGCTTAAACAAAATAATTCCTAAATTGCCTAGACCGCGTAGTTTTAAAATACTTTACAGGTGGTAGTAACCACAGAGGTTAACTTACATAAAAGCTTTTTAGGCTAATACCACATAATGTCCGATAGTTCATTATGCCTACACACGACTACCTTCATGCGGCCTCACGTATCGTATAGAATGCCAATGCGCTTTGCACAAATTATACTCAATAATACAAGCCTCACACACTATGCAATTAAAATACTACAATTAAGTTACAGTCTTGCAAAAGGTGACTTTCGAAATTCCCCGTCTAAAGGTATCCCTGCGATTGGGGCAACTTCTTGAAAACAATCTTAGAACGATGCAACGGATATTACTGAGAATTACAAATAATGGTGAATCATTCATATGGAATGACTAATTAACTGAGGAGAGGTGCACATAATAAGCTCACAAAAGTTGAGTCGACCATTATAGGTTATATGGAACACCAACTATCGCGTTAGTCTAACAGAAAGTTCGGTGAAGCGTGGGTTAATCTTGCGATGGATGTACCTCTGACTAGCCCAATTGGAAATATAGTCGTGAGCTATGTTATAAATCATGAACTGCCTTCAATCCCTACTATTGTCGACAGAACCACAATTGTATTTGACTGGGTTGAAGATAAATTATGAGATGCTAATCTACAAATAGAAGCCTGTCTAAGATGATCAAAATACAATCACATTTTACTTTTCGACTTATTTTCGAATTTTATTTATGAGTTAATTAAAAATAAGTATTACGACGTTTGACAGCTTTTATTAATGACGTCACAAGACAGTATTTCCATAGAAACTCCAAAGAAAACTTTCGTTTTGACGTTTCGTAAAAAGTATCTCATTTGATATCAAAGCCTATTCATCCGAATACAAATCTGCAGCTTGCATTTCTCGTAACGTTACATAAATAAAAAAAATTGCACATTGTGCCAATTATCCAATGTTTGACACGAGACAACCAACACATCATGTAACATGGAACATGTCTAGGTATTTGGACACCAACTATATTATTTTTACAGAGTCGGATCGGGAAAAAAGTTATCTATCAGATAAACTATCTATAAACTTTGTATTCTCAATAAGTTTAATTAATTTTATTATTTTTTCGTTTTATGAATGAACTTATTATTAATTAATTTTAATTCATAAGTGCCGGACTCGATTTATCGGGATTCCACTATCCGGGTTCTGAAGCGAGTATAAAAGAAGCTTCCAGCATATTCCACTTTCAGATAAACTTGATTTGAATGGCTGAGTTTAACGTTTCCTTAGATACTACATTTACTAGTCCATCCTTAATTCGGTTCTGGCCCTTTGCTTGAGACATATTGGGTGCACTACCAATAAATCATTTCCTAACCTATTGTGATGCACGCTAATGCAGTTAAATGATTCACGATGCATATCTTATGTTTATTAAACAGTATGTTACTACACACGTATCTGTAACTGCCAGTACTGTGCCTTCCACCGTAAACCTAATTTTAGATTTAATCTATAAGTATACCCGTTTTGATATCTGACATATTTTGAGGACAAGTACCAAACTGTATGATTTCAATTTGTAATAATATTTCAGAATATGACAGGGTAATTCAATATAGTCAATATAGTTAGGCTATGTTTTGGTTGTATATACAAAAGCAACATATTGCCTAATGACTGTCTTAATTATTTCTCGTGCATAACAAATGAGTAGGTATATCATTCTCATATACTTACAAGTATGTTACCTAATAATACCTACAAGTAAGTACATATTTGAAAGACACATGGTTTATTAGATACCTACTTCTTCAACGAAGATATAAAAACTATTATTTTTAAAATTTGAAGTAGGTATGATTTAATGTATAGACCATTGATCAATGTAAGTAATAATATAAATGTTAAACAAAGAAAGAATAAAAGGTACTTATGTAAGTATATAAATATCTAGAAATAAAGCTTATGCTTAGTATTTATCTCGAAGCTTCCAATAGATAGAGCTTTCTCGTCGTGACCTATCCTACAGTGTAAGTCGGTTGCGCAAGCGACTACCACTGGTCTAAAGTAGACCCGGGCACGACCTCGATCGGCGCGCGATTGCTTAGACAATTAAATAAAACAAAGCGAGAGAGCAAGGCTACAGCCGAGCTCCTAAACTTATGGTGCGCTTCATTTGCATTAAGTACGTAGAAATCTTGAATGAAAATAATTAGGTATTTATTTATTTATTTATTTAATGTTCGGAGAAACAACAGCTATAATTAATTTAGTAGCAACTTATGGTAAAAACAGAAAGCCAATTATAGTTCCTCGCAGATAGCAATAGTAATAGTAATAGTATTCAATACAATAAACAAAGCAAACACTAAATAGCTACCTAGGTACGCATTACCAATTAACAGTGGTATACATTATCAGAAACACATAAAAAATTCTTTTTTATAAGTTAAGTATAATGAAAGCTTGCTGTAGCTGGGTAGAAAACTCTAGATGATTTTAAGTGTGTCGAAGGACGCATTTCCCAGACAAAATTCCAGCCACAATAAGGTTTACTAAATAACGTGTCTATAGCTAATACACACTTGGGGATTGGTTCTAGAAAGACCTTACGCAAGGAACCGGGCGTATTGTATTGTCCTAGGCAGAACCAATTCCTAGCTAACTTGAGCCACAGCCTGTATACTCCATACAAAAATTTCGTTCCACCGTGTGCCGTTTTACTCAGTGCGTGCGAGCGAGACAAACTGTCCGCACGCACTCCCTTACTTATAGACTCAAGTGGACCCATCGGGGGGGGTGAGGTAAATGAACCTCGCTCCAAGCTCGTATTTATGCGGGACGGAGAGTGTCCCTTCTATACGTCGTAATCTTGTCTATTCTTTGTCGCAAGGAACCAGTTGCATTGTATTGTCCTAAACAGAACTAATTCCTAGTCAAATTTAGGTTAATTTTACTACAGCTAATATCCAGTGTGGGTGTTACTATCATTTCTCATAATTACACGGTTACCGTATGTGCAATGTGTTCGACTCCGTGCCGCAACAGTCAACAAACTAGAATATAATTTATTATCGAACTATTGCGAATTGCTACCGTGTATAATCGTGATATATACCTATCCCGATTTTCATGATATGATACGGTTCAATACAATAGCGAATCATTAGGTTCTCCTTTTGATATGAAAGAAGTCATTCTCGTATGCAAAGCATGACACGTACATATCGTTATTTTACATAATATACTTAAATGTAAGAATTTTGTTATATTATATGTGTAGACCGTATTATACATTATATCTAGTGATCAGTACTGTAGCTTGCTCCGAATCATCTTATTTTTCGGTCAGTCAGGGGATTTCAGCCTGCAACATCCTAACCAAACCAGGGACAGCCTCACAAAGTGTATTTTGTTATATAAGCGTCCCCTTCGGGAATCGAACCCAGGATCTAGGAATGGTATACCCAACGATTAACCACTGGACCATGGAGAACCTTAATAATATAATCTTGGTGATATCGTACTTATTATTGAATAGTCTTATCGTCGGGATATAAACTAGTACATGTATAAGTAGTCACAGAACATTTGCTGGAAATAACATTTATTTCTATGAATGATGATTATAACATACTTAATCTTAACTATCTGTAACCATAGAAAAACAAAAGTATACTTACTACCATTGATGTATATTAAATATAAAACCAACTATAGCTTACTACCTACGTTATAACTACCTATCTATAATGTTAATTGATTCTCACTTTTTTTGGAAATGAAAAATGCAGAGAGAAAGTAAACAGAGAGGCATATAAAAATTACACACTTATGTAATTTGGGACCATTATCTCAATGTTACATTTCCGCATTTAAAATTTATACATTACAACGAAATGACTTATTCCATTAAAATTATTCGAAAATAATAGTCAACCTCATTCATTAAGAGAATCACTAGAATTGAGTCGCCATTATAGTGCTATTACTTGTAATAGACTCTTTGATATAATTACAATTTGAAACTATTCAAAAACTAATCACTAAACTAGTAAGAACTGTCTAGTGACATTATCATCCTTCTGCCCTTATCCTATTCTATGTGGGGTCGGCACAACATGTATTCCTCTTTCATTCATATTTGTCAGTCGCCATCTCTGTACATTTCACACACATATCCTTCTTTACACAATCCATCCACACTTTCGTGAGTCGTCCCCTACCCCTTTATATGCATCCACATTCATACTTCTAACTTTCCTCATTATACTCCTTTCATCCCTCCTCATTACATACCTATACCATGCTAACTTGTTGCTCCTCAATTTCTCACTAACCGGCGCTACTTTCAGACTTCCTTTTATACGTTAGTGATATCGTAACGAAAACTTTGAGAAATGATTTACATCATGATTCTGAAGTTGATATGAAGTGGAATTTTCCGTCGCAAAATTCATCATCATCTCCATGGTGATGGTGTCACTAACACCCATACATATCCGTATGGCTACTTGTAAGTACTTGACTACTTGTACATGGTGTAAGCGACATCGTAACGAATACATACTAAGGGGGATGATTCTGCTCATGATTATGAGTTAATATCAAGTTGAATTTTTCGTCGCAAAAATATAGAATTGAAAATAAATTCTAAAACTCAAATAACATGCAATTTGCGACGGAAAATTCCACTTGATATTAACTCAGAATCACGGTCTGAATCATCCCCCTGAGTATTCGGTACGATGTCACTAACACCCTATATATTCCTAATCTTATCCATTCTGGTCACACCATACATCAATCTCAAATATCACGTCTCTGCCACGTGCAATCTTCTTTCATCCGTCTCATTTGTCGCCCAGCACTCTGAACCTCTCTGAATCATACAGCACGACAGGTTTTGAGACGTTTGTGTACAGTTTATGTAAAAAATAGATTCAAAGTGTAACTATGTAACCTACTGAATAAAGATATTTCTGAATTTTAATTCTTATTATTATGCATAGAACTTAACTACATGAATCAATATTAATTTAAATTCACCTCACTTTATCTTTTAATGACGCCTTACATAATATCGCTGAAATAATATAAAATAGAATCATTTATAGGTACAAAATTTTCACGCTAATTCTTCAATGGCTAGTATAAATGTCAAGGACGATGGACTGTGTATTGTAAGAGTATTATTGTAAACGATTAGATAAGTAAGATTCTTTCTTCAGTCAACTTTTAAAGTTGAGAATTATCATACATTGCTTAAGCTTGCGCAAAAATACGAAACTTTTTTATTTTAACGATAAATCAAAGCCATATAAATGTCAATTTAGAATGAAACAAAAACGGAAATCGTAAGTCAGATTTTATAACTTTGGCATACGTGGGCAATAGACCTACGATTATTTATAAGACAATGTCCGTATCTTCGTCTCAGGTCTGGATATTAAAGCAGTACTTATTCATCTAAGTACCCAATCCCAGTTTAGCTAACGCAGTTGTACTTACTTACCTGTGAAAATTAACTAGACACTTCTCGTCAAGGGAAATGCATTCAGCAAGGGGTGTTCGTCTGTATACCCGGTGGTTTAAAAAAGAAAGGAAAGACATACCTAATAATAATATCTATCGTATCTAATGTAATTAGGTAATTCATATAGGGTAACATTGTTATACTTAACTTCAAAAATGGGCATACCACAAGTGAAAATTGAAGTGTGACTCACCAGGAATAGCCATGCCAAGCTCGAGGTATTCCTTGACGGAGGGGCTGAGGAAGGCGGGCGGAGCGGGCGCAGCGTCCGTCTCGGGCTCCGGAGCATCCAGGGCCTGCGCCGGCTCGCGGGCCACCGCCGAGCTGTCTGCGCGGGGCCGCTTCACTCGCGCGCCTTCTTCTATACCGCCTGGAACCACTCATCTGTTTAATTAAAGCAAAACTTCTGCCCCAAGGTTCGGGACAATAGTTTGGAGCCCAGGGTAACAGTAAATTTTGTCTGGGACCCGCCGTTACCACTGTAGAACCTGGCATAGATAATAACTAGGTATCTAGAATCGGGGTAACAGTATAAGAAGATGTGGCAGAGGAGCGGAGACAGGCCAGGCCTCATGGTTACGTTTGCAATCTCTAATTCTTCTTCGTTTTTCTCACTATAGCTACCTCCAAACCAGAAATAGCTTACAGAAGACCCCATGAACGCCATCAGACAATTTACCGGAAAATTGTGATAGACCCTTTCTATGAATTGGACAAAGCGATTTATGTAAGAGCCATTTCTTTTATGCCTGCCTACTCATTGAAATCGAGGTGGGAAGTAAATGAAATGCGGTTGTGTAAGGGTTATAATGTGCCGACCTTAGACTTTATTGTGAAGTGATAATCGCAGAAACCAATGTAGAGTTCTCTAGAAAACAAAGATTATTTATGTAAGAATGAATGAATGAAGTAAGAATACTACACAACAAGTACTACTCAGTACCTTAATACAGTTCCTATTGGGGTAGGCACAGACACAAGGCGGTGGCGTGCTGTTCTTAGGTAACATGTGACGTGACTAATAACGGAGTCCCGTGTTGTTCTGTGGTGACTACTCTAATATAATTCTACAATCTCAAGAAGTTTTGTGTCAAAGAGAAAATTCACTACGTATTAAAGAGTATTAGACATTATTTACGACTTTTATGAATAACATCTAGCAAGCAGGAGCTTCGTAGTGGAGAGCAGTGGACTTAAAATCGACCTTTCTAGAATAAGACAATTGTGATGAATAACAGAAATAAACAACTTTCGAATACACTCAGCGGATGACTTTGTGTACCTGGGCACGAGCCCTGGCTACGAAGCCAACCCAAAAGAGCTAAGTTGACGTAAGTATTAGAGTGGCCAAGAGCCAAAACGTAGTCAGATTAATGTGGGCTTTATTTTCCTATAAATAGGTATGTTGTTGAGACTTAGAGACTCGAAAGTAAAAACTACAAAACAAGAAAGTCATAACATGCTTAGAAAAATAATAGGTGTCGCCGATTAATAGTAGTATAGGTATTTTAACTGTCAGTACTATTCAGAGGCGGAGGGCAGGAGTCCTAGTACGGCTTTGCAGTAGACTACTCTAAGCGCCATCCCACACGCGTCAGACAGAGTACTGCGGGGCGGAAAGCAAGAGGGAAACCACTGCCCTATTTTTACCTAAAAAAGTAGCATGGAGAATGCTATACCGACAAGAGCGTGGCTCTTAAATTAGATATGATGAGGTATTTTAAATCATAACTTAAAAAAGTTTACCTCTGAAATCCTATGTATATCAATATTAACCATTAAACTTAAAGGTAACTTAAACCTAACTAACAGCACTGAACTAGGTTCTCTTATAGGTAGGCAAGTACTTTAAGTTGTTATAAACCATAGTTAACTATTTTCTTTACCACAAAATGCCATATTTTCATCTAACACCGTTTAGTAGCAAATTGCGCTCAGCACACAAGCTATTAGCCGTAGGGCCACAAATTACTAAGAAATGGAAATAATTATGGCTTGTTCGTAGTATGTCTTTTGCACCCGGCATTTAAATTAATGTTTTACGACCATAAGTTACGTCAACGTAGAGAAAGTTAAGATATTAAATTATTTTATATCGTCTAAGTATATGTAATTAATTTATCTACTTGCATTGCGCGATACGGGACAAGACCCGTGCTTACCATTTTTAGTTTAACTACAGCTTTTAGTTTGATCGCTTTTGATGATCTTCGTAACACCGAAAATATGATTTCCAACATTTATGTTCATAAGGTTTCCCCTGTTTTCATATGGTAAGTATATATAAATCCAAAGTTACCGCAGCTTCTCTCTTGTATTTGTGAACAAAGACAGTAAAGGCACACCCGGTAACTCCATATCAAAATCTAATTCTTACCGTGTGCCTACGGAGGATGTACCGTCGAACGCGTAAGTGTGAGCAAGACAGACAAATCGCGCACTCTCCCTTATCTCTTACGGTCATTTGATTAAGAGTCACACGCTCCGGAGGTCCCGGGTTCGAATCCCGGTGGGGACATATCACAAAAATCACTTTGTGATCACTAGTTTGGTCAGGACATGACAGGCTGATCACCTGATTGTCCAAAAAGTAAGATAATCCGTGCTTCGGAAAGCACGTTGAGCCGTTGGTCCCGGTTACTTACTACTTACTGGTGTAAGTAAGTAGTCGTTACATGAGTCATGTCAGGGCTTTTGGCGACTCAATAGTAACCATGACACCAGGGTTAATGAGGTTGGTAATTCGCCTCACAACCCACACGATAGAAGAGAAGAAGATTAAGAGTAAAGTGAAGTCGGCGCCCGATACGAATTGATGCGGGGTAGACTTCTACGTATGTAAGTACATGTAGTATTTATTCTTTGTAGCGTTGCCTCAAATGGCATGAACTACGTGACCGGACAAATTTATCTTAATCATCTTAAAATAAGTAGCTTTTATGTCTTGATTATTTTTTTAAAATTACCTATTTTCCCCTATGATTTTCATCTAACCTATTATGTCCTTTCCAACAAGATCGTCTTGAGGTACCTACCTACTTACAATACAAGACGAAAACCCCACCATATCACCGTCCGCTTCATCATGTCAACCATAGGAATTCAACACCATTTGTGGCTGCAAGTTGAGGGCAAATTGTTTTAAAATGTAGTTATGAGATTCTGCCCACCCCGTTTACAAGAGGGTGTCGTGTTTTCTTGTTAGTAAGCGCGAGTTCGATAGTGCGGTTTTTCCATATGTGGGAATCTGATATTTTCTTCGCTTTCAGCCTTGCTAAAAGTTGCATGAAAATCCTCTTATCGGTGATTAAGTTTAATTTCAGGGTACTTATAAACAAACTTATCTTAGTAAATATTAATTGTAATTAATAAGTATGAGTGTAGTTGGTATTTAGGGTACTTATATGAATTCAGCGTATAAAATTAATAATTTAGTATTGGATAATATAAGGAATTAATTACCTGTGATAGCGAGTAGGGATAATAATATCCCTACCGATACTCCAAGAAACGTCCTGTAGTCCATTTTGACTTTAAAATCGATGGTAAGTAATTCAATTCAAATATCACCAAAACATATAAAAACACATATTCGTTGTGCGTGGAATAAAGTTTAACTCAGCACAATTAAGCTTTCAGTCGACATTGAAGGTCTCAGGATTGTCGAATTTCGTAACTAGGGTTACGGTAGAGCACGGTACAACGGTTGATAGTCACCTCGCCGGCCACGACACGACTTGCGTAACAGCTCGCGTGCGCTTACGGAGACAGCCAAGCGCGCAATGTTCATCCAACGCTACCTATGCGCAATACTCGAAGCAATTTTACTGTACAACAAAATAATCTGACCTCTAAACTTCCTATCATCTCTGCTAAATGAATGCTTACTAGAATTTAGGAAGTTACTCAGTCTAAACATATTTTGTAACTTCCGACAGTAATTTACTAATGTACTTTTAGTATTACAGTTATTTTTTGTTTATTGTATAATACTAGTTAGTATTTAGTTAATAACAGTTTGAATTTCTTGTAAAAGACATGGGTAATTATTTTAGTATGAATGGTTTTTAGCAAATTTTAAATTTACAAACTTTTCAAATGTCGCGCGGAATTATGATACACAAATCGGTTTTGTTCGTCAGATATCGGAAAATGTCTATGATTATATTGTTGATGCATTCTCACTGCGATAACTACAATAAGTAAAAGTGAGAAAGACTGAATGCGCACGTCATAGACAAACATAAACAGCCTGACATTTCCTTTTTGTTTGCGCATAGCTTTTTTATTCTGCTTTTCTTTCATTCGTGTTTTGTTTTGTCTGCACTTGTAGCCGGTGAGAGTATTTTGTTGAAAAAATATTGTTTAGAGTACCTAATTATTGTTGTCTGTTGTCATAGTTGAACTATGTATTCAGAATAAGTTGTGCTGAACACAAAACAATAAATATTAGCTATTATGAACTAAAAAATATACTTCGGATCGTATCCATCATCTATCTACAAAGTTGCAGGATGGACGCGAAAATAAAGAAGTATTGTCCAAATTGCAGTCAATTGTACTACATAAAATGTAAGTATTCTTCTAATTTCTATAAATATACGTAAAGATAATGGCTAGGTACTGTATATACTGTAATACGAAACCTTAACTGTAGGGGGAATTTCCATTTCACTGTGCTTTTATGTCTAATTTTTCTGATCGCGTCTATTGAAATCCAGGCTTTTTAATGAACACAAAACTTTGGGCTGGATTTGTTTCACTCGTCTGTACATGTACATGAAAACTATGACTACTTATAATGTAAACCTTTCCATCCACAGCTTTGACGCAACCAAAAGGGAGCAATCTTCCACTATTTCTGTCATGTGGGCATACTATGTGTGAGACCTGCATTAGGAATATTGTCAAATTCGAGGAACCGATTGATTGCAAAATATGCCAACGTGATACGCAACTCAGTCCTGCTGATGCAGCCCAAGTCAACTTGAATAAGATTCCGATATACAAATTCTTTCCAGTCAACTTGCCTATGCTTGGAGATTTAACATTGCAGCTTATTGAGGTAAAGCTTAATAACTAGGAACAATTTGTTTTGAATAACTATGATATAACACTTATTTTTATTATTGTGATGATCACAAAGTCATTATTTCATAATATGTTTTTCCAAATACCCTCTCAAACTTATTGTTGTATGATATATCAAAGTGAACCATCTTTGCTTATTAGGTATTTAGAATTTGACACTACTGTTATACCTACAAATGATTTTTGCAAAGCACACATTCAGCTCACGTTCCTATTACATTAAGATACTATTTATGTATGTAGTACCTATGCCACCATGCATGACTAGCTGCAAGAGATTGAGAGATAAACCCACCTATTGTAACATTTTGTCTCTTTGGTTTGGTTAATGTGTACAATAAATAATATATATTTATGTTTATAATTTCTTGATACATTCAATAAACCCATATTCCCTAGTGGCCTGACTGGCTACAAAACTTTTGACTAAAACAAATGTACCTATAAATACAAATGCATATTTTCTAGCAAAGCACTGGAGATCAAGATAAGAAAGGAAATGATTACTTTATTGACCTACAAGCTATCATAAGGAGTGTGGAAGCTACTCAAGGTATAACTTATTTTTGGGGAGATTATGTTATGTTAATGTTTCAATATATAATAATTATAATTTAACTATTTCTATTATTATTTGATATATTCATTGAGTTGATAAGGTTACTACACTCTATATAGTCTAACCTTACCCCAATAGACATTGCACATTCCTGTTACTATTATGTAGAAAGAAATATATCATTAATATAGGTATATATACTTCTTTCTAACTTCTTAATTTTGGATGGCTGCAACTATTGTTTTACAATGAATTTTGATACTGTTTTCACATTTGATTAGTTATCAATTTGTGTCTATTTTGGAACTGTAATAAGAAATGTATAGTTTTTGATACTTGTCAACTACCCTGTTGTACAGTTTTTAACAAACTACTGCATATAGGTCTAAAGGAAAAGTAGTAAATGAAATATGCCTTTTCAGGACAATGTCTTGAGTGTCACACCCAAACCACAAAGATGTGCCAACAATGCAAAACAATTTTATGTGATTCTTGCTTCAATAAGTCACATAAGAACTTTGTTATATTTAAGAACCATGAACTCAAGAGTATTGGTAAGTGTCAATGTTTTAATAACAACTTTTTTGATTGATTGAGGTACCTAATAACAAAAAGTCACAATTAAATGTGATGCTATATGCAAACAGATCAGATTAAATTGATAGATTAAATAAATGTGATCCCAAAATGAGTAACAGGACCGCCTGGCCTGCAATTATGTTACACTAAATTACATGTAAACATACATATCACATCTATACCACTACTACTATTCCATAGTCTCTGCTTACCTGATTAGAAATAGATGATATTAATGTATCACAACTGTATACCCAATTGGGGTGGTCAGTGATACATCACAGTACAGACATAGAAAAACTTAGTGGGTACATTTTCAGAGCAAATAATATAGCCTAACAACTGTAAGATCCACAAAGGCAAGCCTCTGGACTACTACTGCCAGGAGTGTCACAAGGCCATCTGCATGGTGTGCCTGATGGTGGGCGGCGACAAGTCCTGCAAGAACCATAATGTTGTCTCCATGCAAGAAATTGTGAGTTATCTCCAATGTTTTTATGATTAGCTAAGTTTTACTCGAGTCTTTTGAATTTGCCTAAACAATATTCTTTGTCTTCCCTGATTAAATAGAGCTTTATCATTTTTAGAAACACGATTTGACCTTTTTTTATATAATAATTAGCAAATGTTTGTTACATTTGGGCTCATTTTTATTTTTACATTGACACCTTTTAAACCATCTTTACTATTATAAATTGAAAATAATAATTTATTTTTCCCCAGAATGATAACTTCTTGGAAGATATAATTGATATAACACCAAAAGTTGATGAGACCTATAAGAGACTTACAAAAACAGCTGTGGTAAGTACAATAGAATGTTTTATTATTTGTTTCAAAGTAATTCTCCTTTACTATTGCACGAGCTCGCTCATTACTATTCCACTAAGACTTAAAATGCATTTTTTTAAATCCCTATAGGATGTCGGACATCTTCTTCATAACATAGAAAACGAGACTACCTCATCTGAACTGACACAAATGTTGGCTGACGTAAAACAACACTTCTCCAAACTGGCTGCTGCCATACAGAAACACGAAAAAGAGGTTGTCGATATTATAGTTAAACTCAAATGCTCAGAAAGAGAGTCGCTACACAAAGCTAAAGATGACCTTGCCAATGGGATTAAAAAGGCTAAAACTGTTCTTCATACAATCAATTCTTGCTCAAATCCTGTGAAAGCGAAGCAGGTGAGTGCATTGTTGTTTCTTTGTGGTCAAAAGGCGCGCTTGTGAATTCAATCTCACATATTGGTATAATAATCCTTTTTGAAGTTTCTGAAACTAAAATTTTTTTCAGATGAATTTGTCAGTTCTACTAGATGAAGCCAAGCAGATTGTGGAAATGCCTTGGTATTTGAGCAGAGATGAATCTACAGACCCTCTCAAGTAAGAATTGTGAATTACTGTATTCGCCGCATAAATTACTTAATTGCGGAAATAATCTTATTTCACATACATTTAAATTGCAAATCATTATAAATTTCCTACAGTTTATTAACACTTTGATGATGCCAGAGAAGAAAATACATCCTAGAATGTATTATGCTTTTTATAAACACGGGTATATTGTAGAAGGCATGTTCGTGTATTATGTAATGGATTTCTTACAGGCAAAACTGATGACTTATCACTACTTAGTTCATCACATCCACCTTAGGATCCTTACCAACTCAAAAAAGATTATGATCATGTATCATCATCTCCCTAGCGCTATCCCGTTTTTCACAGGGTACTCTTACCTAACATCGATTACGATTGTGATGGATTATGATCGTATATATTAATTTCAGAGTGGCAGTGAATGAAGACGTATGCACATTGGTGAGCGATTACATCCACCTGGAAGGCAATGCCAACACTGTGTACAAGCTCCGCCGTACAGCTGATCTGGCCGAGGGCGTGGAGATACCGCCGCCGCCGCCCGCGCCTGTCTACCCGCCAGAACTACCCAAAGGCTTGTATTATTTTTCGACATTTAAACACTTCAGATATTACATGACTTAAAAGAATATTTTAAAAAACAACAGACAGGAATCTGCAGAAATCGGGGCCAAATTTTAAGTTACACCCGTCATTTTCTTATCCGCCGAAAAGAAATGGTACGGATGATTGACAATGTAAATTTAAAATTAATGAATAACCCGGGCGAATACAATAGGCATCTCGCTTATATGCAACCCGATCGACGTGCGCTGTCAACTTAATTCTGTCGAGTTATTACTTAATTCGTTATTTCTTAATTCTGTCGAGAATAAAAAATTTTGGGAGGGCTTTTTAAATTTCTACCTAAAATTGACGTGTGTTCCATAAATTTAATGCCTGTCGATTACCTGTCCCTTTCCTTTTCGGCGGATAAGAAAATGACAGGTATAACTTAAAATTAGATGGTGTCTTCAGGAAGTAGCACCATTGTATTAAGTAATATGAACTCAACAAAAAAAAGACAATTTAGACTGGAGAATATTTGTACCATTACATCGTAGTATAATATATTAATTATTAGAACAAACAATTTTACAAGAAACATAATTCCTGCAGATGTAAGACTGATGGGACAATCGGGGTCTGACAAGGTTCCACCGAAGGCGATGCAGCCGCCAGGGTTCTACAAGAGCAAGCCCAAGTACCGCACTAAAAGTGGCTCCGTGTCTTCGCTCAACTCGATTCAGAGCGATTGTTCTGACAGCAATACTGGATATGGTAAGTTTGTTACTATAAAATTATTCCATCATTCATTCAATCGGTCCTTACGGCACAACAACCGTGGCGCGAATGGCGCTATTTATATCGACGTTAATTTACGTTTACGTTTATAGGTCGAAGCCCTCGTTATAATTTGTGCACTCACTCATCACTGTTTGTGCCATCTGCCGAAGATTGATAAAATTACCACTTCTTTTTCCACGGTAAAAAGATGAAAAAAATACGATATCGAAACTTTATATTATACAGGGTGTTAGTGACATCGTAACGAATACTGAGGGGAATGATTCTGAGTTAATATCAAGTGGATTTTTGCATCGCAAAAGTATGAAACTGAAAATATTATAAAAAAAATTATATACGGGCGAATTGAGAACCTCCTTTTTTGAATTCGGTAAAAATCAATAAAATTTTCATCAATTTTCCGTCTCTCGCGTTAAATTCGTCGTAAGTGTACATACTGTGTATATCGTTGCAGTGGGCGAAGGGTTCCAAAACTATCAGAGGCCCGTGGTACAGTCAGTCCAACCTTTTGCAGAGAGCCAACATCCCAAACAACTCCATGAAGGTAACTGTTTCATTTACTATAGCACTGTTTAAAAGTTACAAAGCTTTTTAAATTAAAATTGGTTATGATTTATGTCCAACATCACGTAACTCTCCTTTCAATCGAGTAAATATACACAACTGAAGGATTTTTCTTGTAAAAAGCTATAACTCCGCTAGGATACTTCGTGTTGCCTCTTTAAACTCCTGCAAATAAACTGGATGCGAGGTTAAATGTCTCTTTTGAACCCTATTCGCAGGTTCCCAAGAGTTGATCTACATATCGCACATTGTGGACCCTCACAACTTCTTCGTTCAGCGCTCGTGCCACCAGGGGCTGGTGAAGGAAATGCTGCGAGAGTTCAGAAACGCCTCCACACTGCCCAAACCGTCACTCAACCACGTAGCCGAAGGTACGTGGATAATGTTATCAAATGGATATGCGTTATACCACAATCACACCTGGTGGTATATGAAGATGTGTGAGGTGGCGTATTCTTACCTAATAAATAGGCATTGGCTTAGAATATTCTATCACGAGACTGAAATTAATAATAAGTTGTTTAAAGCATCATCTATGAATGGAGTAATATATTTTTGTGTGGGTGTTTGCTGTTCGTCCGATTGGTTAACCAGTCAATCGATCCTATGGGGTTTCCTTTTGCCTATGGGGTGTCAGGCAAACGAAAAAATAGTCACTGGATCCATTGATCGCATAGGCCCAACGGAAGGACCGAAATATTTTCTCTCTAGTATCTTTTGTTTGAAGTATCCGTTACTTGAAAGGGAATTCGTGTCATTCGGTCCTAGGCTACTATCCCAAATGCCTCCCCAGTGAAGCAGCGTGGTGGAGTACGCTTCATACCCCCTCAGCAGTGGGACATATATAGGCTATTTATGTGTTATGTAATGATGTGTTTTTTGTCTGAAGTCTTCTTTTTGTCCCAATTATTCTTCTTATCGTGTGGGTTGGGAGGTGGAATACCAGCCTCATCAACTCTGGTATCAGGGTTATGATTGAGCCACCAAAGGCCCCTGACATGGCATGTGCCAATTATTACCTACCTAACAAATACGAGCCGATGTAATAACTTACTGATCCTTATGTAGGTTTATGATTACCTGTCGTTAATATTGTATTTTTTTTTTAATTCATTTAAATAATACTAAGCTATGTGTATGTTCCAAGAAATTACAATAATCATAACCATTTCTCGAACTTGGTTTAATAATAACAAAGCAAACGCAGCTCTAAGCGTTTTGCAACATGATACCTACGCCTACTCACACAGTACTACATTGTTCAACTCATTTCAATTATATGCTTTAGTCCCAGTTCTTTAGATACAAAATTGTTTGCAGGCAAAGTGTACCTAGTATTTAACAAGGCAGATAACATGTGGCAGCGATGCCGAGTGGTCACCATTAACAGAAAAGACAACAAGAATCCGACCTTCCTCGTGTTCTGCATCGATTTCGGCAGCACAGAGACTGTAACCATTGAAAAGTAAGTGACAACTTTATATTAAAAAAAATTATTGACTTTTATTGCCTTTGAAAGGCTTGTTTTTACCACTAGGCATAATAATCATGTTATAGTATTGTAAATAGATAAAATCTTAGATATTATAATCTAAAATGTAGTAAATAATATGTCTAATATTTTATGTAAACTATTTAGGTTTAAAATTTTATATAAGTAAGTGTACTTGTTCAATATCTGCTCAATATTGGTGGGTAAATTTAAAATCTCGATCAAATAATTGTCAGTCCACCGTCACTGGATGTATGACTGGCAATCCTTCTGTTCGACGTTCGACGCGGGCTAGTACAGACGTTCTGTACAAAACTCACGCCCTTACGACTTGCAGCCTAGACGTGAACGTTTCACGCATATCTGTGTTCTCCATTGGAGCTTCAATAACGTTTATTGGAACTGTTGTGTGATTTTGAACTGAACAATATATTTTTGCTCACCCGATCGGGTTAAGTGAGTGTTACTCTGACCTTGGTCGCCGGCCTGACGTTCAGGCACTCCAGAGGCTGTCCAGATTCCAGCTCGATTGTGGATGATAAAGGTTGGTGGAGATCCTTTTACTCGCCGATTAGAGCAGACAATTGTTCGTTCTATACAATCTCTTAACATACAGTCATTTATTTATATATATATTCTATCAGCGACACCTGTAAATTGCGCAGATCGCACAGTACTTATATAATATATTGTAAGTACATTATGTCGGTGTTTCTAGATGCATAAATATATAAATAAATAAATAGTCCATCAAGACTCCCATTACAAAACAATTTTGAAAACAATGATTTACAATTTGACTTATTTGGTGTACAGATTGCGCCTACTCCCGCCGGCGCGAGTTCAGTCGCCGTATCCTCTCGCAATCAACTGCTCGTTGGCAAACTGCGAACCCAAGATAAGTTCGTGGACAAGCGACGACGCCTACCTTATCCAAAACATCGTTGACAAGTGAGCTATTTTAAATACTTTATACCTCGAAATTTGTCAATGTATAGTCAGAAAAAACATAGTCTTTAAAACTCCTCACGTACCCCATCCACACTATCCTGGATGGTGGACTTATGTGATTAACATTTTTATCTATATTTGATGTTGATTATTGTTACGTTTGCGTTCTCACAGCAAGCAAGCGGTAATCCACGTGCGCCACATCCGCTCGACGTCCAACTTCACGGTGACGCTGGAAGTGGACGTGACCACCTTCGAAGACGGTATCAGTCTTGCGCATGCGCTGGTCTTCCACGAGCGCGCGAGGATGCCCCGGCCGAAATTACCGGTATATATCGATTTCGGTACACACAGGTTAAAGCATTTACATGGAAGAAGAGAACATATACGGACTGTTAAGAAAGTGATTTTGGTGATGGTTCATACTACTTAAAGAATATCGTTAGCGCTACCGCATTTAGTGTTGTCATGGGCCGCATTTTTCGTCACGGTAACGCTACATGTGAATGCACAACCCAATCCTACTTCTCTCGACCCTGGTCTTAGGATTACTACTGCGCCGCCAAAGGCCCCTGACATGGCTCATATAACTACAGACCCGCTAAGTAAATAGTAGCCGGGATCGACTGCTTAACGTGCACTCGGATGAATCATCTTACTTTCGTTCAATCGGATAATCAACCTGCAGTGTCCTAACTAAATTAGGGATCACACTCGATTCACGTCAATTAGAATCAAAGAGAATGCTATGATCATTTTTATTCCAGTATCCGAAGATAAACGCCGTGATGGAACGTCCGAAAATATTCTTGAGCAACAACGACTTGAAGCCGAAATCCGTGGAAGAAGTTTTCATCACCCACATTGTTAGCCCGGACAAGTTCTTTGTTAGAAAGGTATTTAAATTAATTAATAACTATAATACTGTAATTTATAGAACTAGCACTAAATATTGCTTCCAAAAGAATTTTGCCTACCATTCCCAGCGGAAGCTTTATTTTCTTGAGATATAATATGACTAAGTTCCAAATTTTTCGGAAGGCCAACATCATGACAAAACCCATATACCCGCGAAATGCGTTTCGGAGGCATGTGACTTAATCTGCATTGGGCTGGTTTTCCCTTCGTGGGTTGGAAGGTTAGATCGGCAGTCGCTTCTGTAAAAAACCGGACCTGTAAAATCTTCAGGTTAGGTAAGCGAACTCTGTGAAAACGGGATAACGCTAAGAAAACGCTAGATAACTAAATGTCATACAGATTATTTTTTTCGGAGATTATCTCTGATATACAATACAAACTTCAAACGGAGCTTAACATTAGTCGTAATTTATTTCCAGCGCCATCTTATGCAGGTCTTTGACAAACTTTGTGAAGAGTTGGACCAGGAGTATAGCAACTCAAATACGGGAACGGTTTATCTGCCGGAAATCGGTAAGTGACTTCTATGTATTTTCGTACGAATTCAGCGCCCAAACAGGAACATTCCCAACCTTCCAAGTACTACGGTAGCGCGCATACCGGATACGAGTTGGTGCTCATACGTGTACGTATGAGTCGTATTCATACGAAAGCGTTTCAAAAGTGCGACCGGCCCTAGAGGTTCGAACTTCAAATAACAACTTGCAAATTGAGTGTGTCGACAATCGACAAGGACCTTGTGGTACTTGGATGGTATTAAACCATCTCCATACATCCTCTTAAGTTGTTATTAACAACTGTCAAAAATGGTTGAAAAGGGTGGTCTTTGCTAGCACAACCCACACGAGAGAAGAGGTTCATAGGATGGATGCAGCCTTGTTCATGGCCACGTGCCAAAAGATCATTGTCGCTGTAATGCGCGTGTATTTCGCAGGCATGTCTTGCGTGGTAAACGTGGAGAAGTCCCCGGAGGCCGTGGCGGGTGCGGGCGTGGGGGGCGGCGGGCGCTGGGTGCGCGGCGTGGTGAGCGAGTGCCCCGGCCGCGGCCGCGTGCGCCTGCAGCTGCCCGACACCGGCGCGGCACTGCTCGTGCACTGGACCGCGCTCAGGCACATCCTGCCGCAGTACACCACGCAGCGCGCGCTCGTACGTACACTACTATGCGTCATACACTTCCACTCTAACACAGTGTAAATCTGACTGTAACATCACTGTAATGAGGCCGGCCGTCGACATAACGATCCACACGAGAAGAAATGGTAGGCTGGTTTCCACCACAGATTGACTAAACGGTAATATTTCAATTCCTGCATCCTAAAGAATCCTTAACGAGGGATATTTAATAGTAACTAGGTTTTGATCTTTCATAAAATTGAACAGTGTGAATCGGGTGTGTATTTTGTAAGACTTCCGATCCGATATCAAAGTTACGTAAAAATGTTATACAGGCAACGGAGGTCCACCTAGCGGGTGTGACTCCCCTAAACAAGAAGTGGAGCCCTGCGTCGGTGGCGCTACTACAACGCTTCCAAGAGCGGCCGCTGCGCCTGCACGTGGAGGAGGCGCGGCGCGGCTCGCCCGGCGTCACGCTGTATGACGCTTCCGACCCCGATGAGGAGGTCTGCGTCAACACGCAACTCATCAAACACAAGTTTGCCGTCACTTTCGGGTAAGACCGTTAATATCTTCGATATTGTATCTGGTTTAGGCCGGTCGTTTTGGATACGCTTTTGTGCGAATTAGACTCGCTTAAAATTATTTTCTCTCTAATATCTATATACGGTAATCGTGTCCTTCATTCGGCAATGTCACTACTACACTGGTTTTAAAACCCTTCTCTTGTTGTCTTTTTCAGTCTTTTCATGTTCAACAAAAACTCCGTGGAAGACCAAGTATTTACTAACAAATCGCCTTTGGAAGAACCGAAACAGAGACCAAAACCTGCAGGACAGATACAAGTGCTGCAGAGGAAAGCACCTAACAAACTTAATGAGAAGGAACTTGACGCGAAAGATAAGGGGCCGCTGCGATTAGAGGCCAAAGTTCTGCATTACCACTCACCATCCCTGTTATACATCTCATTGGTGCATCAGCAGAAGGCATTCAGCGAACTGTTCGAGGAAATCCAAAAGCATTACTCTAAAAAGAAGACTCAAGGTAAGGAGGAGTGGGCAGTGGGCGACCGCTGCTGTACCTTCTGCCAGCAATCGCAAACATGGAGACGCGCGGTGATCGTCGAGCTCCAGGGGGAAAACGCTAAAGTTTTCTATTCCGATTTTGCTTGCGTTGAAACAGTGCCGCTTGCCAGTTTGAAAGAACTGACTACGGAATTTACAATAGGAGACGCGGCGATCAAATGCCATTTATCTGGCATCGTTCCCGCTGATGGAGGCGAGGAATGGCCAACTATAACTAAGGAATATTTGAAGGAGTTACTCGACGCGTATCCAAGAGTGTTTGTGACGAAATTAGGGGACTTTAAAAACAAGAGTATGCCGGTGGAAGTGTGGGTATACCACACCATTCAAGGAGGCGCGCTGGAACCCAACAAATCGGAATGGCGCTGTCTCAACAAGAAGATAATTGAACAAGGTCTCGGCATCCCGGATAAAACTCAAGAGGTATATGTGTTTATTATTATAAAAACCATCATTCAAATGATGAATGTTCCGTAATTTACAATCTTGCTAAAAAATAATCCGCTGGCATAGATTCGAATACTTAGGCGTTTGCGTCTTCCCGAATACACGAGTTAAATTAATTACGAATTATTGTTCCCAGGCCTCCAGCAGCACAGAGGGTACGAAGAACGACATGTTGTCATTCTTGAAGAATGTGACTGGATCCGTAGACGAGTGGCTGCAGTTAGAACCGGTGCCTATGAAGCCCGTCTCCAAGTCTGACACTCCCACAAATTCCAGCTCTCCCATGGACGAAGAGGACGAGAACACTCCGAACGAGCTGGCCGACGTGTCAGATACCGTGTTCATTACTGACTGGCTGCCACCTGAACCTCTACCCTGCAAGGAGTTCACCGCCATGCCGACGTAAGTCTTATACTTCACTTTACCCCAGTCATCTAAACTATATATTCTAAAGCGTTATTTCTAAAATTAATTTCCTTTCACAGATACATAGACAACGACGGCCTAATTTATTTACATGACATGACACAACAGGACACGTTAGATCTTATTCGCAAGGCGCTGGACGTCCGTTTCAAATCCCCAGATCCAAAGGCAAAGTACGCCAAATGGACGGTCGGGGAACCCTGCATTGCAATGTACTACCTGGACAACCGCTTCTACCGCGGCCGCGTGCTCGAAGTCAACCCGGACACCTCTAGCTGCATCATACATTACATAGACTATGGTAACGAGGAGAACTGCTCCTTTGAAAACATGAGGAAAAGTATCGCCCTTTACCAAATCCCGACACAAGCTCACAAATGCTCCCTCAGCAGGATACGGCCGGTCGGTGTGCAATGGGACCGCCAAACTCTAGACTACATTCATAAATCTATTGTAGAGAAGCATTGCTTCGTTAAAGTCGTAGGAGAACCGGTCGAAGGCGTGGTACCTATAGAACTCAAATATGATAAGCTGTGGATCAACGACCACCTAGTTGATTTTGAGATGGCTGTATATACTGACGGTTCTAAAGCAGTGGTGAGGAAATTTTCAGCAAATAAGAAAAACAAAGTACTCGAAGTACCCATTGTTATCGAACACGACTCTTCCGGTCCCGATTACATAATTGAAGAAGA
Organism: Pectinophora gossypiella; assembly: GCF_024362695.1. Taxonomy (NCBI): domain Eukaryota; kingdom Metazoa; phylum Arthropoda; class Insecta; order Lepidoptera; family Gelechiidae; genus Pectinophora; species Pectinophora gossypiella. Next base: position 9,564,968 of record NC_065413.1, on the reverse strand, counting down.
AATCGATATCAAAACAATGGAAGGCAAAGATTGGAATGCATTGATAGAAGATGAAGAGACCAATTCGATTGTGGGTAAATTTTGTACCTATCCAAAGAATAATCTGAAGGAATTCCTATGTAACATTGTCATAATCAATGACGTTAGGACTTTGGAACTTACCATTATTCACAATGATGAAACTAACATTATCTATGAAGAAATGTTTGAGAGGATACAGCAAGAGGGTCCCAACTTGCCGCCCTTGAACGGAATATATGAGCACAAGGCGTGCATTGCTCTGTTCCCTGAAGACGGCCGGTGGTATAGAGCGTCTATTCTGCAACACAGTGAGAGTAAGGGACGGTTGAAAGTAAAGTACGTGGACTACGGCAATATCGATATCATCTCCTTAGCGGACGCGCGAGAGATCTCAGATGAGTGGACAGAGTTGCCCACAGGGACCATCACGGCACAGCTGAGCGGCGTGACTATAAATCCCGAAATAGAAGTAAGTGTCCTCTCAGAAATTTATGCAAAAACATTCCTTGATAAAGGACCTTTTTGTGGAAAAGTTATTTACTATGAAAATGATATACCAAATGTTGAGTTACGTAACGATTCTGATGAATTGGTATACGAAGACCTGATCCAAAAAGGTATATTCCTAAAAGTTGATTATTCCGTTGCTGGTTGATATTTGTTGTTTGAACAATTTTGTTTTCTTTTATTTTTCGTTTTTAAAGTGTTTCAAATACACGCTAAATATTTAGTTGTGGGCACTTAATCTGTTATAGTTGATTAAAATCCTGTTATTTCTTATCTTTCATTAGATTAGTTTTAAGTCCTATACTTTTATGTGAAGGTAATCACGCCGTATTTTGATTTTTAAGTGTAAAAGTTTATTCAAATAAACTAAATGACATATAGACTTCACTCTTTTCAGTTATACTTTCCCAAGAGTTCTTTAATTTTAATTATATTTTCTACTATTTTCTGAGGGACTTGTAATGGATGTATGACTTGCTCATTGTTGTCACTGTGCCCGTCCTTGTCGCCGTGCCCGTCCTTGTCGCCGTGCCCGTCCTTGTCGCCGTGCCCGTCCTTGTCGCCGTGCCCGTCCTTGTCGCCGTGCCCGTCCTTGTCGCCGTGCCCGTCCTTGTCGCCGTGCCCGTCCTTGTCGCCGTGCCCGTCCTTGTCGCCGTGCCCGTCCTTGTCGCCGTGCCCGTCCTTGTCGCCGTGCCCGTCCTTGTCGCCGTGCCCGTCCTTGTCCCGTGCCCCTCTTTGTGTCCGAGCTCATCTTTGGTTAGGAAGGTGGGTTGAAATATGTGCGCCCATCGTCCGACACAACGATATCATCCTGAGACCTAAAATACCTACTTAGTCACTTTATGCCGTCAGATTCCCCTGAGTAAAATTCTTTTAAATATGATTTAATCGTAAATTCTATTATTATACTTACCGTTACCGACAGAAAGCTCGGTGTGGTGCTTGTATTTAGTTCATCCTGCGATGGATGACCATAGAATAAGGAATAATACTACCTCTTGACTGCTAGGATATAGTCGTGAGCTTGTGTATCTGTTACTTACCGGTCGCCACTTGATTTCTTATCAGTCAACACATCGTCATTTTTCGCATAATTTATTCTACTATCAAATGGGAAAGTTAAATTTATAAATTCGTTATAATTTCCAAACAAAACGTTATTCAAACAACACGCAGTATGACATAGTTTTGCCAGATTAAAATAGTTCGTGAAAAATACCAAACACAACAGATACATTTTGTTACAAACAAGTAGACAAGTGTTTTATACAAATTCTTATCTAATTGATATATTGGTGTTTAATGGTATTCTTACTCCTTGAACATACCTACTTTTAAAAACTTGTTTTGTCCTAAGAATCAACTGATAAAGCATACAGGTTGAACCACACCTGGCAGCACGCTATAGCATGCTTACGATCGCGATCGCGTTGTTCATACACTGTGTAATAACATGTGAACTGTGTACCAGTGTTGGAACTTTTTAATAGTACAAGTTTTACCTTAGTCATACTACAATCTTTTTAAAAATTCGCTTCCATGCAACGAAAATCTAAAAATACCTATATCTCCCCTATTACACGTTATTTATAAAAAAATAAGAATAAAAATAATAAAATTATATTGTAAATTTTGACTTCTATCAATAAAGCAATAAAGTATGAGTAAGTATATTTCAAACAGAACGATAATAACTGAAAGTAGATGCACACAAATCAGAATTTATCTGGCTGCTTCTTGGGGCATATCGCCACCAAACGTAGAGGTGCGCCAGTTCCCTCGGCGATCTTCATAGGCATCACCAAGGCTGTACAACCATACTCTGAAACAATAAATTTCATTTAATACAAAAAAGTCCAATGTTCTTGCTCTGGCTGTGTGGCTTTATTGTAGTTCTATTGGTATCTATTAATTGCAAATTCTAAGGTAGCGGCATTCGAATCCTGTTTTCCGCCGACGGTAGCGGTGGACTTTTCTGAGCTGGGCAGTGATGTGACCCACTAGGGTCGATTAATTCTTTCAAATATTTTTCCTCAGACGAGCCGAGGTTCGCGCCCAACTGGGCACCCTCAGGCCTCTTGTCTTAAATGTTGTACCGAGTGAGAGCCTTCAGCGCTCAACAAAACGCTCAGTTATGTGCCGTTCTCGGGAATGTATCCGAAATGGGAATGTTCCTGTTGTAAAAATTCTAATAGTATGAAAACCAACTGCTTTTTTTCATTTCAAATTGTTCTTTCTTGTTCTCCATCTGCCTAAAGGCCAGGTAATAAAGCTCTTTTTACGTAACATTTGCGCATTTTTACTGCTGTTTACTGAACAGACACGACACGCTTGCTTAGCAAATACGTATTCACTTTTATTCAGCCTTGAAAATTCTTTTGAATTTGTTTTTATTAATGTCATCTAATGTATCCCTTTGGACAGCAGGTGCGTATATGTATATTCCAATTTCTGTGTATATATTTTCTATTTATTATTATTTCTAACCTGGTACGGGTTTAGACAGATTAACATTCTCCATGTGATATAGGCCATGTTTAGCGTTGATCTGGTGTACGGGGTAGTCTTGGCTGGAGCCAGAGTCCACGGATGCGGTATCCACGCCGATCCCAACAACGTTCTTGTGGGATGACGTAATCCATTCTGCCATTTCTCCGCTAAGACCTGTAAAAACAAAAGCTTTAGATGTATTAGCTTTATCTTTTATATGTACAAGCTTTAGCTTGTAGATATATTTACAGAACCTACAGTTACTTTTCGTAAGATACTACATGCTTCTTCTTTCTTCATAGAAAAGCATTTTAATTTTTATAAATAGCCGATCATACTAAGTTTCGTTTTCCTGTGATAAGATAATTTACTATTAGGTATATAAGTCCAACTACGTACCCGGGAAATTCAATGTTTGCTTTTGTTCATCCAAACCCAAATACTTCTTCCGATCACCGAAATACTGACTCCATCCAAATTTAAATATGAGCACGCAAGGTTTGCCCAAATTGTCATTCAAGATATAGTCCAAGTGATGCTTGTATAGAACGAAATTAGGATCGCCATTCACTTTGCCACTGATGTCAACGATTATTACTGAAAAAGGTAAAAATATTTACATAACATAACATAAACAGCCTATATATGTCCCACTGCTGGGCACAGGCCTCCCCTCAATCAACCGGAGGGGGTATGGAGCATACTCCACCACGTTGCTCCAAAAATATTTACAAGTATTTATTACACATACCTACTGCATACCTACGTTACCCTTCCTACACGAAACGAAATACGTACCTATCTAACTAGTCATAAAAACAGATAGCCGAACGATGACTCCGCCTCATTTCATTAACAAAGTTGTTTCGTTACTAAGTCTACCAAGTCTAGATATCTTTTATAAAACACGTCCTTAAGTTCTTCTCTTTCTTTATTTAAGAGCTGCGTCCTTATCGGTGGACTAATCGCCATTCCTCTCTTTTTTCCGCTAAATCCTTCACCTCCTGATACGATACAACCTGCACCTTCTCTTTTATTTGTTTCATAAGTGATCTCCTAGGTGTACCCCTTCCTCGCTTTCCTTCAATTTTACCTTCTATGATATTTTTTTATTATAAACGAATCGTGTCGTACCAGGCGGCCAATCATTTTCCTCTCCGGTACTCTATAGTCTTTATTAAGTCCATTATAATATACTTAAGTAGTTCGTGTAATCGACATTTTCATAGAAGCAGATAGGTAGTTGTATACTTACGAGGTACGATCAGTTTTTCCAGAGGCAATTCTCCGACATGTGCTCCAGACTCAAAGAAGTGATAGGGTGCGTCGAGGTGCGTGCCGCCATGCTCCCCAGCGGCAAACTCATTTGATGCGTACCTATAGATATGAAGGATGCATTTTACCTATAGGTAATTGAGGGTAGACCTGAAAGATGCAATCGTCCTCTCAACTCCATTAGTCGTAGGTCATTGAGCAGCATAGGCCTCTTTAGGTTCCTTCTTATCCAAATCCGACACATCGTCAATAAAAAGAGGAAGATGGATAATAATGATGAACTGTATTGTACAGGGTGTTAGTAACGCCGTAACGAATTCTGATGGGGATGATTCAGACCATGATTTTGAGTTGATATCAAAGTGGAATTTCCTGTCGGAAAGTTCATGACATTTTTAACGTTTTTCTTAATGTGATTTTCAGTTGAGACGGAAAATTCCACTTGATTTCAACTCAAGAAGCATGGTCTGAATCATCCCTCAAAATTTTCGTTACGATGTTACCAACACCCTCTATATGTTACCAACCAATATACATTGTACTACATCGCTTTATATAAATAAGTAGAAATAATATGGTAGATTTCTAATCATTAGAGTTGTAAGCAGCATAGAAGATCCTTTTAGGGTCCGATCATGTAAGAAACATTTCTTTTTGATTTTGTACAATATATTAATCGTAAATACCTCTATCTGTGCCTTAGCTTTCGATCATACCTACAGCATTATTACTATAGGATAATAGTGACATGCATAAACGCAACTTACCAGTTTCCATTTATTATGTTGCCTTCAGTTTTCTTAGTAAACACGAAGCTTTGTGTGTTGAGCCAGTAAACCGTGTTGTTATCAAACGGGTGGGTCAGATCTATGAACTCATAGTCGCCATTAAACAGAACATTATTCAAATTATCAGCAGATATTAATATGAAACCGGCCAGACAAGCAAACACGACCGAGAGAAAAGACATCTTGTTCCCAACTATTATATTAGAATTAGAAGTGAGTTATTTAATTACATATAGGTGCTACACTATGGAGTACGCTGTAATATGAACACAAAGCACGTTGTATGGAACACTAGGTGGGTACCTACTGATATGATATCACTAGATCAGTAACTGATATGTCAAAAAGCGTCTTCTTATTCGGAAAATAACAACATCCACATACCTACGATGCCTTGAAACCGCAATTTGCATAACTACCTACCCAACAGTGTTCATAAATATTTGTTGAACATAAATGTACGAATTAAATATTGCGACATAGCTACTTATATTTATACTGAATAACTAATTGCAGCTAAGTATATGTGGACGTTACTAACAATGTAAATTCAAGAATAGACAAAATATTTATCTACTTATTTATTGATTTATCTTTCGACTCTGTATTACAGGTAGGTATTCAGTTTAGTAGAATATGACGAGCATTCATTCTTAATACCAGCTCATTTAATCTTATACGAAGATCAGGTTGCTCCATCTTCGATACGGGACAGATAGCCCTCAGACGATACGGCGCGCACCGATCCAATCTCTTATATTCGTCATAATATATCGCCCAGTTTTTAAACACGATAAGACACAGCTGATAAAGGTGACCGAAGTAGTTATTCAACATAAAATCGAGATGATGTATGTGTAACAAAAAGTTGATACCTATTCACTATGCCATTTACGTTGACTATTATTATTGGGAAAGATTAGGTAATAAAATGTCTTATATTTGCACTTCCCACTAAATACCATACCTACAGTTACATAGCTAGTATTATATGTTTATAATGATAACATACGACCCAGGCCATGGTAAACAAGTGAGTATCTACCTAAGTAAGTCTAGATTCATAAACTGACAAAACAGAAGTCTAAGAATAGACCTTGGCCATGAAACCAAGTTATAGTGACACCAAGAGGCACATCTGAGGAATCAAGAAGACATCCGTTTCAGGGCGTACAGTACCTATGCAATTCATTTTTCGTAAGCATACTGTTGTACCTACCTACTTAGTCATAATGCATTGCCACTTAAGCATCTCATATGCTTAAGTGGCAATGCATATTTCTCTGCAACAACATTATTAAGACTACTAGGTACTCTAAAAAAGTTATACTTATTAATATGAGATGACGCACTTCAGGACCTGACCACTTAACAATGAGGGACTTTCCAATCGGCGTTCCCCAAAAAAATAATATAATAAAATATTTAAGCGTTTTCAATAAATAAAAATTAGACCGATAGCATAGAATAAGGAATACCTACTAGGTACCGAAAGTGAATAAGGAACACAACTACTTTCAACGGGTAAGTGGGTAGGTAGATAGTTATTGCAAAGAGAACTCTACTACTTGGTCTGTGACTCTACTGTATTAATCTGAACGTCTGGCAACTCTAGGATACCGGAAAGAAAATCAAATAAATAAAAGTTCATGTTTTTCAAGCTTTTGTTTATCCATAGTCCAAGTACCTAACCTCCATCTCCACGTAATCTTTCGTTATATTCTCTATAGGTATTGAAATCTGCTTGAAACAACGAAATATTCGACCTATATGTAATGTAGATAGATCCAAATTAATATCAGGGTGGGCAGAGGTAGAAGGTATGTCGAACCTACACTAGTGATGCCCGATAATCGACTATATCCATTAATAATCGATTATTTCTATAGTAGTAGATACTATGTATGGGCACATCGACGACGTTTAGATTATTAAGGGGTAAATAATCGATTTTTCATGGACAAAAATTGAATTGATTGATTTTTTGGATATTTTTTTGTGTTTTTTTTATTATGTATCTTTTATTTATCTTTGTTTTTGGTAATAAATGATTCAATGACCTCGTTCTCATTTTTATTGTTAAAATCTACTCGAGTTGACTCGACTAATTAACTCGATATCAACGAGATCTAACACTTCGTTTGACAGACAAGTGTCATCTTGTCAAGTGACAGTCAGCGTGTGAGTGTGATTGTGATTTGATTTTTGTTGTGTTGTTGTGTGATGTGAGTTTATTTATTTTACGGAAGTAATAAGAAGAAATTATCCATGTCTTTAATGAAAAAGACCAGAAACGATGCTGTTAAGGCTGCTGTTGCTTCGTACTTGGAACGGCGAAATTATCCTGTAAGTTCTAGTGATTTTTTCGTGCTTTATTTTTTTAGCATTTTTGACGACTTTCTAGTGAACAATCTTTACATTTCAGGATGTAGAGATTTTTAGTAATAATAACTCGTTGAATCGAAGCGCCGAGCAGATGGCTGTAGCTACGATAGTCCAGTGTGAGGCGAGTCGTGCGAATTCCATTCTATTCTCTTGTATTAACAATGATCCAAGCCAGTACGATGTTCAATACACAAGGTATGCCAATATTATGTATTTTATAATATCCACCTAATAAACTAACTAAATAAGATATAACAGACATAAAATATTTACATAATAATATTTTTTTCAACCAATAACCTACTGGCCTAGGTTATAGCGATTATTTTATAGACTGCATTAGTAGGTATTAACACTTACTTTTGATTTTTTTCAGATTAGTTACCTTTATTAAAGAGATAAAAATTGAGAAGTTAAAAAATGAACTGCTTGGCCTTCTGAGTCCTTTGCTCTGTCATTTGTATCTAGAGATGCTTCGAGGTGGCCATGGGGGGCCGGCACAAATGTTCCTCAAGAGACACTCTGCGACTCTGCCACAAAAGGATCTGTCTTACCACCAGCCTATTGATGGGAATTTACCCTCCGCTCTCTACAGGCCAAACAGCCTAGAACAACTGTTTAATTCTCTACAAAATGGCACAATAGACAATGAAACTCCTGAAAAAGATTACATGAATCAAATATTGGATGATATTGGTTCAATTTACACATTACAAGATGTTGAATCTCGGCCATCTATTGCTGCATTTAGGTATGTTTTGAATTTCAATTTTCTTAATCCTTGGACATTGGTCATGACTTATAGAAGTCATCATCAATTTAAGAGCCACAATCTTGCTGGAATGTCATTCTTCATTCTTGCCTATCAAAGGCCAATTATTTGTCTTCTTTATAAAACAGTCGGGTAACAAGAGTTTTAATAAATTACTATAATTGATGTACCAATTAAAAAGCCTGAATTTAATATGATATTATCTTACAGGTCTTGTAAATTTGATATTTACTTATCACAAGATGCCCTCAACATGCTCAAGGCATATTTAGCCAAACATGGACATGTGCTGTTAATACAAGTACTACAGACTTGGTTTCATATAGACATCAACAATGACACTAATAAAAAGGACTCGGTAAGTGAATATTTTATACCCTTTTTTAATTTTTAGATTAGACATAAGCTAAAGCAGCTGGATAACTGAAAGGTTCAGCTTACAAAGAGGGAAATTCTGGAAATGTCTGTAGTTTTCCAGGAGACCTTGCAGAGTAAATTATTATTTTATTTTTCATTGCATCTTCACCATGTCAGGGGCCTTTGGCGGCTCAATAATAACCCACACACCTAATAACCCTGACACCAGAGTTGATGAGGTTGGTAATTCACCTCACAACCCACATGGTAGAAGAAGATTGCATCTTGAAACTTACGTCTGAACATTATTTAAAACTTAGCTTATATTATTTTTTCAGGAAGATGACGAAGATCATATTAATATGGAAGAAGAAATAAATGTAACAGGAACGAATTCTAGAGAACGAAATTTGGAGTTAAATGGTTAGCTTTATAGTACTTTTATTTATATTTACATATGTTTGGTAATTTTACAAACAAGATGAGGTATTTTCGACAATAAAAATATATTTTGTGCATATATCCATTATGCAGATTCATTAAGTCATACTATAATTGAATTATGTAGCTTTAGACTACTAAAGCCTGTGATGACTTCAATGCTTATCTGAGGGATTGGCTGGATATTGCAGAGTCCAAAAGAGTGAAGTCTTTGATGAGAGTGGACAAAGCGAAAAGTGGTGTGTCAAGGATCACAGTAAGTGGAATGCTGTAGTCTCTGCCTACCCCAACGGGAACTAGGCGTGATCTGGTGTATATATGTATCAAAAGAGTGCAGGAACGAAGAGAGGCCTTTGCCCAGCAGTGGGATCAAGTAGGCTAGATAACAAGCTGCAGTTGTACTATTGGTTTTAGATATTTTCTCGAAATGTAACGGACATGCTGAATACCAAAGTGTGGACAAGGAGCTCCAGGACCTGCAGGATGCTATCAAAGGAGTCAGGGACTCCATGGCACCCCTCAAGTTATATAAAGTAGCTGCACCAGACACATAGTAAGTCACTCTTCAGTTGTTCTATAAATTAAAACCTTCATTTACACACTCACCATGGCATGGGTAATATAACCTAACATAAGTAATTTAGCAATGTTGACTAGGTATTATACTTTTTTTCAAGGACATATAAAAAATTTACTTCAATCTTTTTCAACATATTTTGTTAGTCTATATAAAGGATTTTCTATTATTTTCTTCCAGTCTGGTGTGTGCAAAAACAGACCCTTACTGCAATGTTCTTTGTGGTGGGTTCAGCAACTCGGAGATTCGGCTCTGGGACCTTGGTCAGAACAACGTGAAGCGACGCGCAAACAGGAACATTTCCGAGATTGAGCTGGCGTGCTATGTGCCGCCTGAACCAGAGACACCGGCGGACAATACTTTGTAAGATATTTTACTTTACCTACTTTTTTGCTTTTAAGGCCACTATCAGACCCGTTACCAACTCAAGTGTTATCCGGTTGTTGTGCTCTTGCTCCAACATCTTGCAAGAGGACAAACCTAAATAACTATAAAATTTTCGACCAAAAATGGTTGGTTGGTTGGTTAATGGTTTTTTTTTTTTCGATTTTCGAGATTTTATTCCTGTCCTATTCTGTATTTTCTTCAAACGTGAGACTGGCTTTTGTGATCACACAAAAAATTCAGCAAGAATTGAATTTGGTTGGTACTTAAATGCTCTAGTACTCCTAGTAGAAATCATTCAATTAATTTTAAGGACTGCTTATTGATCATTGCTATAACACAACATAACCTTAGGACTATAATTACAACGATGAATTAAGTATTCACGCTTCGCCGAGCTTTTAAACCAACGTGATAGATGGTGTGCCGTATCGCCCTCCATAGCCAACTGTGTTAGTGAAAATGGTCGATAGCCAACTGTGTTAGTGAAAATCGGCCTTAAAATAAATGAATAAAGTCATTGATGCAATTCCGACACCGAGGGTATAATCGACACTCCACGTTTGAGAAACAAGTGGGAAAATCACAGCAATACTTACTAGTTTATTTTTACAGACAAATAGGCACTGGTATACCTCTCCGCGGACACTCAGGGCCGGTCCAAGCCGTCAGTGTGCTGTCCAAGGAACAGATAGTCCTGTCAGCGTCACACGACAGCTCCATGCGGGCCTGGAGGCTTGCTGACTACTCTTGTGCTTCTATATACAGGTACAAGAACTTTATTCATATTTTGTTTAGCCTAACTGATCCCACTGCATGGCAAAGACCCCTTGATCCTTCCACTTTAGCCGGTCACGTACGAACTCCGACCAATCCCCCCGAAAGAATAAAACAGTTGGTAGTGAAATTTAAAAATTAAACTCACAAATGGGCGCCTGAAAATCGCAGAAACATATGGGGAAGAAAGGAAGAGGTGGGTTGTGCTACTTTTGCTTCGTAATGCGATGTTCATTTTATGTATTAAGCTGCTAAACAGACATTTACATTTACAATACACCATAGTATTTCTGCCTTGTTATTTTACAGCGTTAAAACCCCTATAACTACATGATTTTTAAAGACATTTAACTGAAGTTTAATTGTCTTTTCAGGGGCCATAATTACCCAATTTGGTGCATGGATATAGCGGCGAGTGGTCTCTTCATAGTGACGGGGTCTCAGGACAGAACAGCCAAGCTATGGTCCTTGGATAGAACCTTCCCCGTCAGAGTGTTTGTTGGACACATGTCTGATGTAACGGTAAATATTGATGATATATGTTCTTTTTTTTACTGCTAGAGAACGTTTTAACTCACTTGACTCGAGTATTCTTCTCTCGGGTGAGGGTTAGGAGAGCAATGATCAACCTCATCATAAGTTATCATTGAGCGGCCAGACACTTTCTTTGGTTATTGATGATGGGTTGACTGTGATTCTAAGAGAAGTACCAATTCAATAAAGATTTTTTATTTGAGATTATTGTAAATAATATTACTGAAGGCTTTTCCCACAGATTAAATCTTAATTTTTTCATGAAGTTTGAAGACAGAATATCGCGAATGCCCTAATAGTACAGACTTAGGGGCCGTCCATTTATCATGCGAGGCTCAAGAGGGGGGGAGGGGTCCATGAAAAAAGTCACGAAATATCATAAGGGAGGTATTAATAATTATTAATATATCACGAGTATATATTTTTTCGGCAAACGCGCGATACTGAAGCGAAAAGCCGCGTTTCGTGCAATTATTTTGGTAGGTACTAAAAAATACACGTGATATAGGATGGGGGGGGGGGGGTAGTCTTAAACCTCACCAAGGGAGAGGGGGGGATTAAAAATGCCAAAAAAAAAAGGGGGGGATTAATGGACGGCCCCTTATTAGAACACTTGTTTTGAGTAAGGGCACAAATAATACACATATCTATATTGATATTTGTATAAATATACTGTGTTAACAGTGTGTGAAGTTCCACCCGAACGAGGCGTACCTGGCGACGGGCGGCGCAGACCGCAGCGTGCGGCTGTGGACGGTGTCGGAGGCGCGTCTCGTGCGCGTGCTGTGCGGACACCGCGCCGTGCTGCGCGCGCTCGCCTTCGCGCCCTGCGGCCAGTACCTCGCCAGCGCCGGTGCGCACGACTCATACACGGTGTACGACACCGTAACGAATACTGAGGGAGATGGCTGAGCTCACGATTCTGAGTTAATTTCAAGTGAAATTTTCTATCGCAAATTTAATGTCTTTGTTTTTTTTATTTTCAATTTCATTCTTTTGCGATACTAACTTAATTGAGCTGAAACATTCCCTTCAGTATTCGTTACGGTACAGTGTGCTGTTAACCACGAGGCGCACGGTCGCTCGGACCTTACAACAGCGAAACTATAGTCTATATTTGTTTGATTGTAATATCAGCTTTCATTTAAACTATTTTCTTTCTCTTTCAGGTGATGACAAGAAAATAAAAGTATGGGATCTAGCTGCGTGCACTTGCATACATGAGTACCGCGGCCACCATGGAAAGGTAATTAATTAAGCAACAATAAAACTATATTGTTGGTTTCGTTTGTTCTCTAACTCTGCATAAGGGTATGGATGCTACCAATGCAAATATTATGTAAGTTACTGTTGATCTTTCAGTACAGTAATGTTAACAAACAAACTCCATCAAATTCCATCCCTATACAGAAAGGCAATTTTAAGTAAAATTCCCATTAAAGACAATTAGTTTTAGCTTAGTTAATATGCGCAAACTCCTTAAAAAACCGCGGATTTAATTATTGTTGACGTTTATTTCATGTTATAAACTGTGTTATGTATAACAGGTCACTTCACTGGACTGGTCGGCTATCGGGAAACCCAGCCTCACTAACCGGGTCGTCTCCGACACTAGTGACATGACGTCGGTGGAAAATTCGCTGCTGTGCTCCACAGGAATGGACGGTGTAGTCAAAATCGTGTGGGATACACATTCGAAGAATAAGTGAGTGCTTTGATTTAAAATAAAGGAGCCTAAAATTAAGGATCTAAGGCCTTAGTATATCAGATAAAGAATAGCCTCTGTAATGTTGCTTTTAAAACATTCCCTCAACTTGAAGAAACTTTCTGGTTCTTTTGAGATTTGTGTTAAATCTCTACAGGAGATCCTTGGGGGAGGCCTATGCCCAGCAGTGGGCGTCGTACGGCTGATGATGATGGTACTTTTAACAATATATTACTGTTGTTTGTTACAGACAAGTATCCAGCCAAGATGTTCAAGTAGCCACTTACAACACAAAGTGTTCATACTTAGTAGATGTTCAAGTACATCCAGATTGGGTTGTTGCTATTGGAACAAAAAGATAAACAGCCCTCGCGGCACGGCACCCGCGAATTATATCGAGGGCTTCAACCAATAGCCGTTCGACATCTATCTACGTAGATGGCATTTGCTGCGTTTATTGGTCGAAGCCCTTGATATAATACGCAGACCCTTCTGTAATCCTATAAAATAAATTATATTATAACTGAAGTTACGCTTTTCATTTATAGACTAAGCAAATATAGGTTAACATGAAGGGAATATCATAACATCATAATTTAGTTCTTGTGAACTTTTAATTTATTAACCAGTTTGGAGGAATATAATGTTACAGTACTAAGTTACAAATATAAACCAACAATCACAATTTAACACAATTTCCGTGACAAGTTTAGTGTTAGAAATGTATCTCATGATTGTAAAAAAATTACAAAAATCCTAACTATACTTTTTTAAAGAAGTTCATAAGTGTGGCCTGCTTTCCTTTTTGTGGTGGAGATACCTTTTTATTAGCTTTTGGTGCACTTTTCTTCTCTTTTATTGTAACTTCTTGTTTTATTGTATTCGCTGGTGGATTCTGGATATTTTCTTTTGTACTAGTTTCCTCTTCATTATCTGAACAACTTTCATACACTTCCTCTTTCTTGGTTAAGATGTAACCATCTTCATCTGTGTATGTTTTATCCACAATTTTCCTCCTCTTCTTAGGGTTAACAAGTCCTGAAGTGATCTTGACAGTATTAATTGCAGGAGTGGGTGGGATTTCGTCTTCTGACTCCTGACCTTCAGGTTCATCAGCAAATGGGTCTTTATCTTCATCACTCTCACTATCAGATACATGTAATACTCTCTTCCTTTTCTTATCAACTTTTGCAGTTTTTTTAATTTCAGTAAGTGATTTATTTTTAGATTTTCCATTAACTTGTTCTTTTTTAATAACAGGTTGCTTTACTTTCTTTTCAACTTCCTCATCTACATCCATTTTTTCAACCTCAACTGACATTTCTTCATGATCACTTTTATTAAAAGGTTCTTTTTTAACCACAACTTCTTTTTTCTCTGGAGATTTGTCCTTTGGTGTAACTTTATTAGGCATGCTATTTGATTTGTTGAAAAATCCTGCAATCCCTTTTTGTGATTTTGCACCATTTTTCTTATCAGGCTTAGATTTGGTGTTATTCGATAAATCTTTTTTGGGAGATACAACTTCTTTTTTAATACTTGGCTCAGACTTAGACTCATGCACCTTGGTAACACTTTTATCCTCTGATACATGAGCACCCAAATTTTTCAGGTCTGTTGATTTCTTCTGAGCCTCTACATTAATTTTTTTCTGCGGTATACTGTTCGGTTTTTGTTCAATTTCAATATTTTGTTGGTTGTTTAATATCAAACCTCCAATTTCATCAGAGGTTCTTTTAATACATGTACTGCTTTTTATTAAGCCTGTGTATAGTGGGTAATCTTCAAATTTATTTACTGCCATGAAAGCTACGTTATCTACAGACGGTAACCCTCTGTTTACACTGTATATATGCACATAGAACACATTCTTGAAAGACTTCTTGATATCTTCTACTTCTTTATCACTTACAACGGTTGTTCGAGCTTTATTATCCCCAGTTATTCCAGACAGAATGTAATTCACATTTAGATCAATTTTAGGCTGCTTTTTCTTTATATCTTCAACAAATTGTGTGAGCAACTGTTTGCTATCGTTTACGTGAATACACAAATCTTTACTAATAGAAACGTACGTGACTAGCTTTTCCTCGTCTAATATCATTTCCTTAATCATGTTTAAATTTGTTTCTATCATATTTTCGTCCATTTCAGCAAGATTTCCCTTGATTTTGTAATAAATCGTAATACAATAAGATAATTAATGTTTTTCGGCGCACTTTTTGACACACACTAGTGACAGTTAAGTATTTTTTTTAAATCGAATCGATCAAATAAGTTCGATACCCAAAGAAAGATCTATTAACGTCTCGAGTACCAGATTAATCCCCAAATCGATTTTTTTTTTAATGATTCTATATTTTCAGCTGGCAACACTAATAAAAAAATATATTGTCAAATGTGACACACAGTGACTCAGGACAACAAAAATTCTTTCAAGTTTGTGAAGTTGGAAATACTTGTTTTTGTTATCAAAATACTTAAACAATTGTATTACAGTAATTATTTACCTTGTATATAATATAATATACTAATATAATATAATATATTGTCTCCGTCTATATCTGCTGAATATTTGTGTAAGTACTTTTGTTTTTAACTGTGTACTACCGAATCTATTTTTGTTAGCATTACATCATTCTTCAAACGAGATTGATGACTGTTTCTCTTACTATTTCATGTTAGTGGAGTCTATTGATGAATGATGTTCTTCTTTTCGACAGAGAAATTAGTGCACGACGCATAGTATTTGTAATAGATTGGGTTTGAAGTGAAAAATGCCAGGGTAAGCAACATCTGCTATAGTGGGAGTGGCTAACCTACATTAGGACTATTCTGGCACCTACACACATCTCACGCGTCTACTATGCCCTTAACGACTCATTTATGATTGCATTCACAGGAAACTAATAGCCAATAATAACCTACTACCAACTACAAGGCTATTCATTAAAAAATAAGCATTTCTATGCTTTTTATGGCCTTGAAATCAATGTGATTTCACTTGTTTTGTTTTCCAAGTAATAAAAAAAAATACATTTTTCTGAGGAAACACATGTAATTAGAGCAGTTAAACTATAACACCTATAATGATCCTGTAATTTGCTTTTGTAATAATGACTCATTTCATCATGAACTTGTTTGGAACTAGGATATGCTTATTCACATACTTATCAACAGGAAAAATGTTTTCCCTACTCTGCATCATTATCCTAAACATACCTATTAATATATCCTCAAATGATTCTAAACCCTAGTATTAATATTAATTATTCTGTGAGCACATATTTTAATACTTAAAACAGCACTATTAAAAATGTAGGCCTATAAGTTACCGACTGTAACATAACAAATGCTTCAATTGGAGATGTATACAGCTGGCTGACTGATAATCAGTATAAAATTAAATAAACTTTTTATAGTCAATAGATATCTTACATAGCTTTGAAATATCATTAGACAATTTAGAATTGCAGTAATCATAAGTTAATTCCATACAAACAAATGGGCACAGGCCCACTCTCAGACAACCAGATCAGGGAGTATGTTATTAGTGTTTAGTGTAATGAATACACTGTAATGAATACAATGAAGTGTCAACCAAAGTGATGATCAGTCAGATTGTACACATAAGTGAGCAGGTATAATACACTACAAAACATAGTGTTGTAATAACTAATAAGTTATTCTATACTAGTACCTCAAATTCTCTATAGATGTTGGGACATTCCATTTATAAATATGTTTTGTTTCACAAACAAGCTTTTCATGTAATTTTTTTTTATGTATTTCTAGTTTTTAACAAAGGATTTACATAGTGTTTCTTTAATGTCTTTCAAATTATTGAAGATATTAATGTGTTTTATATTATTGCAGAATAGCAACAATGTCTTTGGACAATATGTTCTGCACCCGTTGTGGTGACGGGTTTGAGCCCAATGAGAAAATTGTCAACTCCAACGGGGAGCTGTGGCATACCAACTGCTTTGTGTAAGTATTTCAATAATGAAGGAAGAAGACAAAGATAAACCTTTTTATCCCTTTCGGCGTTTCTTTGTTTAACATATTTTTATAAATTCTGATTTACATTCAAATAACTATCATATTTAATAACTTTCTTATATTCTTTTTTCATGTATTTCATTCAAGGAAGTAGGTACCTACCACTATTTCTTAAATTGCACCGACTGTTTAGATAACTTTGAAAGTGAAGGTCAATACTCTACAATAGAATAGAATATATTATAACAATGAATTTTGGTTAACTGATTTGGAAAGAAAGACACCATTTACTAAATAGGTATTTTGAAAAAAAATTCCTAAAAAAAATATGTTTATTCTGTTATAGTGATATATCAGAGTGAACATTTTTTTAATGTTCCAAATTTTTCGAGTCTTTTTTCGAGATTTCTCTTATCATATATTCAGGTGCGCTCAATGCTTCCGAGTGTTTCCGGAGGGGATATTTTACGAGTTTGAAGGGCGCAAGTACTGCGAACGTGACTTTCAAGTTCTGTTCGCGCCCTGCTGCGGAAAATGCGGTAACTTTAAATAATTATACATAACAATTGTTACCAAAGAAAAGGGCTTCTGGGTGATCCTATATAATAAAATGCTAAAATAAATACAAAGTCTAAAAATGTACTTAAGATAATTTCCTACAACTCCTGTTAAAAACTGTCTTGGCTTTTGGTGTTTTGCTCAATAGAGATGTTTTAAGTGCCGCTTTCAAGGCAGGTAAGGCACGCTTAACACGTACCATTAACAACCACTGAACCAGTGTTATTTACGAACTAAGGCGAGTAAATAATATCACACAGGCGAGTTCATAATCGGGCGCGTGATAAAGGCGATGAACGCGAACTGGCACCCGGCCTGCTTCCGCTGCGAGGAGTGTAACGTGGAGCTGGCGGACGCAGGCTTCATCAAGCATGGCGGCCGCGCACTCTGCCACGCCTGCAACGCGCGCATCAAGGCTGACGGCTTGCAGAACTACATGTGCCATAAGTGCCAGTATGTATATATTTATTTGCTTGAATCATGGTTATCAATGAGTGTACATTCAACAGTCTCCAGCATGCTCTACCGCATGTCAGCATCTATGCTGCATCTCTTTTCTTTCATGATCTCGTTTTTTATTTTGACAGGCAATTTAGATTGTTGCGCTTATTAAAACAAGCGCTAATCAACTTCTCATCTATTAGTGGACAAGCAATCGCAGTTTTCTTACTTCATTGCTCAGACGCCCGACGTTAGCTTCGTCATATAAATTTAGCAGTTTGATTTGGATCCAACCAGAAGATGTCCTTTACACACCCGTCTCACCTATCTGTTAAAGGCACGACGACGATACATAGTATAAAAAGATTAGCATATTTGCTACCTAGGTTGAAGACTGAAACTTAGCCTATAGAAAATTTCAAATTTTATAAAATAACGAATGTCTGGAGACCTCTGGCTCTTAAACTATTAGATCTTTGTCGTTTTAGCGTATTTCACAGATATTCTTCGGTCAAATTCGATTAATAAGTTAATGCGATGCGACTTAACACGTTGACAGTTCCCATACAAAATGTTTTGACTTCCTTGTAAGTCCCACATATTACTTCAACCTTTGCTAAGTTACCCGGGTTCCAAGTGGAGCACCCGCCCTTAGTTCGTAACTGGTCATTTCTTAGTGACCCATATATGGGTCACGGACGTATGGAGTGTATGGACCACTGGACTGTCAACGTGTTAATACGCGTGCTACGTGTCAAGGGATTTTGACCAGTGAAGTGTCTTGTTAATTTACTTGGATTGTAATAAGTGTGTGTATACAGTGGTGTGATCGACGGCGAGCCGCTGCGGTTCCGCGGCGAGGTGTACCACGGGTACCACTTCACGTGCGCCACGTGCGGCGTGGAGCTCGACCACACCGCGCGCGAAGTCAAGCACCGTCCCGGATACGCCGCCAACGACGTCGTACGTAACATTTCTACTTTTATTATAGCCATTTTTTTAAATAGGTACTTTTATCTCAAGAGGCAAGCGTTGCGTGCTGAAGAGAGATAGTCGTATGAACGTTCTAAATATGTGTGAGCGTTCTAAATATTCCAAATATTCCCAGCCCGTAACGCCCTGGTGCTGTCTCTGTTTCAATCAAGCTTTAAACAATTTGACAATCACCTAATCTGATAGATAAGCACGGACCAATAAGAAAGAAGAGTTACCGACAGTTCATTTTCCTTGGCAAAATTATGTATCGAGTACCGCCGCAGTGAGAAATAACGTAAACACGCCCCTTTTGGGTCAAATTGTTCGTCACGCGGCTACATTCATACACCAACTATTTTCTTATTGGTCGGTGACTTTGGTTTCCCTTTAACCGCTTCTTGTTAAACAGAAACAACTCAACTATCACCGTTCATGATATACAGCCCGGTGACAGACGTACGGACGGACTGCGGAGTCTTAAGGCCCCGTTTTTAATCCTTTGGGTACGGAACTCTAATAGAGAAAGTATATCTTATTGTAATTCTCAAGTGTTCAATGAAGGTATTTGTTCCAGAATAATCTGTTCTGTCTGCGTTGTCATGACAAGATGGGTATACCGATATGCGGCGCCTGTCGACGTCCCATTGAAGAACGCATCGTGACGGCTCTCGGGAAGCATTGGCATGTAGAGGTAATTATAGACGGCGATACGGTCTTTGAGGTCGTAGGTTCGAATCCAGCACATGCCTAAACCAATTATTGACGAATTTGTTTTCGAATTCATGTTTGGATCATAAATGATTATCATGTGCTCAGCGGTGAAATAAAACATCGTAAGGAAACCCACGTTCCCAAGAAATGCATTTTCAGAGGTATGAGACCTAATCTGTATTGTGAGGTGGATTACCAACCTCACCACCCCTGGTCTCAGCGTTACTATTGAGCCGCCAAAGGCCCCTGACATGGCAGATCACAAAGTGTTCTTTGTGGTGTGTCCCCAACGGTACCAACCAATCATATTGAAGCCATAAAACTAATCAAGCATTTCGTTTGGCAGCACTTCGTGTGTGCCAAGTGTGAGAAGCCGTTCCACGGGCACCGTCACTACGAGAAGAAGGGTTTGGCGTACTGCGAGCAACATTACCATCAGCTGTTCGGCAACCTCTGTTATGTCTGCAACCAAGTGATCGCCGGAGACGGTAAGTATTCAACATGCTATTGAATCTTTCTGTCGCCCCTATTACGGTCACGAGCATTAATATGTATACACTTTGGTACCATGTCACATTAACTTTTTGACAAATTGAACTGTAAGTCTCACTAAATGTCAAATATGTTAGTGCGACAGAGTCCTAAATAATAAATCTAGTTCAGCCGCTGGTGGGGAGCGGAAAGTTGCCGTTCCTTATTCTTTGACTCAAGGTAGATGTGTATTGGCTTCAGTGTTCACGGCGCTGAACAAGGCGTGGTGCGTGCACCACTTCGCGTGCGCGGTGTGCGACGCGGCGCTGAGCACGCGCAGCAAGTTCTACGAGTACGACGAGCGGCCCGCCTGCCGCCGCTGCTACGAGCGCTTCCCCGCCGAGCTGCGGCGCCGCCTGCGCCGGGCGCACCACTACACGCCGCGCCGCTGACCTGCGCCGCTGCGGGCCTGCTGCACTAACCAAGTAACCACAACCACACCCCGCGCCTACCGCTACGACCCGCTCGGGGCCGATCCTCTCGAACGACGCCCTAAGCCGTTCGCGGCTTAGGCACCCTCATCTCGTCTAAATATTGTACCGAGTGAGAGCCCTTGGCGCTCCCACATTGTCCGCCCAAGTAGTTAATACCGTCTGAAGCACGTAAAAGACACCGGGCACTCTATACAAAAATCTCGTTCTTAAATAGACTACATGCAGCTGTGTTTAAAACTTATACAATACGTTGCAAGGTAATTTTGTTCGACGTGCGTCCGAGCACATTCAAATTCCTTCCATCTTAAATGCGAGTTTCTGGGAATGTTCGCATTGTCTAACCTCAGTCTTAAAGTTCAATGAACACTTTGTGTAACTGCGTGTTAATCTATTATGTGTTATCGCAATATTAACTTACTTATAAATCAATTAACGGATCTAACAAATTGACTTCGTATGAAATTAGCGCGTAATATCAATTAATGGTTATTTCAAAAAGTGCGTTGTCTTCAATTCCAATGTATTGTAATGATTGACGATACGCAATAGACGCTACATAAGTGCAAGAGTAAGAGAGAAAATAATTCTATCTCCCTTGCTCTTGTGCCTAGTCTATATCTCTCTCTCTCTGATAAAGTAATTATCACATTGTGGACAACTGTAATCATATAAATAATGAATAATTAATATTATTTATTACAGCAATTATTCAGCCATATATGTATTTTTTTAAATATAGTTCTAAATATATTTTTAGCATTTATTGATTTAAAATAAATAATATTTTATTAAAGTTGACTGGATCTGAGGGTAGGTGTAAGAATTTCGGATTTAGTTTTGCATAAAACATGTTGTCTCAGTCTTGCGGCCATGTCGATCGCAATGAGACAATGGTGGCGATTTTGACGGACAGAACCGAAATAGATTTTACTTTGACAGTAAAAAAATTGCTATCGTTCACTTACACTGACTTACTGAGTGCTAGAAACAAATAGAACTCTCAACCTCAAATAAAATTATGTTTGTGTCTGCCAACAGCAGTGATAAGATAGACTTTAATTATTTTTATGAACTTTATGGTATGTATTTAAATTTTTAGGTGCAATAAAATATTTAAATTGTAACAAATAGGTACATTTATATAATTACTTATATCATCATCATCAATTTAAGAGCCACGCTCTTGTCGGTGCAGCATTTCCATGCTACTTTTTTTAGGGAAAAATAGGGCAGTGGTTTCCCTCTTGCCTTCCGCCCCGCAATACTCTGTCTGACGCAAGTGGGATGGCGCCTATTACAAAGTAATCTATTACAAAGCCATACTAGGACTTAGGAATTACTTATATACTGAGGCTTAAAATTTCATATATACTGAGGCCTAAAATTTCATATATACTGAGGCCTAAAATTTCATAAAATAATGTTATGTATTAAGTATTTAGATATTATTTTAACACTGCGAGTAAAGTTTATTTCTGATGTATATCAATAAAATGAGGATAAAAATAGAAGCCCAAATGTCTCCACACTGTCCAGCTAAAGTTCGTATCCCGTCTGAAGGATGAGTTACGAAAAAGGAATGCAGCCAGTTGGGAAAAGGTGCTTGGGAGCTTTTCAAAATTTTCATCTTTCCGATTTTTAAGGAATAAATATAACACTACGATTTTGCAGTTATAGGCTATAGTGTAAAAATATAACCAAATCAATACGTTTGTTTCCTCAAATAGTATGAGGATGTGTCAAAATTTAAGAACACTCAGTTCTTATCCTCATTGCGACATCCAATGTTTAACGCAATAAATACTACTACTTTTGTCCATCAAGTATCTACTTTTCTATTGATTTCATTGCGATTGACTAGATGGTTAAATGAGAATTATTAAGTATTGTAATACATAACAAACCATGTTTATGACGTTAATATTAATAGATTGCCTTAACATATGTTTACATTATAGTAGAATTAAGTGCCTTATGTATTTTTTTATTACTTTACTATTAATGCCTTAATATACAAATTACTGACAAAACCTACTTTTCATCCAATCATAGTATGCATCAGGCAATCCCGCTGTCGCGAGATCTCGTTTAATTTTTCGGGATCAATACCAATAATATGACCTGATCCCATTCGAGATTGACGGGATGGGGCGGAGTTATACTTTTAGTTTTGAATATACTGATTTCCAAATAAAACTATTTAGTTAGTAATACGGAAGAATAAAGGTTTTGGTTTCAAAACCTCACTATCACAAACAAGCAGTTTTCATAATTTCATTTTTTTATGAACTAGACGAGATCTCGAAAATTTCGGGATCTCGCGGGAATGATATCTCCAATCCCGCGGGTTCTCGAATTTGCGATCCCGAGACGGGATTGCATTCCCTAGTATGAATGCAGACGTTATAATTTTTGCACCACTATGATAACACCGCGCCGATGAAGACACATTACAGCTGTGAGCTTTGTCAGCGATATGAGCGTTGTAGGTATTTTTACTCTTAAAGAAAAAAGAATAATTAAAAAAATATAATTTAATCAATTAGAAGGAAAAGTAACAAAGCACGATGCTGAAAGAGTTTGGCATTTGCAAATTGTGTCGCATCAAATAAACTAACTGGGTAAATGTACAAGTAGGGACTAGCTATGGCATGCCAATAACAAATTACAATCAATAACGGTCTTTGACCCCATTTCTGGATAGGAGAATTGTAACGTTTGTAGAACTAAAACAAATGTTTCCTTATACACCTTAGGCTAATAATATTAGCCGTAGAACATTCAATTTTCCTTCTTCATCTTTGGGTTAGTCATGCGGTAGACGATGCTGTCTTTGCCAGGGTCCATATTCATGACACCAGAGACAATTGAGCACAACGCGACCGAGAATGTCAAGCCCATGCCGAGGAACAAGGTGAATAAGATCGAAGAATCAGTGTCCGGCGGGGGCTGAAAGGTTCATACAATATTACCAATCGCTTAGCGTTACCAATCAAGCGAAACGCAGACATGGCGGAAATAACTCTGACTTTTTTTTTAAATTAAGATGGGTTTACTCTTTACCCCATTCTTCCACGACGTAAAGAAGGGGTTGAAGGTGGAGCGAGCTTACTCAGAAGATACCTGTTCACCCGTGACTTAAAGACTCTCTTGACTCTCTCTTTCGCGCTTGGTGCGATTAGTCCATGTCCATTTCAATGAAAACGCATTTTCCAAACGCATAGGTCTAGTTAGATCTTGTCCTTTTCTTCTTCTATCGTGTGGGTTATGAGGATTACCAACCTCATCAACCCTGGTGTCAGGTTTATTATTGAGCCACCAAAGGCCCCTGACATGCCTCATGTAACGACTACATACTTACATCAGTAAGTAGTAACCGGGACCAACGGCTTAACTAGCCTTCCGAAGCACGGACCATTTTACTTTCGGACAATCAGGTGATCAACCTGTAATGTCCTAACCAGACTAGGGATCACAAAGTAATTTTTGTGATGGTTCCCCACCCGGATTAGAACAACTAACATAATTCAGGAACTACATGTTTTGAATCGATAACCATGATGCTTAAATCAACTGAAACAAAATGCTGTCGTAAGCGGCTAGCTGAAACTGCTAAACTTCTTTTTTAACCGGATTTGATGTTCTCGAGGTCCATGTCAATAAAATAAAATGATGCTAATCGTCGACCGTTAAAAATCTCAGTCATTTAGAGGTTTAAAATATTTATATCACTGTACTTACGGCGCTAGTTTTTGGAAGAGGGCGTTGGGTCGTCCTTGTCGTCCACAAACTTGGCTAAAAATTATAATAGAAAAAGTTACTGCGGGCTAAAAATTATAATAGAAAAAGTTACTGCGTGCTTACGGCGTGAGTTTATGTATGTGTGTGTAAAACTTACTATACCTGAGTATACGTAGTATATATATACCCACCTGTATAGTAGAACTTACTACGTATAATATATATATCCCCGTAGATAATTTGATAAAGTTAGTTAGTTTTTTTTTTTTTTTTCATTTTGACATCAACCTTTTGGGCCATCCTAATTTGTCCGGCCAAATAGTTAATGCCATTTGTGGTAAATCTACAATAAGTCACGAAGAAAAAAAGGGCTATTCTGTATATCCACTATCGAATGACGGATATCGCATGTAGTGTGATACAAGTAGTTCAACAACCATTTCTACTTCCGATCCGAGACCCTAGGACGGGTCTAAAGTGGTTGTAAAACTATTTGCATGGTCACGTACACACTTATATCACACCGATATCTCTTAAGTATCTGCTGTATATATATGATTCATGCAGGATATTTTATTTTTGTCTGCCATACGCAATAATAATCTCTTAAGTAAATTTCTGCTATCTCATTCTTCTCATTCAACAATGTAGTGCGAAATGAAGAACTTTCCAGGCTACGTTCCCCAAAAGATATATAGATAGCGCTGTTCAGATTTAACGTGAAAATTACCTATTTTCTCATTGGTTGGTTACATAATTCTTCAAAAATACAATCTAATGGCAGAGGCATATAGAAAAATAATTCTTGCTTGTTATTTGGATCACATTGTGTTAATTGTGATTTTGCTTCTGTTTATTTTGACCCCATAATAATGAGTGGAAGATGTAATTGTGTCTGGGTGTCAAGGGCGGATCGGACAGGTTGGGTCATAGGTGACCACTGCAATTTTATCAAATTATCTACGGAGATAGACTGCCTGCGACCTGGTGATACCCCAAAGCAGTGTGTAGCTATGGTGAGTGTGATAATTAAATAAACGTTATACCCAAAAACAAAGATAAAAGATACATTATGTATGTTATCCATGAAATTTGAAGATTAAACGAAGGGAAATCTGTACAGCGCCATCTGTATTCTTATTGGGGAACGTCGCCTAGAAAGTCCCACATTGCGTAAGGACGCAATCACTGTTACGTTGGTATAATTTTATTAAAGTGTTACAGCACCATTTATTTTTATTATTAGGAATTTTGAGCATATGCCTTTTTGCTACGCAGATAGTTGAATTTTAATACGTACCCAAAAAAGGTCAGGTTTAACTTGGCGTACACCGCGCGCGTGGACTTCATCTGTGGAGACCACCATGACCACCACTCTACCATCGTACACCTTCACAAATGTATTTTTCAAGTCTTCGATGAGCTTGTCTGGAAATGCAATGGCGTGTATTTAATATTTTTAATATCGGGGTAGCATTCCTCTCCATGCTACTTTTTAGGGAAAAATAGGACAATCGGTTCCCTATTGCCTTCTGCCCCGCAGTAAACTGTCTGACGCGAGTGGGATAGCGGCCAGAGTAGTCTATTTCAAAGCTGTAAGTACTCCCTACTCCTGCCCTCCGCCTCTGCATAGTACTGAAGATTAATATTTTAAAGTACTTATATCACTATTTTATATATGTATACAGACACCTTGCCGCTGAATGGTCGCGTCTATAAGTACCTACACCACGTGTTAAGTCCTCCCGCATGAAGGTCCAATCTCGTAAGCATGCGCTCTAGAAAAACGATAAAATTTGCATTGTGAAGACAACGTGACGGCAGCGGTTTGGATATGGTATGTATTAATCTAAAAATAAGATAGGGTAAAAATTGTACCCAGGCGATGCCCAGTTGTATCACTAGCTCTAGTTAATGAGAATCACGTACTCAATAGTTTTATTGCCTCCTTCACCTGCTGTGAAGCCGGTCCATGGTAGTCAGCAAGAGAATGGAGTGAGCTGAACCAGAAATCATAGAAATCGATTTTGTTGTCTGGTTTCGTATTCTCAACCTGGAGGATATGGAAAAGGATTAATAGACACAAAAAAAACTTTCTGCTTTCTTGTCTGGAAGACCAACACTATGAACAAAATATTACCCCTTTATTACCATCTGGTAACACTCCTTAAGGCGTTTTCCCACTACTCCGATTCTTATTTGATCCGAGTACGTTAATAGAACCGGATCCGAAGAGGTTGTAAAGCTATTTGTATGGTAGTTTATGTACTATATCCGATATCCCTCATCCGATATCTCTAAATATTCTTATACTCTTCTTCTTTTTCTCTCTTCTATTCTTTCATTCTCGGACCCGCTCGCTCTTACTGTATCAGTGTTACCCGATGACGAATATTTTTCCCAACCAGTAACAGAGATAAGTATTACCGTGTGTGATAATAAACGAAATTTTCACACACCTACCTTCGAGTATCTCATATTTTACTAAACCCCGAATCAAATCAGTTTGATAGCCACAGTGCGTTTTTTATCCTAAACCTTTTTGTTCCTGAAGGTCTTTCTACAAACTTTATACCACAAGAAAAGACTTACCGCTGAAGTAACAGCTTTTAAAGCTTCTAGTTCACTGAGAAACTGATAATCTTCTTCGATCGAGTACTTTAAGCTGTTTAGCGATAGCTTAGGCACTTTGGGTACTTGGATCTCCCCAAAAACATCGAGAACATTTTTGACCTGTAATAATTCCTTTCGGTTTAAAATTACAATTTCAATGCGGTGACTCTTACCCCACGAGCTTCAAGATGTCCAAAGAATAAGCCAAGAGCTTATACACACATGAAAATAATAATTATCTATGGCACTAAATCCACTCACACATTCTATAGATACTATAGAGGTGCAAGTTCTTCTTCTATCGTGTGGGTTGTGAGGTGGAGTACCAACCTCATCAACCCTGGTGTCAGGGTTACTATTGAGCCGCCAAAGGCCCCTGACATGGCTCATGTAACGACTACTTACTTACATCAGTAAGTAGTAACCGAGACCAACGGCTTAACGTGCCTTCCGAAGCACGGATCATCTTACTTTTTGGACAATCAGGTGATCAGTGTCATAACCAAACTAGGGATCACAAAGTGATTTTTGTGACATGTCCCCACCGGGATTCGAACCCGGGACCTCCGGATCGTGATCCCAACGCTAAACCACTGGACCACGGACACCGTACCGAATACAGTGGGGGATGAGTCAGCTCATGATTCTGAGTTTACATCAAGTAAAATTCCGTCACACAACTATGAATATTTTTTTTATCAACTTTGGGAAGCTGCTGCTGCTGAAGTTCACAGGGCTTTATGCATAATATAGCTCTCGGAATCATCTTACAAATTTTCGTTCGAGAGGAAATGACTGACGAAATTGCGCCTAGCCCTGGGAGGGACTACATGTATTTTTCTCTCTCTTTCTCTTTATTTAAGAGCTGCGCTCTTGTCGGTGGAGTAATCGCCTCCATTTTCATTACTTCATAGATAGGGCGTGTAGAACGGTGGTTGCCCCAATCACCTTCCGTTCCGCAGTACACCGACCAATTTCTCAATCGGTGATATTCTAGCTAGAGCCCTACCAGAATCCATTTTCTCGGCCTCCAACCAGTACCGATACCGCTGCTGCCCGGCATCAGGGGTGCGCTTTTGAAGTAGCGGCGCCTACTCGCTACGTCACAAAATCGTCATAGAACCTAAGTAGCATATTATAGGTTAGCCCGTCCCAGTGAGCTACCCACTACGTTCTGCTAATCCTGTCGCTGTTTGGTCGGGGACTGCTTATTTTTATATTCGCAGCTAACCATCATATCTGATGGCCGTTCCACTATCCGCCACCTGCGGACCCCGTAGATGGCTTGCAGCTCAGCCTACTACATGTATTTTTAATCAATGATATTTTGTGTTAATAGTATATAGAATCTAAGTGTTCGAAGATCTACTCCCAGCTACCAGTGTTAATTGGTTGTAATGGTGCTTGCTTACATCGTAAGTGAGTGATATTAGAGCCACGTTTAGTACGCTGCCTCCCGAGCTGTGTTTGCGTATCCTGTCCTTCACGAAGCTAAATACCTGGAAGTCTTCTTCATCTAATATCAAAGAATATTTTTGAACGTTTTCGGCTTGGAACTGTAATAAAATTATTATGTTATATTTCTCCCTCACACCATTAAAGCCTATTGATGTAGGTAGAGAGGGGCAGATACGATTCCCTAAATGCCAGTGATGAAATATATGCCTCCTGGGGCCTGGTTAATAAAACTTACAATTGTAAATTACAATGACAATTTGATGTACGTTGCGGAGTGTGTGATCACGAATATTTTGCAGTTTCATATTAGCTACGCAATGAACGTCAAATTGTCGTTGTAATTTACAATTGTAAGTTTTATTAAACAGGCCCCTGGCCTAGCTGGATTGGCCCAAAACATACCCGCCATCCAGGTCTATAGCGCGTTAGAAAGACGTGGCCTTTTGACTAGCCTCGTACGACTCAGAAATATACAGCGTACAATGAGGGCCTTTCCAGGTTACGTTGACCAAAAACAATATAGATGGCGTTGTACAGCTTTAACGTGATAATTACCTATTTCCTCATTACCCGGGTAAGTACTTAATTATTCCAAATACATTGTAATGGCAGAAGCATATAAACTGCCTATATACGTCCCACTGCTGGGCACAGGCCTCCCCTCAATCAACCGGAGGGGGTATGGAGCATACTCCACCACGCTGCTCCACTGCGGGTTGGTGGAGGTGTTTTTACGGCTAATAGCCGGGACCAACGGCTTAACGTGCCCTCCGAAGCACGGAATCATCTTACTTTTTCGGACAATCAGGTGATTCAAGCCTGAAAAGTCCTTACCAAACAAAGGACAGTCTCACAAAGTGATTTCGACAATGTCCCCATCGGGAATCGAACCCGGACCTCCAGATCGTGAGCCCAACGCTCTAACCACTAGACCACGGAGGTTGTCAGGCAGAAGCATATATAAAAATAATTGTGAGTTGATATTTGGGTCACATTATGTATTGTATAGAATTACGTTGCTACGTAATAAAATATTGGTTCTCTTTATTTTAATAAATGAATTTGTCTGTTATCCATGAAATTAGAAGGTTAAACGAAGAAAAATATGTACAGCTTCATATCTCTAAAAATATATTGTTTTTTCAACAACGGAGCCTGGAAGGTATTCACTTCTAAGTTTTTATAGGTACAAGTACGGTACTTACAAAATCACTAAGATTAGGTATACCGTCGACATAGACTAGTGCCGCTGCTTCAGGTGTCTCGAACGGATCAAGAATATTCAAACCGTCCCAGTAGCCATACTATTGTAAGGAAAATGTGGTACAGATAAATGCAAGACAGGTAAGTACTACAAGCAGGTAAGTGGCATATTGAGGAGCTCGGTGGCGCAGCGGTAAACGCGCTTGGTCTGCGATTGTTCGCAAAGGCCGGTCATAGGATGGGTGACCACAAAAAAAAAGTTTTCATCTCGAGCTCCTCCGTGCTTCGGAAGGCACGTTAAGCCGTTGGTCCCGGCTGCATTAGCAGTCGTTAATAACCATCAATCCGCACTGGGCCCGCGTGATGGTTTAAGGCCCGATCTCCCTATCCATCCATAGGGAAGGCCCGTGCCCCAGCAGTGGGGACGTTAATGGGCTGATGATGATGAAGTGGCATATTATTATGGGGTAAGCGTGAGTAGTTACCCACGCCCGTAATCCCTAATGGGGTTAACAGAGCCACAAGTCATCAGAAGACAACTTGCTGCCATTTTTGATGAGATGTGCTACGATGGATATGATAAGCCGCATGGTGACGGATGATCAGCCCATATAGTGGTCCTTAATGTCACACAATCCCTCTTTCGGTTTTTACAACGTCTGGTATTTTACTACGAGAGATAGCTGGACGCGTTCTATGGTTTTCTTATTTGCTCCTAGACCGACATAGACGCAGCATAATTATGTGTAATTGGGTACCTACTGTATGTATGTATGTGGGTACCTACTAGACATTTGAAAGTTAACCTAAATCTGAGGGCTCCATTACGATTTTACCGACGAAGGAAAAGAATTTCACTGGAAATTGTACCTACTGATTCGTTCGATCTTTTTTCGTATCTACCTACCTAGATATGTAAGTCACAAACTATGGGAATGCTTCAAATGAACCCTACCTATCCGTAGATTAGCCAATATGATAATAACACTAAGACAATCTGCCGAACTTACTTGGTCAGTAGATAGTCCCAGAGACGCAGATATCACTTCCTTCAACATGCTCCGGCGCATTTCACCAGCAGCAGTAAATTTTACCGATTCAGGACTGTGGAGCACAGAGAATTGGCTCACACTGTTGGTTCCTGAAAAAAGGTACTTTGGGTAAGTACATAACATAAACAGCCTATATCTGTCCCACTGCTGGGCACAGGCCTCCCCTCAATTAATCACTGCGAGTTGGTGGAGATGTTTTTTACGGCTAATAGCCGGGATCAATGGTTTAACGTGCCCTCCGAAGCACGGAATCATCTTACTTTTTCAGACAACCGGGTGCAAGTGAATCAAGTCTGCAAAATTCTTACTGAACAAAGGATAGTCTCACATTGATTTTGACCATGTCCCCATCGGGAATCGAATCCGGACCTCCAGATCGTGAGACTGACGCTCTAACCACTCGACCAGGGAGGCAAGTATTTTATGAATGTAGTTCTATACTGTAGGACGCTTTCCATTGTCCGGTTACCATATTATGCTTATAACACCATGTCCATAACCCCGCGACCGGCCCGCTTATTTCGCTATCCCGATTGCGTGCGCGACCTACGCAGCGCAGGCGCGGCATTGGATGGTTTACTTAGCTCACAACTAAACTTAATCTAATTCTGCTGTTATCTAGAATATAAGCATATTTTTAGTTTTAAATAAACATTTCTTGTATTTATTTTGTGCAATAAAGATTATTATTAACATTATAACGTGGGAGAAGCTTTCAACTAAGTAATTAGTAAATAAGGAACAAACCTTACCATATACGTTCAAGTATAACAAGAAACAAAAAATCGCCAGTTTTAAAACCATTTTAGATTCACAGAAAACCTACTAACCGATATATATATCTATATAGATAGTAGGTGTTTTCTTGGTACCTAATATTAAATTGTTTGTCAATATTTCGGTAAGACGATGATACAAAGTACTTTGTGGTAAGACCAGTGAGATGAGAGTAAGACGGATTGTACAGATTAAAAAGAAAAGTCAAGAGAAAAGTGTTCTTTTCAAGCGGATTGGTTTCTGGCATAGAGCAACACGGACCTCCGCGGACCGTTTGTGGCCTTTAAAAAGCATGAAGGTAAGTTTGCATGACAATTTACATGGTGCGAAGGATGAACCACGTGTCCCTAGATTTCTGAAGGAACCAGCCAGAGAAGTTATTCCGTAAAAACACGCATCCGGTGTACTATCAAATCACTATCGACTGTAATGCACCAAATTCCACCACGCCAATTCCACTTTTTACTTTACAATAACTGGTAATGACTTCATAAAAAGAATCACATACCTACATCCGTCGACTCCTACTTAGGAGTATACACAGACATTCAATACTTCAGATGCCGCAGCTCTGCTCAAAATATATCGGCCCTGAGTTCGGCTCGTGCCGATGTATGTGTTGCTTCTTTGCTATTTGTCTTCCTCCAATAGTATTAAATGTCTATAGGTGTATGGCGAATCATAAAAAAGTTAAATACAAAATAAAATATAAGTCGCGCTAAGATTTAATGAAAATGTAATCGGGTAACACATATCAAGCAAGCGAATTTTAAAATAAAAGAAGATGTGAAAGGGAATGTATTTAATATTATGAAACATGAAACTTCGCCGGCAGGCAGTGGTAAAGATGTTAAACTTATTTTAATACTGATACACGATATATTATTTCTTCTTAAAACAGACAGCATTTCTACACTTATGCAGACACAGGGAAATTACTAGGGTCAGAAGTTTTTAGAATCCCCACCAGGCTATGAGACCAATGCATATGCTTCCAATGCATACATATATGCTTCCAATTAGATAGATTATTTCTATACTACTACTAGACTGGAATGCTTTGTAGCAATCAGCGTAATTCATGAAATGTTGACTTTATGATTGATCAAAGTATAATAGAAACTTCTGATACTGTGGTCTCCCTGAACCCTGCAGAAAATATCCAATAAGCAATAACACTCCCCTAACATTTAAACAGTGGTGTAGTGGTAACTTTAAAATAAATAATTAAATTTTCAACATTTTCATTTACAACTTAAGAATAACGAAGTTACACTTATACTAACAATAAGCAATTCATATGCGCATTTTGTAAAACCAGTTTATTTTTTAGATTCGTCAAACAAATTATCCATATATTATACAGGAGCAAATATTACTGTGAACTGTTGCAACTACTTCTATTTAAGTCTTAACAAGCTATTAAGGATTTATAATTTAAAGAATCCTACAATCCTTGAAACTAAATTAGTTATCCTTCTTCATTCTGGTGCTGGTCATGCGATAGATGATGGAATCTCTGCCAGGGTCCATGTCCATGATGGCATACACGACCGCAATCATAGTGAACACCATTACCACGCCGAACCATAAGATGATGTTGAAAATCACGGGGTAGTCGGCACTGTCGTCGGTCTATAACAAATTATATCAAAATTTATGAAGTCACATTGCATAGTCAGTGGTAAGTGGAGCAACTTACAGTGACTATGAAGTCGGCTCTCATGTGTGGGTTGCGAGGTCAA
The DNA here is from genome assembly GCF_024362695.1 of Pectinophora gossypiella. Lineage (NCBI taxonomy): Eukaryota > Metazoa > Arthropoda > Insecta > Lepidoptera > Gelechiidae > Pectinophora > Pectinophora gossypiella. The sequence continues at coordinate 9,531,714 of NC_065413.1, read as the reverse complement.
TGACCAACCTCATCAACCACCTGACATGGTTCATGTAACAACTACACACTTAGGGAAATAGCTGGGATAGTGAATAGTCACTTAGTGTGCCCCTTGAAGCACTTTCAAGCAATCTCGCTTTTGGTCAATCAGATAATCACTTTGCAATGTCTGTACCAAAGTAGGGTCTTTTTTGTGATTATGTCCCCACCAGGATTCGGACATCGAAAGGTGACATATTAATTCCATACATTGATTACAGTTCTTTGGGTGAGTAAGTGTGACTAGAACATACCAGGGTGACAGTATTTTCCTTAAGGTTTCCAGATGCGCGAACAGTACGCCTGGTGTGCGCCACATCTGTAGTGACCACTGCAAACACTACGCGACCTTCGTACGCTTTCACAAATGCATCATTCAGCTCTTTAATGGCCTCATCTGTAAAAAAAAATGTAATCAGTTGCTTGTACACAAAAAAATACAATAATAAACAAAAAAAAATAAAAATAAACTGTCATTAAATACAAAAATATACATAAAACAATTATTTGGATTGTGATGTAATTTTGTTTTTCCAAACATCATATCAAATATTTTTTATTTACGTCAACCGACAATAATACTACTCTTCTTGTCATGTGGGTTATAAGCGAGATTACCAACCTCATCAACCATGGTGTCAGGGTTACTATTGAACTGTTAAAGGCCCCTGACCCTATACTTAATTAAAATATACTTACTCAAAAGTTTCTTTGCTTCTTTAGTCTGTAGTGAATTAGGGCCATGGAAGTCAGAGAGGGCATGCAGTGAGCTGAAGCGGAAGTTGAAGAAGTCAATTTTGTTGTCTGGTTTCAAATTATATTTTACCTGAAAAATAAAGTCATTGTTCTTAGTGCATACACAAATATTATTTTTGAAACTTTAGTTCCCAATATGATGTAAAAAAAAGAGATTTAATCTACTGTCACAGAACATCTTTTACCAAGGAACATGTCCACAAAATACCAAACATATTCACAATAAACATTGCAATTTACATTTAATAATTGCCATTTAACAAAAATAAGATATCTAACTTTCGATATTAAATTGTTAGTGGTATTTCTCATAATAGGTAACGTCATTCTAGGCTGTTTAACACCAGTTTGGGATGGTAACATAGACAAAATACAATACTTACAGCTGAAGTAATTGATTTTAAAGCTTCAAGTTCACTAAGGAACTGATAATCTTCCTCGACAGACGGTTTCAGGCTGTTCAAAGTTTGTTTAGGTACTTTAGGTATCTTGATGTCACCAAAAACATTGTTGTAATTTTGTAACTGAAATGAAAGAGTTCCCAGGTTAGCTTGCTTTGCCCTTTGCATTTTATATCTGGACAGATACATATATTGTAAAACTAATAAATTCACTTACCTCATATGTGTCGGACAGCCGAATGTTAACAAGTTTACTGTCAGTGGAGAATCTCTGGTGAATTCTATCCTTTACAGATTCAAATGTATCAGGTTCATACTCATCTACTGATAAAGGATATGTCCTTGTTTTGGCAGCCTGTAAAATATGAATATTAATATTTCTTAAAATCTTATAAAAACTTAATTCTATTATCATGTACAAGAGTAGTGATTAAAATTACTTGAAGAAAATCTTGTCTAAAGAAAAAAAAATATTTATCATTTTTAATAATTATGATTTTGACTCTTAATTATAATTTTGGCACTCATAATAATAGACATAAAAATCATTAGAATTTATCCGTTCAAAAGTGTTAAGCACTTGTTGAAGGAAAGTATACTTACAAAATCGCCAAGACTCGTGACACCATCGACATAAACTTCTACAGCCGCCTCAGGAGTCTCAAACGGGTCAAGGACGTACAAACCATCCCAATATCCGTACTGTAGTAGAAATAATGAAGAATTAAAACCAATACTCAAGAATAGGTAACATAGTAACGTAAGGTGTGATCAAATTAGTACAAAAATTACTCTTTCTACACCTCAAACTTAACTTACTTGTTCAGTAGATAGACCCAACGACGCAGAGAATACTTCCTTCAAAACGCTTTCCCGAATTTCATCAGAGCCCGAAAATTTTAGGGAGTCAGGGTGGTGAAGAATTGCGAGTTGGCCCGCGGCATTGATGCCTGAAACAATACATATGAATTAATAGGCATATTTTCTACTCGTAGAATACAATTTCGTTGAAAAAACTTACCGATTATTGATAAAAGAAGGAAAATACAGCAAGCCTCCACCCGTATAGCCATTTTGATGGAAAATAATAGACTGACTGTCATATGATCTAGGTGTTGCCAATATTTTTATTCCTAATTTCCTACCAAAAAATAACGAACAACACTGTCTTCGTTTCTGAACGAAAAATAAAATCTTGTCGCCTTGACGTATTCATCATATAGATTAAGATTAGTACGTAAACTACAAGTTGGCGTGGTCTCCTACAAAATAGTGGCGCCACTTACCATGCGTTCATGTATTCTATCTCTTTCTACCGAATGATAACTGCTAGCTTAAAAAATTTAGTTCCAAATATTACCGTAACCAACTTATTGTGACTACAACTATGAAATATTTAATTTTTTTTTTTTTTTTGTTTTTGTTTTCCCCGAAGGGTAAGGCAAAGGGAACTATGCCCATACAGCCATGTCTGACGTATTTTTTTTCTTGATGATTAATGAAATGATGAAAGGTGATGATGATGAAACCTAAGCCCCCACCCTCGGAGTAGACTCCTACTCCGAACCCCAAACGAATTAACTCAAAAGTCCGCATAAACTTTTGAGTTATGAAGCGGCTTCCTGACACGAAGCGAAAATAGGCAGATACACTTTGTTTATTGAATACTCCAATATAATAACACTCGCGAATGTCTTCCGACTAACTTAATGCGATCATTAACCACAAAACACCACTTCGTATTAATTATTTAGATTATTCAATGAAGAAAGCAACTGTCCCGTTCCCGTCTCCCGCCAAAAAGCCTGAAATATTTAATTTTATCGATTTGATTGACAGACACTAGCCAAGTACCGGTTGTCATAACATAATTTTTGCAATGTTTACCTTTTACAATTAAGTTTTAAACACGTTTGTTCTAACATTTGTAACAGTTTGTTCTGTGGAATTGATAAATACATAGTTTGTTAAAAGGTTTTAATTTGGTTATAACAAAAATGTCTCACCGAAGATCAAGTTTTCAGTCAAATGATTTATTCCCGAGGGAAATTGATATCGAAGTATGTCTGAAAACGTTAAAGATATACCAGAAAATGGAGGGAGATGTCAACTGCGTCGTTTGGGACGCCTCTTTAGTTCTAGCAAAGTATCTCGAGACAATATGTCATCAGAGACCAGACTTCTTAAGTGGTATGAAAGTTTTGGAGTTGGGTTCTGGATTGGGCGTTGTTGGTCTTACAGCTGCTACCTTGGGGTGAGCTATATTTGTGTTAACTTATAATAATAAAAAGTAAATAGCAAGACCTGAAAATATATTGATTGATTGGATTTTAGAGCTCAGGTGACACTAACTGACTTACCAGAAGCCCTACCACTGCTCCGGCTGAACATAAACGAAAATAAATCAAAAATTAGTAGTATGGGTGGTTATGCAATAGCAGAGTCCTTGGTGTGGGGTGATACAAGTTCAGAAATCCTTAAGGAAGAATTCAATATGATTCTTTTGGCAGACTGCGTCTACTATGAAGAGGTGAAGCTTGTTTCATATAAGAACTTACACAACTTTGTTCAAACCAAAGAAAAATGCATGTGAATGAGTTTTAATCTCTTATCTTACATTAATATTTTAATTCTATATTTTTTAAGATGAATTTAAACCTATTAAGCCAAATGTTATAATTTCAGCTTTATATTAAACTTATTTGTTTTCTTTTTCAGGCTATTGACCCACTTATTCAGACCTTACAATGTTTGAATGACACAGTTACAAAGAAACCAGTTATATACTTGACTCAAGAATTGAGAGATTCAGAGATACAGAAAAAATTGTGGAATGCTTTTTATGAAAAAGTGTCTGAGAATTTTTATATTGAGAAAATACCTGAAGATCAACAACATGCCAACTACAGAAGCTCAGATATAGTTTTGTTAAAGTTAAATAAGAAATGATACATGTATGGTTATGAGTTTAACTAAACTGTTAAAGTAGAAGTTATAAGTAAAAACGGTTTTCTAAGTTAAGCAAAAGTATAGGGTATAGGTAATCAAGTTTAAAATAGCTTCAAGTTATTAGGATGTAAATGTTGATCTATGAATTGTTATTTCTATTTGATAAAGAAACCATTGCTGCTATTTACTAATTCAACAAAATTTTGATGCAGAAAAGTAACCAACACCTAAGAAAAATATTTATTAAAAACTGATTACCAAAAGTCCAGTAGTACAAACATGAATTAAATAAATACAGTGATGTGACTTACAAATTTCAAAATACAGGGTGTTATTTTAACAATGAAAACTAGTTTTGATTCAAACTGACATAGGTATATTGTACAAGATGATGAGTATGATGTCAATCTTGCTTGCTGCAACTGGACATAAAATTTCCAATTTTATTATTAGAATGCTATTATGCATTATTTTTGCAAGATTGTTAAATATCAAATTATTAATTTGTTGTAGGTATGTAGGTACTTTGTTAGTTGAATGAAATAAATATAACAAGTTACAAGTCTTTGAATCGAATTTAAATAAAATGTTTTCGATTTGGAATGTCTCGATTAAAATTATAAATTTCGAATAATCCTTCACCTTCCAACTGCTCCAACAGTAGTTGGTCAGTAGTCTGGAGGAAGTATCTATTCAAACTCTCAAGGTGGGATTCCTTCCAAAGCGGAGGGGAGACGAGCACTTCAGGGTAGTTATTCTTGGAACACCGGAAGTCAATATCGTTAGGTACCGTGAACGCAACCTATATAGGTATATCCTAGAATCTTTTGCAAATATCCAATTAGAACTTGTGTACCTATATCGTTAATTTACGTAAGTTCTAACTGAATATCTGCATCTGCAAAAAGATCCAAAATACTAGGATATTTTTGCGTTAACGGTAAATTACATCAAATTATCTATAAATAATTATTACATTTATATACACTAAGAACCGTCTCACATGGGCATACTCCAGTATTAATAAATCGATCATCGTGCGATTTGTTACCTTACCATACCTTATCACATTATAATATTCAATAGCAAGCTACTAAATAAGAATGCTAGCTTTATGAACTGAAAACTAGGTCGCATGGTCTTATGGTCTTAGCCTGACAAATGAAAAAATAAAATAACCACAGACTGATAAGAGATACTATACTATTGATTTGAATTAGTGTTGCCGAAAAATCGATAGTTTTACTATCGATAGTAAACAGCCAAAATCATCTACCCAATCGATAGGCCTATCGATAGTATCGATACTATCGATAGTATCGATACTATCGATAGTTGAAAAACAAAAAACTATCAATACTATCGATACTATCGATAGTCTTGAGCTTCTTGGAATGGAGCTGACGTCTCGCCTCAACTTTGGAACCACCATTGAATCCAAAGCTCAGACTGCTGCCAAAAAACTGGGCATCCTAAATAGGGTTAAGCGGCACTTCTCACCTGGACAACTTTTGACCTTATACAGGGTGTAACGGAACGGGGGTATCAACCCGAAGTGTGCCTACTCTGTCACTATCTACAAATCACATGCGAGAGTATTGGCCGCCTAAATTCATATTTGCATTAGTTATGAGCAATTGAATTCCAGGTCTTCATGTAATAAATTCAAATTTGCACAACACTACGTAGCAATCAGCTGTTCAAGGTATTTAACTTTTGAGTGAACAGCTACCACCTCTTTTATTTATGCCTGCCCTAGTAAAGGGTAAACGTGCCAGTGATGGCCATATTAATCAATATTTTTTAAATTGTTTTGTTTCATCCTTGTGAGGCCAAGATTTCCAGACACAATAGTTAAAAAAACAATGGGCATTGGTCCCGGTTACTGCTTACTGATGTAATAAGTAGTTGTTACATGAGCCATGTCAGGGGCATTTGGCGGCTCAATAATAACCCTCGCACCAGGATTGACGAGGTTGGTTATCCACCTCACAACCAATAGGATAGAACAAGATGTGAACATACATAAATCACGGCTTTATCCCTAATGGACCAGACAGAGCTACAAGTAATTACACATATCTAATATCACACTTACTGCGCTACTGAGATGGGCAGAGTCACTTTGTTGTACAAGTTTTGTCCAAAAATGTAGTCGATTACCTACATTAATAGTTGATAAAGAAATGTACTTTACAATGCATCTCGTCTCCTTGTGTAGTATGCTTTATTTTATGATTACGTAATATCAGGCTCCCTTAACACCGTCATCCAGGTCAAATGGGCATCACACTAGCGGCGAATGCGTTCATGGCTAGCTAGGTACGGGACAGTTTCATTAGAATACTTTCAGAGTTTTGCAGGCCCTAAACAACTACTACTACTCATACACAGTTACCACCAATCACTGACTAAGGTGTGCAAATACTAACACCTCACTTTACAATGGATCAAAGGACACAGTGATTCAAGAGGTAACGACGCGGCGGACGAGTTGGCCAGAAGGGGAACGGGAGGTAACAGCCATCGGTCCGGAACCGATATTGCCGATCTCATTCGGACAGGTCCGCTCGCTGCTACGAACGAGAGCAGCCAACAAACACACCTTTTTTTGACGTGACTTATCGAAGTTTTGCCGCAAATGACATTAACTACTTGGCCGGACAAATGGGGAGCGCTGAAGGCTCTCACCCGGTACAACGTTTAAGACAACAGGCCTGAGGGTGCCCAGTTGGGCGCGAACCTCGGCTCAGGGCGTCGTCTGAGAGGAAAAATATTTGAAAGAATTAAACGACCCTAGTAAGTCGATAGCGATAAGCGCTGATTGAGGGAAGTCGTCGACCACGCCGGCGGTGTCGGTATCGGGGTCCTGAAATGTTTGTTGTCGCGAGCTGATTGGCTGATTCTATGGCTAGAGTAATCGGGTCGTCGGGATCGTATTACATACTTCGGACGCCGATGCTATTCAGTACCGTTCCTAAGCGGGATGTATTCGGAAGCCGCAACTACCAGGGGATTTGGTTGGTGCGGAGCAGAATCAAAAAAACTAATTTGAGCCATTGGGCAATGGTTGGCAGACTTAGGTCAATGTGCAGATTTTCATTGCGATGGAACCACGAACGATTTTGTATTTCCTGTAGACGGTGGATTTGAGAGAGACTCGCGTGAGCGAAAACTACCCCTGCATAGGTCATGATCGGACGGATGCAAGTCGTGTAGATTCCAAAGGGATAATTTACTACGCTTGTTAAGGAGACAATGAACACGGCCCATTACAAACGTGGCGCGATCGCGCACACGTTTGATATGGGCCTTGAAAGTAAGACGTCTATCTAAGACTACGCCGAGATATTTGACTTGCTCCTCCCAAGGGATCGGCTTGCCAGACATCTTGATGACTTAAGTTGACAGCGTGACCGTGACGTATTATAATAGCCCTTTGAAAAGTACACCGCTGCACTTTTCTCCGGGTTTACCTTGATTCTCCATTTGCGAAACTACTTGCCCAAGGCATTGGCGCGTTGGAGAATTCCGGTCATCATAACTCGACCACGGCACGAAGAATAGATGGCTGTATCATCCGCAAATAAAGCTAGTTCGGTATTAGGGTATTTGGGAATGAACAAACACACCAGACTATGAACCACCGTAAATAAATGCAGGCAGGCTAAGATGGCACTACCCAACATCAATAGTTGTCTCTCCAAAAGAATTCTAAATGTGAAGAGGTCTCCACTAATACAGGTAACAGCTGCAGGTAGCAGGTGTAGCTGTGTGGTCACGGTGATATCAACAAACATCTGTTTACACTAGGTGTCACCGACAAGCCCCTGTGCAGAACCTGCATGGACGAGACAGCGGCCCATGTGCTACTGGAGTGTGAAGGAGCCGCCAACTACCGGGTCCGGCACCTTGGCCAGACGGGGTGCCTCCCTGAGGCGACCGGCAACGTCAGAGGCTTCTTAGAATTCCTTGGGGATTTACAACATAGTAAAAGCAAAATAAATTTCTCAAGTACCGTTGTGACTGCCTACCCCTTAGTGATACGGGCGTGATATTATGTTAGTATGTTCTGATTACTTATGGCTCTGCCCACCCCATTAGGGATACGAGCAGCTGCAAGTGATTGTGTATCTTATTAACGAGACATTAATGTTACGTTTACAACATAGTAAAGACAAAATCAATTTCTCAAGTAAAGTACCTACCTAACATAACTTTACTTTTACTATGACATGGTAAAAGTAATCTTAAAATAAGTACTTTCGTACAATACAATAATACTTTATTGCGTACAAGGAATTAAAAACACATAACAGTATTTTTTTAAATCTTTCTATCGTGTGGGTTGTGAGGTGGATTACCAACCTCATCAACCCTGGTGTCAGGGTAACTATTGAGCCGCCAGAGGCCCCTGACATGACTCATGTAATAACTACTTTCTTACATGAGTAAGTAGTCACCGGGACCAACCGTGCCTTCCGAAGCACGGAATTGCAAATTGCATTGGGACAGTTAATGGGATTTATACCCTGTACCAGGATGCCAGGGCTCGCGAATAGAAAAAGGCACGCTAGTGTTTCAAACTATCGATAGTTCAGTATCGATTATCGATCATAATCATTCAACTACGATTTTGATTGGTAGAAATAAAAAAATAGCTTTTCAAAAAATCTAAATCCATGGACTTTTGAGTTATTGAAATTCAGTTTAGACAATCAGCCCACTCAAAATAACCATACTATCGGAGTGTAGCAATACTACTGACTGAGGGCAAAATTATCGATAGTTTGTTATTAATCCGCAACGATACTATCGATTGTATTGCACTTAGGTAATAAAATCGAAAATGTTCCCACTTTCCGAGTTATCAATAGTCTTGCTATCGATCGACTCTCGGTCGGGATAGATTATCGATAGACATTTTTTGATCGGCAAGCCCTAGTGCACCCGAAATTCAAAATGGCGGTGCTGTTAAGGGGAAGTTATCATTAACCATGATAAAAAATATTTTTTTTTTTTTGTATTTTTTTTCCTTCCTAAATTGTAGTCGTGTATTATCCAACAGTGAACAATAACATCACGCCTTTTTCCCATTGGAGTAGGCAGAGACTGCGGAATTTCACTTACCACTACACGCTCGTATCACTACATGCCCGTACCAAACATACATACATAATATCACGCCTTTATCTCTTATGGGGCAGACAGAGCCACAAGTAATCATAACATAGGTACATAAATAATTATCATGCTCGTACCGCTAATGGGATGTTCTTGTGACTCTGCCCACCCCATTAGGGATACGGGCAGAGTGATAGTATGTCTTATTATTGACAGATTAATTTCGCCTTCTGCTATTGCGCGGGATATTTGCGAAGAAACGTGGCAATTCTGTGTTAGTGCCAGAGTGTGAGCGCGGGTGATCCTTATTAGATAAACGACTTTTTTACTTTTCTAGGTTCAAAGTAAAATACGTACCTACTTTCATAAAATACAATACATTCATTCATTCAAACAATACCATAAAAATATTTTATTGCGCACAAAGAAATAACACACCCTTAAGTACCAGGATACTAGCATTCGAAAGAGATAGAAACATGCACACGAAAGTAAACTGTCAAATTATTTGTCAGTGCTTGTTTACTATCTGTGGAGTGAAGTTCGAAATTTAGATTTGTTGTGATAACTGTGATCAGTGATAGTTCGAGGTGTCTTTGAGTAATGTAGGTTATTATGAAATGATGATGTGTGTGGGTGCCGGCGATGGCAACTTAAGTGAAGCACGGAACTTGTATCAGCGATTCATAGAAGGTAGACCAGCTGATGAAGCCAGGCAACTGCCTTCACTGCATTGCTTCAGGAAAATGGTCAATCGCCTACTGCATTTAACGGGCTCTTTCCACGCGTCATCCGAGACTGGCCGCTCGGCGACCCGTGATCCGGAGTTTGAAGAAGCCGTACTAGCCGTGCAGCCAACCCAAGGACTACCACGCGAACCTTACCACATGCAACGTACGCCCGAGCTAATTCCTGCTGATTATTTACCTCGTGTGGCATTCTGAGAATGGTACCGAGTTCAAGTGGAAAGCTCACCAGACTTTGCTTCGAAAGTGTTGTGGACAGATGAAGCGGCAGGTCTGTGCATCGAACGGGGATGACGACATTTCGAACCTTTCTTGTAAAACGTAAGTCTAATTATTAATTACCTACCTACTTACCCACACTTTCACACTTTTTTTCCTATTTACTATTAAATTAAATACCTTACCTAAACAAGTAGGTAATTTTAACTTATTTTACACGTCATAAAATAATGTGAGAATAGTTGTCAAAGCAAAATGACTCCAATTATTAGATGCTTTAGTGTCATTCTTGTTTGTTACAGTCGCCGACGTGCCGCCGACTCGGATTGTTCCAATCGGCCGCCGACTCCTTTTGACGTTGCCGCCAAAGCCGCCGCCCGCTCGAATTTCGTACCTATCGCGGCCGTGCGAGCGCCGCGAGTACCAGGCGACCAGGACGCGCTAGGAGATTTTTTTTTTTTTTTTTTATGGCACTAGTGTTGCTTTGTGCCAATGTCAAGTATTAAAAGATTGGGAAACGAAAAGGAAGGAAATAACATTCGGGAACGGAAATTTACATAAAAATAGGATCAGGTAAATGGGATAAAAAATAAATATGAGAGTCTAATAAAGTATAAATGAATTAAATAAATAGGATGTAGAAGTAGGTATTATATCTGCTATAGTTTAATATCATTTAACAAAAGAAAGGAAAATATAATATCACAAAACAAAATAGGATTTAAAATTAAACAGGAAACTCGAGTGGGAAGAGGAACATTGGCGGAAATGAGGGCATTAAGGAATGATGAACGGTCATATTTAGTGCACACAAAGAAAATGTGGTCCAAGTCCCTAACATCAACACCACATTCACACATGTTACTATCCAGGATGCGCAAGCGACCAAGGTGTGCAGGCGTGCACACATGGCCGAAACGCATCCTGCAAAGCATAGATACTGCCTTCTTAGAACTTTTAACCTTAAAAAACCAAGGCTTAGAAGGTATATGAGGTTGTAAATTATGATAGAGTTTGCCCTTCAGACGGCTACTCTCAACCCAAGACTCATGCCAACTCTCTTTGAGATAGGTTTTAGGTAAACTAAGCAAATCATGGAAGTAGTTCCTATAAGGAAACATGTCACCATCCTGCACAGCTTCTTTAGCCAATTGGTCAACTTTCTCGTTGCCCCAGATACCACAGTGGCTGGGTATCCAAACAAAGGTTACAGAAAGGTCACTCAACCTACACTGAAGCAACTTTTCTTTAGTTTGAAATATAATTGGGTAATAAGGCTTCATCTTGAACGGGAATTTTTCTAATGCCTGCAGGGCGCTTTTAGAGTCACAAAAAACAACGACTTTTTTCAATTTTGCAATAAGGATATATTCAAGAGCCTTCAATAAACCAAAACATTCTCCAGTAAAGACTGAGGTTTCAGGAGGGAGTTTAATTTTTTGAATAATGTTGTATTGAGGATGAAAAATGCCTACACCAACACAGCTAGAACTACACTTCGAGGCATCTGTGAAGATATGGTGCCATTCTGGCCAATTCTCACCCACAAATGAATTAAATTTTGTGCACACGCCAACGTCATTTTTATCAAAGTCCAAATAATATCGAATATCAGGTGATATCAGTAAAGATTCGTATTTGATGCTGTATAGAGCAAGGGTAGGGGACCGACACAAGGGAGACTGAAGCGAAAGAAACTTTTTATAACTCATTACTAGACATGGAATAGTTTTATGTCGCCAATAAGGAGAATTGTCAACGAGGTGAACTAAATCAAAGAGTTTAGAATGTAATAAGTGATTTGAAAACTGCATAGATTTAAAGAAAATCCGGTCCGATAAGTATTGCCGTCTTAATCGAAGAGGCGCTTCGACACACTCAACCTGCATTGCATTTACAGGACTAGATCTCATTGCTCCCAATACGATCCTTAAAGCTTTGGACTGAATCTTGTCCAATTTATCCAAACAGTCTTTGTTACCTCCTTCTAAAAGAAAAGTCCCATAATCAAGAACACTGCGAATAATTGCATTGTATAATAATTTCAGATTAAAGGGATGTGCACCCCACCAAACACCCGAGAGACATCTCATAACGTTAAGCATTTTTTCACACTTGAGCACGATGTATTTAAAATAGGCAGCTCCGTTAAGATGACGATCCAACACTACTCCTAAAAATTTTGCATCCTGCTTAATAGGCAGTGAATTGTGGTTAAATTTTACTATAGGTATTAAGTTCGGCCGATCGCGTGATCGGGAAAAAACTACTACAGAACTCTTATCAACAGAAAGACTTAGTCCATTGTTATTTAGCCAGCACTTTAAAAGACTAAGTGAATAAGTCAGCGATTCACAAGCACTATCAATATTTTTATGAACACAGTAAATAAGCAAATCGTCAGCATACTGTAACACGTTAGCACTATTAAGCAAGGATGATTCCAGGTCGTACGCATAAATATTATACAGCAGTGGACTGAGCACGGAACCTTGGGGTAGACCCCTGTAGATAGTGCGACTAACATCAAGTCCATTACTAGATATCAAAGTAACGTGTCTAACAGAAAGCATATTAATGATGAAATTGACTAAGATAATAGGCACATTCAAATTAATCAATTTGTCTTTCAAAACAGGAATAAGTACGTTATCATAAGCTGCCGATATATCTAAAAACGCCGCAACTACAGAATTTTTCGCAGAGAAAGCTAACTGAATATCAGTAATAAAAACACTAACACTATCAATAGTACATAGACTCTTACGGAAACCAAACTGACTACGCGACAATAACTGATTCTTCTCAATATACCATTCCAAACGATTTTTGATAAGATGTTCTGCAACTTTTGCCATTACTGATGAGAGCGCTATCGGCCTATAAGAGGTTGCCTCATCAGAAGGCTTGCCTGGCTTTAATATTGGTATAATATCCTGAGAACGCCATGAAGTTGGTACATTTCCAGAAGTCATTACAGAGTTAATAATATTTAAATAATAATTTAAACCAGAATCACTAAGATGAGAAAGAAATGAATAAGGAATTCCATCCGGCCCAGGTGACGAATCCTTTACAGTAGAAATCACTCCCTTTAATTCATATAAAGAGAATGGAGAATCCAATGAAAAACAATCCTGCAAAGGTCTAGCAGGTGAAGGAGAGGTAGAAAGCAGTTCTTCTTGGGGAACCGTCGGAGGAGCAAGCCTGTCGAGGAAACTATCTGTCAATTGCGGAGACAACATAGAAACTGAAGGAGAATCATTAAACGCTTTCCTGAAACATCTAATGGAACGCCAAACCTCAGAAGGGCATGTTCTTGGGGAAAGAGACGCGCAGAATGCTCTCCAACCTTCTAGTTTTTTATCCCTTAAAATAATCCTTGTTTCCTCAATAGTATTCTTCAAACTGTGTAGATTTTCATCTGACATGTCATCTGCATAAATTCTCTCAACCTCTTTTCTTCTCCGTACAGCATAAGAGCACTCCGAATCCCACCAAGGTGGCATAGGAATTGAATCACGCACAGTTCTCTTAATTGGAAAAGATTGATCTGCAGCTTCAAGAATGCACAGAGCCAAAGCTCTAGAACATTCATTTTCATTGTCAATTGGGTTCTCTGGTAATTGAGATAATTTGTCATCAATAAGCTGTCTAAATCTATTCCAATCTGCATTACTTAAACGGTACTTCAATCGGGGAGTACGCCTCACATTTTTAGCATATCTTACTAAAGTGGAAATTATTAATGGGAAATGGTCACTTCCACAAGTAGACCGAAAAGTAGACCAAGTAAAATTAGATGCTAAGTTAGGCGTACATATGGTTAGATCAACAGCACTTTCTGTCTCGCACAGACGTGTACGTTCGCCAGTGTTTAGAATGCATAAGTTATAGTTATCTAAAATGTCTAGTAATCGCCTACCATTCCACCTGGTCACCGCACAACCCCAAGCTATATGGTGGCAGTTGAAATCACCCATAACTAGAAAAGGTCTACGAAGAGAAGAAAAAAGGCTTTCTATCTCCTGAAACGCATGCGCATTTGGATGAGGAACATAAACAGACACATAAGTAATATTATCAATATTTATTCCAACTGCATCAATCATAGTCAAATTATTATTAAATGAAACTCGAGAAAATTGTATCCCATCCCTAATTAACATGGCAGCACCGCCATAGCTGTCATCTATGTTATACCTGTCACTGTCATAACGTATACAACAATAACCTGAAATTCTGAAAACATGGTCTGGCTTTAACCATGTTTCAGTTAAAGATATTACAGCTGGCTTATATTTATTGATAAGATAAATTAGGTCAGACTTTTTGGGAAGAATGGACCTGCAATTCCATTGAATTATCGTATCCATTGTTGTTTTTTTGAGATAGAGCATTACAAATAACGTCAGCGTTGTACGGTTTTAAGATTTTGTTTTTAAGTAAAATATTGACAAGATTCATAACCATTTCAATGATTTGTTCTTGGTCTTCCGGATGATGAGTATCAGGATTTTTGGCTTGCAGAGCACACCCATTGCTAGGTGATGGAGGTTGAAATTCGCGAATTATAGCATTATGGGCCGCACGATCATATCCCTGAACAGACCGGGGCGGAGCACGAGGCTGTCTGAATACTGTCTTTTTGTATGAAGACGAAGTGGGAGCATTGTTTGAGTGTGGTTGGCTTGACTGGGCATAAGTAAAATGTTGGGGTGAGGTTGCGAGTGCATCTGCATACGATTTCGAGATAGGAGGATGCAGTTTGATGGCCTCATTATATGATATACATGAGTGTGCCATAGTATTCTTAATATCTTTTTGCCTTTTGAATTCAGGGCAGGCCTTGCTTGTGGCAAAGTGAAATCCAGAGCAAGCTACACATGAAGCAGCATCCTCCTCAACAGAACAGAATTGACCTAAATGATTTTGAGCACATTTATAGCACCTAGGTTTGGATTTAGAGCGGCACTGATCTTGGGAGTGTCCATAGCGGCAACACACGAAACACTGAATTGTTGGGTATACATAGATTTCTACGGAAAGAGCATTGTAACACATAAATATTCTTTTAGGAAGTACCTGCCCATCAAATGTAATTACAACTGTTTGGGAGGGTTGCCAAGATGGAGCTCCATTAACAATCACTTTGTGGTTAAGGCGCCTTACCTTTAAGATATTACCACAGCCAATAGGAGTAGAGATATTCTCTTTAACTTCTTCCAAAGACCAGTCTGATGGGACTCCTCTTACAAGGCCCATGCGTGTGACATTAAACGTTGGGATGAAAGCTTTGAATCTATTTAAAGCGAGCTTTTCACTGGACAAGAATGAGTTAGCATCAGTAAAAGTTGAGAACCCTACAACACATTTGTTCCGCCCTATGCGTTTAACGCTCCCAGGTACAATGTTTTGAAAATTGTTTTTCTTAAGAAAGTTACCAAATGCAATAGGGTGCAGGATGGTACCACTATCTTCAGCATCAGTTATACGCTGGACATGGAGGATGTATGGAGCAGCATCTGAACGGAGGTACTCTTTCCGTCCAATTTGAGGAGAGGGCTGAGAAGGTGGAGGATTTTGTCCTATTGTCGAAGAATGTTGTTCAGAAACATTGTCTATGTTGGGAATACATGAAGAACTGTTATCAAAGCCTTGATCATGTTTAAGTGGTTCAGGAGGCGGCATCAAGTGTGATTCGTCGAGATCGTTGCAAGAACAAGAAGAATTATCGCACTCTCCGTGTTGTTTCTTTCGTCGTACGCGCTTATTACACCCTTTACAAGTTTTTTTAGAGGCACGGACCCTCTTGCGGCCTGGATCTATCGACCCATCCGTTTCCATTCCTGAGCCGTCAAAACCATCGTCCACCGAAATAGTTACATTGCAAGCAACAGCCGGGGGACTCAAGCCTTCGCTTGAATCCCCCGCCAAAATGTCGTCAGGGGGTTTGTTCATAAGAACATGAAAATGAGTTAAAAACTTACCAAATGGCTGATATAGATATATATACACTAATAATACAACTTATAATACACTAATTATACTACAATACACTTATCTGATCCAAAAAATAATTAAATTTTCAAAAAGCAAGAAGAAACACATCCGACGTACTCGAAGTTTCCCGCCCTTTCCGCTAGGAGATTTGTGTAGTGCCAATATTTGAGTGGATTAAGAACAGTGACCTCAATAGTGCTGTGCCGTGTTTTTTACATGCTGGAAATATTAAAATATTTTTTTAACTGAAATTGAAAAAAATATCAAAAGTGTTTTTTTTAATTGAAATTTTGCAGATAAGATCTACATAAGGTATAGTTTTGTCCCCTTTCGGCTTGATACCCCCCTTCCGTTACACCCTGTATAAAGCACAAGTCCGTTCTTGCATGGAGTACTGTTCTCACCTTTGGGATGGCTCAGCTAAGTACCAACTTGCTGCGTTGGATTCTGTTGAGCGACGTGCTAAGAGGTTGATCGGCGACAGGAAGCTGGTGGAAGCCAAACTGCATAGCCTAGACCACCGCCGTAAAGTCGCCTGTCTGTCGGTTTTTTACAGATTGTACTTCGGGGAGTGTGCACAGGAGCTCCATCGGCTCATTCCACCAAGTCCATTCCATCTGAGGACATCCAGACGTACGGCGGGTTACCATCCTTACTTGGTTGACATACCACTAATCCGCACCAAGCGCTTCGCTTCATCCTTCATAATGCGCACAGCCAAGGAATGGAATGGGCTGCCGGCGTCGGTGTTCCCTGACTCTTATAACCTGGGGTCCTTTAAATCACGGGTGAATAGGCATTTTCTGGGTAAGCTCGTTCCAACGTCGATCTCTTCTTCTTGTAGAAGAACGAAGTCAAGAGCAAACCCATCTTAATTAAAAAAAAAAAAAAAAAAAAAAAAAAAAAAAAAATAGTATCGCTCTTCGATATTGCGCAAGCTATCGATACTATCGATAGTATCGATACTATCGATAGTTTTGTACGATCGATAGTGACCTTAATTGCGCGATATTGCGCAAGCTCGATAGTATCAATAGTATTGATAGTTTTTTGTTTTTCAACTATCGATACTATCGATAGTATCGATACTATTGATAGTTTTTCATCTTTTAACTATCGATACTATCGATAGTATCGATACTATCGTTGCTTATCAATAGTATCGCCAAAAAAGAGCTATCGATACTATCGATAGTATCGATACTATCGATTAATTATCGATACTATCGTTTTTTGGTAAACTATCGATAGTTCGATCGAAAACTATCGATAGGGCACTATCGAGCGGCAACACTAATTTGAATAGCCATAGAGTGAGGACCGGATCTGTATAACTCCATTGTTGTAAATGGGAGTTTTAATTTATGTAAATATCGGTTATTTCTTTTAACAGCTGTGATTTGGGTGTAGAGGTGCATATTCTTTTTTATAAATTTACAGCAATCTAGTATATATAAAGACGTTAATGTTAATATGTTGTATTTAACAGTTGATTTATTTAAAATGATCGAATTTTACTTGGCAAAGGACTACACGTCAGGCTACCTAGTGTACAGGAGCGGGATGATCAAGATAAGGTCTTGTAACCGGGATCAGTATTATTCTAGTTCTACAGATTTTAATTCGACTTTGAAACTGCATGAAACGAATTTTGTCAATAGGCGCCATATTTTTTAATGATGTATGACAATTGTGCTGGCCTATGATTGGTTAGCGGTGACGTCATCTTCCTCCGCCATTTTATCGGTGTCCTATCAAAAATGTGACTGAAACTGTGCGATCGAGTGGAGTGTATTTGTGCTTATTCTGTCCATTTTATCTTGTAATACAAAGCCCAGTGAATCTTTCACATGCCTTTTCTTTCGTATGAAATGTATCACGAGTGCTGTGTTTGCAAAAATTCATGACAGAACGCTGTTTTCTATCATTTTTCATGCACCGAGAAAAAGACAATAAGTGGGTGAAGTGTCTCGAAAACCAAGTTAATTTAAAATGTATACAAAGAAGTGCACTTTCGAAGCTCTTTGTGTGTAAATCCATATTAAAGAGCACGGATTTATCCCGTCTAAATCTAAAGAAGAATTTCCCTCTAATGTTAGAACCATTTCTAGCATCATGAAAAAATATTGTAATTTTTTTAAATAAATTATTTAATAGATAATCTCTCACATTTGTTAACCCTACGAAACAAGCCCTAATTTTAAAAAGAGGTCATTAGGTCTTGTTTCTGGGTTCGGTATTATTTTCTACAGATTTTACGTTTATCTGGTATTTTGAAATAGGTACTTACTTGTTTCAAAGTCGAATTAAAATCTGTAGAATAATACCGATCCCGGTTAAAAGACCTTATCTTTTGAACATCCCGCTCTTGTACTCTAGGCAGCCTAACGCGTAGTCTTTTGCCAAGTAAAATTCGATGATTTAAAAAAATCAACTGTCACGTATGATTAGAACCAATGAAATGAAACAAAAGAAAAAAAAGCGCGGGAAACATCGAATTTGGCGGTCGTGTTTTTTGGCTTTTTGTGTTAATTTTCTAATTTTAGTAGATTTCTGTAAGGTTTGGATCAGTAGGATCAATAAATATTGTGTATAGTGTTCTATAAATTGTTATTTTTGTATATATTTTATTATTTCTTTAGTTTCTGTGTCATATATATACTGGACTCTTGGTAAGTCTTTTACTGTATTTTTCTTATGGATCCCGTGGGGGATCCAGACCCGGGCGGGTCTGGTCACCCACCTTATGTAAGCCACACTGTAACTATATCCCAAAATGACGAGTCTAGCGTGGATACGGGCATGGATACTGATGGCTCCATGACCGTTGACCGCAGTACGTGTAAATCTCGTAAACGTCTTGCTCGTACTTCAGTATGTAGTCACTGCAATAAGCGAAGTCGCAAACATAAACGCAAACACGGAAATACCATGATTAATAGAGATGATGAGTGCCAATGCTCTACTACTTTAGAGTCGACTGAATTTATAGCTCCTCATACAATTCCTCATAGCAGGCCTGTCGTCACCACCACTCAATCTCCTAGTCAACAACCGGAACCATCCCTAAGTAACCCTGAAAAGTCTTTAACAAATCCCATTTCAAGAGGTGAATTTGTACAATCCGATGCAGCTCCTTATATTGTTCACATTCAAAAACAGCAAACTGATCCCAAGGACAGTGTTTCACTGCATCCAGTTACTTTTGGCAAATTCCTTAAGAATCATTCTGTGCCAAGTATCATAAATGGTAGCCTGAAACGCATTGGCCGAAATCGGCTCTCTTTGTCGTTTTCAAAATACATGGATGCCAACCAATTTCTGAATAATCCAGCTTTAGTAGAGCAAAACTACAAAGTTTTCATTCCTTCCTTTTCCGTTACACGGGTTGGTATTGTACGTGGTGTGCCATCGGAGTGGTCAGATGATGAAGTCCAGGCAAACATTAATGTTCCGATTGGTTGCGGCCCAATATTAAAAATTAGAAGAATACGACGCAAAATAATTACTGAAGGTAAAGCTGAATTCAAAGCTACTGAGTCAGTGGTGGTAACTTTTGACGGACAAATTTTGCCCAAGCGCATTTTTATGTGTTATACTTCTTTACCTGTAGAGTTGTACATTTTCCCGACAATACAATGTTTCAATTGTTGCCGCTTTGGTCATGTCAAAGATAACTGTCGTGCACATTCTGGGCCAAGGTGTTACAAATGCGGTCAAGGACATTCAGGAGCAAGTTGTGCAGTGTCAGAAGAACAAGCTTATTGTTGCTTATGTAAAGGTCCTCACTTTGCAAATAGCAAAAAATGTTTAGAATTTGAAAGACAAAGGTCCATAAAAGAATCTATGGCTAAGAACTGCCTGTCGTATCTGGAAGCAGCTAAGCTTCACCCGCCTATATCTCGGTTATCGTATGCGGATGCTTTATTGTCATCTCCGAGCGTGCCACCTTTGGCTTCGGCTTCTCGTAGTACCATAGAAAATGACAGTCAATCTTCCAATACCAGCAATAATCATTTCTCGTACAAGAAAACTGTTTTTACCGAAAGAAAATCTTTACCTAAACCCGGAGTTGGCTACGACAAGGTAGCTCACGCAGCCTTGGTTGCTGATAGGAATATGCCTGCACCCTCCAATGGATGTGCCATCATCCAAAATAATAATACATCTGAAATGTCAATCACAGATTTAATTATGGCTCTTATTAAATTATTGTCCCAATGTAATGTTAATAACAATAATGTACCGTCCAACGCTGCGTCTTTACTTGACACTTTTTCTAAAACACCATCCGTTAATGGACCAGTTGGCCATTGCACTGCAGTGGAATTGTCTAAGCATTAATGCTAGAAAAAATGAACTTGTTCATCTTGTAAATAAATATAAACCTTTTATAATAGGTTTACAGGAAACCTGGCTAAAACCTGAATATACATTTAAGATTTCAGGTTACGCTTGCCTCAGAGAAGATTGTTCGTCATCCTCTTAATTTTTCTCATTTTATTCTTCCTTCTCATAGTACCAATTTGTTTATGATTGCAGCTATTGTAAATAATATTTGTTTTGTATCTATATATATACCTAAACCTTGTTCCGCAGTCTTTCGTGAACTAGATTCTATCATATCTATTTTACCTAAGCCGTTCGTTTTATTAGGCGACTTTAATGCCCAACATCCCTCTTGGGGAAGTACTGCACCAAATGCTTATGGTCTCCATATTTTGGATCTTATAGATTCTCACAATTTATGTATATTAAATAATGGCTCTCAAACCCGTCGAACTTCTCCTGCCCAAGGTTTTAGTGCTCCGGATCTTACTATCTGCTCTCCATCTCTAGCCCCTACAATTAGCTGGAGCCCCTTATCATCTACTTACGGTAGTGATCATTATCCCATATCTCTTACATTTCCATTCCGGTTGACCCCTAGTATTAAGCGTTCTTCCTTTCTAAAACATAATCTCAGTAACGCGGATTGGGTTACTTTTAGTTCTATATTGGAAAGTAGAATTTGCTCTCTTCCCAAAATTGACCAGGACTCTGAAACACAATGTGCTGAAGCACTTGCCAAAGCATTTATTGAAGTCGCCGATGAAATTTTCCCAATAAAAAGCAGACCCTCTGGTTACATCCCATCCCCTCCGTGGTGGGATAGTGATTGCACAGAAGCTATCAGAAGGAGAAAGGAAGCAGAAATAATATACCGTGAATTGTCTACAGATGAAAATTTTAATTCATTATCTATAATTATGAAAGAAACTAGAAAGTTATTTAAGAAAAAGAAGTATGAAAGTTGGAAGGATTTCTGCTTGGCTCTGTCTCCTGATACTCGGCCATCCCTAGTGTGGCAGAGTATCAGAAGATTTAGATCCGCTTTCAGAGATACTAATTCAGGTTTCCTTCCTTCTTCTTTGATTGATCCTTTCTTGGATCGGCTGGCGCCTCCTTTTGTGCCTCAGAACATTATATTACCGGCTATATCTCCGACTACTTTTGGTATCGGCAGTCTTTTTTCTCTTGAAGAGCTCAAGGGTGTTCTATCACAGGTAAAAGATTCTGCCCCGGGCTGCGATGGGATCCCGTATTCCTTCTTGAGTCATTTAAATGATAAGGCCCTTTCATACTTTCTTGAACTCATCAATTCAATTCTAATCACTGGTAATATCCCATCTGCTTGGAAGATCCAAACAATAATCCCCATTCTCAAACCAAATAAAGATCCTTCTGAGGCTACCAATTACCGCCCCATTGCTTTATCTTCAGTTCTGATGAAGATTGCAGAGCATCTGGTTAAGATACGCCTTGAATGGTACATTGAAAATGGGAAGTTGTTGGGTAGCAGTCAGTTTGGTTTTAGAAGGGGTAGAAGCACGATTGACAACATTGCTATATTTGTGACTGACATTAGATTAGCTTTTACGCTTAACCATTCCGTCATAGCGGCTTTCTTAGATGTTAAGTCTGCTTATGATAGTGTTGACTTATCAATCCTTTTGTCTAAACTTAGGACTTTGAATGTCCCAAATATTCTGTCCAATTTTATTTATAATATGTTATCTGAAAGGTGTATTAATTTGCCTCTTGATAACTCTAACTCAGCCACAAGACTAGTATGGAAGGGATTACCACAGGGATCTGTATTGAGTCCTTTATTGTATAACATTTTCACCCACGATTTAGAATCCTCAATCGGGGACAGGGTAAGTATCCTTCAATTCGCTGACGATTTGTTGCTTTATTGCACAGATCGTGATATTCCTGTTGCGTGTTCCTCTTTATCCTCTGCTCTCTCTGGACTTAAAACATGGCTTGATTCAAATGGCCTTGAGATAGCCCCATCTAAGAGTTCCGTTATGGTATTTACCAGAAAGAGAGCTCCTCCTCCTTTCTTTGTCTACTATGATGGCTATTCTATCCCGGTTAGGAATGAAGTTAAGTTTTTAGGTGTTGTTTTGGATACCCACTTAACAGGGAAGGCCCACTGTGATTTCATAGTAGGTAAATGTGAACGTAATCTAAATATTTTAAGATGTTTGTCAGGTGTATGGTGGGGTGCCCATCCATTTACTCTTAAGCTTTTGTATAATGCTATCATTAGAAGTGTAATAGATTATGGCTCTTTTGTACTGGCTCCTGGTAATAGCACTGCATTCGAAAAGCTGGATGCCATTCAGTCTACAGCGTTACGAATAATCTGTGGAGCTATGAAATCTAGCCCCATTAATTGTCTTCAAATTGAATGTAATGATGCTCCTTTATTCTTACGCCGACAGTATCAATCGGATAAATTTATTTTCAGAGCCTTTCAGTTGGTAAATCATCCTCTACGGTCTAAGTTAGAACAACTGTTTGACGATGTCAACTCGACAACATATTGGGCACATAAATCGATCCCTTGTTTAGTCAAAAGTTATCAAAAGTTTATTTACCTTAAAGCACCTACTCATCAAACTGTAGTTTACCCTCTATTTTGTAGCAGCTTTGTTTCCCTAATATTAACCCCTTCCATTCATCTCAATATTGGAATAAGTAAGAATGAACCAGAGGCGAAACATTCTTTCAATTTTGTCAAGGAACGCGATTGGTCTCATTTTCACCACATTTTTACTGATGCCTCGAAACAGTGTCAAAGTGGCTGTGTTGGTGTTGGCGTTTTCCATCAACAATTTAACATAGTCCAAAAGATTAAACTTCCTGCCGAAACTTCAGTATTTACAGGGGAATGTTTTGGTCTGTTTAAAGCCGTGGATTATATTTTGACGGTCAAACTTAAAGAAACGATTATTTTCTCTGATTCACTAAGTGCTCTTCAGGCTTTGGCTAAATTTCCTTTTAAATCAAAAATAGTTTATCCCATCATTATAGAAATCAGAAACCTTCTTCACAGGTGCCATTTATTAGGTTTTTTTAGGTTGAATGTGTTAGACGGAAATTAAACTAATACGATTTTGGAATCACTGTTTACTTTCATGAGGTTCTACATTAGATTTGACAGGATTGGATTAATATTAAAACAACTGAAAACAACCCGGTGAACACAAACACAGATTAACAAGAGAGAAAGAAATATGGCGACACCGGAAAAGGTAGTAGGTAGTGCCAACCAAAAATACATTTAATCATAGAGGCGGGCGGGCGCTCGGATTGGCCGTCCGCTGCGTGTTTGTAAATGTGCGTTATTTAAAAGTAGAGGTGCCACATCCTCCCCCTTCAAGTCTCCAGACCGTCCCGGTCGCGACTTGGGTCTACCCTTCTTACGTGACACCACCGGCGTGGTATCACCCGAGTAAGGAGTGAGAAGACTGGTATGATATTTGCCTCGAAGAGAACCCTCAGCATCCTCCAACTCGTAGGTAGTAGCCGAAACCACTCTACGCACCCGAAAAGGTCCGATACGACGTGGGCTGAACTTCTTCGTGACTCCTTTTGCAGCATCGCTTAGAGCGTGATTAGTGACAAGGACACGATCACCCACCTGGAAACGAATACCCTCTCGACGACTCTGGTCGGCGGTTTCCTTGCGGAGGTCTTGTTGATGCTCTTGCCTAAAACGTACCTCTTTCAAAGTCTCTACAAATCTTCGCAAATATGGAGTGATTTGCGGGACGAAATTTTCCTTCTCCACAATGGAGCGGATATCGTTAATAACATCGTAGGGAGAACGCAGTTCCCTAGCGAAAGTTAAATAAGCGGCCGTATGACCGGTGCATTGATTATATGTAGTGTTAAGTGCGAACCTAACAGCACTTAAATGTTGAGGCCAATCTCGGTGGTCAGAATTCACGATAATCGCCAGCATAGCCTTCAGGTCTCTGTTTTTACGCTCAGCAGGGTTGGCCTGGGGATGGTAAAATGGCGTCAAGTTTTGTGCGATCCCCTAAAGCGAACATGCATTTCTGCATCACGGCGGACACAAATTGAGTCCCGTTATCCGAGATAATACGACGCGGAAGTCCGTATCTTAGGAAAAACTCTTCAATAAGGACGCGTGCACAAGCCTCTGCAGTCGCCTCCTGTAACGCATACAGCTCGACCCAGCGCGTTGATACATCCTCCACCAGAAAGATCCACCTCTCTCCTCGACTTCCCTCCGGAAGTGGACCAAAAAGGTCCATAGCCAATACCTCAAACCGTTGGTGTAACACAGGCGTTTGCAGCAAACCAGCTGGCTTCTGGTTGCTCGGCTTGAATGCCTGGCAAAGGTCACAAGACTTCAAATACTGCATCACATACTGCCGCATCTGGGGAAAGAAATAACGCTCCTTGATCTTTTTAAGAGTCCTATCTACACCCAGATGACCAGCTGTAGGCGCATCGTGGAGTTGCTTCATAAGCTCCTCTCGCATCGACTGCGGAACCACTAACTGCGGCTCCTCTGAGTCACCATCGGGATCCACCCGATATAACACCCCCTGGGAAACATAATAGCCTCTATCAGTCCAGCGCGTAAAACCCTGATCCTCTTCCTCGAAGTCCTTCAAGATTCTCGCGATCTCCGGATCCTCCAACTGAGCAGCACGGATTTCAACAGGCCCGCGGTGAGGTAAGTCTACTGAAACAGGACAAATGGAACAGGTCTCCCGCTCTTCCGAAAACTCTCCGACTGGTCGACTAAGTGTGTCTGCAACGACATTAACACGCCCAGGTGTGTATTCTAGTTTTAAGTTATATGACTGAATTTTCATAGCCCATCGAGCAAGACGTCCACTCGGTGTCTTTATCGACAGAAGCCATTTTAATGGCTGGTGGTCAGTACCAATAATTACAGGCGAACCCTCTACATAACCCCGGAAGCGCTCTAAAGCCCAGATCACGGCTAACGCTTCACGCTCTGTCGTGCTGTAGTTGCGTTCAGCACTTGTGAGTAGCCGACTGGCATATTCTATGGGTCGTTCTGTAGTGGGGCTGTCTCCTTGCATAAGCACTGCTCCGAGTGCATGAGAGCTAGCATCCGTTCGAAGGATAAATGGTTGACTAAAATCAGGTTGTTGAAGAATTGGCGCGGAGGCCAACCGACCTCTGAGTTCCTCAAAAGCTCGAACTTGCGGATCTTCCCATACCCAACACTGATTCTTTCGAGTCAACATCGTCAACGGTTGAGCTATCTTAGAAAACTCTGGAATGAATTTCCGAAACCAAGAGCAACTCTGCAAAAATGTCCTCAACTCCTTGAGATTTCTTGACGGATCCCTACACAACACGGCGGATACCTTGTCGGGGTCAGGTTCAATGCCCTTCGCCGAAACGACATGCCCGAGGTAAATTACCCTCTCTCTCGCAAAGACGCACTTCTCTCTGTTCGCTCGCAAGCCGAACAGGCGAAGTCGATCAAGGACACGTCGAAGATCCTCCAAGTGTGACTGTAGGTCAGATGAGATGACAAGTAAATCGTCCAAATAGGCGAACACGCACACCTGCATACCGGTTCTAAACCTATCAATAAGGCGTTGAAAAGTCGCTGGCGAGTTTTTTAAGCCAAACGGCATCCGACGAAACTGAAACGTTCCAAAGGGAGTCGTAAAAGCCGTTTTATGTCGATCCTCTGCAGCGACAGCCACCTGCCAATAACCTGCACGAAGATCTAGCGTGGACATCACGCAAGCACCTGAAGCAGGCGCTACCACTGACGAAGACAACAACTCGTCAATGAGCGGAAGAGGATATTTATCGGTCCGAGTCACGGCGTTCAACCGGCGATAATCCACGCAGAAACGGATTTCTCCGTTCTTCTTGGGAACCAAGACAACCGGCGAGGCCCACTCTGACTCAGCCTCCTCAATAACTCCTTCTTCCAGCATTTTGTCAAGTTCAGCACGAACGATTTCTTTTTTAGCTGGTGATAGCCTGTACGGCGGCACGGCGACTGGAGCGCTGTCACCCGTATCGATACGGTGTACTGCATACTCAGTAGGCGCTCCCCCTGGAGCGAAGACATCTGCGTACTCATCGAGTACCTTAGAAATCATCTTCCTTTCCGACGTCGTCAACATCGTACCTTCATCCTCACGCAGACTTAAAGATGATACAGCCTCCACGTGGTTAACTTCAAAGCTGAAAGGGAAAGAAACGCCCTTGAGCCTATCCAAAGTATACCTACCATGCTGGAGGTCAAGTATCATACCAGTTCTGTATAGAAAATTGGTCCCTAATAGGGTATCCGTGGCACCAGGCAACACCACAAATTCGGTGGGCACCACTACACCATTTAATTGAACATCAGCTGTAGCAATCTCTACTAACTGGTCAATTATAGCTCCATTAGCTAACTTAATTTCTAAGTTCTTACTACTAAATGTGTGTCCGTTTTCACAAAGAACCTTTTTTAACGATTCACTCGCGACAGATATTTTCGCACCAGTATCGACAAGCACTTTACCAACTGCACCATGCACTTTAATTTCTACCATTGGCCGTGGTTGTGAGTCCAAAGACTTTAAATCCACAGTTTGGAACGATGTTGTCCACGTCGTCGGCGCTGGATGCTGAGCCGTCGCCTTACACGTAGTACAGTTAGCTCTGATGACGCCAGGCGCACCGCACCCAAAGCATACCAAGGCGGGGGATGGTGACTTCACCTCGACGTTGCTCTCGCTGTGCTCTCTAGGAGACCTCTTAGCCAGTTTCGGGCAAGCAGACCGTTCTTGTCCAACTTTCTTACAATATTTACACCGGGGCTGTCCCTTGGCATGACTCATAGAAGTAGATGGAGATGAAGATCCGAAGGTAGATGAGGTAGTTGCACCAGGAGCTGAAGAAGACGCAGTCGGCGCACGTGTATGGGAGCGCACCCGTCCCTCATCAAATAAATCCTCGACAGCGCGAACCTTCTCTAAGAGCTCAGCGAACGAAGAGAACGATGACCTTGGCACTCTTTCCCGTATACGACGACTAAGGATACCGTAGACCATATCAATCTGCACT
Source organism: Pectinophora gossypiella (assembly GCF_024362695.1). NCBI lineage: Eukaryota > Metazoa > Arthropoda > Insecta > Lepidoptera > Gelechiidae > Pectinophora > Pectinophora gossypiella. The sequence continues at coordinate 9,504,075 of NC_065413.1, read as the reverse complement.
GGGTTCTCTGGCAGTGTATTCGGAGGCAGCTGTGCTATCAAGGCTCTAGCTTTCGTTATAAAAATATCTGTTGGTTCTTCTCCCTGGACGCGAGCAAAGATTTCTTTATATATCTTATGTGGGGGAAGGCGAACTCCATAAGTTTGTGTCAGTAAGTACAGAGCCTCAGTCCAAGTAGCAACTGAAGATTTCACACCTTTCCACCATGTCGCTGCTAAATCTGTTAAAAGCATTGGTAATCCTCTTAATGCTATGTCGTCGTCCATCAGTACACAGTCTTTGTAAATGCATATAGCATCGATGAATGCACCCACATCAGAATCCCGTTTTCCATCAAATCTGGCGGTACATCCTGCAAAATTACTTGTAGAAGATGGTTTCATCATCGACATCATTCGATTAAACTGTTCATCTGTCATTGCAAACATCGGTTGTGGTACAGGAAACCCTGGAAAACCAGGTATAGGCGGCGACTCCTGTGGAGCAGGCGAAATGTTCTCTGAAGGCGTGGTCACGCCCCCATGCGCATCCTCTGGCTGCTGTGTCACAGTATCAATACGCCCCAAACTATTGGCCCTAGACCGTGTCAACACCATTTTTCTTGTTTATTTTATGAAGTACACAACAACAAAAGTTTATAAACAATCCCGTCTTATCACAAAATACTATACTAGTCTTTATCACTGATAAGATTCCGGATGTAAAAAATATAAAGTTTATAATAATGAGAATCACTCAAATAAAGTTCACAAAATATGGGAATCACCCATCAATTAAAATGTCTCTTCTTATCACAAACCTCTGTTTTCACTGATAAGATTCTATTTGGAAAATAGAACATGTAGAAAGTTATTTAAAATATTCACTAATTAAAGTTTAATATTATTTTTGTTATCACAAAAGTTTGCAACTTTATCACTGATAATTGAGGTTATTTATTTTAAAATGTTCACCAATATTTAATTGTAAATGTTTTAATTGTCCTGATATTATCACAAAAGTATTATCTTTATCACTGATAACAACAGAGCTTTATAATGTTCATTAATAAAAAAGTATTTAAATTGTCCCAATATTATCACAAAAGTATTATCCTTACAACTGATAACAATCTTTATCACTGATAACAACGGAGCGTTATAATGTTCATTAAATAAAAGATTATTTAAATGTCCCAATATTATCACAAAAGTATTATCTTTATCACTGATAACAACGGAGCGTTATAATGTTCATCAATATTATATAGATAATTGAAAATAGTCCTAATATTACCACAAAATATCTAACTTTATCACTGGTAGGTATAGAACTTTATAATGTTCATCAATATTATATTGATTATTGAAAATAGTCCTAATATTACCACAAAATATCTAACTTTATCACTGGTAGGTATAGAACTTTATAATGTTCACCGATGGGTTCAAATGTTCTCAAAATGATTCTACAGTCCAAATTATACAGATATCACTGCAGAACTTTTCCAGAGTTCAGTCTTAGGTAAGATGTCAAATCAATAGTAAAAGTAAGGTCACTTCCCTTGTATGCCGGCTAATGTAAACCACGGGGCGCGCGGCGCTCGGCGCACGCTCAGCCTCGGCCCTTAGCGTTCGCAGGCAAGCGTTACAAATGCTCAGCCTCGGGGAATTCCCGTCAGGCGAACAAATGACAATGACAACCGACGTTCCGCCCGCCAGCCAGCTCTTCAGCCGCGGCGGTCAGGCGAAACCAGGAACGTCTAACACACTCACACACAAAGTACAACGCGGCGGATGCGTGATCAGTTCAGATCACCAGAATCCCAAGCACGTGTTTCACTGTTCAACACTTCATAAAGTTCAACTTTCATTCGAACTCGTTTGTTCGTGCCGAACGTTGGGCAGCCAAATTTAGGTTGAATGTGTTAGACGGAAATTAAACTAATACGATTTTGGAATCACTGTTTACTTTCATGAGGTTCTACATTAGATTTGACAGGATTGGATTAATATTAAAACAACTGAAAACAACCCGGTGAACACAAACACAGATTAACAAGAGAGAAAGAAATATGGCGACACCGGAAAAGGTAGTAGGTAGTGCCAACCAAAAATACATTTAATCATAGAGGCGGGCGGGCGCTCGGATTGGCCGTCCGCTGCGTGTTTGTAAATGTGCGTTATTTAAAAGTAGAGGTGCCACATTTTTCAGTGGTGTTTGCTTGGGTTCCCAGTCACTGTGGCATTGGTGGGAATGATAGAGCTGATCATCTGGCTAAGGATGCAATAGAGTGTGGTGACATGGTGCCCTACAAAAATTATTCCCATGACTTAATGGCACTTCCTGCTTCGTTTCTCCACGATGCCTGGAAAGACGAATGGGAGAAAAGTAGTCAAAGCAAAGGCAAATTTTATGCTTTAATCCAACCTAGCTTACTTTCTAAACCGTGGTTTTTCCGATTTAAATTTAGTAAAAGGGCTACAAGTTGTCTTATCCGTATGCGGTTAGGACACACTAGTAGCCCAGCTCAACTCGCTAAATTTGGTATAATAGACTGTGCTATATGTGACTGCGGGCTGGACGTTGCCGATGTTAACCACATATTTCTTGCTTGTCCTATAAATAACACTAATATTTTATATCGTAATTTACTTTCTATAAATATCCCTTTACCTACTAGTATCCCTATCCTTCTTTCATATAATAACTTTGATATATATAAATTCTTATCCATATTTATCTGTGTTAATGATATAAAATTATAATCCTATCTTATAATATATATCCCCATCCTCTGATCCTTCTTCCTAAATTCCTGTTTCACTAAATTCCTTTTATTTTTATGAAATGTTTCCTCGTTTTGTCGGTGGCAAATACGCAAACCGCGTCATGCCAAAAAAAAAAAAAAAAAATGAAACAAAACGTTAGTATCTTTTATTAGTCTGTGCTTGGTCTGTGCTAGTCTGTGGCATGTAGGAACAAGATTATAGCCGGATTTTTTTCCAAAAATTTGTAAAATACGAATAATAATTGTAAGTACATTAATATTATGTCATATTAGCATATATTTTTTACTTCTTGATCCTAATAACTAAATGTTCTTGATAAATACTCTTTATTATTCCGTTAAGTTGTTACAAACAACAAAATTCTGCTGTTTGATATTATATTGCGTGCAGAACAAAGGGAATTTAATTCACTTAGTCCAGAATGTAGTAAATATATTCTCTTTGGTGTGCAGCATTACCTATACCCCTTCTTATTTCTCGTCTCCTTCGTTCTAAGCTGTATACCGTTACTGCGAAAGCGGTGAAAAAGACATAGCTCTTGTCTCTTTTGCGTTAGGCGATGTATTATATCTCTGTCCTGCTGTCATTCTAATCATGCTAATTTAAAAGGGTATAACATTAGTTATTTTTTTTCTCAGATATACCTTTATGATCTGAACGGTGAACTACACAATGAACGGTGGTCCCAGTGGCGAAGGTGCAAAAATTGAACAAGTTGTGACTTCTGCTGGTAATTCTTGGATAATATGCAGGTCTAAGTCACACTCAGGTCGGATATATTATTTCAACACTTTAACAGGAGAAGCAGCATGGAATTTAAGTGAAGCAGAGGTAAGAATGTTTTTGCTTTTACTTTCACACAGTGTAATTAATTTACTTACATGTTACAACCTTTTTATTGTATTGAACTCTGCTCAAATGGCTGTTGGTTTTGTTACTTCATAACTAATATTTAGTAAATTAATTACATTATATATTTATTTATATCAAGGTATATTTAATTCATCTGAATATTCAGAGCCAGGGGATGTGAGGGTACGAATTGTGGCCATTTTTGGTATTGTATCCAAAGACTGCCAATTTCTGTTACTCCCTCCTGGGAGCATGGCATAAGCAGCAAATTCATTATGATTACTCATCATCACTAATTCAAGAGCCACATTCTTGTTGGTGTAGCATTCTCCATGCTACTTTTCTAGGGAAAATAGCAGTACTCTGTCTGACGCGACTGGGATGGCAGTGCCATCATGCCACCCAGAATAGTCTATTTCTAAGCCTTACTAGGACTCCTGTCCTCCGCCTCTGAATAGTAATACTGCTGCCCTCTGATTTTGATTTTGCTTATGATAACTCATAAGTAACTCAAGCTTCTCGAGTGTTGGGATCAAGTCTGTTCGAGCCTTACATCCCAACAGGGTATAAAAGGATTAGAAGAAAGAGACCCATAAGTAAAATAGTATTATATTATGAATATTAATGATGCAAAGGGAATTTAGTTAGAACAATCCATATTAAAGTTTTAGTATATCTCTAAAAGTAAATAGAATTTTGTTTTTAAAAGATTTTTTTTTATTGTGAATAATTTATAGTGAACAAATAAAGTTTTATTGTTTTGAAAATTTCAGATTGAAAAGGCAAAACACAGGACAAAGGACCTTGCTAGCCATGCAGGTATTGATGGTTGTCCAGAACCTAAAGAACCACCAACAGACAATCCAAATGATCTGCCTGACCTTCACAGGAGACAGATGTCTGAATGTATAAATAATAAGTTCCCTACACAGCAATACCAACAATCTCCTATTATTGTTCCTTCGTATGGTCTTGTTGCAAACCCTATGAATTCATTGCTTCCTTTTGGTATTAATGCACAAAACAATAATTACAACAGCAATGTGTGGGCAGTGCGACCTCAGATTTATATAGCTCCATCCATGTCTTTGTACAATCAACCCGAACCATCATACCATGTAGGCTATAGGAGACAACATATTCCAGCAGCAAGTACCTCTACTTACCATTCAGATCGCTTCCAACACACGAGAAACACAACATTTAAAACACCACATAGACATTTTGAAAGGAACTTTGGACAGAGGAAAGACAATAAGTTTGTACAATGGGACTTGCAGAAGAATTCAAAATCCAACTTGGGCAGTAATGACTTAAGAAAATACTTAAGAGCTAAAAAGCATCAGAAAACCTTAAGCCAATATGAAAATACTGAATTGAAAGGTAACTGTTTGGAGTTTATTTTTTTATTATTTTGAAATACTAATTATGTCGCATAACAAAATCAAATATATCATATGTCAAAAATTATGATGCAGATGGTCACAACAGTCAAAAACCGGAAGCAGTCAGTCAGCGTGACTGTAATGAGAATCAAAATGAGAAGGACGACCATGGCGATGCAGACAATGACTGGTTAGAGGTAAGAAGACAGATGTTTTTTTTCTATTAGGAATAGCTTGTGGCTTTTCTGTTCTGAGCTTGTGGCACACCCCGGACGTTTCATGCAAAACACTTTGCTTTACACAGACACTACACATTGACGTTATTGTACATGCGTATCTGTTTGTGTGATGTCTGACGCCCATACGATTGACAACTAAAGTAAGAGAAAGGGGGTGAGGTAAACCTAGCTCAGCCGCTGGTGGGGAGCGGGGAGTTGCCGTTCTATACATAGTATTGTTCCTTATTCTATGGTTGTGGTGAAAGTGTTTCTTTGGGATGCTTTCACAGATAGCCTGGAGTGCGACAGACGTAAGGTGTGAGCAAAATCTTGCAACATGATTATATATGTATTTGTTTGTTATAGGACAACATTCTCATTGAAGGAGGCCAGTTAAAATTTGATGTGACTAATCTTAAAAAGCTGGCTAAACCAAACACAGATCCCGCCTGTTGGTACATTGCGGCTGATAAGGATATATTACTGAACAACTTAACCTTTCTGAAAATTCTTTGCCAATCAGGTAAACCATCATTCTGCTTAGCTATGTGGAAATTAATTTATAGATTTAGCTTTTCAAAAGGCTTAAATTTAAGCCTTAAAGCATATAGACGGGACGTTTTATTACACTGCAGTAGATATAATGATCAAATTTTAATAGAAGTCAAATATTTAAGTATGTAGGTGAACTTGGGGGGGGGGGGGGGGGGTTTCAAATAGCTTCCGGCCAAGTAATTATTGCCATTGCAACAAAAGCAAAACGCTTAAAAAGGCCACATCGAAACAATTCATTTAAAAAGCAATATTGCTATTTGACATTCGCAAGGGGCACTTATTTTTATATGTGCAAAAATGACAAATTGCAATATTGCTTGTGGCCTTTTAAACCCGCCGTTTTATGTGGAGTTTAAAATTTTGTTTGTTTTTAAAACTCATAAAACTGTACATTTATCTTAAAGTATGCATTTGTTTTAGACGAGGTCTGTCATGTAATGGTGCCTGAAAAGGTTGAGCTGGAGCTTCGTGAAGTCGCACGCGAGGATACTGGCCGGATGGGCAAGCGAGCCCGCCGTGCTTGCGTCTTCCTCTTGCAACACCAGGATGCTGGATTCGCTGTTATAGGTAATTTTATCCGCTGTTTATATAGGCCAGACCATAGACTCACCCCAGACACCCCATGGGGGCGTAGATGACTGTTATAATCATCCTCATAGATTAATCGTCGCCCGCGCTGCTGGGGTGATCTGCATCATATAATGTTTGGTATGAGATAGCTTTAGCTAAGCTAGCATGCTTTCTTCGGTATTGTACCATCGAAACTTTAGTTGGTACTCAAGAAAACACGTGGCATCAGTTGTCGTAATCAAATTATTAAATCAATGTTTTAAAGTTTTTAGAAGTAGTTTTTGAGTCATCTTATAATCTTACATATAAATGGTACTGTGAAAGCAAGATAATAAACATCATCATCATGATTTCCCTAGCTTCCGCCCCGCCTCGGATCCGCTTACCTAACCTGAAGATTTGACAGGTCAGGTTTTTTACAGAAGTGACTGCCTGTCTGACCTTCCAACCCGCGAAGGGAAAACCAGCCCAATACAGGTTAGGTCACATACCTCCGAAAATGCATTTCTCGGGAATGTGGGTTTCCTCACGATGTTTTCCTTCCAAACATGAATTCGAAAACAAATTCGACAATCATTGGTTTAGGCCTGTGCTGGATTCGAACTTGTGACCTCAAAGAGAGAGGCGTTCTACCAACTGGCAATATAATAATAAAGAACGATAAATTATGCTATACACAGCATTACAGGAGTAGTAATAACATTCTAACCATTTGTTTCTAGGCAAAGCAACTTGTGACGCGGACAACACGAGAAGCCAATACCTTATTAACTGCTGCAATAACTTGTCAGAGCAGAATTTCCATGTAGTAAGTTCCCTCTTACATTTATTTATTTCGGCGGAGTATCACGCCATCGTGAAATCGGTGGTGTATTTTTTTTTATAAAATAATATTGACTGGAAATGTAGTGGAGAATAAATCGTTAATAGAATAAATTGTAGAAGACCTTTACGGCCTTTCTTACGCCTATAATTTAAGAATATTCAAGTAATTATTACTAAGTATTTTATATAATCAAAAATAAAATCAGTGCCTATCAAGTATTCCGATTAAAACACATTTTTTTTCTAGATACTACTCTCTAATGAAAATGAACTTAAAAATCTGAAAAATACCTCAAAGGTACCTATTTTTACGATTACTGAAATAAAGGAATTCATGGCGAAGCCTTTCATAGATAACAATGTAACTAAAGTTAAACCACCTGAGAAATTTGCACAGGCACCTATAAGAATAACAATATCTAATGATTTAAACGAAACTGGTACTAAAGACACTAGTTTTACTGACAAAGCAAATCGGAAAACTGAAGCTAAGACTGAAGTTCCTTTGGTAGACACATGCAATAATACTAAAATAGCAGAGCCCGAAAGTGTTAGCAATGTGTCTGATTCTGGATCATCATTGAAATGTATTGCTGAAATAGGAATTCAGACAGACATACCTTTCTCAGCTGCGGAGCTTCCGAAGACGACTGATATTGTGGTGAACTTTTCGAAACCTGATGAGTCTAGACATGTTCCAACAGTTTCTGATCCAAAACAGGCTAATGGCATAAGCACTAAAACTAGACGGCCAATACGACTAAATAGAAGCGTATCTAATAAAAGTTCAGCTGGCAGTGAAGATAATACCGAACAAAATAAACAATTCAAGTGGCGAAAAAGAAGAAATGTGCTAAGCACTCCAACAGATGATTCGAATTTGTCTTCGGTCAAAAGTTGTACCGTTACACAGAGCAGCAAAGAACCTGCGAAAATTAATGATAATACCGATACTGAAAATAAAAATTCAAACCTTGAAACGGTACAACAGTTACCGCACGACAGGTCCAATGACTCTAGCAGTAAACGCACTAACGATGACAACGCAGACGGCAGTGAAACCAGTAGTATAGTAAACAGAAACACGACAAACGATAGAATTATCATCGAAGAAACATCCACATCTGGAGTTATATCAAATACAGTTAGTACTGTCGATTCAGAGAGTGAAAGCGAGAGGAGATGTGTATTAGATCACAGTTGTAATGAAATAAATGAAACAGACACCTACAAAAGTGTGATGTTTGAGGTAAAGGATAAGAAAATGGAGGATTATTTGAAAATCAAGTATGATGAATGGATTTCGCGCTTTATTCAAATAATGGAAGAAGTTCTAACGCAAGTGTTGCGGCAAAATAAGAGTTTTCTTTGTAAAGTTGTATACAAGTTGTACGGCGGCGGGCCGTGGACGGTTCGTGATGCTGCAGCGTGTATTAAAATCAGGTTCCGTTGCGACAGTAACGTCGTGGAAGCTGCCAATAAATTAATAAACATTTTTGTAACAATAAGTGACGATACAGGTACGTTCGGTATTATCTTTGAAAGTTGTATGTTTACGAAACTGGTGGTTAATTTATTTAAACATGCAATTCATAATTTCAGGCAGAATTACTACGAATTTATGCCCCTCGAAGTATATGCAGATGTACAGTTATGGTGTGAATATAGTCAACGCACTGCAGGTTCGTTAGAACATTTTTTTATTATGGAATTTACAACAACACGTGTTTGTACTGAATTTACACAGAACCGTAAAGGAACAGAGATGTACAGGAATCAACTAGTCAAAAGGAGAGAAAGGGAGAAAGTGTCTTGCCTCTCCCTTTCTCTTCGAGAAAATTCTTTTGTTCGCTGTGATTAGTCAATTCCACACGTCTTCGATCCAGAAGTGGGAGCGCACCTTAAGCACCATTATGTCGATGGCAGACCGCGAACCAAGTTTTGCTTAGCGCGCATAGCCGACGCAGTTTTCCATGATGTTTGCTTAGCTAACAGTCTGTACACAGCTATGGAATGTAAAGAGAGTCTCGATGTTAATGAAACGTGCTAGGAGCGTCAGCTATACGAGCCAAGCTTAAACTAACTTATGGTTTTGGGTTAGAATATTAAGATACTTAGATCTTATTTATTATATTTAGATTGAAAGAACTTTTTGTTTTCTTTTTAGTCGGTGATGTATGATTGTGAAGATTTAGAAATTGCATCTCAGTCGTTGGCGAAGCTATTGAATGATATTCAGAATCCTCATTTGGATTCCAGTCATAATGACACATTTGCTGACAACATCCATGAATCCACTGGCGAAGTTGATGAAGTACCTCGCTTGACAGAAAATGTTATACATGATAACTTTGAGCCTGATTGTGTAGAAAAGTCGCCTGAAGGTCCCAAGAAATACAATTTAAGGTCGAAGAGTAGGCTATCGCAGGTAACAACATACATTTCAAGTTTCTTTTTCATTAAGCATATAGTAGAAAATGAAGCTTTATCCGTAATGTTAGGAATACCGTCGACGTCGCGTGGATTATGTAGTTAATTTTTTTTGTAGTTTTTATTTTAATATATTTTTTTAAATTATTCTCTGAACTGTTCAAGCATTTATTACACCCACAGAGTCAAGATAACTCACCTGTTAAATTACTCCAGACCGCAGATAAACAAGACTCATTTTTCATGAGTCTGAATCTTAAAAAGAAATCAGACGAAATTAATAATCCTAATGTAGACAAAGGGTTATCGCTGAATTCTGAAAATGTAACTGATCATACTGAAGAATCTGTTAAAGAACTTGAAAAGTGTAGAGATAAATCCACAGCTAGCTCCAGTTACGTAAATAATAAGAATAATGCTGTAAGAGAACCGTTAGATTTGGACGAGTTGGATTATTCGGCGTATTATGAGAAGGTTGATAATTCTGATAAATTAAGCGAGGTTTCTGACGAATACTACAAAAAAGAATACACTGAAACACTACAAGGAACTGTAGGAAATGAAAATAATTCTCGAGATGACCGGGAATGTGATATCGGTGGTAGAACCGATGTAAAGGATGATATGAAACCAAGTGAGGATGACACAAATAAAGCTTTAAAAGTCCTTTTTAGTAAGATAATAAGAGAGGTTAAGCAAGCTTTGGTAACCGTACACACATTCTGGTACGTATTATTCCCTTTATCGTATTTTTAAACATGTTTTTCTGTTTCTTATCACTAATTTAAAACACATGACTTCCCACATGGAATCCGTCTCATGTTATTATTTATTATTTATTAAAAATAAGTACAGTACTTAATACATTTTTTTACAATTGACGGTGCAACAAAAACCAACTTTGGTTTATCCGTACACCGACATTCACCATCGTCGCTTCCAATTTGCAATATAATATCATGCTCGAACAAATAGTACAATAAATAAAGAACATGTAGTCCTTAGAATTGGTTTTTACAATATTTTTTTCATTTTAGTGTAAATACTCATAAAGAACTGCGTGACACTGAAATTGTAAACGGAAGAAAAATTGAGATGCTTAAGGAGACTGAGGAAGCACAAATGGTTATCGATAAACTATGCAGGTCACTTACCAGGTAACACAGATGTTTATTTACTGTCATTGTCTTTCACGTATCGTAAGTTTGAACGGCATTAGTTTTAGAACTGACTAAAGTAAGATTTAAGTTTTATGTCTAATAGAATGGGCACCAGTTCCACATACCGTTTACAGACACTACACATTGACGTTATCATAGTGACGTCTGACGCCATACGATTGAAGACTAAAGTAAGACCGAGGGGGTATGGGGGGGGGGGGGGTATGAGGTAAACCTAGCTTAGCCGCTGGTGGGGAGCGGAGAGTTGCCGTTGTATACGTAGTATTCCTTATTCTATGCTTATAATCCAGTTGATTTGTCAACATTATACATGATAATATTTATGTTTGTTACATCTATAAATCTCGCTGTTTCAGCGTGTTCCACCGAGAAAACTACACGCCTGAAAATAACATACGGTCTATTCTGAAACGAGCAGGGATTATCGATTCCGGCATCGACTGCGCTCAGTTGTGTGAATACAGGTATGTACGTGATGTAATGTACCTGTCTGTCTGTGTCTGTGGTGTCCGGGAGTAATAAATGTTTCTTTCTTTCTTTCGATACTAAACTCACGCCTATTTTCCACCGGGGTAAGCAGAGACTATTGAAATCCATGTGCTTCGATCCTGACGCACTTCTCTTGCTTCCTCCACATTCATCAACCGTTTCATACACGCACGCCGGTTCAGAGTATATCGTACTAACCTTTTCTAAGGACATATCCAATTTGGTCAATAATAATACTCTTGTTTAATATAATCTATTTCATAATTTACACAAACCACCGACCAATTACGAACAATTCGGCCCAAAAGGGGCGGGGCTTACGTCGTGACATAATGGTCTACTATGTACTCACGTCTTTTCCGCACCCTTCCGCCCCTTTCCTTTAGCGAAATAAACTATTGCTAACTCTTTCTTATTGCTTTAATTCTTTTTTATTTAGAATATTATTTTTTATTCATAGTATTTTTTGAGTCGTGGTCGCCCAGTTGGTAGAACGCTTGGCTCTGACTTTGAGGTCACAGGTTCGAATCCAGCACAGGCCGAACCAATGATTGTCGAATTTGTTTTCGAATTCATGTTTGAATCATAAATTACTCTCATGTGCTCAACGGTGAAGGAAAACATCGTGAGGAAACCCACATTCCCGAGAAATGCATTTTCGGTAGTATGTAACCTAACCTGTATTGGGCTGGTTTTCCCTTCACGGGTGGTAAGGTCAGACAGGCAGTCGCTTCTGTAGAAAACCGGACCTGTCAAATCTTCAGATTAGGTAAGCGGGTCCTGCGTATGTGTAATAACGGGATAATGCTAGGGAGATGAGTATTTTTTGTACATATCAACTCAAGCCTATTTCCCATCGGGGTAAGCAGAGATTATAAATGGAGTTGAGTTGATTTCTGTCAGAATTGGGACCAACACAACAGTTTTTGTATTTTGTCAGAAAACAGATATAATCCTAATTCTCTTTTTTCAGGGATGCTATAGGTAAATGTTTAGATCAGGCTAAACTGCTTCAAACGTCTGTGAGCCTTATACAAACTGCTATCAAGAATGTACCCATGTAATAGAACAGCAATAAATACTGCGATAGATAAATTAAGATAATAAAAAAGTAATGCCCGTAATTTTAAATTATGAAAGTAAGAACATCAGTATGGCTACCTGTATGTACTTGTACGGGGTGTTAGTGACATCGTAACGAATACTGAGGGGGATGATTCAGACCATGATTCTGAGTTAATATCAAGTGGAATTTTCCGCCGCAAAATTCATGATTTTTTAGTTTTATTTTCAATTCTATACTTTTGCGATCGAAAATTCTACTTGATATTAACTTAGAATAATGAGCTGAATCAGCCCCCTCAGTATTCGTTACGATGTCACTTACACCCCGTACAAGCACATACAGGTAGCCATACAATTAGGTATGGGTGTTAGTGACACCGTAACGAATACTGAGGGGGATGATTCAGACCATGATTCTGAGTTGATATCAAGTGGATTGCTTTTTATTTATTTTCCGTTCCATACTTTTGCGACGGAAAATTCCACTTGATATAAACTCAGAATCATGGCCTGAACCATCCCTCAAAGTTTTCGTTACGATGTCACGAGTTGATATCAAGTGGAATTGTCTGTCGCAAAAGTATGGAGAAAGTAATTAAAAGAAACACTAAAATTTTAATGATTTTTCTGACAGGAAATTCAGCGTAATATCTACTCAGAATCATTGTCTGAATCATCCCCGTCAGTATTTGCTACGGTGTCACTAACACCCTGTACTTTCTAGAGTTTAATTTTAAACACCTGAAAGATATGAAATTTAGAATCGATGTTTTTTTTTTCAGTTAAATATAAGTAGTAATCGCAATTCTAACGCAAACTTCTAAGATGTTCTTATAAAGGTTGTTTGAATGATAGATGCATGAAAAAACTATGTACATTACTTTCATTTACTATTACAGCATTGTGCAGCATTCTGGTTGTACAAGTATTTTAATATTGTTTTATGTTATATTTTAAGATTTTAACACTGTATGAACTGTATGTAAAATAAATGAGTGGTTGAATTACTTATATATTTAACACGTTCACTGTGTAACTGAAAATTAGATATAAACCCCACACAGGCCATGTATTTTTTTGACAAACACATTCATGTACGTAGACACTATGCAAGAAAAGATGTGCCCCACATGTGGGCCATGCACGTATGATATTTCAAATTTATTGCATCACAGGTGGTTCATACGCAGTGAATGTGTTAAGAAATACAGTATTTTATATAATTGCTTAGTAGGTATCTACTAGATATCCTCGGTTTATAGTGAAAACGGCGTAAGCGCCTTTTTAGAAAACGCAATAGGCTAGTTTCAATTTAAATAAATAATTGTAGTCTCAATGGAATTAATTGGAAGAAATCACAGTTTTGATGAAAATTACATTAAAATGTGAATTTTAAAAAAGGCGCTTGCGTGGTTTTCACAATAAGCCAACGATATTGTGGCTTCGAATCGTCTGGAAAATTAAAGTACTCTGCTTTATGGAATAATCGTTTTATTTAAATGTTAATTATATCCGTATTGATTGTACAAAATAAATAGTTTATATCTTTAATCAACATTCAATACATAAAAAGGCATTCATACAATTAAATTACAAATGCTCCCGTTTATGAATATGACATACGTGGCACATATTTGCAATGCAGTGTTATACTTGACTAGACACACTAATTAAATCCCTTCCCCTCCACCATTGCCTGTGCGCAGTATCTGGGGAACTGTATAACTGACAGCAGGAAGTCCGTTAGACCCTGAAATGTAAACAAGTATCTATTAGAAACACGGCTTTTAATTTATATTTAGTTAGGATTTACGCTGAAAAAGGTATAAAAAGAAAGGGTATCGCTTAGTGTTTTAATCCTATATTTTGATTATTAAAGAAGTAAGCAAACAACAGCGAATATTTATACCACCTGTATATTATATTATGAACAAAAAAGGACAAAAGCCGGTCTCCCTCGTGGTCCCACTAATAGGATAAATAAGTAGGACCATGAAAAAACGAGGGTTTTACCAGGAAATGACTGGTTGTTTAGCGCCTATGCGCTTCATAGAGCACGAAAAATTACGGTTCCGGTTACGGCTTTGCGTTAGCCGTCAGTGCTAATTACAAAACGTATGCATCATTTAATTATGGTAGCTATGCGACTTATTCTTTCCATGGTTATTTATAAATCATAATACAGGTAGGTATTAAGCTCTACGGCATCCCACCTCTCTACATTATTCTCGTCTTAGTGAAATCCCGGAAAACGCCTTTATAAAATATCACAGCGATTTTTACTAACGAAACCTCGCAACAGACAATGTTTAATTTAAATTCAAGTAAACATTTTTGGCCTCATTTTTTACATTAATTCGACATTAAAATTAATAATTGAAATAAATCGAGTTTTGTCGAAGTAAATACGTGGTTTTCACTATAAGACAAATCACGTGATAATTTTAATCCTAGTTTATAACGTTCAACTAGCGTTAAGTTTTTACGAGTATGGTAGGTACCTAGTAGGATCTATTCATAAACCGGGTATAAACTCTGCCCTTTTGCATGTCTCACGTTCAGATGACGTAAGTATTAGCATTATATAAGGTGATAAGTAGGTACTTACTTCTAATAATTTGAATACTTAGAGTTAACTATGTCATTTTGAAATACAATTCTGGCCTTCAAGTGTCCATTTCTTGCCAAGAGAATAAGCTAGCTTTAAGAACTAGATTTACAACGCCCTTAGGTAGTAGGCGAAGTTATACTATTGCAAAAAAACACGAGAGAAGTTAATTATGACAGTTACGAGTATTAGAATTGTCTTGTGCAAGTTATACTAACCGTTAACGGTTCTATGCAGACTGTGAAGGGAATTAGGAGAATGTAGAATCCGGCCGCAAATGTTGCCACCCAGAATCCCACGAATATCAGAATGATCAGCCATACTATGGAAAACACTATGTTGCCCATCTTCTGAAAACAATAAAACACGTGAGGCATGAATAAGTGTACATTGTATCTTTTTAACGTTTCGCTGTCCTAAAACGGAACTTGCATAAATATCTACGTACTTACCTATTACATAAACAGTCTATATATCCATGATCCGCTGCTGGACACAGGCCTCCCCTCATTCAACCGAAGGGGATATAGAGCATACTCCACCACGTTGGTTCACCTATTGAACCACCTGATTCAATAGGTGAAGCAGCGTGGTGACTTATTGATACATGAAAGTCAAGCCTCTATCTTTATTCGGGTGGGTAGAGCCACAAGTCATCAATAAGACAACGCGCAGTGACTCCTGATAATAACTTATTGCCAGAGAAGGGACTGCCAACGGACAAATCACCATGCAATATACGTAAACTAACGGCAAGACGGTCTCACAGTGTCCCAGGATCACGAACTAGGACCTCTAGATCGAAAGCCGATTGCATAGCTCGATACACCATGGAGATCGTTGGATTTGAATACGTACAAAACTAAGCAGGTCAATGGTCAAATCTTCATAGTGCTACTATAGGCTAAGTAATCAACCATGTTATCAGAATCTGGGATACCCGAAAACCTCCGATATTTGTCAATGATAAAGGTGCTCGAAATGAAAACATTCTACACAATATATGATATACATCGGTCGAGATTGTCTAGCCTAGCTATTGATCGGTTGCAAGCAATTAGTTCAGGATATGAAATTCTTATTTAAAGCATGCTGGATTCCGATTCGGTTACAAATTTTATTTCCTTTTGTAAATAACTAGGTTGTTATCGGCCAAAATTATCTTATCGCGTTTCACAGTACCTAACTTGCCCGGTGTAATGGTGCTCAAATATGTTAAACCACAAAACACCGATAGATTACAAATAAATTATCATTTTACTTTATAATACTTAGAAAAGTACTAATCGGTTTTTATTATGAAATATACCTATCAAAGAGTACAATTAGGCGAAGAATCTAAGCACGTTGTTTGTATCTTGTCGAACACGTCTCATTTACAGTAGGTAGGTCTTTTTAAATAATAATAATAAGTAAAACATGAAAGTTTAAATATAGATAATAATGTAAGCATCAAATTGTGCCACGCTTGTTTTGAAATACGATAAACGAGTTGTCAGTGAAAGTTTATCTATTTAAGTACTCATAGGATCTGGGGTCAACGAATCTCTGATTTAAGTTCGGTTCCTTTGCAGCGGATGTAACTGTTTGGATGCTCCCACTGAGAATGTAAATAAGCGTAGGTACCAGATACCGTTCAGCGTGGGCTCTGTTATTCCGATAGTTACGTGTAGGTCGTCGTAACTTTACGTCTATTTCGGATACTTATCGAAGAAATGTGCAGTATGATTGATGATCGTTAACAGTCTCAAACTATTCACGTGCTAATCCACTTTATCGGGTTACTGACTGAAATAGAACCTTGTTGGAAAGTTTTTAAAACAATTATAAAGGCCTGACGCATATTTTATAGCATGATATCATCATAGTAAGTAGTGTAAATGAGTAAACGCCACAATACAAATCACGGGTGTAAAGTACTTGTGACGGTCGCTCTAAACAAGCGTTTTAGATGCATGTTTCTCTTATTAAATTTAAAAATAGAAGGTGTAAACAAAGCGTACCGGTTTCCGTTGGTCCTTGCGTACGCGCACAACACAAACACTGATACGGCCAACCTGTTCTAAAGCTACTACGGGACTGCGACGCGTCGCATCGTAGTGGAACTACTTCTTACCTCATACATACCCTTATCTGGGTGACGGAATGTTGACGGTTCCGCCGCCGCGCCGTGTGCCTTATACGTAGGTACCTCCTACTCTACTACAAACACTCAATACAGAGCGGACGAGTTTCAATTTGACTAATTAAGACAATTTGAAAATTGCACTTTTCATGGCTCGCACATTAGTATTTAGGCATACTTATTTTACGTCTTTACACAAGTTTAAACTAGTACGTAATAGGTAGGCAAGGACTAACATTCTTTATCATTTCGAATAGTGCGCAAATGTAAATGATACCAAACCAAAGTATTATACCTAACTTACCTATCTCAGAGCAGGTTGTTGTAGGTAGCATTGGCGTAGGATAGGTAGGTACCTAACCCAGTGCAGGATATAAGAGGTAGGTAGGTAGAGATATATGTAAAACTATCGTCAAAAATAGATTAATAGAGATTAACGATTTTTCGCCATTCGAATTCAATGAAAAATATACCTATAACAGAATTCCGCAGATAGATATACCATACCGCACATAATATAAGCTCACGACTATTTCCCAATGAGGGACTTTCCAGGCCACGTTCCTCAAAAACAATATAGATGGCGCTGTTCGGTTTTTCTTTCGTGTTTAACCTTTTAATTTCATATTTAGATATAAGTAAGTAAGCATCTTTCATCTTTGTTTTTGGGTATACGTATAAATAATGACCCTTTTTATTACACCCAGGCACAATGACATCTTCCAGCCATTATTATTCCGATCTAAATAAAGAAAAACAATATAGGTAGCCATGTCAGGGGCTTTTGGCGGCTCAATAATAACCCTGACACTAGGGTTGATGAGGTTGGTAATTCACCTCACAGCCCACACGATATATTTTTTTTTTGACGTGACTTATTGTAGATTTGCCGCAGATGGCATTAACTACTTGGCCGGACAAATGGGGAGCGCTGAAGGCTCTCACCCGGTACAACGTTTAAGACAACAGGCCTGAGGGTGCCCAGTTGGGCGCGAACCTCGGCTCAGGGTGTCGTCTGAGAGGAAAAATATTTGAAAGAATTAATCGACCCTAGTGGGTCGATAGCGATAAGCGCTGAATGAGGGAAATCGTCGACCACGCCGGCGGGGTCGGTATCGGGGACCCACACGATAGAAGAAGAGAAGAATATAGGTAGTAACATATCATATATATATATGTAGTATCAATCACATGATGGACTAAGTAACCCCACCTCACCGAGCTTTCTGTTAGCCAGACGTGTGGGTGGTATACCATCATCTTCCTAGCATTATCCCGTGTTTCACAGGGTCCGCTTACCTAACCTGGAGATTTGACAGATCCGGTTTTTTACAGAAGTGAGGCAGTCGCTTCTGACCTTCCAACTTTCAACCCGCGAAGGGAAAACCAGGGTGTGGTGTGGGTGGGTGGTATACCGCTGTATTCTATTAAGTAGGTCTACTTGTAAACTGTTAATCTAAACTGCCGGCTGCCCAGGCGCCACTCAATCTATTTGCGTAGCACGTAGGTATAATACTAGATACCTATCTAGATATACCGTCGTAAACCTAGAAGTTAACCGCATCATGTATGTATGATTGTACCGTTAACTCGGAAAGTTGTTTTTTTTGACGTGACTTATTGTAGATTTGCCGCAGATGGCATTAGCCACTTGGCCGGACAAATGAGGAGCGCTGAAGGCTCTTACCCGGTACAACGTTTAAGACAACAGGCCTGAGGGTGCCCAGGTGGGAGCGAACCTCGGCTCAGGACGTCGTCAGAGAGTAAGAGGAAAAATATTTGAAAGAATTAATCGACCCTAGTGGGTCGATAGCGATAAGCGCTGATTGAGGGCAATAGTCGACCTAGCCGGAGGGGTCGGTATAGGGGTCCTGTAGTGTTTGGTGTCGCGAGCTGATTGGCTGCCTCTATGGCTAGTAATCGGGTCGTCGGGATCACGGAAAGTTGTACATACGAGTATCTATTTGATAAAGAGCGTCTTTTGTTTTTTTATTTCCGATCCACTATCACAGGGGTTGTGAAATTTTTATGATATATATCGGAACACACAACAAATATATTTTCGGTCAGAACTCTCGCTAGCTATCTACGTACCTACTTACATAACTGTATCACATAGTTTCCGCTATTTCGAAATAATATTTGTTCCTAACTGTAAGCAGTATTATAGGTATGTCAATCATCGCTGCATTTTTTATGTTTTGAGAATAGACTGCCGTAATGGGTTATATAGGTATATAGATTCACGTTTGTAATCCTTATCGGTTTAGCCACAACTACTCAGTAATTAAGTAGTAGCACTTACGGTAAACCGCAACCGTAAGTGTAAGGTTTGGTAAACTAAAGTTTTGTATCTAAAATCTTATCATAAAGAGAATAGTAAAATAAAAAAAATAATAATAATAAATAACAAAATAATAAATAAAAATAAATAAAATAAAATAGTCGTGTTGTTGTTATCATAGATATCATGTGCATTATTCACTTAGTTTGAGATTTAACTTTTCCCATCGCTTGTACTGAGAGCCGGTTCCGTAAGAAGTCATTCATTGCGCTCATTCAGCGCACGCGTCGGGCGGGCCAGTTGCAGCAAGATAAGCTAGGTCAACATTATTATATTAATCAAATCATCGTATTGTATCATTGCTACCTATTAGAGTCGCTAGTGTGAACGCGGTCTACGGAAGAATTTTACAAGGGTAAAAGATAATTTTCAAAGTAGGTAATTCAGGCCTGCCTGCCTTCAACCAACGGGAGGCGTATGGAGCATTCTTCATCACGCTCTATTAACCAAAAATCCAATGAAGATTTTTAATGTACTTATATTTTTTTTTAATCCATGACCATGACCAAGTTTTCATAATACATACGTGTACGCGTGTACCTAAACTCATTCTGAAAACTAGAACATTTTTAAAAGTAAGTAAGTACCTACCTACATTATGATTAGTTGAAAGCGAAAACGAATTCAGTGGTAAGTAAGACACGTCGAGATTAGATCCTACGGCTATCGGACGGAATAGATGTGGCCGCTGGTGGTTGTCGTACACAGGAAGGGTGTCGTCAACGAGGAATAACCACTACGCCATAGAATAAGGAATAATACTAACTACGTTTAGGTGTTGTCGTAGCTAGGTAGGCACAGACCAAGTAGAGATCTAGATAGGTACTTAACCAAAATAAAGTTGGAACTTGGAACCTTGTCGCCGCGATAGTGTCGCCCCTTAAAACTCACTTATATCTCTGAATCTGTCAACTGGTAACACTGAAAAATTAACAATAATATTTTTTTCGAGTATTTTCGAGCGATGCAAGGATGCAATCTTTAATGATCTGACGATGACAGTTTACAAGTTATTAGAACCCACGAGACACCACGAGACGTAAATACAAAGGCTCGGCCAAGGGTCTACCACTACATCTAGATGTTCACATTTATTATTGATTCCCTATATACTAGGTATATAGATAATATGAGGAGCTCGGTGGCGCAGCGGTAAACGCGCTCGGTCTGCGATTGTTGAAGTTAAGCAACTTTCGCAAAGGCCGGTCATAGGATGGGTGACCACAAAAAAAAAAAGTTTTCATCTCGAGCTCCTCCGTGCTTCGGAAGGCACGTTAAGCCGTTGGTCCCGGCTGCATTAGCAGTCGTTAATAACCATCAATCCGCACTGGGCCCGCGTGATGGTTTAAGGTCCGATCTCCCTATCCATCCATAGGGAAGGCCCGTGCCCCAGCAGTGGGGACGTTATGGGCTGATGATGATAATGATATATAGATAAATATTTTATAATACTTACTCTATACACGAATCTTGTCAATTTGAAGAGTAATAATTAAGTAGTATCTCGACAGTTTATTCACATAGTTTCGTCATAGCCATCGTGACTAAACATATTATACAATATATTATGATGATATCATCAATTCAACCTGTGTGTGTCTGTTATACACACATGGCTGTATAACTAATTTTCTTTGCTGTTAATTTTTGCGTAATGTTTTAAAATGAAAATATTTTCATAAATTGTGTTGCCAATTTGTAGGAAATTCCCCGAAGTACGGAGAATCTTAAGTGTATTGAGGGAAAATGCGAAAATTTTGTCATTTCACCTTTAAGGACGTTTATGCAGTAATCACGAATTAAATGATATTTATAAGATTTCCTCTTATTGACAATTTGTAATTTTTTAACTATTTAAATAAGTTATTTTTGACATGGCTTTGGTTGGACTGGACCTAGAATCTGAAGTCTTGAGTTTGTTTCCCGATGGGGACATTATCAAAATCACTTTGTGAATCTGGCCTTTGTTTGTAGAGCAAATCGTCTAATTGACCGAAAAAGGAGATTCCGTGCTTTTGGAAAGGACATTGAGCCGTTGGTTCCGGCCAAGCCGTAAAACACGTTCACCAACCTGTGGAGCAGCGTGGTGGAGTTATACTTCATACACCCTACGGTTGATTGAAGGGGCGCATATAGTTTGTTTATGTATTAATTATAAAATAAGCAATATTTATTATTTGAAAAGTTGCAATGAAACTTGTTTCATTTCTATAATTTTTTAGGATTTTTTGATTATTATTTGAGGGGAATATGGACATAGATTATTGGGGATTATGATAAATTGCTATTGGCAACCCTGTGAATGACAGTCAAGTTTTTTATTTTTCTTACAAGTAAATTGAGTAAAATAAAAAGTGGCTCTAACTCTATAGTCCGTTCAAGAATGATCTTCATAAAAGGTAAACAAATATGGCTGCCGATATTTTTTATCTGTGTCAAACTGCATACTAGTGAAGTGCTGAATTGATTTTAGCTCAAGTTATTTTATCAAAATGAACTGACTCTCTTGGGCTGTTTGAATATTTTGTATGATAATATTAAAATATATATTGTATGTTTCTTTGTGGTTACACTAACTCACTTTGAAAGTCATTTTTTCTGCGCATTTCGGCTTATTAACTCACTTAAGTTATTCACGGAACTGACTCGTTTTCCTGACCTGAATGAAATGTCTCATCACTAATAGTCAAATTGACAGCTAGCCACAGATTAACAAGAATTTATGATGTCAACTTTTTTGTGTGAGGTTTTGTTTGATTTTTGTTTTTACATGAAAAAATGTGTTTTTAATCATTATTTTACGTTAATTTCACATTGAGCTAAGAAATCATACATCTATTGAGTGCTACGGATGTTATTAGAAGAATACTTTGCGTAGTTTAGGTGAAATTCGAACATTCTTTGTAGTAACAGGTTTGTTTACCTTTTATGAAGATCATTTTTGAACGGACTATAAAATAATGAATCAAATACATTACATTTACAAGTTTTTACAGTGAACGTCTTAATCTCTAAACTTGTACAGTATAAATAAAATTAAATTTATAAGACCATAAAAATTGTTTTAGGTGAGTCTAGAACTCAACGTAAGGATAACTTTTTTATTTATATTTTGCTAGTTAATATAATCTTAGATAAGCTGTAGTTTAAGAATGTATTGAGTTACTTACTCAACAACATAGTCTACATATG
This sequence comes from Pectinophora gossypiella, assembly GCF_024362695.1. Taxonomy (NCBI): domain Eukaryota; kingdom Metazoa; phylum Arthropoda; class Insecta; order Lepidoptera; family Gelechiidae; genus Pectinophora; species Pectinophora gossypiella. Next base: position 9,481,465 of record NC_065413.1, on the reverse strand, counting down.
TGCGGTAAAGTAATTAATAAAATAAATAAAATATTATTGCGCTTTTCAGATTGAGGAAAACTTTTTATCATCTGAAAAAAGTAGAAAATTCTAATAATGGCTGGTTATTTCGAAGAAATGGGTTGGCGAGAGCTAGAAGACGGAGAGCAGCCTAACCACCTCCTCCATATGGCAAGGTTCCTCCTAGATTTCGGCATGTATGATGACAACTTTAGTGGAGAATGGCCAAGGTACAATATACAATTTACCTACTGAATTTTTACTTTAACAACAGAGATGTGTGTCACCAATCTTCGGACACCAGCTATTTTAACCCTTTTTTTTAAATAAAATATATTACCTTTATTATATCAAAAGAGACAAAAGAGTTCAAGATTCATCCTAAATCACTCTTTAAAGGTTTACTAGAAAATAATATCTGTAAAAAAGTTACTTGTACAAAGGTTTGTTAGCTCCCTTTTCACAAATTCCAACAAACACAATGCACTTTTATGATTAAACAATCTTTGTCTATTTTATTTGCAGGTTACCACCTCCAGCGTCTAAAGAAGCAGTCAGTGCTTTACCAGATGTTGAGATGGACACTGATAAAAAGAGCTGTCCTATATGCCTGAAGAACTTCAAAGTAGGAGAGAAGGCCAAGCAGATGCCGTGCAACCATGCTTTCCATGCTACTTGCATCCTCACTTGGCTAGACAGGGTAATACATTTAGTTACCTTAGTAGTTGTTGGAGAAGAATTTGAAAATATATATATATCGTCCACCTTGTCGTGTCCGACAACGGCGACCTCAGTCTCTTCTCTTGTGTACTCAAATGTGACTGGTAAAGCCTAACTTTGTTTTGAACACCTGCTCACATTGCAGGCAGAATAGCTGTACATCCGAGTTGAAAATGTAGCAATATATGGGCTTGAAAATATGTAACAGTATCAAACAGTATGTAATTTAAAACATGTCAAAAACATGCTATTTGCTGGATCCTGTTCCTTTTTTTTATTTTATGTTTATCATCAATTTAATGTGATGGAGGAGATGCATTGTGAAATAACAACAACCAACCAACCAAGTGGCACATTCTTGTTTATTATATAAATTTATTTTCTATTTTTAATTTTCATGTCTAATTTTTAATTTTAATAAAAAAGTTTAATAATATTGTAATACAAGTAATCTTCTTCTTCTTATCGTGTGGGTTGTGAGGTGGAATACCAGCCTCATCAACCCTGGTGTACATGTAATAAATATATTGTATTGTATTGCTTTTTTAGATGAATTGTTTCTATGTGGCCTTTTTAACCACCTGATGTATGTATTGTAATTCATTTACAGACAAACAGTTGCCCATTCTGTCGACATGAGCTGCCTACTGATGACGAAAATTACGAAGCTTTCAAGAAGGAGAAGAAACGTGCTGTGCAGAGAAAAGATGACATTGAAACCCTGCATAATTCCATGTTCAGTTGATTACGTTATCTGTTGTAATAATATTTTTCTTGCGTGATATAGACTGCATTTTTGCTGGTTGTTTCAGGCATGTAGTGAAATCTGTAAACATATTTCAGGCAATTGGGTTTGACATTTGTGATAAAAATGCACTACAAATTTGTACTTTGAAGACTTGAGGCATTGCCTATTCCGGTATTTGTTTAGGTTATTGTACACATATTATATTAGTGTTTGTGGTGTATGGGAATTAATTTAATAATGAATTTCAAAAATAGGTAATATTACCAGTTGATATTTGTATATAACTAATAGTGTATGTACAGCACAGTTGGATTTTTTTATCTTTATATCTATACCTTAAAGTTACCTGTATTAGGCTGGTTTTCTCTTCGCGGAATGGAAGGTCAGACAGGTAGTCGCTTCTGTAAAAAACCGGACCTGTCAAATGTTCAGGTTAGGTAAGCGGGTCCTGCGAAAAACAAGGGAGATGAGGATGATGATATCTATACCTTAAAATATATATCATCATATTTATCGGGTAGTTTCGTCGCAATTCCAATTCTGTTACCTATTATTATTTATTATTTATTAAAAATAAGCACAGTACTTAATACATTTTTTTACAATTGACGGTGCAACAAAAACCACCTGTTGCATGTTAGTATGCAACAAGATATTTATTTCTAAATGTTTTTCTTTTTAAATTATTTTTTAATGGGGAATGTTCTAGGCTACCTTTTAACCTTCTAATTTCATGGATAACAGACATCCATCTTTTATCTTTGTTGGGATCCTTGTTATTATACCGAGGCACAACACATCTTCCACCCATTATTATCAAAATAAAGAGAAGCAATATAGGTAATTAGGTAGCAACTAGCAACGTAATTCTATACCTTATCTGATCCAAATATCAAGTATCAAATATTCATAATATTTTGAAATGATTATGTACCTTAAAAGAAAGGGTAATTATAACGTTAAATCAACAACTCCATCTATATTTTTTTGGGGAAGGTAGCCTGGAAAGTCCTTCATTGTAGGTGTTTATGAAACTATTATACCACTTATAATGTAGCATGATTAAAATAACAGTAGGACAGAGATAGTATCGCCTAGTGCGAAAGTGACGAGAGATGTCTCTTTCGCACTAACGGTATACAGCTTAGTATAAATAGACGTGAGATGTTACTAGTCATGCTGCTTTATAAGGGGTACCATAGCCTCTTCCATTATGAAAGGGTATTTGGTTAGTGCAGGCGGTCTTCTAGGGAGACCTAATTATTTTGCGTTTACATTTCGATTGATGTGCGATCGAAGCCGTTTTTGTGGTTGCATTGCTTATGAATTTATTAGCATTCCACCCTATGTTTGTTTTTATTTACAATAAAATGATAAGTAAAAAATATATTTTATTTAAATTGTGAAATGATTTGTTAGTTTTGTATTCTGTCAGTTAAGGTGTGCTTATTATACACATACCGTTTAGCGCGCGTGTGGTCTGCTTCATTAGGAAAATAGTTGCCAATACTTGTTGACATTGATCTACAATATATTGCTCAATAACAACCTAAACCAACATGTCTCAAAATTGGCAAATACTTGAAAAAAAAATTGAGGCGATATTAGCTGAGAAGATGAAAATGAACCTAAAAACTATGTGAGTTAGGAAGATGTTAGGTATACTCAAACGTATACTAATACTTCCATGGTCGACACCAATGTATTCTTTGCTATCGAATGTAGTACCTTTACATCAATAGACCTCATTGATTTATAGACAACTTAAATTTAGAATATTATTGGCATTCCTGCCATCAATATGCCAAATTATTGTCAAAATATGATCTAAACTATAATGTCATATTTTATTTGTTTGGTATAAATTATTCTTAATTAAATGAAAAAAATATCGTTAAATTCTTAGTATAATTGAAAGTTTACATCCACCATGCCTCCGAAACGGCCGTAAGTACTTGTTTCAAGGTTCAGTTTACTATGAAATGGTGAAGTGTACTAAATTATAAATTGTATAAAATAAGTGTATAAAGCTTGCAATCATTTATGAATAATGTTGATTTCAGAATTTGCAAATGTCCAGCGGACTTGCAGAAAATATGCAAAAATATCAGGTTCAACAAAAACAGCAACAAAGATGTTGATGACATCATAGCTGCTCTGACATTCGAGGCAGAAAGTGAGTATAATTTCTTATGACCGATAAGGAAGCTGATAAGCATATTTCAGTACATACAAGCATATGTACGTACACACTAGCGTTTCTTATTATAGCTACATTAGATAATCTATGAAGTTCCATATCACCTAAAGGCTATTCTAGATAGTAATATAAAAATGGATACCTACTTAGAAAAGATATTGGACAAGATTAATTTCTACCCTAAATCAACTAGATGGGATATGGAGCATAGTTGTCGCCGGATTGGTGCAAATGAGGATGAGGATTATATTCATTTCTTTTTAAATTTCAGTGAAAAAAAGAATGAATAAATCCAAGGCTCCTAAGTTGAAGATAAAGAAGTATAAGCCGCCTCATTTTAAGGACACCTGTGTGCCTATGGTCCCTTCCATGCATATGAGGTAAATCAACTTTAACTTTTCATGTTGGATATTTTGTGTATGTGATTGAGGGTAAACGGTAATCTTTTAATAAAACTCAGTGTGACTGTAACCGTGGTATCATTCGCATATGACCCGCTCCTTGTCTATTTAAGTCTTATTTAAATACATAATAACTGGCGACGATTGAGCCTAACGCGTGTAAATAATGTCTACAGGAGTGTCGTTTGGAATTTTATCAAATTTCGACCATTTAGTGCATCATTGGCATAGCTACAAAGCTCGGTTATCACAATGGTTCATCGCAAACGACGTCACCGATACAACGGACAAAGCCAAGGTCAAACGGAGGGCAATACTGTTGAGTGCGCTTGCGGAAACCACATACCAGCTAGCAAACGACCTAGCATTGCCAAGAAATGTCGAAGAGTTGGACTATGACAAAATAGTGCAGTTGTTGGATGAACACTTCACGCCGAAACGAATCGGATTTGCAGAGAAATCGCGTTTTTATTCAGCAATGCAGCAACCCGGTGAAGGTCACACTCAATGGGCGGCTAGACTTCGAGGATTATCTGCCCACTGCGAGTTCAAGTGCTTGGAGGAAGCCTTATTAGATAGATTTCTAATGGGCATGGCTGCGGGCCCTGAGCGCGATAAACTGTTCGCGCAGGATCAGCGCGAGTTAACTTTATCAAAGGCGGTAGACATGGCGGAGAGCGTACGGTGCGCGCGCCGCGCTGCCACGGCGGGCCCGGCCGGCGCCGGCGCCCCCGCGGCCGCTGCTCCTACTCTGGATCCTGTGTTCGCGATCAATAACAAAGAAAAATGCAGTGTGTGCGGTTATTCAAACCACAAGTCAAATCAGTGCCGTTTCAAAAATTACACATGTAAAAAATGTAACCGGAAAGGTCATTTGCGTAAAATGTGCTCGCGTAATGAAAAGGAGGTGAAGTGTATTGAGGAAGATCAGAAGGATGTGGGGGATGATGGTGAGTGCATATTAAATATTCGCTGTATGAAGGGTAGGCCGATGACGGAGCAGGTCACTGTCGGTGGACTGTGTTTAGAATTCCAAATAGATAGTGGGTCGGCAGTCAGCTTAATTCCAGAGAAATTGTACAAATGTCACTTTTCAAAATTACTTTTAACAAACGCAAGGAAAAAGTTAGTGAGTTTTACAGGTGAAAGCATAAAAACAAGCGGAGTACTACATGTACCGATATCTTATAAAAATACCACTAAAGAAATGGATTTGTACGTAGTACGCGACAACTGTGTTTCGCTTTTAGGCCGCGATTTTATTCATCTTTTCGATTTGGAATTGGTGTCAGTCAAAAATGTCACAGTACGCTCACCGGTAAATACACTTCATGAACTAATTAAGAAATACCCCAAGGTTTTTTCGGGCAGTCTAGGGGAATTTAATAAATATGAAATAGAATTGCAATTAAAACCGGATTCAAAACCAGTTTTTTTTAAAGCTCGACCAGTAGCATTTGCGCTAAAAGAAAAAATTGACAAGGAGTTAGATAGATTAGTCAGGTTAGGCATATTGAAACCGGTTCAACATTCCGAATATGCATCCCCGGTTGTGCCGGCCTTAAAGAAAAATGGCGATATCCGGTTATGCGCAGATTATTCAGTCACCATAAATAAACAATTAAAAGTAGAAAAATATCCACTTCCGACTGTGAATGAATTATTTTCTAAGTTGAATGGCGGAATACAGTTCAGTAAAATTGATTTATCAATGGCCTATAATCAGTTTAGGCTTTCAAAAGCGTCACAACACCTTACAGTCATAAATACACATCGAGGCCTCTTTAAATATACCCGTTTAGTATTTGGGTTATCCTCGGCGCCGGCTATTTTCCAGCGCGCCATGGAATGTGTACTAGGCGGTTTAGAAGGGGTAGTATTATTTTTAGACGATGTTTTGGTGACTGGTAGGGACAATGACGAACATAAACAGCGGTTACATTCCGTTTTGCAACGTTTAGAAGACGCAGGGCTAACTGTACAAGAAAGTAAATGCGAATTTTATAAAAACGAAATCTCATATTTAGGACACGTAATAAATCGAAACGGCATACAGAAATCAGCTGATAAGGTAAAAGCGATTGTAAGCGCGGCGAGACCACAAAGCGTTTCACAATTGCAATCGTTTTTGGGATTAGTTAATTACTATCGAAATTTTGTACAAAATGCATCATCTGTCTTAAGCCCATTGTACAACCTGTTGCATAAAAAAGCAAAATGGGAGTGGACGACACAGCACGAGCAAAGTTTTAATCAGATAAAGAACCTGTTAGCATCGGATACTGTATTAGCACATTTTGACCCGGACGCAACATTAATTTTAACCGTGGACGCGTCACCCACGGGGTTAGGAGCAATATTATCGCAAATCGATAGTGACAACCTTGAAAGGCCAATTGCATATGCATCCCGAACGTTATCGGCAGCAGAAAAAAATTATGCACAAATCCAAAGGGAGGCGACTGCCATCATATTTGGGGTGCGACGGTTCCACCAATACTTATACGGCCGATCAGTACCCTTCGTGCTACGCACTGATCATAAACCGTTACTGACGATTTTAGGGCCCCATCGCGGCATTCCCGAAGTCACCGCAAATAGGCTCCAACGATATGCAATATTTCTGTCAGCTTATAATTATACGATCGAATACATAAGCAGTAAAAACAACAGCGCAGATTTCTTATCGCGATCGTCCTTATCAGTAGTCAGCTGTGACTCGTCGCAGGAGCGCGCGATGGCAGCGGCGGGAGGTGCGGGCGCGGAGGCTCAGTTACATCAGTGCGGTTTAGATGAGAGCGCGGCTTACGTTAATTTTGTTATCGAAGGTGATTGGCCCGTAACACAAGTCGACCTGCGTCGTGAAACGGCGGCAGACCCAGTGCTCAGTAAAGTTATGCATTACGTAATTAATGGTTGGCCGAAGAAAACGACCGATTTGGAATTAATTCCTTATCATAGATGTCGATCTCAATTGGCAATAGAGAACGGGTTCCTAATGCGCGGGCATAAGGTCGTAATTCCAACTTCACTACGAGCTCCTATTTGCAAGGAGTTACACAGTTCGCATTTCGGTGTAATTAAAATGAAAGCGGACGCGCGTAAGAGATTGTGGTTCCCCGGTATTGACGCCACCCTGGAAAACATCGCGGGCGCGTGCGGCGTGTGTAGTAGCCTGCGCCCTGCCCCGCCGCGCGTCCCGCTGGCGCCGTGGCCGCATCCACCTAACCCGTTCCATCGCATACACGTAGATTTTCTAGGCCCATTCAACAATCAAATGTTTTTTATTATTGTTGACGCTTATAGCAAATGGGTGGAATGTTATATAATGGCTACTACGTACAACTCAAAAGCAGTGATTAATAAACTGTGCGATTTTATGTCAAGGGTAGGGATACCAAACACGCTAGTTAGTGATAACGGTACATCTTTTACTTCACTGGAATTTGAAAATTTCTGTAGATTAAACGGAATAAAGCACATACTGACCCCTACCTATCATGCGGCTAGTAACGGCCAAGCGGAAATTATGGTAAAGATGGTTAAAAAAGGGTTAAAATCGATTATACAAAGTAATATAAATAAAAAAAACATACATGAGCAATTAGCAAAATTTTTATTCGATTACAGGAATTCTAAAAACAGTACCACGGGTATGTCGCCCGCCGAGTTAGTGTTCGGTAGACCATTACGCACGAGACTAGACCTGTTACATCCTACAGCAACATCCCGTCAACCTTCTGATCTTTCTCAATCCGTCGAACGTAACCAGTGCTCACAGGCTAGATATTACAAAGGCAAACCCAGGCCAGGCTTCGCGGTAGACGAAACAGTATGGATAACGAGACACAAAGGAAACAAAAAATATCAGTGGCAGGAAGGAGTAATAATTAAGAGAATAGGTACAGTACTCTACACAGTGTACGTGCCAAGTATGAACTGTGAAGTAACCAGACACATAGACCAGATCCGAAGAAGAAAAACAACAACAACAGAAGGGAACTCTTATCACAGTAATTGGAGTCCAGACGTCATACCAGATATAGAACCCGCTGACAGCGACACGGCAGTGAGTCGTGACGCAACACCCTGTCCGTCACCGTCGCTTGCGGGTGAATCACAGCAAGAGGAAGAGGGAGAGCCGGAGAGAGAAACTTCTTGTTGTCCAGAGTCGCCACCCCCGGCTGCCGTCAACCCCCGACGGCGAGAACTAACGCCAATAGTCAATTCGCCGCCTGCCGCTGACACTTCCAGTCCGAGCCCTGAGCCTAGCCTAGATCCGTCTGTAGGAACTTCACGTTCGTTTTTCAATTTCAGTGATCTTTTTAGTTAAACAAACAATAATTTTGTAATTAATTGTAAACTATGTGGGGGAGGGATTGTTGGATATTTTGTGTATGTGATTGAGGGTAAACGGTAATCTTTTAATAAAACTCAGTGTGACTGTAACCGTGGTATCATTCGCATATGACCCGCTCCTTGTCTATTTAAGTCTTATTTAAATACATAATAGTGCACCACACCCAAAGTTACAAGAGAATGTGTTGCAGCTATATTGTCTATCGACAACAATAGTTACTCTGTCATTTTGTCCTACTACTTCGATACCAACAGCGTCCGTATACCTATATACTCCTTAAAACGTAGTATGTTTCTCGTAGCATATCTCTCGTCTCTTTCGTACTAATTTGTATGCCGATAATGCGAAAGAGACATTTTTGTCCACCTAATTGTCCGAAAATAAGATTGTGCTTCGGATAGTCAGTACCAGTTATTATTTAAATAATAAGTTTTAATAACACGAGTCTGGTGCCTCTGGCATTTCAATAATAACCTTAATAACAGGGTAGGTGTGGTCAATCGACCATATCCGAAAAGTTGCAATGTTTTATGATTAGATTGTATTATTGGGGAAAGGGACGTTTAGGAACACAGGAAAATGATTAGAATCCCATACAAACAATGTATTGGTACAGGGTGCCTTCTTAGCCCCGTCCGCCCGACGCTCAATTGGCGAATGAGGCCCTACCCTAGTTTTGGATTAGGATATTACGTAATGTAATGAAGGGTCCACCGAAAAAGTGTAGTGGTGTCCACACCACTACACTTTTTCGATGCACACTTGAACGTGTTTTTTTTTCCAGGTTACGATACATCGGGCACTGCGATCCGACGCCGGCTAAACCAACCAGGTTTGTGCTTTTATATTACTTGTCTAATCTTACCCAAACGTATTGATTACAGAGATTAGTTATTCATTGATCGGATCCGAAAACATCGGTAATTGGGACGATAACAGAAGGACGAAAGCAGTTATAAAATGGTGGCTTAGAGCTGGTTTTACCACTAAGGGGCCGACCACCACATTGTGAAGTATGCTGGAAAATAATGGGTGAAACTTGCACAGGCCCAGAAAGAGCGTGAATGCAAGAAGGCCATATGCCTAGGAGGCCTAATTGAGAGTTGCAATGTTTTGAAAGTTCAATTTATATTCTCTTTAATGCGCAGAATGTCACGTCGTGCGATGCGGGACCTGGACTTCAGTTCAGATATCACGAAGAAAACGGACAGGCAGAGGTCCACGATAAGGTTCCGGGACCAACAGCCGAATAAAATAACGATGACAACACCAATGCCTTTCGTCAAGCACACTGATTCGGACAAATCCATTTTTAATGTGAGTTTTGCATTGGTTTTGCATAGACATAACATATCCGAAGAAAGCTGTCAAACTTGCGTTCGAGAATAGTACCTACTGCTGGGTACCTACCTACTGGGAAGGGTATATCATATATGATACCGCAAAAAAGTCTTATGACTGGACTAACGTATACTGGAACCACAGATCGCGGCGAAAAAGTCGCTGTCCTTTCTCATTTTGCAGATGTCCTGTTAGAACTTACATTAATTGGTAAAATATCATCATCATGTTATAAGTCTAACCGGATTTTTGCAATAAGATAAAACATTCTTCAATATTCTTGTGGTGGCACGAATGATATTGACATCCGTGGTTCTAAAATGCACTCTGTTGTAGTAAATCCCGGGCAAAATAACGTAAATGTTTCTTAAGGGACTTATGTCTTATGTTTCATCAGAATATGACTGGCTAGAGTTATAAAGAGTTACAACGTCGATATTGCTGTTCAGGTGCCGAGTCCTAAGCTAAGTGGTGAGAATATAATGGCGCAACGAGCGAGTGTTAAGGCTGCCGAGTTAAACCCGCCGCTACCCGCCAAATCTGGCCATGAGTGAGTCATTATACTATTTTAATCATTATTATCATCTCGTATTAGTAGATTATCGACTGTCGCCGTAGTCCGGTTTAACGTGCCTTTTGAATCTCTGAATCGTCTTAGTTTTCAGGTCGATTGTGTTAATCCAGCCTGTATTGTCCTGTATCCCCTTCTGGAAACGACTCAGGATCTCCAGGTCTTGAGCCGAACGCTCTACCAAGACCAATAATAACGGAATACATTTTTCTAATCTGTTGTTATCATTGTTTCAGTTTATTCCAGCCACACAGCGGAATTATACTGAACCCAGATGGCGAGTTCGTGCCAGATGTGGCTATCGTTCCTGGACCCTACACCGCACCGTAATTTTAGCAAATTTAATCTTCATTATTTTTTACATACATATGCTAAATGCCAGGCGAAAATGCGTTTTGTAAAGTATCTGTATAAATGAATAAATCTTATTTGCAGGAAACCTAAAAAGAAGAAACTTAGTCGATGTGCCAAAGGAGGGTAAGATTCTTTTAAATCGCCTTTTACTATTTTGTAGAAGCCTAATTAGAACTAACTGTGACTTTGTTTGCAGAGTTTGCATGGACAAGAAGTGCAAGAGGAAGAAGTGTCGGTGGGTACAATATGTTTGATCATGTTCGTTTCTCTTCTTATAATAGATTAAGAGCTAGTTACTGTTGTTTCCAGGAAATATGCAGCGATGAGACGGAGGCAGCAAGCTATAGCTGCTCGAGCAGCTCGAAGCAAACGTGGTTCTAAGCAAGTACTCTTATGTCATCCTACTACTGCGCAAACGTCTCCCTTTGAGCTTTAGTAGCTTTCACTTCTCCTCTGCGCTTCAGAGTGTATATAAAATCGACGTTCTTGGGTATTTGAATGTGTTAGTCATCCAGACGTCAAGTCGGAGGCACCCGGGTCTCATCTTGAACTCTCTGGCGAATGGATTGGCTACTAGCCCATCAATCCTCTGTCGAGCAGCTTGATCGAGTAGAATCCATATTCCCTCCATTTGATTAAGGGGAAGTCTGTGCCTAGTTACGAGAAATACATTACAGGATGTTTGTTTATTTTGCTGGGGATTTTAGCTAGCCTGTCACAAAATTAACATCACTATTATGTTTTCCAGGGGTGAACCTTGCTGGAGTCTGTCGACGGGTCGTTCAGCGGGCGCGAGAGACGGCAAGCCGCGGACGAGGAAGCAGAAGAGTTTTATACCGGATGACGAGGCTGTCTGCGGCCTCGACGACTACCAGAGGCCGGAACATGTGAGGGAGGATGATATATTACATAATACATAACATAAGCTCACGACAATACCCTAATTGGGGTCGTCAGAGGCACATCCATCGCAAGATGATCTGCCCACACCTCACCGAGCTTTCTGTTAGACCAACGTGACAGGTGTTGAGCCGTATCGCCATCTGTAATGGTCGACCAAACTAGGGCTCTCAAAGTATAGTAGTATTTGTGATATGTCCCCACCGGGTTTCGAACTCGGGACCTCCGGATCGTGAGCCCAAAGCTGAACCACTGGACCATGGAATCCGTTGTTTCGGTAATCGACTTTACAACTCACACAAAATGACGATGATATTTCAGCCACATATACCGCCGGGGATGAAGAAGGGATCGTTCAAGACACATTCGTTGACTGTGCTACCGTGTACCAAGGAGAAGAGACCAGATGTCCACTATGGAATACTGATGGGATCCTTCAATATGTATAATGAAAAATTCGGTGAGTCTACTTACTTTGTTCTGTGTGTAAATTCACACCTATAATCCCTATTGCTCTTGACTGAGCTCCAAGTTGAAAATGTACTTTAGTGACCCTGAAATAGTTAGCCACGCAGACATTGGTCTGTTTCAGATTCCATAATGTTTGCCTAAAGTGTGTTGAGGGATTGTCCTTATGAATCAAAAGGGGTTTCTATCTGATGTTTATTCTTTTTTCGCCTCCTCTTTAACTTATCCCACACCTCCTAGCCTCCGTTCCATTTTCTAGTAATAATATTATAATTGGTAGGTGGAAGATCTAAAGGCAGGCAAGCATTGACGATGAGTGTGATGGCGTACTGCTTAGCTTTTCATTACCACCCCAAGCAGTGGACGATGAAGCTTGTCGACAACCTGCTGGATGCCGGCGATCAATGGTAACTTTTATTTCAAAGGTTTTTGGATTGGACGCAAGTCCTTTGAGCCAAATCATTCAAGAAATTCCCTTTAATATTGTTACCAGTTTTAACTACTAAAACATACAATAATCTACAACCAAGATTATTTAAAGTTATCAGAATTATCGCGTCATAGTAAATAGCGCCATCCTTTATATCTGTCTATTCTGTCTAGCTGCCTATGTTTTGCTGCTTAACTGATATTGCATTATGTCATCACTAATTTAAGATCCAGGCTCTCGTGGGTGTAGTATTCTCCATGCTACTTTTTTTAGGAAAAATAGGGCAGTGGTTTCCCTCTTGCCTTCCGCCCCCAAACATTAAACATTGCATTATGTGAGCAAACATAAATCGTGCTTGTTAGAGTAGTCTGTGTAATCTTGTTGCGATTCGTTAGTTTATATTACCACTTTCTTCATTCGATTTTTGTTTATTGTTATCTGAACATATTTATATGTGTTCCTATTTATTTCTGTAACTGTATTCTTAATGGGGTTAGTACATAGGTACGGCCTCGAAACTTTACTTGATTTTTATGTGTTTGTTCATAGGTACCAACAGTGCGCAGACAAAGTTCACGATCACGCCCCCTTCCAGGGGATGTGTGAGGTGCTGCCATTTGGTAAAAAGCAGGTGTTACTCCTTAATGGAAAGAAAATGCAAGTGCTCCTATGTGAGCCCGACATAGTCGGCTACACAATGTCCTTGGACCCCACAGTTTATAATCTGTGCAGGGGGTTGAAGGCGTTCTTCCTCGACAACCGAGCTGGGATTTTACTGACAAGGTGAGTTTACTGCTTAAAGCTCTCGAACAAAACTATATATCGAAAATTCACCGAAACTGCCTTGTTTTTCAGGATTTTAAAAGTTGTAATTTGGAAGGACAAGATTTGTTACTACATATTCGACCCCGCCGGTAGAAACGCAAAGGCTTTCTCAAATTACGCAAACGGTACTGCTGCGTTAATAAATGTTAAAGATTTAGACTCAGTCGCAGAGATTCTCTTAAGTCGCAGCGTTCTGGAGGACCAGAAATTTGTTCTAGCACCCGTGAAGGTTCTTAAAATGGTCGACGAGAAATGTGATGAAGACTTGGAATCCGAAAGAGAACCAACTCAAACGGAGAAAGCTAGTATGAGCTACAGAATAATGTCGGAGAAATGCGCTATAGTCAATGCAAATATGCATTTAGGTGATAAATGTTTCGAAGAAGCAAAGTTCCGGCAAGCGTTGACTATTGCTATAGCAGCGATGACATACGCTAAAATATCCCCGCCCAATACGTGGTACTCGAAGACTTTGGACAAGATACTGCGGTTTGGTAATAAACTGTACGTAGAGTGTGCCCATCCGAAAGTCTTAGTCGATCTGACGGTCGACAACATTCCGAACCAAATAGTAATTGGCCCTTACGTTTGCGAGATAATCATCTATAGAGAGCGAGTGAGAGGTCAACTGTTTACCACTAAAGAATGTATATTGAATATCAGAACTGGTTTAGAAGAATTCTTTAATCGTGAATATAACAGTGGTATTATAGACTTTAATAACTATAAGCTGGCCGTGTGGCGTCAAAAGGATATGTATTACTTATTTGACCCCTACCCTCGAACTATGGATGGCTCGCGTTCTATGAAGACTGGCAAGTCTTGTTGTCTGATGCTGCTAAATACGGACACTATTGCTAATGCTTTTACGAAAAATTGGGACTTTTTGCCCGTTACAACACAGTTTTACATACACGCCTTCAAAGTCCTAAAGTTGAAGAAAAAGAAGCCAAAGGTACGTCTTCTTTGCAATCAAAAATTTGGTGTAATGGGAGAGTTTCCAGTTCAATCGACCCAGTAGAATTTCATTCACCATACTAATTTAACACCGGTCGCGTCAGTTAATAGGGAAAAAAGAAATCCCATTGGACCGACTGACCGGTAGATCAATCGAACGAACGGGAAATTCTCATCGTTGCGTTTGGTGTTGTACCTGAACTATAATAACTAGTCAATTCGTTTGGTGCTGTACATACTAAGGCCCTACACAGAGGAGACAGGAGAACCTGTAATCTATAATGTTTGACCATTTCTGCTAAAATTACTAGTAACCTATAATTTCAGACGCAAATAGTGTGCACGCTAAGCGACGACAAGCTGCCGGGTGCGTTGGTCAAGCGTAAGATATTGAAGGCAGCCACGCCCTCCGCGCAGGGAGACGGCAAGAGCGTCACCAGTGTCATGCCGGTTGAGGTGCTAATGGACAACAAGCAGGTAAGTTAGGTACTTCCTTTGTCAGTTGTCAGTCAAGCAGGAAGCGGGCCATATACGAGGAGTGTACATCTACATGGCACAGGACCGGACACAGTGGAGGAAAATGACGATGATGATGTGAATTGATTTGATTGATTGGCATACAAGGTGTTAGTGACATCGTAACGAATACTAAGGGGGGTTAATATCAAGTGGAATTATTCGTCGCAAAAGTATGGAACTGAAAATAATTAAAAAAAAACACTAAAATTGTCATGAATTTTCCGACAGGAAATTCCACTTGATGTCAACTCAGAATCATGGTCTGAACTATCCCCCTCTGAACGAACATTAGCAGCGAGGAGGAACAATGAAAAAACTTGCTAACCTCAATTATTCTGACTGTGAGTTCTGTACCTTCGGGAAGATACAGACGTAAGAGGGGATGGGAAAGCTGAAACATGCTTACCTACATGCGTACATAAAGTCACTCACGTAGCCCCTAATGTGGTGGGTGGATCCATAAGTAATCAGAAGACAACTTGCAGTTTGATGCGAAGTCCTAAAATGGATATTTTGAACTGTATCCCTATACAGTTCACGCAGTTTAGTTGACTCCGCATGGTCACGTTTTCACGAAATGCTCCAGAAGATAAGCAGGACATGTTGTATGTGTTTATTCGCTCTCAGTCCAGCATAGAAATGTCAATTGCTCCCATTGACGCGGTTTTTAGGCTTAAGATATTGCACGGGACAGTTTTCCTTCGTGCTATAATATCTGATACATAACATTTTTATATGTAGTTAATTTTTTATATGTAGTTATAGAGGAGCTCGATGGCGCAGCGTTTAACGCGCTTAAGCAACTTTCGCAAAGGCCGGTCATAGGATGGGTGACCACAAAAAGAAGTTTTCATCTCGAGTTCCTCCGTGCTTCGGAAGGCACGTTAAGCCGTTGGTCCCGGCTGCATTAGCAGTCGTTAATAACCGTCAATCCGCACTGGGCCCGCGTGGTGGTTTAAGGCCCGATCTCCTTATCCATCCAAAGGGAAGGCCCGTGCCCCAGCAGTGGGGACGTTAATGAGCTGATGATGATGATTATGATGATATAGTTAAATAGGTATTTGGTTTAGCAGCCGTTTGACGAGGAGCACATGGGGGAGATCATATCGCTGGTGGACAGCATACAGGAGGAGTATCTGCCGCCCATACCGCTCAAGTACAAGAACATGCCGCCCGAGCCCGTGGAGCCGAGAGTCGGTGAGTCAGGCCTAAGAACGACTTGTCAGGGTATTTGATTGGCTCAAAGATAAATAATAAAATGCTAATCTAGAAATAGCAGCCAGTCTAGTGTTCGTAAAAGAGTAGAGGTTCCGCACTTTTTTCTCATTGCTTGATTACATACTACATCTCTAAGCTGACGGTGGCGCGACCTCTTTTAACATTCATCGTCTCCCTAGCATTATCCCGTTTTCACGGGGTCCGCTTGCCTAACCCGAAAATTTGACAGGTCCGGTTTTTGACAAAAGCGACTGCATGTCTGACCTTGCAGCCCGCCAAGGTAAAACCAATCCAATACAGTTTAATTCACATACCTCCAAAAATGTATTTCTCGGGAATGTGGGTTTCCTCACGATATGTTTCAATTCACCGTTGAGCCCATGATAATCATTCCAAACATGATTTCGAAAACAGATTCTACAACCATTGGTTTAGGCGTGTGCTGGATTCGAATCTGCTACCTCAAAGTGTGAAGCAAGCGTTCTACTAACTGGGCTACCACTATTTTTTTCTTGGTGTACGGTCACGAGTACTAATATGTATACACTTTGAAACCATGTCACTTTTTTGACAAATTAAACCGTAAGTCTCATTAAATGACAAATATGATAGTGCGACTCTAAAGTGAGTACATGATATTGCTCATGACTCTACACGTGAAGGTAGAGATTACGTAGATTTTATTGAGCCGGCCAGGCAGCATCACACGTATTATTATTTGTTATACTTATTGCGTAGATGGCTTTAGCTTGCAATGTCGTAAGCGAACTGGGAACTTACAAAGTGATTTTTGTTTGACATATCCCTACCGGGAAACGAATACAGGCCCTGGTCGTGAGCCCAACCTCTGAGAGCCCAACGCTCCAACTTTTTTCCGTGGTATTACAACCTTACTGACAAAATACTAACTTCTTGCAAAAAATCTGCGACAAATAAGACATCAACATAAGACAACTTAAATGACAACTTCAATCAATTGTTCAGTTTTCAAACCCCACAAACACAAAACATAGTAAATATTAGATATTTGCTTACTTGTTTATAACAAAAACGCATATCTAACTCGAGCATTGCATTTCTTAAATTATTATTAAAAAATAGAATATGGATAAGGAAGCTAAAAAAAACATATAGGCTCAGGAGACCATCCCATCCGTATCGCCAATCTTTCTTTGTGTCCTCGGTTATGCTTTCAAGAACATTCCTATATTATACCTACGTGCAAGTAAATGTTACGCTACAGTAACGGGATTAAGCTTATTTCGCTTTGAGGCTTTACTTACATGTCCTCAAACATAAGTATTTGAGTTCTACTAAGCATGCAGATTCCCTTACGTAGTTTGCCATCACCTGGTAGTATAGTATTCTAGTCGCAATGCTCGAGTTAGTATATCCATGATTTCCCTTACTATAACGTCGCCTCAGAGTGAAAACCACCTAAAGAAACGTCTTTTTCAAAAAATCACATACGAAACATAACCGCGCTTGAAAATTGAAGCTTAGGCTTGTCTACACAAGCCAGTTTCAATCCAGGTAAAAAATTGTCATGGCGTAAAGAGCCTATATAGGTCCCACTGCTTGGCGCACTGGGCCCGCGTGGTGGTTTAAGGCCCGTTCTCCCTATCCATCCATAGGGAAGGCCCGTGCCCCAGCAGTGGGGATGTTAATGGGCTGGTGATGATGATGAATAGAAAACCGGGACCAACGGCTTAACGTGCAGTCCGAGGCAAAATTTGAGGCCTTTTTACCGGAGGGTTTGTTTAAGAAAATCACAAAGAATGTGATTATTCAAAAAGGCGCTTACGTAGTTTTCACTATAGGGCGACGATAAGTACCATTCCTTGCCATCACAGATCACATGAAATGCAAAAAAAAAACATGATATAAAACTGAAAAAAAGACATACCAATACCGGAATAAACTAAACAAACAAAGACTACGACAATAAGTAAACTGTAAGAAAATAATAAAATTGTAAAATCAAACATACAAAATGATGCTAACAAGAAATTTCATGCTTACAAAAGGCCCTATGGCCGCTGGTAAGAGTGTCATGCATTTAAATAAGAAATCATCCACAGAACAGAAAGAGCACAGTAAGTTTTCTTATTAATTTACTTTTCTATTTATTTTATTTCATAATATAACATTACGGCTGTATCCCCGACGGAGTAGGCAGTAGTGTATAGTACCTATATACACCTACTCCTCAGCTGTTAAAGCGGTTAGCGGTTACTAACACCTGTTTCATGCACGATGTCACTAGACATCGTAACGAAAACTTAGGGATGATTCAGACCATGACCATGGTGGTCATCTTCGTCCATGGACATTTGCAACACCACAGGCTGTCCAGGTGTATTCAGTATGAGAGCCGTGTCTTTTCGCTTTCAGAAGAATCCCATGTCATAGCTCAGCCACTGGTGGGGAGCGGAGAGTTGCCGTACTATACGTAGTATTATACCTTATTCTATACCTATACCTATGTGCCTATGCACGCGCCATGTACGGTCATAAGAAATATAATGTACCCACTTTAGGACTCTGTCGCACTATTTGACATTTAGTGAGACTTACAGTTCAATTTGTCAAAAAAGTTAATGTGACATGGTACCAAAGTGTATGTATGTATTAATGCTCGTGACTCGTGACCGTACACGTCTAACCACAACCAAAGGCCGACTGTCTACTGTTGAGGATGTACGGTGTATTTCTGAAGCAAGCGTATGTTTGCAGTCAACCTGGACTCGCCGACGGTGTCGGTGACGCAGGTGGTGCCGCCCTGGCCGAAGCCCCGTGACAAGACCAACGAGCCGCCCGAGCCTGACCCCGACCCTGAGCCAACGCCGCCACCCACGCCTCCGCCCCTACCCGTGAGTTAGCTTTGGCTCCTCCACGGTCATGACATAATAGTTTATAATCTTTCATATAAACTCACGCCTATTTCCCACCAGGGTAAGCAGAGACTACGGACTTCCATTTACTTTGATCCTTAGACAGTTCTCTTGCTTACTTCACATTCTTCAATCGTTTCATACACGCATGCCGGCATAAAATATAACATAACTTAAGCACACGACTATATCCAATTGGGGTAGTCAGAGGTACATCCATCGCAAGAGTTCAGAATAAATCGTACTAAACCTTTTCTAAGGACATCTCCAATTTGGTTATAATCTTAAAACGACAAGGTACCGATTTCCTATTGGTCAGTGAAACGGTAGTCTAACCATCACAACTTAAGCTGATAGAAGTACCTAGGGTGACAATCCGAATATATTATAATGTTATTTTTATTTCTTTTTACAGCCACCGGAAGGAGCTGAAGAGGTAAGGTTTTTCCAATCTCGATCAAATAGTGTTAACACTCATCACCATCACTGATTTAAGAGCCACGCTCTTGTCGGTGTAGCATCCTCCATGCTACTTTTTAGGGAAAAATAGAGCAGTGGTTTCCCTCTTGCCTTCTGCCCCGCAGGACTCTGGTCTGACAACACTAACATTTAAAAAAAAGTCTGAATTACTTATTTACATAGTTCTTAACAGAATGTAGGCAAATCATTCCCGACACAAGTCCTTGAAGACTTATTCACAAATTGTCATGTTGATTTGAAAAGTGAACTATTTTTTTAATGTGATGTACAAAATATTCCGTAACAAAATGCAGGAAGAAGAGATGGGCGAGGAGGAGTTGGACGAAGAAGCTCTGAAGAAGAAGAAGGAAGAAGCGAAGCGTAAGAAAGAGGAGGAAGAGGAGGCGCGGCGCAAGGCGGAGGAATTGCCGCCGCCAATGCCGCCGCCGCCGCCCTCACCGCAGGGCGAGCTCGAAGTGCCGGTAACGTCAAATTAAACCAATATTTTTTATTCTTTTTTTTGACGTGACTTATTGTAGATTTGCCGCAGATGGCATTAACTACTTGGCCGGACAAATGAGGAGCGCTGAAGGCTCTCACCCGGTTAAAGCAATATTCCATTACTAATAAGTATGTAGTCGTTACATGAGTCATGAGCCCTCTGGCGGCTCAAAAATAACCCTGAGACTAGGGTTGATGAGGTTGGGAATCCACCTCATAACTCATAACCCACACGATAGAAGAATATTATATTGTTCAGACTTAGTTCAGTGTAGTTTAGTTAAGATTCAGACGCAGACGGCTCGCCGGGAGAAGTTTTAGAGATTGTTTTGGAAGAAATAGAGGATGGCCTTTGCCCAACAGTGTTATTTATTAGTGTAATGCACTAATGGTTAATGTAAAATAAGTTATATGTATTTATGGAGGTCTAAAATAATAAATGGCACCTTTTCGTGTGGGATACTTAAAGCCAGACAAAACAAGTGTTTAAGACTACATATTATACCTACACTGTTTTACAGAGATTGGTTGTCTATTTGTTATACGAGGTCAATGTATATAGGAGTTTAATTTGATACTGTTGCTTTCAGCTGGCGGCCAGGCCGGGCGGCCGTCCAGAGGAGACCGAAGTAGAGACGATAGAGCCGGTACAGGTCGAACGATACGTGTTGCTCACAGAAGACGCGCGCAAACGGTTTAAGTTGCGACAAATACGCAAGAAGATGACCACCCCGCTCACAGAGGCACTGGGCGACACTCCATCAGAAGAGATGTTGAAACCACACAATTTCAAAGAGTTACCCGACACAACACAGATAATTAGAGGAAGTACCTGTATACCTGAATCTGAAGCAATGAATATGCTTCCGTTCGCGGCCATAATGGCTATCGTGACGTCATACAAGTACGCTATCAACACGTGGACACCCGGCATCGTCGACTTCGTTATCGACACGGCGAAGAAACTCTACAATAATAAAAAGGAGAAGTTTCAACTTGCACCCCTGCACATTATACCCAAAATTGGTATTGGACATCAGGTAACTATCAACAGTTTTAGAGTACATACTCGCGCACGTACGCGAAGTAATCATAGACAACATCCAGCCGCTGTTGATACAAAGTCCTGAAATGGATATTTATTTATTTATTTAAATATGATGAAGATTATGATGACAAGGGATCAGTCAAATTGTCCATCATGTTAGACAGGGCACAATCGCTCTGTCGGTTTTTCGACAAGCCCAGGAAGACAAGCAGCAGCTGAACGTGTTCTATGATTTTATCTACTCCCAGTCTAGTATAGACAATATGTATACATATACATACATAAACTCACGCGTATTTTCCGGGGTAAGCAGAGACTAGAATTCTATTTGCTTCCTGACATACTTCTCTTGTTTCCTCCACATTAATTAATCGTTTCATACACGCACGCCGGTTCAGAGTAGAAAAAGAAGAAGACTGAATGTTTTTTAAGGACATCTCCAATGTAGTCTATGTGCGTCCTTCTATGTCTTCGTCTGCCAGCCCTACCATTAAACTTTGCTTTATGTGCTGCGTTCGTAATCCTATTATCCTTCATCCGCTCTATGTGTCCAAACAACCTTAACAGCCGCAGCAGTCTAGCATAGAAGCTCACAAAAACATGCAAATATATAATAACACTAAACCCTAGACTATATCCTAGTTGTCAAATCAAAGTCAAATACACTACATCCCTAATTAAGTACCCACATCTGACCCAGCTTACTGTTAGACCAAGGTGATAGACGGTGAGCCGTATCGCCGTCTATAATGGTCGAGTCAACTTGCGTTTGTAAACACTGCACTTAAGAGAAATTAAAAACTCATTGGTACAAATACCGGGGTTGGAACCGGTGCTCTCCGTTTGAGAAGCAAGCTGGTATTGGTATACCAGCACAATACAGTGACAAATAATCATGTGTACAATTTCAGGCTTACAACGCAAACATAGACGTAGTAGGCGAAGGGGCTACGTGGCAGCTAGAAGAAGTACTGACGAAGAAATTCTTGCCCAAGTTCGACCGTGGGATGATCACCACTACCAACTACAGTTGCGCGTTCTTCCATAGAAACGGCCTGTACTACCTGTTCGATGGAAGCGTTTGCAACCCGATGGGCCTCAGGGATGCCAAGGAGGCTAAAGCTACCGCATGCTTTATGCGGTTTCGCTCGTTGCATGACCTCGTTTGCAGGTAAATCTATGTTATAGGTACAAAAAATAAAAACGAATTTGCACTTTGTGGTCTGATAACGGACGTAACTAAATATCACCATTTGGGACCATCGTCTAAGACCAAATAAAATGAGGCCAAAGAATCTAGGCGAACTAAAGGAGGGAGTATTCCCTTGCATGCCTGTCGAATCATAAACGCACGGAACGAAAGCTACAAGGCGGTCACCTACCTAATGACACTGGTCCGCTTCGCACTCTTAAGTGCTTAGCTCTCGACACACCCCAGACACTTCATACAACCTCGTTTTACACAGACACTACACATTGACATAATCGTACACGCGCATCCGTGTGTGTGACGTTTAACACTATACGATTCAAGTATAAACCACGAGGAGGAGGGGAGCGGGGGGGGGGGGGGGAGACGACGACCTAGCTCAGCCGCTGCCGCGAGGGTTGCCTGTCTGTACGTAGCATTATTTCTTGTAATATGCTCTCGACCTCGACCACCGGTCATAAATTATTTAATTCATAATTATGCACATTAATTAACGATTAATATGTTTCATTCCAGAGTTTTATACAATAAAGACGGCGACACAGAGGACCAGCAGTTCATTTTGAGCAGAATTCTAGTGAGAAGGCTATTGCCTGAAGCTCGGTACAAGTTGCCGGAGGACTACGACTACGCCACAGCCATGCCCACCGGCAAGAAGTCCAAGATGGAGATCGTCAAAGACACCCCCGCCTCCAAGGCCATCGCCACTGCCATCACCAAAATTAAAGAAACCGACGAAGATAGTGTTGGCTACAAAAACATCGACGGTATTTACAGAATAGAGGGCACCACATCTATATCAGACAAAAAAGAAAGCTCAACAGACGTGAAAAGTTGCCACTTCGTCTGCCTAATCGCCATGCTAATGGCTGCGATGCACCCACTCAGAACATGGAACCAGATCATGGTCGACACCTGCATCGAAAAAGGACTAGAGATAGCCGAGAAAGCCACTAATATGGCTACTTGTGAAAAACGAGTCATAAAAAACATAATTTTAGATGGAAAGTTTATTAACATTAATATCAAGAAAATTATAGTGGTCAACGAAAATCCAGAAAAGACTTTAGAACAATATTTGAAAGCCGTATTGAGCAGGCTGCGTTATGTGATTATAAGGTTTCCACAGTGCAGCATGGTTATATGTCAGACAGATGGGTTCTACCATCTCTTTGATCCTTACGCGCCCCCGCCTGAAGATCCTAAGGCGCAAGCGAAATTGGATAAAGCTGCACAAATGACTGATGATGAGTCAAAGAGTCAAAAGAGTGACACTGATTCGAAGGCTGCCAAAGGTAAATCAAAAAAGAAAATTAACATGATCACTCCCGTTGGGCCCGTGGCCGGATGGACGCTGTACCGGTCAGCCGAGTCATTGACTGATCGAATAAAGAGAACTGTCAAGAATGGCGTTAATTCGCCTGAATTTTACACGTTTGAGTTGACTTCGGTTAAAACTGCTCCTCGCTACTCTGCGCTGAACTACAAACTCAGCCCGCTATTCAAACCTGACGAAAATCCAAACCATCCATTCCTGAAACAGAAAAAACCACGCCCTCTTGTAGATGAGAAAATGTATTGGTTAAATATCGATAACATACCGTGGTCTAGAATGAACGCCTTGAATGACCTAGGATTCCCTCGGAACACCCCGAAAACAATGTGGAAGGACTGGCATATCGAATTTCCAGGTGACTTGTACTCTCTGTGGGGCAGTCTACCTCCTACCGCGGAGAGATTCGGCGCAACTCGCGGTAAACAGCACTTAGCCAACTGTATTCTAGCTTTAGTTATGACGAAAGCTTGCGATTTCACTGCGTGGACTGGAACTTTCCTAGACGGAATAGTCATCCAAGGTGATAAATATTTCCAAAAGGTAGCTGCAAAAATTGGAGAGACACCTAACTATGAACTTCAAGTAGAAGATTTTGATGGTGTTTCTGAAGAAATCTATCCGTATAACTTTACTGTTAAGTTTGAAAAAGTCATATTTGGTTTTGTATACAATTTAAGTCCAGATAGATTCAATTTGAGCAAAGCATTATCGTACTTTTTCCAAAAACACACTATTGGAATACTGGCCTGTTTCGAAAAAAATTTAGCTTTTGGGAAGATCGATGCGTCATATTTCATGTTCGATTGCACGACCTTCGGTGCTCCGGTGTGGAATCCAGGACAAGGAGGAGCCTACATGTTGAAATGTGAGAGCTTAAATAGACTCGTATATGTTATGACGATTACGTTGGGTGTGCGTGGCCACAATCAACTTTTCCATTTGTATAGTGCAACAGTGAACTTGGAAGGAAAAGGTGGAAAAGGTAAATAAATGTATGTTGGGATTAAGTATTATTTTTAATGCGAGTAGTAACTGTCCCTGCTGTAAATCTGAACCACTCACTTCCATTCAAAATTGTGCCGAGAGTAGTGTCTGGTGGTTTTATAGAAATGTGAAAATAATTGCAACAAAATCTGTCTTACAATTAGATGATTGTATTGTGAAGCTTAATTTACTAAATAAAAATATGTTCTTAATTATATTTGTTTTAGTAGTGTTTCTTTTCAGATTACAATAATAAAACCAGGAGGGAGATGTGTTTTAAATAACACATAGATCTATGTAAATAATTGTTTTAGTTACTTAACACACATCTCCACTTTGGTGGAGTACAGGACAGTCTGAGAACTCCAACAATGTGTTTTAAATAACAGATGATGAATTTCATATGTTTGCATTGATGGTGTATGGACATCTAATTCTAATGCATCATGTTGTGTAGGATTTATGTTTGATATGGACTTTTTTTATATTTCTTTAAAACTTTTTTTTGCATTATTGATATAAATGTCAAGGTTGTGCATGATAGTACGTCTAGGAGTGAGAGATACAACTCATTAACTGATAACCCGCATGGTGAAAGGTTATTGCCCAAATCTCTCATTTCATGATTTTGGGAAGGACATTTACAGCCATAATGATAAGGTCATCATTTTCTGAACTTGCATAGGCTCTGAAGGGGATACCCCCTCAGCTGGACAGGATATTGCAAAAGATATCCAAACATGAAACCAGGGAGATGGGGTTCTTGTTTATATATTATGATGGCTGTTTCCAAGATCCAACTTGGATTAACTTCTATAAATGAAAAGATTCATAAGTTTGTGAAGTAATTTTATTATAACTGTAAAAACCTTAAAATATACAAGTCATAATGTACTGTTGTCAAGTTAATTAATAAGGTATATTATTGCTATGACTGGGGGTTTCATTCGAGATCTGGTAAGTTTTCATCATCTGAGTCATCTTCCAGATCATCGAAGGAGGGTTTGTCGGCTTTGTCACCGGCGCCGCCACCCATCGTCCGCAGCATCTCTTCGATGTCGTAGTTGTTGCCGCCTCCGTCTTCATCTTCGTCATCCTCATCTTTCCATTTGTTAAAGTCTACCTTTAGGTAGTGTGGTTTTTTCTTGTCTTTAGTGAGTGATGGCCAATAGGGCGCATCTTTTTTCTCTTTACGAAGCACCATTTCTATGCACCTGCCTTTATTTACGAAACCACTATTTTCGGGAACCACTGCATTGTACAAAGGTATAGTTACCTCGTGGGCTCTGTTGTCCTGCGCATTGACGCCTTTAAAATACACTGAGTCTTTTTCTATTTTAATAATGGGATCTTTGGCCTCAACGTTAAACGTAAGAAGAACGTCTTCTTTGCGTTGTGCCCATAAAACTGGCGGAGGAACTGGAGTTTCATTAGACATTATTATGCAGGTGCAAAAGAAACTCGGTTAAGTCTAACGTGTGAAATAATTGATCAAACACAATTCTAATGCGGTATGCAACAAATCAAAACCACGATGATCAAAATTCTATTCACCGACTCGCCGTATCATTTATGGAAAGAAGTGTGGCTAGAATAAAGGAATACAATTTTACTATTATATGTGCGTGGTATTTTTAACTGTTAAATAAATGATTTCCATATCTTAAATTATATAACTATATATAGAACTGATTATTATTCATATTAAAATTATAATTTACCTTAATGTTTGATGCTCCAGAAATTAAATGTCTTCCAAAAAATCTTTATTACTGTTCTACCATATAGTATATTTTACCTTTACTGACAACACTTTAAATGTCACGCATTTTCTCGTTCTTTCCGAAAGCATTTGGATACACGTACAATGATTTTCTTAATTCGGATACACTAGTAATATAGAACTTCTAGATTTTTCTAGAATGGGTTATTTTTAAATGCGAAAATGTGTTTTCTAAAGTGCTGTCTGGAAAATGTAGATTTATATTCACGTGTAAGTACAATCATTGATGTATAATAATTTTATTACATTAACTACACTTCTCATCAAAAAAATCGAAACACCTTGCAAGTTTACGTTTTGTCAGGATTATCAGAAAAATGTGTACATTTAGGAATAAATGTTAAATGTCGTTTAATAGTGAGTAATATGAGCTTATCAAATCTTAATGTTAATGTTCTAAATTTAAATGAATTTTTCATAGGTTTCGTATTTTGTTAAATGAGTCATTTTTATTCCGTATGGAGTATAAAGGAAATGGATAAAACAACACACGTAAATGAAAAAAAAAGCTAAAAAACGTTTATTTATTAACTTGTATTCCCTCCCCGAGCTCTAATTACTGCTTCCATACGGTTCTTCATCGATCGGATGAGAGTCACGATCACATGCTGTGGTATATTGTCCCATTCCTCTTGGATTGCATCTTGCAGCTGGCTAAGTGTTTCTGGGGCAGGATCTCTTGCTCGAATTCGTCTCTTTAATTCATCCCACAGATGTTCAATGGGATTCATGTCCGGGCTTCTTGCTGGCCATTCCATAATAGAGATATCGACTTCGTTAAGATAATCTCGTACGACGCCCGCGGTGTGAGCCCTAGCATTGTCGTGCATGAATATGAAGCCGTTGCCAATAAAATGTGCATAGGGCATCACATGAGGCTCGAGACACTCTTCGACGTACCGATGACAGTTTAGTGCAGGCAGACGTGGCCCAGACACGAAAGCAAGCTCTGTCTTACCGTCGGCGCTGATTCCTCCCCAAACCGTCCACGAACCGCCACCATAGCTGACCTTTTCTTCAATGCAGCATTGTGCATAGCGTTCTCCGTCTCTTCTGTAGACCTTGTTCCTTCCGTCGTTACCATACAGCATAATTTTACACTCATCAGAAAAGAGAACTTTGCTCCACTGTAGGTATGACCAATTTAGGTGCTCACGTGCAAAGTTAAGGCGCGCTCTTCGATGGTCTGCAGTTAATTTCGGCCCATTTGCTGGCTTATGCGGTACCAGTCCACGATCCTTCAACCTTCTTCTAATTGTAGAGTCACTTACAGCCACCCTTCGTACAACACGAAGCCGCTGCTGCAGTTGAAAAGCGTTAAGGCGTCGATTTCTTAAAGAAGATGTTACAATAAATCGATCATCTCGCTCAGAAGTGACCCGATTCCTGCCAGATCCTGAACGGCGCGTGAACAAACCAGTCTCCCGATAACGTTTATAGACTCTATGAACAGATGACAGGCTTAGATGCAGTCTTGCAGCCACAACACGCTGACTAAGGCCAGAATCCAGCAATGCCACAACTTGGGCGGCTTCTGTGGGCGAAGTATCCATACGTTTTAGAAAAAAAACCTTTTTTCAGACGTCCCAAAGTCACAGTATTGAAATAAAAAACAAAAAGTTTAAGGATAGGCGCCAATTTTTAGTTTTTAAACGCTAAATGTACTCCAACCCTAAACACACATTTGTCTCAAAACAGTGATTCATTTCGTTTATAAGATAAACAAATGAAATTCTAATTTTGAATTTAGAATTTTCGCTTATTACTGTAATGGCCAAACTGCCAGCTATACATTTATGTATTTTTTTTCATCGTATGAATTCTTTTTTGTGTTAAATTCGGACAGAAACAATGAAAACGGAAGTGTTTCGATTTTTTTGATGAGAAGTGTATAACCGTAAATATATTGCGTGACTTGGAAATAAAACTAAGGGTCCAGTATTTATTACGCTTTATTGGTGGGTGCTACAGTGGGAGCGATTATACAATCGGAACATTCTCGGGAACGCCACGTTATCTTAAAACTTTATATCAGCAGTGACTGAAAGTTGTCATTGATTACTTATGGCTCTGCCCACCCCATTAGGGATTATGGGCGTGAGTTTGGTTTATTTGTGATTTGTTTAATGAACCTTGATGTCATTTTGAATTTTGTGTGAACTCCAACTCTCATGAGAAGGGGAACTATGATGGCGGTCTCCCCCCCCCCCCCATAACGTAGCATGAGTAGACAGAGGTAAATCCCCTAACGCGAAATAGATGGGTGTGATTTTTTCGCACTACAAGACAGAACTATTTAAAAAAAAATACTTCCAAAAAAACAAATGGTAAATATCTGAGGTAAATATAGAATGGACGGATGAAATAGTTATGTCTTTAAAGAAGAACATCCTCCTAGCTATTCAATAACATACCTAACGCAAGAGGTGGAACGAAAAATAAAGAGAACAAATATTTTTGCTTATCTATTTTAATCAGAAGACGGATAATATATAATAGAACATGATTTGGGGGGGTTAAAAAGGCCACATCAAAGCAATTCATATTGCTATTTGACATTTACTTTTATATGTGCAAATGTCAAATTGCACTATTGCTTTCTTTGGAGTAATAAATATAGGTATGGATCGGCACTAGTATACATTTCAATAATTAAATCACAGTTACTAATTACTTCCTTATATTTGCTATATATCTACAATGTGCTTACACAACAATAAAACAAGTAATTAATGAAAGAAATATTTAAAATGTGCCGAATAAAATTGATTGTAATTATAATGTTCGCAGACAAAGAGAAAATACAAGATTTAATATTTTAAAATATAGTTATATATATTTGGGGCGGAGAGTTCAGTTCAATACATATTTGCATTCTCATATTTGAAGGCATTTATTAAGCACATATCGCCATTAGCCTTTTAAATCTACTTAGATAAAACCGAAAACAAATGGTCGCTACGTAATTAGCTGGCACTGAAGAAATAAGCCTAGTCCGCAATGGTCTACTGACTAGACTAGATATACTGTAAACCAACACACGTCTTATCACGTTAGTATAACAGGAAGCTCGGTAAGGTGTGTACAGTCATAAGCAATATCATGTACCCACTTTAGAACCTTGTCGCACTATCATATTTGACATTTAATGAGACTTACAGTTTAATTTGTCAAAAATGTTAATGTGACATGGTTTCAAAGTGTATACATATTAGTACTCGTGACCGAACCTCTGACTACCCTAATTGCCAACATAGTCGTGAGCTTATGTTACGTGTTATTCCTATACATTAAATTTATTTTCCCCCGTAAAACTTCAAGTCCTTCAAAGTTTTATCTTATTTGGCAGTTCATAAAATGGCGTCTTTGAAAGTCTTAATTCTATACAACAATAATCGAGATCGTCTTCAATTAACAATCTACACTTCTGATTTATGGTAGATTACTACTTGCAAAGCGAACTAGGTGCACTTAATAATAAATAATCTATATAAATTTACCATTACTACTCAAATTTATGGTAATGGAAATTACATCACAGACAATTTATTTTAACTTTCAGTTTTTCTCAATATTACATAAATAAACAGGGGGGTTAAAAAGGCCACATCGAAACAATTCATCTAAAAAAGCAATATTGCTATTTGACATTTGTTTGCATTGCGCACTTACTTTTTATGCGCAAATGTCAAATTGCAATATTGCTTTTCGATGTGGCCTTATTAACCCTCAGAACAAAATTTCAAAAAATAATTTTAATGGAAAATAATTGTTGTACAATTATAACGTCATGAATTCCAAAGGAAACTTTCCATTTGTTGCCATAATAACTTTCGACTACCTAGAGTTCCTTACATACAAAATAGTTAATTAAATAAATAATTACACATAATTGGTTACAGCTAAGAAATGATCGAAAAATACTACATTTTATAGGTATTGGAAAGAGAACAAGTACCTATTTATTTTTATAATGTGAACCGATAAGCTTCAGGTTTTTGAAACATTAGTTTACCCGTGTGGAGGAATTATAGAATTCGTGTAAGAATAGGAAATAGCGCAATTTTGCGACAAATCTGTCTCAGGTTGAAATGAGAAGTATAGATATTTCGATGCTACACTTTATCTCTTAAATCAATAAAAAAAAAATAAAGTGGACTATGGTAAGGGACACATTATTAGCAAAATAGACAATTTCATTTTAAGATTATTGTTAGGATTATTGGTTTTTAGCATTATTGTTATTTGAAGTGACAAACGTGACCTACAATGAACGTAGATTCTCAGCCCCGGGATGGCACCCAGCTGTTACCGCAGCCAATAAACTATACACTAAATCTCTAATTCTTTTAACATCGGTTTCAAAGACAGGGTGTAGAACTTGTCGACAGTGCCTTTAAACAACCTCTTGTTGGAAGACGACGGTTTCTTGGACGAGAGTGTCGTTCGGTTGCCAACAGCTTTGAGAGCAGGTGAATATGAGGACTGAGAGGAAGTGCAGGTGTGAGAGGGCGATGTTAGTCGGGGCTACGCGCAGGGTTTCGGCGAACTCTGGGACCAGTTGCAGCTCGCAGGCGAGGCGGGCGCCGCAGCGGGCGCAGGCCGAGGGCGCGGCCGCGGCGCCGGGGGAGCCCGCCGCCGACGGCAGCGGGGCGCCCAGCAGCGGCGGCTGCTCGCGGCTGTACCTGCAGTTTATGACGATGTTAGTGTTGCCCGATAATCGACTGTATATCGAATAATAATTGATTATTTTCTAAGCCCCTGAATAATATAGATACTATCGATTGAATCGATACTATCGATACTGGAAATTCTACAATTATATCGATTATAATATAACAATTGTTAGATATAATCGATTATTGTGATATAATCGATTATTCGGTAACGCTAAACCTCAGAACAATAACTAAAGCATAGAAGGAAGGCTAAAATAAGAATTCAGAAACTATAAACCGGCTCTCTTCTAGCTTACGACACAAACTATGAGTGAGAAAAGGACAAATGATTCGCTCTTTGCTTCATTTTTTCCGAGGTTGTCACAACATGAAATGTCATTTGGACCTATTGGACTCATTTTAACTCGGCCAAATACATAGTAACATACATAAGAAGATTTTACTTATATTTACCGAACTATTTGACACGGTCGCGTCAACTGTGTTTACGAGTGTCTTGTGTTCAGATTGTTTTAAGTGATAATTTAACAATATTTTTTCCAAATAAATGGAAAGAAACTTTTATTTATATCAAATAATTGAGTGTCTCGACTGTGTGACATTATGTCTTGTGTGGTATGGGGCTGCAGCTCACATTCAGGAAGAAAAGAAAATAGCCAACAACTTCTGTCGTTTCATCGGTAAGTTTTTTGTAATTTTCTAGTGAAATGTGAACTGCTGAACAATTTTAGGAAAGTAATATGTTTTGCTGAATAGATTTGTAGCATAAAATATTTGAGATATCCATTATATTATACGTTTCATCGATGAATACGGAATTGATTTGAGGTTATGTTAATTGTCCATAGTGATGTACTAAAATTATCGATACTTTTAATTTTTAGATTTCCTGTAGACGATAACAAAGAGAAAGAATGGATAATTCGCATTAATAGACGAAATTGGATTCCAAATAAGTACAGCCGTATTTGCTCGAAACATTTTACTGCGGATTCATTTATGTGTGTTCCTAATTCAAAGTGGAGGCGTCTTCGAGACGATGCTATTCCTACATTGAACATTATAGATCAGACAGATGAAATGGTGTTTAAATTTAAATTTCAGCCTAGCCTGCATCATCTCACTGCTGGATAGATAGATAAGATATTTGTATCATGTTATCACAACACGTTTATACTATCTATCATTCAACTACATATTATTATGTACTTAATAAACTTAGTATATACTAAGTCTGTAGTTGTTTTATGCCTAAACAATTATGAGTTGTACACGTTTTATATAAGTAAATTATTATTATCTTTGATTTCAGATATTAAATCCAAAAGTGTCGACTGGATTTACATGAAAAGGTATATCAAATAATTTTCTTTTTTTATATTTTTAACATGATATACATATATAGAGTGTATAATTCAACCAGCTGCACAATGCACTTAAATCAGATATATTTTACTTTTATTTTTATAGATTATTTTGTACATATACTATTTTAACATTATTATTAAACTTTATTTCAGTCAGTTCAAGAAGACGAGATGAAAAATTTAAAAGAAAAGCTGAACAAGTCCCGCCTCAAGATCAAACGACTTAATGAAAAAAAAAAAAACAATGTGACAGGGTGTCACAAAGACAGTTTCTAAGCAAATTGACACTGTTTAGAAATTAATACATTTGTATTTATTGTAAATATAATGTACATAATTAATAACGTGTGAAATAAATACTTGCTAATGAAAATGAACAGATTTACGATCTAATTTATATTTCATTTTACCTCCTGTTCTTATTTACTCCTACTCCAACACTCCAGGTTGATACGAACTGCGCCCAATAAAGAATGTAATGAATGTTATAGATTTGTGTAAGCGACTTAGATAAATCTTGACTAAACCTTCCTTTACAAATACAAATATACTTTATTGCACACAACATACAATACTTACAAGTTTTACACGAAAGATACAGTACACCACCTACCTACCTTTTACTTTCCCTTTCTGTTCTCTTATGAATACTTGTATGCCGTATTTTTTTAAGTATAATGCTATATCTAGTAGGTACGAGTATGGTAATCCTAGTATTGAAACAGCTTGTAGCCCTAGTAAAGACCGCCATTTTATGTTTACAGAGTGGCACGTTTTTTCTGTAGGTATTTCCAGTCCATACTCTTTTCTATGTCTATGGCGTGACCCCATCGGGCCTCTTACCGTCTGTGCGGCTTAGACCCGGCGGCGGCGGTTCCAATTTGCACGGCACGTCGATCGACACCAGTGCACGGCGGATGACATCATAAATAAATTCGAATATTACAAAATACTTACCGATGAAACGATAACAGTTGGCTATTTTCTTTCCTTCCTGAATGTGAGCTGCAGCTCCAAACTAATATAAACCAGACAATATAATCCAAAAATGGTTAGATACTTACCTATCAGAGACAGAGTCTCCTTTCATCAAGAAGAAGATAATTGCATCCTACAAAAAGAAATTTTGTAAAAAAAATTTATCGACATTAATTGTAAGTAAATTTAATTTTATCGACATATTACTAAAGTGAAACCCAACACTAGGCAATGAAAAACTTGTGACAACCTACGAAATTACGAAACAATTTTTGTATATGCGTCTTTGTCTAACATTACGCCGGTTCCGTAAGATAAAGTAGAGCAGAATTATAGAGTTCTGTTGCTATTTTAGCCTTCCTTCTATGCTTTAGTTATTGTTCTGAGCGCTAAACGATGATTAGTCCCGATTTTAGCGGACAAAAATGTACTTTATTTTATTATGACAAAGCGCCCTTATTCATTTATGATAGGCACAAAAGTTCTTTTTAAAAACTCTTTTATTTCTTCAGTGCCAGCTTTGCCTTCGGTTTTATCTAACTAGATAAATCAAGGGCTTCAGTGAATACTAAAATTATAAACTATTTGGGCGATATACTATACCTATTGGGCGTATACGCGTAAATTAGAGAAACAAGTTGTAGGACGAACTAACCTAAGTATCTGCCCAGGGTTATTGCGCAGGCGCGTGAGGAACGCGTGGAACAGCTTGTCCCCGTGCAGCGGCGCCGCGTCCTCGTACGGCTCGTCCTCGGAGCCCCCGCCCCCTGCGCGGTCGCCGCCGCCGCATGCTTCGATCTCCGCTGAAATATCAAATAAGTTACTACACTTATACTAGTACTCAAATTCCGTACAAGCCCCATACAAACTGTCAGTTTATGTGTATTTTGCAACTATAACCAAATCGTATTTTTGATATTTGACAACTACCCATTAGGTCTACACAAACAGTGTGTTCACCCCAGGTGAGAGCCTTAAGCGCTCCCCATTTGTCCGGCCAAGTAGTTAATGACATTTTTGGCAAATTTACAATAAGTCATGTCAAGAAATTAGTCACCATTTTCCCTCTTATATTTATTGAGCAGCTCAGTAACTCGGTCGTCGTTGTTGGAGTGCTTCCTCCATTCCTCTTCCACGTATATGAATTTGGGCAGGAACTGCAGGGGCGCACACATTAGCCGACTTCGCAAGTCCGGTGGTAGCTCTGCCGTCTGAAATTATAAACGTTGATGTTTATAATAATACTTAATGTATAGGGGGGTTCATGACTGTTCGAAAAACCATGACTTTTTTAAAAAAAAAAAACAAATTTTCTATTATCTAAAGCTTTTCGAGAAAATAAAATATTTTAAGAGGTATAAAATAAGCGTTTGTATTTTTTATGTAAAATATCCGAAAACTATCATGTACCTGCTGCAGCAGCGCCTCGACGTCATTGCCGGGCGCGGTGGGCGTGTCCACGGTGACTAACCCAGGCTCGTCGCCGCCCTCCAGCTCCGCGGCGGCTACCGGCGCACCGATAGCGCCTACTGCACCTACATTCGGGAATTAATGTTATAACTATCACTAGCCTATATGAATTCAACTTCAAAACTTTTTATTTAACTAAGCATATAGAACAGATGTACAATGGTAAAATAAATAAATTAAATATCATTCTTAGTATCTTAATGTAAAAACTCTGAATACACACATAAATAACCTATATACGTCCCACTGCAGGGCACAAGCCTCCTCTCAATCAACCGGAGAGGGTATGGAGCATACTCCACCACTCTCTCTGAATATAAAATGATTTCATGCTTAGGAAGGCAAAAATATAGGGCAGTGGTTTCCCTCTTGTCTTCCGCCCTGCAGTACTCTGTCTGACGCGAATAGGATGGCGCCCAGAGTCGTCTATTTCAAAGCTGGACTCCTGTCCTGTCTCCGAACAGAACTGACAGTTAGATATATTTTTGTGCCCAAACATGCGATCGGTTAACTGACCATAACCAGTTATTATGACTTGGTTTTAAGTGGCACGCAGACAGGCCCCCTCATTAGAAAGAGAGAGAGAGAGAGAAAATTAGAGGGCTGCCTTCAACTGACAGTAACTGCTGGCACTGATTACTGACAGTTGTTACTGATTGGATGCTAATAAATAACTAACTACCTATCCTTAATCATAAATGTACCATTAAAATGATGTTACCTTGGACAGGAGACATGTTAGCGTTGTGGGCATCAAACACTTGAAGGTTTCCCAGCGCTTGTTCTACAGTCTCCAGTTCAAATGAATTGCTCTCTTCATCTTCATCTGAATTCCTAATCAACAGTAATATAATTCAATATTATTTTAATTGTATGTCAGTTCTGCTAATCTATCCTACAGGCAAACAACTTAAGGCATTCCTTGTTAGGTTATCCTTTGTCATAAGATAAATTAGTCTTGAACTAACTGAACTAACACAGTGATACAATGAATTACTAACAAAATATGTTTATTCTGAAATATTTATTTTTACCAGGAGCCATTTTACAGTTTACGGTTTAAGAAATTTATTTTTCCAAAAGAATACAATTCATTTAACTAAAGAAATACAAAATACCTTAAATTAAAATTAACTTAGTGAGTGACGGATGGATGCGTAAATGCTATTAGTGGTAAATAATTATTAAGGTTTCAATAACTCAGAAAATCACTATGAGACAAACAAAATCTATCTATGCTACAATAAACCTAGTGTACTAATATTTTATCTTATTATAAAGTTTTTAATTAATTTAATGTTGGTAGTTCCTAAACACTAATCACTATAAATTTTGCTATTTTATATCATTTTAGAGGAGGATTACAGGCTGTCTGAATAATAGCTTACCTCTGCATACCATTTTTAGGGCTGGCATTATCCACATTCATAACATTGCCATTGGCTGTATCTCCATTATCATTTTCATCCCATTCATCTGCTCCATTGCACCACATCATATTACTCTCAGTACTCGGCATCACTACAGTGGTACTAGACTGACTGCTCGAGTTATCTTGGAATTGACTTCGTACACATAACCAGCTGGAAACATTGTTAAAATAACATATTGATAAAACAAATAAGTCTTTAACCTCTGGTATGAAAAATAAACTTGTTAATTGCAAAACATTGGGGATTATTATTCATGAATTGTCAAATTTAAGTTCTATTAGAAGCAATAGACTACATACTTCACCCAAGTACTGTATCAATACCTAATTCATAGCTTTCCTTATCCCAGTATGCATTATATTCATGTACGTATTAGCAATGGTTATTTTCGTATTCACCTTTCTGACTGGATCCAGCAGTTTGGACTTATGCACGCGAAAACATAAAGGGTGCGATGGTAAACAGAATTCTCCAGAGGTGCATAGCATTGCACCACTAACAACCTGTGTAAACCACACAATGGACATTTCGACGAAAGCTGCAAGTTCTCGACAGGCGGCCAATCCTAAAAAATCACGCAAATTAAAACAAAACGTGATAGTAAAACGTGATAACAGCTACAATAAAAAATACAACCAAAACTTACAGGAAAACCACCGATTTTATTCACTGTATAGTTGAGTAGCGTCTGGTTTTTATCCCCAATCACTTCTTCTTCGTATCCCAGATAAACTTTGCCTTGTTGTTTTGCCATTTTAATTCATGAAAACCTATTTTAAAATCTCGCACGATCGATGAAATCCGCGAATCCGTGACCGTGAATGACGTTTGATTTTTTTTGCAGGTTTTGGCTTGGTTCCCACGATCAAATGTTTATATATATTTTTTTTCAGATTATGATAAAACTTTTCACCGAAAGTTGTAATGTTTTTATAAATGTAACTGTTTGATTATCTTTCTGATATAGCGCCTGACGCCACGCGTCAGAGCAATGTAAGGGAACTGTAGTGGGCATGCCGCATGCATGATATATAGTGGAGTACGTAACAAAGGAGGATAAAATTTCCTCACGGTTATAGTCTGGCTACGGGGTTTAAGTGTTGATCAGTTACTGGGTGTATTTGTAGGACTTCGAACATGGACTAATAGTTGCTGTCAATAGTTCCTGTTTGGTTTATTATTATTACTAAGGAGTTCACGAGTAATAAAAATAACACATAATTTTCAAGTGTATAATATAATTATATTCAGTAATATAATTAACAAATTCGTTATTTAATAATATTATATACACAAATTCATATAACAATATTACATTGATTTTGTTCAAGCACCACACTAAAACAAATATTCCCTACATTTCAAATAGCATTTTTTTAATTCGGTCGATTTAATTTCCGTAAAATATAATTTATGGCGAAAAATTTTAAACACATAATGGCATATTTGGCAATCACTTTGAATCGATCAATTGTATTACATTTAATTAATTAGGTCATTTAAATATAGAACACATTTCAACAAGCATAATCTCTTGTTTCGTTAATATTTTACAGTTTACATAATAAATAATATCGCTGCAAAATATACGTAAAGATTAATGAACACTTCTTGAAATATAATTATTTATAATATTCCAATATTATAAAATTGAAACTAACATCAATTCCTTTATTTTCTACTTGTTCGTTATAGTTTCTTGAGAAGGAGTATATGAGGGCATTATCATAATTATTCTTCCAGCTCCTGTTGAATATTATGGTATCGCGCGCGATGCAACAAATAATACGGTTTTCGACGAATAGACGCAGCGAATGCTCTCTACGTATATTAAACGTACGTCTACTGGTCCAAGGCCACTATATTTACCGCGTCGTGCACGATTCGTACCCCGTATCGCAGGGGTAGGCGGTACATTTCACACGTGAACATTACATTATAGCTATGATTGTTTATACATTAATAAAGTTCATAGCTTACAAACTAATTTACATATCCGTTTGAATTCATAAAAATAAACAGTTCTTTATTACAGTATTTTTCTAGCTAAGTATTTTATATCTAGATTTAATTCTGTTGGAATTGAACAATTGGAATTGAACATTAGGTATGTAGAGTTAAATTATTTGGTGCAGTTATTATTTTCCATTTACCATATCATGAATTATTTAATTCTTCTATTAGGTATACTTCTATTAGAGCAAAATTACTTAATATTTGAATTAGGCCAAATGCCCTATTTACTCGGCAGTCGGGCCATGGCCAGAGACCTCTACTGCTAAATAATAAAATTTTCTCCACCTACCCGCAGTGGAGCGGCGTGGCAGAATCTGAGGCAGCGTGGTGGAGTTTGCTCCCTCCTCCTTGAGTTGAGGTCTCTGGGACTGTATAATAGGCTGTTTATGTTTTACGTTATGAACATTCTCATTTTGCAGGTACTAAGTATGAATTCTATAACTGTTCTAACTACTACGTTAGTCGTACTTCGGCGAAGCAAGCGTCGCACACTCGAACGGGTTTGGTGTTGCCAGTGAGCGCTACAGTCTTCTCGCTGCATGCTCCGCAGAATATGTGTCCGCATCGTCGACAGTGGTGCTGCAATAATTCGTCAATCTTGGTTATATTGTTCATTTGGGTAGATCTTCTTCTATCGTGTGGGTTGTGAGGTGAATTACCAACCCCATCAACCCTGGTGTCAGGGTTATTACTGAGCCGCCATAGGCCCCTGACATGACTCATGTAACGACTACGTACTTACATCGGTAAGTAATAACAGGCCCAGCGGCTGAAAGTGCCTTCCGAAGCACGGATCTTTTTACTTTTTAGACAATCAGGTGATCAGCCTGTAACGTCCTAACCAAACTAGGGATCACAAAGTGATTTTTGTGATTTGTCCCTACTGGGATTCGAACCCGGGACCTCCGGATCATGAGCACAACGCTCAACCACTGGACCACGGAGGCCGTTTGGGTAGATGACTGAATCAAAGATAAATAATGTGCTTTCTTTCTTTCAAATACATGCCAGTCAAAAATGATCAAAAATCAAAATAAAAAAGAATTACGTAACTGTAGTGTATTGATATTGCTATCCTTGTCTCGGGCGCATACGTCTTCTGAATACAGAGCAAGACAAACAGTCAGTCAATGCGGGACGGGCTGTCTGTACAGAGTGATGGTGTGTTGGCTTCTCTACAGTAACAATTACTACAACGTTTGACCACATTTGTTGGTGATATTTAATCTTTAATTCCTCTTGACGATTTGTAGAAATAAAAATGAGTTATCATTTGACTAGATTGTCATCTAGCTAATTATCAATTTGCTAGCAAGAGGAACTGAGCTGGACACAATGCATCTGTTGTCGTAAGGCAAAAAAAGCATTACAACACCAACAACAACAAACTAACTGTAATTTACTAATGCTCTTTTTGCCAACAGTCGACCTGAGTCCAACAGTCAACAACAGAGTGTGTGTTGAACAGTCTTCTGAAATCTACCTTAGTGCTGGAAGATAATCGATTAGACTTTTATAAGTTTTACCTTTCGTCTGGCGATAGTGAACTCCTTAGTACAAGCAGTGCAGGCCGTGGCGTCTTTATCACTCGTCCACGTCGGCGTGTCGTCGGCCACCGCTTGCGCCGCTTCTTTCTCCAGTAGTTCTTGCAGTTGCAACTTGTTCTCACTCAGTGTAGCGCCAACTTCTTCTAGCGTCTTCTGTGCCTCGCTGTATTGTGTCTTGAGTACGTGCTGCTCCTCTTGTAACGCGAGGTATTTCTGGAATAGACGTAATATTTGTACGTTGTTATTATTAAGTAGATTAGGTAGTTTCTTGGCGAAATCTTTTTACGAGACTGTCCTTTGTTTTATAAGAAAGGACATTGCAGGCGTGAATGACCTGACTGTCCGAAAAAATGTGAGAAAGACACAGCCCCTCTGTAGGATTTTACGACATACCCGTTACGACAGGCAGCTGAATGTGTTCTGTTTTTTATTCGCCCCCAGTCCAGCAGAAGCTTTTAATATTGATATATGAAATTATAACCTGTGTGAGTTGAATAGATACTCTGGGTTGTATGCAATCCCCTTGTCCTACGGGATGTTGGGATATTTTAGTACTATCCAAAATATGACTTTGGATTTACGTATGGTTCACACGTCGAAACGAAATGGTACGAATATGTTTACCTGTCCAATAGATTTTAGGGATTCAACTTCTTGCGTCAGCATTGATATTTTGTCTCGATCTCGAACCATTGATTCCTGTAATAATTATTAAAGTAAATATTGAATTACTTAGTAATTTTTATATATAAGATATCTTATGGCCTCTCTTAGAGTCTAGAATCTAAAATTGGCTTTGCCAATCCCTTGCAGTCTTCAAAAATATCTTTATTCAGTAGATAACATAGTTACACTTTGAATCGTAAATTTTTACATAACGAACGTCTCATCCGCCGTAAAACTACTGCAGCTTCTCACAACCTGTATAGCCGGGGAAAAGAAGCTGCAAGAAAAACCTCGGCACAGGGCCACAAGACGTTCTTTAAAAAAAAAACATAAGATATTGTTATACAATCGAGTAATTTAGCTGCCTAATATCAGTTCTCAGACAGTTAATCCCATGCATTCATACCTTCTAAATAATCAATGACCATATAAGACCTTTTTTGCAAAGTTTCTGTTTAACTACTGTCTTAAAACAGTTGAAAAGCAAATTCTGAATGTCAATAGGAATCTTATTGTAAAAAGTATTATAGCTTTTTTCCGTTTGTATTCGGCACACAGGCGAGTTTTATGACATATACATACATAATAAGACCCCGCCTATTTCGCATGGTAGGTAGAGCCCACGGAATTGACTACTTGACAGTTTTCAGATAAGTATTTTAAAAAATTACAAACGCTTATTTTATACCTCTAATAATATTTTATTTTCTCAAAAAAGCTTTATATAATAGAAAGAAACATGTTTTTATTCAATTATTTTAAATTTCGTGCGAAAACGGTTGGTCACGTGACATTTTTCCCAGCGACGTCACATTTCAACAAACAAATAAACTGTCAAACAGTAGAACCTGAAACCTGATAGTTTTTGTTTATTTTGTGAAATGTGACGTCACACGAAGCCCAATCATGGCCGCCCGTGTTTCGGGTCTTGTAATACACAGATAAAAAAATCGCATTTTTATTTTGTAAAAATAAAATATTGAGAAGTGATAAACAACCATATCCGACATATTTTATTGTTACAACTGTCAAGTCACTTATCTACTACTATCCTGATACGCCAGTTTCGCTTCTTAAACCCTCATGAGGCATTTACCTGTAAAGATATTCTCCACTCGCGTTCTATTCGGAGGTCTCCCTCCGCTGCCACAGCTCTGCTCTCCGCCGTCGCCGCCTTCTGCCCCAGCGACCGGGCAGTCTCCTCCAAATCTTTCCTAGCTGCTTTGTCATCCTGTAACCTACGCGACGAGTGTTTTATACTATGTGTGTTTTTTTGGTGCCTAGTCGGGCGGACACACACTTAACCTAACTTTAGTTTGACGGCTTTTAAACTAGTGCTGTCCTTCACTTACAATAAGAGCAAGAAAGAGATGGAGCTAGATTTAGTCCTGTAAAATTAAGTTGATGGTTGCCCGAATTGACACCAATTGCGTGCGCTAGTGTTTATGTTGGTCCACTTGCACTTTTGTGATTAAGTGACCGTCCGTCCCACAAAATCTTTGTAATAGTCAGTTAATTATACTGAAGCATTTTTTGAATAAATAATTATTTATTTATTTACTATGTACAGGTAGCCACTTAGAACTGAGGGTTAAAAAGGGCACATGAAAGCAATTTATGAGAAAAGCAATATTGCTATTTGACATTCGTTTGCATTGCGCATTTACTTTTATATGCGCAAATGTCAAATTACAATATCGCTTTTTAGATGAATTGCTTCGATGTGGCTCTTTTAAATCCTCTGGATTTCTGATCAACAATTTTGGAAAGTGTCGCCTAAGTTTTCCTGTCTTGAATTGATGATGTTTTGCGTGAGAGATTTCAAATTAAAAATGGCACAACGGATACGGACGCTTACATAATCTTTGAATGTTATTTCCAGGGGCGTTACGGAGCACCGTAACTGAATCCGAAACTATCGGATAACCGACATCCTCGCCCTGGCATGAATTGGCTGGCTATTAGACTGCGATCGAAACTCAGTAATCAAAACAGATATAAAAGTAATTCAGATAATTTCGGATAGGGGCGGAGTCTACATGACATTATGACAGGTTTTTTGTCTGCCCGGCCAACCGACACGGTCCTCTGCATTGTTTATGACTAAGTAATTAGTCAATCATTGTGGGATTGCTATTACAGAACAATTTTACATTTACGACTAATAAATAAAGCCAGATCATATTGTATTTTACTCTTAAAATTCCTTAAAAGTCTAATAGCCTTAACCGAAACAATCTAAAACTGAAGGATAATTCGAAACCGGTAAAAAAAGTACCTATGTCCGTATCTGAAACTTCATATCCGTAACAACCCTGGATATATTATGTTATAGAATAAACAATAATAAGTACTATGTAGATATGTGATGTGTCGTAGTTATGAGGAATGATGAGCAAAACTTACACACAGTGACTTTTACGTCTCTGGTCGACGGCAGTGAGGATTATAGCAAACATTTCAATGTTCTATGTGCGTAAATGTGTACCTACGATTTTGATTAGAGCCAAGGAAAACTCAGTAACCGCTTTTAGTATGACTTACAGATATATGTCCAGTAGGCTCTGCACAGCAACCTCGCCAACGCGGCGCGAATTATATCGAGGTCTTCGACCAATAGCCGTTTGACGTCCATCTACGTAGATAGCATTCGTATCGTTTATTGGTCGAAGCGTTAAATATAATTCGCGCCATAAAATATAAGAAGCTCAAATGTAGCCGGCAGTACTGTTGAGTGTTCCTAAATATTGACAGTTCTCCATAACTGTCCAGTTAAAATTGATAAATCGCTAAATAATGTAGAGCAACGTGGAGTGAATCCCATATGAAAGACGAGTTACGAAAATGAAAAGTCGTCAGTTGAAAAAAGGCAGTTTTGATTGAAAATAACTTTTTCGAAATTAACTTCTTTCTAATCTTTAGAGAATAAATATAACGCTGACTTCGCAGTTAAACGCTGTGCAAAGGGTTATAGTCTACTCAAATAGTGGTTTATTCAAATAGTTTGAGGAACTGTCAAAATTTAAGAACATTCAGCAGTAGCAACACCTGATGGGAGAAATAGGCATTTTGCCATACATTTTAAACCTACAGCTTGACGCATCGGGTGCGTTGGATTGGCAAGTGTAATAAATTTTGTCACTATACAAATCAATGTGTGTTGATTGAAATGTTATGAATGTAAGTAATTTCTTATACTACAGCAAACAAAAATATCTGACGAAAGAAAGTTTCAAATAATAGTTTTTATAGTAATAGATAGTAATTTTGTAAGTATATTTACGTAACTATGTCAGCATTTTAATGTATTAGTCAACTTGTATAGAAATTAGGTAAATGGCATTTACCTAAGTACTCTGTAATTACCAGGAAGTTAATCACACAAGAGCATGCAAACATAAGTGAGTTGATAATGGCAAACCTACACAATCAACACAAATCAAAACAAGCATAACTGTTTCGTGTACAATAAAATACGGTATGCGACTGAATATGCTTTATTATAAATAAGGCTTTACATCACTAGGGCCTCGGATTACAAAACTATGTAAAGTATAAAGTATTTCCAGTATACTAACAGATATACTAGAAGTCAACAAGCGGAACATTTCAAAATACAATAGAAAAAACGTTAATTTTAAAATTCGAGTAGCTAGTAACATCAATGAGATCAAACAATGATTTTAAAGCAATACAAGATTCCTTCATTCAATACACCAGTAATACTTCTTTTCCACTAAACATGATCTGCGATTATTCGATTATACAAGTCAATAATATCTATAAATCTATTTTTGCCTTCGTCCCTTAATGGGAGTTGGTTAATTTAGATTCTAAATCATAGTATCCCTATATAAATTCATAAAATAAATTCAATTTGCACGAAACTAAACAAATGTAAACAGTCTTAATCTAAATTAATATATTAATTTGTGGTCAACAGATTAAGTCTTAATGTTAAACAAATAAACCTAAGG
Organism: Pectinophora gossypiella; assembly: GCF_024362695.1. Lineage (NCBI taxonomy): Eukaryota > Metazoa > Arthropoda > Insecta > Lepidoptera > Gelechiidae > Pectinophora > Pectinophora gossypiella. The sequence continues at coordinate 9,437,105 of NC_065413.1, read as the reverse complement.
TCAAACATAACAGGTCTCAATATAAATCGCACTTGATGGTCACCACAGCAATGTTTAAGCCAAAGCAACAGTAGCATTACCATCGTAACAATAATTACCTACGATAAAATCCAATATTCATACCAAAAATATTGTTATGATTAATTTATTAAAAATACTGTTATCGAATTGCGATCACTACCACAAGTTCATTGTGAGGGTTTGCCAATATCGAGCGAAGTGAAAGAGTTACCTCTATATGTATCATAGGTAATAGAATTGACGCAAGCTGTGCACTGCTCACACCTAGGTGCGGTCTGATAATTGATATGTGAAGCGGTACGATACTCTAGACAGCACTAACTCCAGGCACTCTTTCCTCGCGGCTGGGATGATGTTATAGTAAAAATAGTGCAAAACCTACTTCTCATCGAGCTGATGGATCGTGCTTCCCATTGACTCAGTCTTTGCTTCCAATTTGGCTATTAGCTCTGTTTTATGTTTCAAAGAACTTTCACATTCCTAAAACAAGGCCAATAACAGTTTAGCTGAATTAAAATGACAACTCACATGATAAGACAATTTCAGTTGGTAGGCGATAGTGTGTGCCCAAGACCCATATACATCGATATCAAGCATTTTGTTGTTAATGGTTAATATATTATAGAAGTTAATGCTGTGGTAACGTATGAAGAGGAGATAAAGTGATGTATTATATTATAATAGTTCAAAACCACGGCATTAGCCTCACGTTATAGCATGAGTATTGATACATTATAATAATATAGACGTTAGTAACACGTAAGGTTTGCTAAGAGGAAATACCACCTGATGCAACAATTGTACGTAACATTGGAACAATTTTTATATACAATATTAGTATACTAATAATAGATAGTAAATATAAAGCTAGTCTCCGAGATGGGCGACAGTTTTGTGATCATTGCTAGAGTTCTTCCGGAAGGGTGGTATTTCCTGGAGGTTTAGTCTTTTGTTTGGAGGTCCCTCGTCCTTCGACTTGCCGCCTTTTTGCGAGCTCTCCGCTTTGAGTTTCTCTAACTTTTCGCCTAGATTGTTTTCGTTAGTGGTGGGAGACCTTAGGGCTTTCATTAGATCATTATCTGGTCCTAGGAAGTGGTTATATTTCTCAAGGTTGGTGAGTATTTTGCCAATTTGCTCGGCTTTCACTTGAAGTCTGGAGACCATTTCGCCTTTCTGCGTGAGTTCCATCTCGCATTCCTTCCGTGCAAGCGCGGCAGATGAATACAGCATTGCATTAGTATTGGATACATAAATAATGTTAGGCCGTTGTTAGTTTGTTAGGGAAGCATATATTGATGCATAAATAGAAATATACATTAAATAAAGATTATAAGATATGTGAAGCTCACAATGTATACATCTAGATGAACAAATGAATATAAGTTAAACAGTGGGAGTAAGAAACACGGAGCGCCAATTAGTTAACGACTGAGGTAAAGAGGTTGTATGGGCGGAATGAACCAAGTTATTTGACACCCACGCTTGTACGTATATTCTCAGTGATTCGTCTGTACTTGTACCATCCTATTGTTGACTAAAAGCTTTGTATAGTAATGTGCATTCTATGTACTACGTCGAATCTATGATTCTGGGATTTCCCTTTGGAAAATGATGACTCAGCGGTCAGTCTTCGTGAGTTTGTATTGATCGAGCTATTTGTTTTCTTTGACACGTGCGTTTTAAGTATCATCGCACGAGGACTGCCATATCCCAAAAAATACTTTTTTTATTTTTTATTATTATAAAATGTTTCATGTCTGACCATCATCTTGATAGTAAGTGTAGATGTGGTTTAAGAAGATTTTGGTGGTAATTACAATTCTGTGCAAATGACGAGATATGAACACAAAAATAGAAATGTCACGTATTATAATGATAATTTTAAGTGAAAGTTACCGAGAGAGTTCGCGACGTAATTCATAGGATACACCTCTGATGTAATAGTTTTATCTACGTTTTAGTAGGGTTGCAACGAATGCAGTTTTAGCGAGGTGAAATATATATATTTTTAATTAAATTTTCAGGTCTTGTTATTTAATTTATTTTTTGAAATACGATTTCAATTTCTGCCAAAATTTACTTTACTAGCCGTACAACGGCGAAGTAGGTAAATAAAATACATAATTAATTATCTTTGAGCGGTACAATACAATACTTATGGGTTATCGACCGCATTCGATATAAAGTTGCAAAACTAGAAGCGAATTTTAAGTTTGGAATGGTTTCCAAATTCGAAGGCTAATATTCGTTACAACCCTAGCAGTTAGAGGTCGCGTCAAAGTGAAGGCGTCTAATGACTTGAACTTGTATTGGTGAACAACGGACCATGATGTTGCAAAACATTGTAAGTACGAGTAACAGGCGAAAAACTATTACAGACAATTAGTAGCTTTACAAATGAACAGTTATTTAAAGAATTCAAGGCCAATTTGAAATTACTTATTTCAAAAATAAGTCGTTCTATAAAACACTTATAATGAAGTTTATGATAAAATTAATTAAAATAAATTAGGTATCTAAGCGTGATTTTTGAATTTGTTGATAAAATTATACCACAGACTTTAAAAAAATATGTTAATTTGTACGGCTAAGTTTATCATAGTGAATAATAATGTTATTTGCACATAATATGAGCCACAGCACCACATACTTAGTAAATTAAGTGTCTTACCTGCAATTTTTTGTACATTTCCAAGTTGATTAATTTTATGTCATCTAGCTGCCTCCTAAGGGATATTATAGTGTCTTGTTTATCATGTATGTCCTTCTCTAAAAGTTTCATGGCTACTTCCATTTCTGCTTTGAGCGAAATCTGAAATAAAATTAAACAGATAAAATACTTTAGTGAGCACAACAGACACAAGATACAGAAATAATTCGCGCATTCAGGACCGATCGTCGTGGAGATCCTTGGGGGAGGCCTATGCCCAGCAGTGGGCGTCGTACTGCTGATAATGATGATGATGACAGAAATAATTACAACAGATATAGAAAGGTACAACAGGCGGCCTTATTGCTTATGCAGCAATTTCTTCCAGGCAACCTTTACAGGGGTACAGGAAACACCCAAATAAATACAATTTTAAAAAGCCTATAATACCGTCCCAGTACTGGCCACCGACCTCCCTTCATTGGAGATACTACTAAGAGATTAGAAAGAGAGAAAAAATAATTTCTCCACTACTGAACTTCTAATATCAGATACCATACCTATATAAAACAGCCAGTAGGATTCGAACCTACGGGCTTTGCATTCAAACTGCCATTATCATTGGGTCACCACGGCAAGGTCATTGACTGCAGATTATAATGATGTCATTTAATGTGTGTGATTATCTATGCGTAGGTTAAATACGGTTTTCCATGTTACCTGCAAATCCAACTCTTTTTGTAATTCATTATTCTTCTTTCTCTCTTCCTCCAATTGCTTTCCAGATTCGCTGTCCTTTTCATTCTTAGATTTATCTGATGTTGTACTTTTGACGCTACGTTTTTCCTGTAATTTTTTGAGGGTTATTTTAATATGTTGATTCACAATTTACCTGTTTTGCGATTTCTTGCGCAATACATTTGAATTTGTATTGATAATGCGAAGATATAAATAGATATCATCGTAAGATTACAGGTATATAGTGTGCGTGAGAGATTGTTTTGTATTGTTTACAAACATTAGACGTTACTTTCTACATGGTATTGTATTGCGTATCTATAGCCATCGGAAAGTACCTCTTAAATCCACGTATACTAAATGTATTGAATTATTAAGAAATAAATTTTATAAAAATAAGGAATGAATTACCAATTCATTTAAAAATGTAAATTTTGGTGAAAGGAGCCACAACAATGATTATCTATGTGGTTGAATAATATCCAAGTAGACGCGACAGACAATATATCAGCAAGTTCTGCTCACTCCGCGAAATATACAGCGCGTGAGTAAAAAGGAAGTGCTAGTAAGAGTAAGGGAAAAGAGACAAATACTGAGAATTATTGAGGACAGAAGAGGCAAGATGATTGGACACCTAATAAGACACGACGAATTCATTAAAAACATCATAGAAGGAAAGCTAGAAGGAAAGAGAGGAAGGGGAAGACCAAGAAGAGCTTACATGGAACAGATTAAAGAAAAGGTTAACGTCGTGTCTTATAGGGAAGTCAAGGAATTGGCCTTTGATAGACTGGAATGGAAAATGCTACACCGACAAGAGCGTGGCTCTTAAATTGATGATGATGAGTAAAAGTAAGCACTTGGTAACAATAAGAAACACATTAAAAAAAGTATACAAGCAATAGATAATTATTCTCACCTCTTCGTCGGACTGCAATTCCGTCACTTTCATCCTACTGTCTTTGGTTAAATCTTGACCTGAACAAAAAAACAAACGTCAGTCGTAAATAAACACAATGCTAAATAAATCACCTTGCCACTTCTACGACTCTAGAAATAACTCACAGGCTTTCATCCAAAACGGTGGTCTTTGGCTGTTTTTTGTTGTTGTATTGCCCATTACTGAATGTACCATAACGGTCGGAGTGCCTAATATAAATGAAGTGAGGTAGCGCTAACGTGCGACGTCGCTGGCATACTAATGCCTACTAATGCTAAGCCGTCGTTTCGCCGGCTGACTCATCAACCGAGTGTCTTATCTGTGCACTTGATTGTCTTTATGTTATTATTCGCCACTTGACGCCGATAGTGAAATTGCTTAGTTCGGGGTTTTTTTTTAACTTAACATCTATTAAATATTTCTAAGTCTGCGTTCCGCGATTATGCTTAGTACCGATTACTGAAGGAGGAACTGATAGTAGCGAAGTCGAAAACACCATGTGACAATGTTACACAAGGGTACACTTAAATTTATAAAGTGTATACAAAAATGCATTGATGTATAATATATTTAAATAATAAATATAATAAAATACATAATTATAATATTACAATATTATTAGTGACATCGTAACGAATACTTAGGGGGTGATTTAGACCACGATTCTGAGTAATATCAAGTGGAATTTTCCGTCGCCAAAGTATGAAACTAAATATAATTTAAAAAAAATGCTAAAATTTTCAAGAATTTCCTGACAGGAAATAAATATCAACTCAGAATCAGGAGAGTTTTGAAACTGACAAACGTCCACCTTTTGTACCTATTTTTATTTTTGCCATTATTAACTATATTAATGTGTACAATAAAGAGTATAATAGTAATAAATGTAGTTCAACAGGAAAGTTCAAAATGTTGTGTGGACAGTGACCAACTATTTTAAACTAGGGCAACGCGTGAGTTTTAAAGTAAATATTGAGTCACATTTAAGCGAATTTTTTATCAATTCATTGCTTTCTGATTGTCTGAAAGTAAGATGATCCGTGCTTCGGAAGGCACGTTAAGCCATTGGTCCTGGTTACTACTTACTGATATAAGTACGTAGTCGTTACATGGGCCATGTCAGTGGCCGTTGGCGGTTCAGTAATAACCCTGACACCAGGGTTAATGAGGTTGGTATTCCACCTCACAACCCACACGATAAGAAGAGATTGCTCATAATAATATATGTTTTATATACTTTTATATTATCAGGGTCAGGAACCACATACACGTGGGTCTTAAACATAGCTGGTGAGGAAACGGTGTCTAGTATATAATATAAACACTGTCTACCGCTTCGGGGATGCAGAAATGATGCTATGTTATGTTAGGTCAGGAAAGGAATGAAAAATTTTGAATATTCAAGAGATTCAATTGGACTAAAGGTGCATATTCTCTTGTGCGGAATCGGAGCTGATGGGCCTTACGCAACGAGCGTCGGCATGTATGCGTTGTCATAGCAACATAGCAATATAAAGCTAGAACTCCTGGGGGTTGAAAAGGCAAGACCTAAGCAATTCATCTGAAAAAGCAATATTGCAATTTGACATTTGCGCATATAAAAATGCGCAATGCAAACAACTGTCAAATAGCAATATTGTTTTTTTAGATGAATAGCTTTGATGTGGCCTTTTTAATCCCCCTGGTATGCTTGCTACTTGTGGAAATTTAGTTACTGCTCATAAATATCACGACGGCAAGAGAATATTACTGCAGATTTTCCTATTGACGAAAACACCAATGACTGCTTAAAATCAATGATTGAACGTAAAACATGTAAATCTATTCTTTTATCGTGTGGGTGTGAGGCAGATGCCCAACATCAACAATCTTGACACATAAAAAAAAAACACAACATAACATGTAAATGTTAAAACAAAAAAAGGGAACTACTCACCTAAAGCATGTTTGAGTTGGTTGTTTTCCTCGACCAGCTGAATCATGCTGTTTTTGGCTATGGCCAGGTCTTCCTTCATGAGAGCGTTGGTTGTCGTCAGACCCTCTACTTTGGCTTGAAGATTCGCTACTGTTGCACTGCAAAACGTAACTAGTTTTAGAAGGCAGATTTTTTTTAAATTACCTCTATCTATGCATAATGTTTGCAATTTTTTTTTAAATGTTTGCTACAAATAAAAATATTAAAGTTTAAAATCTAAAACCCGATTAAAAATAATCGAGCTTTAAAAATGATGAAACTAGAAAATATTTCTCTATAATTCTTCTAAATAGTAATGTTTAGGAGATAGCCGTGGTCGATCAATTTGTCCTTTTCTTGTTTCATACTTTTTAGAACGCGATTTTTCCGTAGTTGGGTTTTAGTTTTTAACCTTACATTCCACAATAAATGTAACATTTTATGTTGTCCCTATATTAAAGTTACACTGTGAAAGAAAATAGGTAAAAATACTATTATTATTATCTGTGTACAAATGATTAATTTACGAAAGACGAATGTGATAAATGATGTTACCGAAATGACGAGTCAGACACTGTAAATTTAAACACCTTTGTCTAAAAATAACCTCTGTTTCCTGTTGTAGTTCTAAAATACCATTTCAAAGATTCTTAAGCTATTTTTTACGAAGGCAATACCAGAAATACTGGAAAGATTTATAGCATTCGTTGGCGATTATTATTTATAACAATTATTATTACAAATAACGGCATTGAACCTTATTAGAATTGAATAGATGCGAATATTTGAATGATTTTTTCCAGGAACCAGAATTAGCTTTGAATAACCCAATTGGGATACAGTCGTCAGCTTATGTGTATAAAGACTTACTTGAGGTGTCTATTCAGTTCTTCGATGTAGTTCTTCTGATCGAGCATGGTGTTGATGTGGCGTTGTTTGGGCTCGGTGTTGGCGTTGTTTCCGCTGCTAGCTAAGTCGTGAGACGAGTTACTGCCTCGCAAGTACAGTGAGAAGTCTATCACGCCCTGTTGACTGTCCAGGTCTTCTTCCTACGAGGAAGATTATTATACAATGCTCGAAACTTTATTTGAAATAGGTTCGCGTTGAAGAAACATTTAAGTGACGATGCGATGTGGCCTAAGGTTGAACACGCTTACATAGAAAACTGGGTAGTTTCCTATCTGATTACTAAATAAAGACAGATCTAAAAGTGACAAAAAACGTTTTTTTTTTCTATTTAACTTATTTATGAATTTTAAAAAAGAAAATTGTAATAATAGGTGCGACATTTTGTCACGTTTTTCTATGACGTCTAAGGTTGCTTTTTCATACAAATTCCACAGTGATTTCGTGTTTTGACGTTAAGTAAAAAGTAACTGATTGGAAACTACCCTATTGAGAAGATGCATAATGACTTCGGCACTGTAAAAATTCTAATTATTACGCAAGTCAAATGTGTAGGTGTGTGTTTGAGTTGAACGTTTAGTGGCGTGGTATAGTATTGATTCCTTCAGAACTGCATATACTCTTGGTAATAATGATGTAAAATCTCTATTACCTTCACACATAAGTTGCAATCCACGACATTAAGGCCAACCAGTAGACCGGTGATGATAACAGCTTCTTCGTTTAACATTAGGGCATGCGGCTCGAAGTATTCCTCTAAGGTTTCCTCGCGATGTTCCAATAGGATCCTCAAGTAATCAGCCAGACGTTTCTGCATCAGCGCCAACCTTAACCAGGCTCTGGCGCGGCCCATAGCCGTCCTAAAACAATTGGAAATTCATAATAACCTTTGTATTTTTTCTGACGCTCACACTCGCAAATATTAGCTCGAATTTTTGAGAATGATGATATGAAGGCATTTTAAAGAACGTTTAGGGCAGGTTATTCTTGTAGCTACTTTTTCTCGGCTATACAGGTTTAGAAGCTGCAATAGTTTTACGAGGACAAAATTATATTTGTTTTATACAAATATATTTGTAATGTCCAGAAATGTACAAATATTTGCAAATACGAATACATAATATTATATATTCGTTACATCACTAGCGTATAGCATAACCAATGCATATAGTATAATATATACTTGGACCTGGAAGCTGTTTATCCCTGCTTCTCACAGAGCCGAGAAAGCCACACGCGGGATTTTATATCAAACTGTAAATAAGAACTTGTACCCCGATCCTTGCTTTCCCAGCTCTGTGTGCATTATTGCACCTAGACGCGTCGCAGGAGTCGGCACGCGTCGATGTCATCGCATTTTACGGCAAAATGCGGGTCGTAAGGCACGGACAGGTGCGCGACGTTGCATTCGCTTGCATACAAAGATTTATAAAATGCTATTACTACGGCGCGTGCGGCTCCTGCGGCGCATTAATTTGCGCATTCACATAGGAACGAAAAGCATTCTTTTCCATTTATTATGGAAGGTTGGTAAGTCTTTACTTACTTGACAGTGGGCAAGTCTCTGACGCTGGCGGTGATGTCAGCCGCCTCTGGGGAATACTTCTCCACCATTTGGAGTATATCCCACAGCTCTTTCTTGGGGCCAAGTAATCCCTGAAATACGCATGTTCATTACAATTTTGCTCACAAATTGTTGGCATTATCTCCTGTACTTCAAGGTTGCTTGGAAGGCATTGCTACTTAGCAATAAGGCCGCCCATTTTACTCTTTTTATTTCTCTTTTGTTTTGTATTTCCTGTTTGTGCAATAAAGTATTTGTTATGTTATGTATTTCAGTCTATTACGTCGAGGTACTAGCATTATGGCTTCTGAGTAGTAATAGCTCCGTGTCTTGTTAGTAAACAAACTAAACTATTCTTTTTTTTTTCCTCAAAGGTGACCTGGAAGAACCTACCTCTAATCTAGTAATTTCTGTTTTGTTCCTGTTATCTTTCTGCATTTGAATTTCACAACAAAAAAGATTATGTAGCTTTAATACGTAAACGTAAGTGTCAGGAAAAACGAATAGTGCAATATTTAAATTTAAGGATTGGTATAAGTTGCGGCCAATATTTTAGAAATAACGACTACTCATTACTTATTCCTCTAGCTTCTGGTGACGAACAACTTCACAAAGAAATATCTATACACGCAAGTAGGTAAGTATTTCGTTGCTATATGACTTTGGAGTGACGATAATGCAGGTGAATTATAATTGCTGTGATTGCATTAAAAGTACGAAGGTAAACTTACCTTTTTAGGTTTGAGGCCATGACGCATAACGTGTTCGAGGACGATGAAGAAGTGATGCAGCGGCAAGTGATCGCTGTCGAGCATCCTTCCATAGCGCAGCGATTGTTCAATCAGCTCCTTCACGATCAACTTTGAGATGTTCACTAGATTACTGCGTTCAATGACCACCGGATCTCGAGCTACAAACAAAGGGCCGGGTACAATACTTGCTACACTGTATCATTTTTAGGAGTTCTTGATAAATGCACGCACAATGGGCCATTTTCACAGTGTAAATGCGGAAAATAAAGCCCACTTTAAAAATTTACCCATTAAGGAATGCATGGGATCGTCTGGCGATGTAATTGCGGTGGACTCAGGGCGAATGTAGGAGTCCTGCATTTCCATATCGTGTAGTTCCTTTAGGCACAGCCATTCGCCGTCTACAGAGACGCGGAAGTTGCACAGGTAGATGGTGTCTTGTGCGCCCGCCATGTCGTCTGGGTTGCCGTCCCCCTGGTGTTGGATGCTCGACGGCAGCCCTAGCTCCGGCAAGGGATCGGCCCCGTGCACCGCAGCGAGAGAACGCATAATAATTCAGCAAATAAAACCAGCAAGCGATATAACCAACACGTTTCCGTGAATCTTGATCACCCCTAAACCATTTCCAGACGCAATTTGAAGGTCAAATATAAACGTCGGAAAACGCACTGCAATGTTTATAATACTAATAATTCAAATACTACTTCATGTTATAAGTCACAACAAGGAAGTTAGACAAAAATATTGTTGTAGTAACTCAAGGACGTGTACTTTACGAGAAAATAGTGCGAGGAAACGGCTTTTCCAGTACTTTCAGAACTAATATTGATTTTCCAGTGTTGTGAGTTATGTGCATGTGAGGGAACAATCAATACTTTCGTGTCGGTGGCGCCGTCTGTCGGAAGGTGCGAGAAGCGCCTCGGGAGGGGAAAACGACTCTTCTTTGTTGTATAGAAGTTCCGGCTTCTGGTCATAGATGTAGTTGTTTAATTAATAAGTTGAATTATAATTTATTTCTTAAAAAAAAACTACAAATACTTATTTTTTTTTGTTTATGTGTGTGAAAACCTTTGCCTCTTATGAGGTTTTAATTTTATTTTAATAGGTATATATTGATTTGGTCATTATTATTCATTAAGAAATGATTTTACGTAATCATTATTAAACATTAACTAGTTTTGCTATAACAGGTTTTCTAAATAATATAAGGAAAGAATGAAGAAAATGCAATGGTATTGGTGCTGATTCATTCAGACACAAACTTAATTTATTTTACTGTGACAATTTGAAAACTATCTCTACCTCTTTCTTAAACTTATCATATGTCTTCATAAGTGAAGGACAGCAAAAATATTTTTAGTCATGTCAAAAATAAGAATACATTTTGTTTACCAGAATTAGCACCATTTTAATCATTATTTTCTTTAGTTTATGGCTCTAACATAATGCTTTACAGAAAACAGTTGTACAAATAATAAAGTTTATAAGAAATCATTTACTCTATTTTGCATATATTTAACCAAACCATACTGAAAACTGAAAATTGAGTTCAGTGTGAATTGTAGTAAGGTATAGACTAAGGCTAAGTAAGACTAAGTATAGTAAGAGTAAGTAAGGTAACTTAGTCTAACATGAATTAGTCTATACCTTACTACAATTCACACTGAACTCAATTTAGTATGTTTTGGTTAACTAAGTATATACTAAGTATAGTATAGACTAAGTAAGGTATCTATACTTAATCTATACTTAGTTACCTTACTTAGTCTATACTTAGTATAGACTAAGTATAGATACTAAGTATAGTATAGACTAAGTAAGGTATCTATACTTAATCTATACTTAGTTAAGGTATAGACTCATAAAACATGTTATATTCATTTTTATCTGTTATAATCTTAAATTGTATAGCATTGTAGAGTGTAGAGAGAATAACTACTTGTAATGAGGGACTTTCCAGGCGAAATAAAAATAAAACTAAATAAAAAGGCCCAAATAAAAAAGATGGAGCTCTACAGATTTAACATGATAATTAATTAATTATCTATTTTCTCATTGCTTGGGTACATAGCCACTCACTCCCACTCATGGAAAAAGGTGATAATTTATTACAGTGTATTTGTATTTCCTAGTCATTAGCAATATCATGTACTCACTTTAGAACCCTGTCGCACAATCATATTTGACATTTAATGAGGATTCTGGTTTAATTTGTCAAAAAAGTTAATGTGACATGGTTGCAAAGTGTATACATATTAGTACTCGTGACCGTACATCATTTATGTAAATTACAATGAGTCTCATTGACTATACACATAATAGTGGTCATCTGTACGTCATGTCACATTATCTTTTGCTTACTTATCTTTCATTCGGATGGTAACTCTAATCTACATATACATAAGTAAACTCATGCCTATTTCTCATCGGGTAAGCAGATTCTATGGATAATATTCCATTTGCTTCAATCCTGACATACTTTTTAGTCTAATCTAATTGCTACAAAAATTATCATGAAACCAATACCTTGTAACATCCTAATATTCATTATACTTGTAGTACTAGTGTGTTTATAAAAAAGAATAATATAACAACATTAAATAACAAATAAATTGCTCTTGGTTTTGTGGGCAATTTGTGTTGTATTGTAATATTTTATTTCAATAACAAGAGCAGCAAACTTACTTCTAGCTCAATGCATTAAAATAGTGGTTATGAATGTGTAACCCTAAGGTTGTCTGGAAGAAATTGTGCTTCTCTTCTCATTTTGTAAAATACTTATACTACACTAATGTATTCAATGGTTTGAAAATAGCAGCAACCAAAAGGATAGAATTATAGTATTGAATGAAGGACTTTTCAGGCTATATTCACCATAAACAATATAGATGGTGCTGTTCAGATTTAACATGATAATTACCTATATTCTCATTGCTCAAGTACATAATTAATATAAATAATATAATGTAATGGTAGAGGCATATATAAAAATAGTTGTTGCTTGATATTTGGATCAGATATGCATAGAATTATGTTGCTACCTATATTACTTCTCTTTATTTAAATCAGAATGATAATGGGTGGAAGATGTGTTGTGCCTGGGCGTAATAACAAGGGCATTTATAACGTTTATACCCAAAAACAAAGATAAAAGATGCATATATGTCTGTTATCCATGAAATTAGTAGGTTAAACAAAGGCAAATTTAGACAGCACTATCAATATTTTTTTAGCCTGAATAAGTGGCTCATTACATTTTTACTTGCCGTTGAATGTATAGTTGCGAACGTACTGAAGTATGCAAATACATCGGAAAACAATTAAGTAGGAGGTGGGCGCTATCTGCTAGTGAACAATAAGCTAATAACCCCAATGGTTATCAAATTCAGCGCAGCATTTGAACCACCACTATGAAATGTTCAGTTATATTAAATTACAGTAAAGTATGATGACTTACTTTTGGCACTGTAGTAATATGATTTATCCGGTTTGGACAACAGAAGTTCCGGCCATTTGTCCTCTTTGTTGGAAGAAGTAGACGGCGACCTCTCAAACAGACTAGACTTCACAGACGTCGTCGACGTTGCCGGCGACACTTGCACATCTCTCTCGTTATTTGATGCCATAATTATCTAAAAATGATTATTAACATTTCGCAAAAAATCAACAACACAGATCGAGAACAGAGGACGCGTCAATATTATGTCAATGTCAAACTGACAGCTACGTTTTTTCCTTCGCCCATATTGGTCAGACTAAGATGATAAGACCATTCTGCCTAAAACTGATAGAGGTCCGCACTTTTTTAGGTTTTGGCTTGACTAAGCATGGATTTTGGCCTGATTTGAACATAGTGAAGAAACGGTAGAGTGTTGTAAAAAATAATAAAATACATGACACAATTTGGCACAAAGATTGCGAACAAGAAAATAATAATAATTTTCATTTTAATGTTGTAATAATTAGTTACCAGCATGAATTTTGTATATGAACATCCATCAATACCTCTACGAGTTTTTTTGGTTAATGCTGTGGATGATGTGATGGCTATGATAGCTATAAAATTCTTACGAGGTGTAATGTTTGGGAAAGATCAATTGATTGACTTGGTTCTATTAATTTATTATGATGATCTAGCCAAAGCCGAAGAGTTGAAATGGAATTTGGAAGCAGCTGCGTTTCCTTGCAACAATAGTATTACGATTACATCTAAACTACCTAGGTAGAAACTATTTTCTTACCTGCGAATGTTAGGTGCTCTAAGACATGATGATGGATCACCCGAGTATGGGGCTTTTTGGCAGCTCAATAATAATCCTGACGAGGGAACCTCTGCAAAAGTTGGTCATCCGCCTCAGAACCTACGCGGTAGAAGAAGACTTGTGTACCTATGTAGGCGATGGGCGTTTCGTTTGTTTTCAGATGAATCGTGGCTCAGTTCACTCCGCTAGATATAGCGGGCGTGAGTTTGAGCCCCTTACTAGTCCAAACAGTTCAACTATAATCAGTTACCATAACGCATTTTATTTCTTTTAGAATTACAGATGGTGATGTGTTCGTAGTAGAAAGCAAGTTTTTAAATCCCAATTCTTTTGACATTAAGAAAGCGCATTCAGAAAAGTACTTCGACTCTTTGTACTTGATTTTGAAGTTTGCTCTTAACCTGGGGGACCCCGCTGGAGAGCAACCACCTACCGAAAATACATCGTTGAAGAAGAACATCAGACATGAGATAAATATGCCTCCTAGACGTCCTGTGATTCTTACTGATGGTCTAGTAACTTTAGATATTATAAAAACTTTTGCAAAGAATGTACCTGAAGATATATTTTTCTGTCCTACCCCAATGTCCGCGATATCTAGATCTGTTTTGGCCGAACATTTGAAGGTGAGTATTTATTATGATCGGGTTATTTTGGGAAGTCGACTTTTATATTAAATACTGCCTAACTTTATTATTTTACCTCGTAAACATGGCCTCTGACTTGAGCACTCCACACACTTAATGACATCGCAGAAAGGACTGATTTGATATATTTTTTGTAGCGTACGCATCAAAACGCCACCTTATATGTTACATGCTATGTATTACTATTTGCTCTTCTACATGCTATGATTAGAATGCATGGGATTTTCTGTCTGGAAACTGATATTAGGCAGCCAAATTACTAAATTGTATAACAATATTTTATGTTTATTTTTAAAGAAACGTGTAGGGCCCTGTGCCGAGGTTTTTCTTGCCTTGCAGTTTCTTTTCCTCGACTATAAAGGTGTTGAGAAGTTGCAGTAATTTTTTCAGTTCGTTATATAAAAAAAATGACGTCAAAATGTTACGTACAGAATAAAGATATTTTTGAATTTGAATAATAAATTAACTGGTCTTATTTTAAGAATAGTATAGGTATATTTCTAGTGTACTATTTATTGTACCTATTAGGATAGTTCTTTAAATATAGTTCTAGAACATTGATAAATAAATATTTTTTTAGGTGCTATGTAGCGAGATTAATACTATTTATGTATGGGGCGCTAACGACATTGTTTTCCACGTGGACATCCAAATACCTGTGTATCTTCCCCAAAAGTCAACTCGCAGACGTCCGTGCGAATGGGACTTGATGGCGAACAGAGATTTAGCAGATTTGAATATGGATTCTTCGCAGTTCAATGCTGCCTGGCTGAAAAAGGACTTCATTGAAAAGGTTCTTCAGTTGTATGTCTTATATTTTACGTTAGAAGTCGGTATGATAATTTAAAGCTCAATGTACATGCAAGCTCTGATAAAGTGGACAAATTCATGAAATCACGACTATATCTCAATTGGGGTAGACATCCATCGCAGGATTGATCTAAGTACCCACACCTCACCGAGCTTTTTAAAAAACTTTCTCTCTTCTTTTTTCTTTCTCTTTAACTTTTTTTTTAATGGACATACAGCATTATAAAATGAATTTCATATTGTTTGTCCAAGGTCGCTACGAAGTTAGCCCAACATTCACGCGGAAGTATTTCTAGTGGTCTTAAGGTAGCAAATTCCTTGAAACAGATTTGGAGGACACGTTCTATGAAACCTGTGCCAATCCACAAATGCAATCTTGGTATTATTAGCGATGGTTCGCTGGGCACTATCAAGGGTAAGTACATAGCGTACCTAGTGCTCCGTCGTGATAGAGACAGATAGAGCCGTGGTGGCCTCAGTTGGAAGAACGTTTGACCCTCACTGTGAGAATCAGAATCAGAAGTCATTTATTTCTCTAGTTATTATTAGTACATATCACTTAAGTAAAACTCATTTTACAGTGTGTCTATGGGTTACATTTTGTCCGCGAAGTGGGAACTTTAAACCTATCCTAGTCGTGTTCTCGTATTGTAAGTGTTTATAATATAATTGAGGATAACGATAAAGCAGTGGGGACTAGCCCCAGCGGCTAGCCGCTTGTCACTCAATATGTGACTCTACAGTCAGAGCCTGTGTGCTGTCGAAAGGGGGCCAGTTGTTTGAAGAGTGGCTTTTCCCTCTCCTTTTTATTGATGTATTCAATGTCACCTACTCTCGCAGCGAATAGGAAGGGATTCAAATGCCTCACTGTGAGGTCGTAGGTTCAGGCACGGGCCTAAACCAACGATATTCGAATTATGTTAAGAAGGAAAACATCTTGAGGAAATCCACATTCCCGAGAAATGCGTCTCGGACAGGCAGTCGCTACTGTAGAAAACTGGACCTTTCAAATCTTTGTTAGATAAGCGGACCCTGTGAAAACGGGATAACGCCTAAGGAGATGATGCCCTAGCGTACCTATCTACGTGTTACAGACATTTTCTACTTCTTTTTTACTAAGTTACAATCAATCATCATCAATCAAATAACTTAATATAATATAGATCCAATTATAAGGTATTCAAGTAAGTCTGTCCTTTGTATTTTCGAGGCTTTGTATAATCTGAAGATCCATGAAACGAATTTGCACGTGTTTTATACTGTTATCTGGTTTGGGAGAGAGAGAGAGAGGTGGGGGGGGGGGGGAGAAAGGCCTGTGCTCAGCAGTAGGACGTGGTCGTAAGACGTATAGGTATAGACTGTTTATGTGTGTGTGTGTTGTTTGTGTTAATGACGATACATATGTAGAGTACACCTTTTGTATACTGCCATGATTTGGCTCGCCAACACACCATCACTCTGTACAGGCA
The DNA here is from genome assembly GCF_024362695.1 of Pectinophora gossypiella. Taxonomy (NCBI): domain Eukaryota; kingdom Metazoa; phylum Arthropoda; class Insecta; order Lepidoptera; family Gelechiidae; genus Pectinophora; species Pectinophora gossypiella. The sequence continues at coordinate 9,420,392 of NC_065413.1, read as the reverse complement.
GACCGTCCTGCATTGACTGACTGTTTGTCTTGCTCTGTATTCAGATGACGTATGCGCCCGAGACAAGGATAGCAATATCAATACACTACACATAGATCGAAAGAATTTCGCATGGACAGGAGGAGGACCCGGTGGTGTAATGGTTACCATGCTCGTCCCGGCTTGACAAGAGCTGCGGGTTCAATTCCCGTCAGATATTTTTTCGATAAAATTTTCTCTTTGTGAGTTTCCCTTCTTCTGTCGTGTGGATTGTGAGGTGAATTACTAACCCCATCAACCCTGGTGTCAGGGTTATTACTGAGCCGCCATAGGCCCCTGACATGACTCATGTAACGACTACGTACTTACATCAGTAAGTAATAACGTGCTTAACGTGCCTTCTGAAGCACGGGTCTTTTTACTTTTTGTTTTCTTTTTAGTTTCCCTAAGCACGGGTAAGTGCTATAAAAACAAAAATCATTAGTTTATGTTATGTTGTGTTTTTACTATTATGATCTGTATTTCCAAGAGGACTAGGGTAAAAATTGTACCCATAAGTAAATCTGTCGAGTTAATAGTTTTAAATTGCAAAAATGTAGTTCGTTAAAAAATAGCATTGATAAATAATTGCAGGACTGCCATACTTTTTACCGGTGATTTTCACTGGTGATAGCCATCATATCAATGAACATCAAAAGGAGGACATATACCTAAAAGAGGAAATTAAAAGGATAAATAAAGTAGCATTGGAGTCACATCGGAAGGTTTTTATTTTAAAATTAATTCTTTATTTAAAGAAATTCTTATCTGGTTCGGGCGGGGAATTACTATTCAGCCGCCAAAATCCCCTGACATGGCTTATAGAACGACTACTTACCTATATAATTAATTACTAAATAGTAGCGTAGACCGACATCTTTACGTGTCCTCCGAAACACGGATTATCTTTCGGACAATCGTATGATCAGCCTCCAATATCTTAACCAAACTAGGGATTATAAAGCGATTTTTGTGATGTGTCTCCTCCGGGATTCGAATCCGGGACCTTCAGGTCGTGAGCTCAACGCTCGATCACTGGACCCCGGAAATCGTCCATCAAAGAAGTTAAAAAGAAGTTTATAATAATTGTCGAAATGGAAGCAAAATGCAGTGAGACTTGAAAATATTTGGGTTATTCCAGCGTTCGTGGTAGGTATTTAATATTAACCCTTTTAAAAAGCAATGATGTTGATCAAATAGACGTTAATCGCAAAGGTCTTAAGCTTAGGTACGTGTTCAATTTAATGGGGGACTTTCCAATGGACGTTCCCCAAACACACGATAGATGGCGTTGTTCACTTTTAACGTGATAATTATCTGATTTCTCATTGCTGGGGCATAGAAATAAGAAATAAAGTACATAATTATTCAAAAATGTAATGTAATGGCAGAAGCATAAAACTAAGTTGCTTGATATTTGGATCACATTATGTAAGTATAGAATGATGTTGCTACCTATATTGCTTCTCTTTATTTTGATCAGAATAATAATGGGTGGAAGTTGTCTAATAAAAAGACATGAAGTCATCATTAAAAAAAATACAAAGATAAATGATGCATATGTCTGTTATCCATGAAATTAGAAGTTTAAACGAAGAAAATCTTAACAACGCCATCTGTGGTTTTGGGGAAAGCCGATTGGAAAGTCCCTCAATCTGTTGTAAACTCTTGCAGCTGAAGAATTATTGCATGAAATTCCTACAGAAGTATGTGATCAGACAAGATTTCACGCTGTCCTTGGAGGATGTTACTGACACTACAGATACTGTTAATGGATCCCTGTTTCCAGACGCTCGAGCTGATGACAATGGTAAATTATTATAATAGACCTGTAATATACATACCTACGTATCCAGAAAGAAAGAAAGTTATACACATTGGGAAATATTTCTTACATTAATAGGATCTCTAAGTAATCGTCAACGTTATAATATTGATACATAAACATAACGTAAACAGCCTATACCCACTGCGGGTTGGTGGAGGTGTTTGGGCTAGTAGCCCGGGACCAACGGCTTAGCGTGCCTTCCGAAGCACGGAATAATCTTACTTTTTCGGACCATCAGGTGATTCAAGCCTGCAATGTTCTTACCAAACAAAGGACAGTCTCACAAAGTGATTTCGACAATGTGCCATTGGTAATCGAACCCGGACCTCCAATTCATAAGCCCAACGTTCTAACCACTAGACCACGCAGATCGGGGATTTGGGGGACGCAAGGGCTGGTAGTTATTTTTACCCGACTGCGGCGAAACAAAAAGGGAGGTTATGTGTTTTGTCAATGAATAAGTCTCGCAATTCCGAAAGGCAACGCTGCCAGCTTGTTGGGCACCTTGCCTCGATGTGACGCATTGGAGGGGGTGTATTATTTATGAGTCTCATCACCAGCCCATTAACGTCCCCACTGCAGGTGGCACGGGCCTTCCCTATGGATGGATAGGGAGATCGGGCCTTAAACCACCACGCGGGCCCAGTGCGGATTGGTGGTTATTAACGACTGCTAATGCAGCCGGGACCAACGGCTTAACGTGCCTTCCGAAGCACGGAGGAGCTCGAGATGAAAACTTTTTTTGTGGTCACCCATCCTTTGACCGAACTTTGCGAAAGTTGCTTAACTTTAACAATCGCAGACCGAGCGCGTTTACCGCTGCGCCACCGAGCTCTTCTATGATATTATTTATGAGTTATGTGTTTGTATTGTTTTTAAATAATATTGTGTTAATTTTTACACATTCTTATTGTATTGTATTGTTGCAGTTTTTCAACATGGCCCAAGTTTTGAAGGAGATTTCTGGTAATTCTCTCCCTCTTTTATTGATCTGCTATTTGAAGATTTTACAAAACCAAGGATGCGCTGGCGCCTATTTTTTGGCTGATTATTCGCTTTGGTTTTGTTATTTTTAAGTCAGAGCGTTTTATTTTGTGATTTATTAAGTTCAATTTAATTGTGTCAGCCGTTGACTTTCTAACGGCTGTAGAACAGCGAGATGAAGTGTGTATGTCTCACATTCTCCCATGACAATGAGAGAAGATAGTAGAAACGTGGGTTGCTGGTATATAGGACGTTTTATTTATGATTTTGTTTTATGGAAGGACAAAATATCATATACCTAAGCAATATTTAATTTAAGGCGTTTTTATTTTATGTTAAGTTTATTGGATTCGTCTTAAAGACTACTAAGCATTTATTTATTCGCTGGTTACTGAAGTGACCATTAAGTACTTAGATGTATGTAAAACTAGGTATATTATCTCGATTATGTCCTAAGAATTTTGTTATGTTTTGTTTGTGGTTTTGTGTATTACATTAAGAATTACATTGTTATGATTCAATCGATTTCTTATTTAAAGCAATGTTGACGCCTTCGGTTTAAAGATACTTTATTCTCAAAAAAGACATAGGGTGGTATTAATAAACTAATCTCAGCTGAGACTGCCCTCAAGATCGCGCTCAAGTCTCTGTTTTAATATAAGAACTGTCACATTGACATAATCTTGAGGGCAGTCTCGAAGATGAGATTAGTTTATTAATACCACCCATACAGTCACTTACATGAGAAGAGAACTTATAATTTAACTTAATAACTAACTTATGCAGTATCGTACACACCGCCATACTTAATAGGTATCGCTCAATATAACTGCTTAGATCAGAAACCTACGCGCGAAAAACATCACAAAAACCACATAGTCATTTACTTATTTTGTGAAATATGCTGAGCTAGTATGTGTTTGAATATGTTGAAAGAATTACTATTTTTATAAGTGAGGGTAAATTATTGTACAGTTTAGCTCCATCATATGTACACCTTACCCGACTTGAGCCGCGAATTCTGCAAGGCTCAAATACTCGCCATCTGTTGTTCTTATTACTTATAGGGATTTCCGAAGACATCTGCTTCTATCATGTGGGATGTGATTGTATTTTATGACTTACTAGACGTGACCATCAGGAATCGAACTCGTAACATCCAGCCAAATCGTGAAACGAACCCTTTAGTAGTTATGGTCTACGAAAGCTGTTTTTAACACGTTGGCAGTCCCCATACAAAATGTTTTGACTTCCTTGTAAGTCCTCATATTACTACAACCTATGTTAAGCTACCCGGGATCCAAGTGGAGCACCCGCCCTTGGTGCGTACCTGGTCGTTTCTTAGTGACCCATGTATGGGTCACTGACGTATGGAGCTAGTCCGTCATGTCATGATCCGTATAATACACTTCTCATCAAAAAAATCGAAACACTTCCGTTTTCATTGTTTCTGTCCGAATTTAACACAAAAAATAATTCATACGATGAAAAAAAATACATAAATGTATAGCTGGCAGTTTGGCCATTACAGTAATAAGCGAAAATTCTAAATTCAAAATTAGAATTTCATTTGTTTATCTTATAAACGAAATGAATCACTGTTTGGACTGTTAACGTGTTCTTCTTCTATCGTGTGGGTTGTGAGGCGGAATACCATCCTCATCAACCCTGGTGTCAGTACTCACATCAGTAAGTAGTAATCGGGACGAACGGTTTAACGTGCCTTCCGAAGCACGGATCATCTTGCTTTCGGGCAATCAGGTGATCAGCCTGTAATGTCCTAACCAAACATGGGACCACAAAGTAATTTTTGTGATATGTCCCCACCGGGAATCGAACCCAGGACCTCCGGATCGAGAGCCCAACGCTCAACCACTGAACCACGGAGGTCGTTACGACGTTAATGTGTTAAGACTGAGTGAATCTTATTAGTTTAAATATTCCTTCCTTATTCAATTGTTTTTTTAAATAAAAATTAAACATTCTGTCATATTTATGTCACTTACACACATTTTTCGAAGGTTAATGTAACAGTTGTTACGTTTATTTACTTACTAAAAATTTATAATCAGAGAATATTCTGTTGTACCTAAGTTTTTAGAATTATTTAGTTTTAGAATAAATATTTCGACTTTTAGACGTTAACATGAATTTAGTGTACGAACATCCATGTGTACCTCTTCGGGTCCTTTTAGTTAATCCTACACAAGATGTGATGGTCATGATAGCTATAAAAGCGTTGCGAGGAGTATTTTTTGGACCGTATCAATTAGTAGATTTGATTCTTTTAGTTTACGAAAATGAGAAAGAAAAAGCGGAGGAGTTGAAATGGAATCTTGATGCAGCCGCCTTCCCGTGTAATAATAGTATCACAATCACGTCTGAGATACCTAGGTATGAACGGATATTATTCGGTTATTTTCAGTTTTTTAGTTGGGTAAAATATTGAGTATAAACATTTTTTCCAGGATTACTGACGCCGACGTATTTATTTTTATAAGTAATTTTTCCAGTCTTAACAGTTTTGAAATAGAACGATTTAGCGATGACGAGCATTTCGACTCTTTGTACCTGTTTCTGAAAATAGCTAGCAATCTGGAGATGCCCCCACAAGAACTCGAGACGGTAGAAAAGTTTAAACCGTTTAGAGAAGCCAAAGCTTTAAGCCTACTGAGTGTCCGACGGCCTGTGATCATCGCTGATGGCTTGGTCACGATGGATATAATCAAAACGTTTTCAAAGAATTTGCCAAATGATATATTTTTCTGTCCCACGACGATGTCTTCAATATCCAAGACCATTTTGGGTGAACATTTGAAGGTGAGCTTTCAACAATTGCACGATGGAAGTGATGAATATTTACATACATACATACATAAACTCACGCCCGTAATCCCAAATGGGGTGGGCAGAGCCACAAGTAATCAAAGACAACTTGCAGCCACTGTTGATACGAAGTCCTAAGATGGATATGATGAACATTATGGTGATAAGGGATCAGCCTATCGCCCATAACATTAGTCCATCATGTTAGAGGACGCAATCCCTCTGTCGGTTTTTACGACATGCCCGGGAAGACAAGCAGCTGAACGTGTTCTATGTTGTTGTGTATGAATATTTAGGGTTTAGTCAATTGTTATCATTTGTAGTAATTGTACGTATTATGTTGTAGGTGCACATTCCTGAACTGAATCATGTGTACGTGTGGGCAGCCAACGATGATGTGTTTCACGTAGACGTCGAGAAACCTATCTATCGCCTTCAAAAGAAGCAGACAAATCGCCCTTGTGAATGGGACATTATGTCGGATAGAGGTTTCCAAGCTCTGCACATGGACTTCACGCAGTTCAACGCCATGTGGTTGAAAAAGGACTTCCTTCAAAAGGTGCTTGGCGTTTTTAGTAGTTCGTGAATCAAATATTAGTCTTAAATTTTAAAGGGTTAACCACTGATGCTGCAACTCTTTTATTTATTTCACCATTAAAATTTTGTTTACGGTGCATCAGACAATGTGTGATTGATGACTATATAAATTAAATTAGTAATGTAGTTGAAAATATTTTATTGTAGTCTTACCTGAACCATCCTTTAAAATCTTGTAAAGAAACCGCAACAGACATTATATGAGTATTTACTTAAAGCTCACAGCAGCTTCATAGGTTTATGTTCTGTGTACATTTCGCTGTTTGACCCTATTGAAATTGTATTCAAAGGTTTTAGCAAATTCATCATGCCACCCCCACGGATGTATTTATAAAGCCGCTAAGATCACTAATGCGATTCAACATATTTGGAGAACACGTTCATTGACACCTGAGCCAGAAAGCAAGGGCAATTTGGGTGTTATTAGCGATGGATCTTTAGACACCTTTAAAGGTAATATTATTCAAAATAGTCTTGTAGTCTACAATAGTACGTAGTAGTTACATGAGTCACGTCAGGGGCCTTTCGCGGCTCAAAAATAACCCTGACAGAAGGGTTGAAAAAGTGGTAATCCACCTTCTAACCCAAATGGAACCCAAACGATAGAAGATCTAAAATGAATTAATGTGTTTGGTAGTGGTTGCCTGGAAGAAATTTCTTCCGAGCAATAAGGCCGCCTATTTGTACTGTTGCTAACGTAACATTTTGTTGCTAACACAAAGCCTACCCTGTACAGTAGGGTTGTAACTGTGCCTTACGTCACGTCGATACAGACGCGAAGCGGTCGCTAGCTGTGTGCTCTCGCCCACAGGACCGGAATCAGTCGCGATGCAAACGCGATTCATTTGCCATGCAGTTACGACACGAAAATACCTTGCGGATTAGTTCAGTGTCAAATGACTCCATTTTGCGCATGTGAGAACAGCCCTCTAGACCCATCTGTTCTCTCTCCAATATCGTCAGACGCGGTCGTGCGTTTGTATCGATACAATCGCGATGCAGTAGCGTATTAGTAGCGCGATGCAAATGCGACTAACACGCGTTAGAAGAGATACTGTAGCGCATTTGCTAAACGCGCGACTGCATCGCTAAAATTAATAATAATCTTCAGGACTACCATACGTGCTGCCAGTTGTGTTTAAAAGAGACACATATACTGTCAATGAATATCTAAAGGAGGATATCCACCTCAGACAAGAGATTAAAAGAATGAACAAAGTGGCGTGGGAGAACCATGTAACAGTATGTATTAATTTTATGCATTTTCTAACGAGTTGGTTCAGTTATGGTGCTTGCTATATTTGTTTTTGATAATAGAGTACCGATACTGTCTAAGTCAGGACAACTTTAGTAAGTAATGAACGTCTAAATCACTAGACGTCGCAAAATAAAAAGGGAGAATATGGATAGAGAGGAGGAATATGCCTTTCCTCTTTAATGTATCCTCCAGATATAAAGCCTGATAAAAACTTGGCGCTAAGGGGTGACAGGCAAAGACATTGATGATGGTAAAGGACAATTGGGTCCTGAGTCCTGTACTAGGTTCAAGATAAATTATAAAATTCTGATTACTAAACAAAGACTGATCTAAAACTAATGAAGTTTTTCTTTTTTATATTTTATTTACTTACGAATTTTAATCAAGAAAAACGTAAAAATGAATCCGACATTTTATCATGTTTTTCTATGACGTCACAGTGTCCTTTTTCATTCAAAGTCCATAGTAATTTCGTGTTTTGACGTTTAGTAAAAAGTAACTGATTTGACTAGTTGGAAAAAAGTCTACCCCCAAATGTAAGGTAGGGCGAAAAAAATACGATCAAATATAATTTAAAGACCTCCCTAATAACAACTGTTCGTCACTGCTAATGGAATTAAGTACTTATTATATTCTTACATTGTGTTGCTTTGTATTTTTTTGCAGCTAAAACGTTATTGCAAGGCATTTATGCGGAAGAATGTGATCAGACGAGAATTCATACCAGTTGAGGAAGCCAGCCTCACGAACTTCACAGCTGTCGGAGATGCTACCTCAAGCAGTGTCTCTGACAAGAGAACGTAATTCATGTATTGGTATTAAGTGTTTTCCCTTACGTGACCGGTAAACTTTTGAAAAGGTTTTTTTTAAGAGAACGGTTCTTTGTGGTGGGCGTATAATGTATCCACTACTTAGTCGTTAAGCGATTAAGACGTATAATACTGCAAAATGCAAAAACGTGCAGTGCAATGCCGTGTGAACCTAGCCTCACAGTTATAGAGTAAGAAATAGGAATTCATTCGTTTATAGGCTTTATTTTTGTACTCCTTTCCCGATAACGTGCTTAATGGCAATACACTGAAGGGGTATTATTGTATATTCGGTGTAGCTAGCTGTATTTTATATTTTACTATTTAGTTTGCGTGTTATTTTGTATAATATAGTTTACTTAACGATGTTTTAGAAAATATGTTTAGAAAGGTTTAGAATTAAATATATATTATCGTATCAATGTGTTTTCCTTTTTACTATACTCAAGAGCCGTAAGTAATCAGAAGACTACTTCAGTCATGTGATAAAGTCCATCTACTGGGTGAAGTGGTATAGCGGGCGATCAGCGATTAAAGTTTCGCTACACCAAAAGCAGGCTAGAAGAAGCGCAGTTTGAGTGTTGGTCCGCGCATGTTGTAACACAAACTACTATGAAGTGCATCATATTTGAACGTGGATCCGCGCTCAAACTAGCGACTACGCAGTGTGACCGTTCTTGTATTATGGACTCGTATTGTGTGCCGATGCCATATAGCAACACAGGTCCACCACGTGCCGGAGCGCAGGTCCGGCAGGTCCAAACCCATAGAGCAACACGGACTTCCGCGATATTATATTGAAAATGTTCAATCTCTTCGAAAGCTATGGTTCATACAGCCAGTTATGTTTGATGACGATGTATTATGTCAAGCTTGTGTCAGTTCAACACATCTTACGAAAGTTGTTACCTGTTTAGAATTTATAATTCCGAGAGTTATGATTATTTAGAGTTATTTAGATTTATATTAATTTAGACGTTAGATAATTTAGTGCAATTTAACATGAATTTAGTATATGAGAACCCATCTGTACCTCTTCGAGTCCTGTTAGTTAATGCCACACAAGATGTGATGGTTATGATATCAATTAAAGCTTTGCGAGGCGTACTTTTTGGACAACGGCAATTAGTAGACTTGATCCTTTTGGTTTACGATAATGAAACGGACAAAGCGGAGGAGTTGAAATGGAATCTTGAAGGAGGCGCGTTCCCATGTTATAATAGTATCACAATCACGTCTGAGATACCTAGGTACTTAAAAACATTTCTGTTATTTACTTACTAAGTACTCTCAGCATAGGGGGCTAGCCAAGTTAAGTACAAATATTTGTATTTGATTTCAAATGTTTATTTGTTTACATTATTACATTTACAACAGCCTCCGTGGTCTAGTGGTTAGAGCGTTAGGCTCACGATCTGGAGGTCCGGGTTCGATTCCCGATGGGGACATTGTCGAAATCACTTTGTGAGACTGTCCTTTGTTTGGTAAGGACTTTTCAGGCTTGAATCACCTGATTGTTCGAAAAAGTAAGATGATTCCGTGCTTCGGAAGGCACGTTAAGCCGTTGGTCCCGGCTATTAGCCGTAAAAACACCTCCACCAACCCGCAGTGGAGCAGCGTGGTGGAGTATGCTCCATACCCCCTCCGGTTGATCGAGGGGAGGCCTGTGCCCAGCAGTGGGACGTATATAGGCAGTTTATGTTATATTTGTTTACATTAGGAGTCGTGTGAGAATAGCATGATCATCCCCCTCAGTATTCCCTTGCAGGTAGGTACGTGGTACTGTGTGTATGTTTGCAAAGGTAGTATTTGGTGATATTCAATGAAATATAACAGCTGTTTGTAACCTAAATACCATGCATTAATAAATAAATAAACGTTACCGATTATACACAATCTAAACGTTCGTAATTTGGCTAGTCATTCTCATTATTAATTTAGTAATCTAGTCATTAATTTAGTAATAAATAATCCTTCTCCTTCCAGGATTACAGACGCCCACGTATTTATTTTTATAAGTAATTTTGACAATCCCAATAATTTTGAGGTCGATAAGATGTGTAAAGATGCACATTTCGATACTTTGTATTTGTTTTTAAAAGTAGCTAACAACCTGGAGATGGATCCTCCAGACCCTCAGGAGACGTCGAAGGTGGAAAAGTTTCAGCCTTTCAAGGAAGCCAAAGCTTTGACAAATACACAACGACGTCCCTTAATCATCACCGATGGTGTGGTCGCCCTGGATATAATCAAAACGTTTTCAAGGAATTTGCCTGATGACATATTTTTCTGTCCCTCATCAATGTCTTCAATATCAAAGACAATTTTGGGTGATCATTTAAAGGTGAGATTTATTGATTAAGTTCAATGTGGGGAAGACCGGCATACTGTTTTAAAATATGAGTTTAACTAGATTTATTGAAAAAGATATTATTTGTAGATCAAGTCATATGATCGGGTATGATACTTGGCTGTGTTTACAAGTCTAAATATAAGAGAAAACGCCATAATCTTTTGATATACAAGTTTTTTAAAAACTTGGTAAGTAGACGGTCTTTCAGTGCAGTGTGGGGCAAGTCCGTCTACAAAAGAAAAAACGTATTATTAGTTACAAATCGTAGGCCTAGACGTATGAAAATAGTTTCAGCGGTGAACCAACAATGCCATTCTGATACTTTACATGATGAAAATGTTATCTAGTGTTCGTTATATTTATTTTATTACCCAAGTATATTATCTCATGAGTATGAGGGTTATTGTGTTTTTGGTCTAACAGAAAGCTCGGTGAGGCGTGGGTACTTAGAGTATTATTCGTTATTCTATTACTCAGTTAATCTTGCGATGGATGTACCTATGACTACCCCTTTTGGGGCAATGATCATTAGCTTCTTCTTCTTCTGTCATGTGGGTGGTCAGATGGATTACCACCCCATCAACCCTGGTGTCAGGGTTACTATTGAGCCGTCAAAGGCCCCTGACATGGCCGATGTAGGTAACAATTTCTAACTTACATCAGTAAGTAGTAACCGGGACCACCGGCATAACGTGCCTTCCGATCATCTTACTTTCGGACAATCAGGTGATCAGCCTGTAATGTCCTAACCAAACTAGGGATCACAAAGTGATTTTCATGAAGTCATGAGCCTATGTTATGTTACGCATATTTTGTTTTAGGTACAAGTTAATGAACTAAATCATGTGTACGTGTGGGCAGCCAACGACGATGTCTTCCACGTGGACATTCAGACTCCTATATACCTTCATCAAAAGGCACATAAAAGAGCTCGCTGCGAATGGGACGTAATGGCGAATAGAGATATCGAAGACCTGAACATAGATTTTACACAGTTTAATGCAGCCTGGTTGAAAAAGGACTTTATTGCTAAGGTGCTTCATCTTCTTTTCTCGTATGGGTTGTGATGTAAATGACCGACCTCATCAGCCCTGGAGTCAGGGTTACAACTGAACCGCCATACTTAAGCTGCTGACATGCCTCGCGTAACGATTACGTAATCGGCTTGTAAGTACATACTTACTTAAGTAAATAGAAGCTGGATCCCATTACTTAATGTGTCTTATTCCGAAGATGATTCAGGCTTTTATTTTTTGTAATGTTTAATAAATTTATTGGTGTGATCATCAATAAAGTGATATCATGTTAGGCGAAGAATCAAATTAGGTAAAAATTAAGTTTTGTTGGTAGATAATAATTATACCTCTAGTTGATAATACATTTTTAACTTGTATCCATAGATTTTAGCAAATACATCTTGCCATCCTCATGGTAATATTTACAAGAGCGCTAAGATTACTACTTTGTTACAAAATATATGGAAGACGCGATCAATGAAGCCTGATCCTGAAAACAAGTACAATTGTGGAGTCATTAGTGATGGCTCTCTTGAAACAATTAAAGGTACGTAATTTGAAAACCAGCGTGTTAAGTAGGCCTTATATGCGCAGTGTGATAAAATTTTGTCACGGTTGTTTATTCAGTATTCAGACGAAAAGCTTGTAGTGAGTAAATGTTGTTAAGTTTTCATTTCCCATTCAAGAATAGAATAGAATATAAATATTGTCATTGTAATGCAAAGCAAGGAAATTCGATCAAGCAGGCTAATAATACCTGTAAGCATGGCTACAAGTAATTATTTCTTAAGTTTTAATGATGCTAATATATTTTTTATAACCTACAGGACTTCCATACTTTCTTCCCGTCATTTTTAGTGGCACGTCATTTACGATCAATGAATATCTAAAGGAGGACATCCACCTCAAACAGGAGATTAAAAGGATCAATAAAGCGGCGTGGGAGAATCATATAAAGGTAAGTACCTAAATCATCCGTATATTGATGATTCATTGCAGTGCCGTGTCGAGCCGTGGCAACCCACTTGGTAGAACGTTGTCTCACACTTTGAGGTCGCAGGTTGGATTCTAGCACAGGCCTAAAACAATGATAGTCGAATTTGTTTTCGACTTCATGTTTGGATCATAAATTATTATCACGTGCTCAGCGATGAAGGAAAACATTGTGAGGAAACCCACATTCCCAAGAAATGCATTTTCTGAGGTATGTGAACAAATCTGTACTGGGCTAGTTTTCCCTTCGCGGGTTGGAAGGTCGGACAGGCAGTCGCTTCTGTAAAAAACCGGACCTGTTAAAATCTTAGGTTAGGTAAGCCAACTCTGTGAAAAACGGGATAATGCTAGGGAGGGAGATGATGATGATGGAGAAGTCATAATCTAGTTTTTTTATGCTAATCGCTTGTTGAGTTTTTTCCCCGTAGTTTCGGAGGTAGGTATGTGACCTTGGTTTGAAGGTTAGATTGGTAGTCGCTTCTGTGAAAAACTTTTGATATGTCAATTCCTCAGCATAGGTACGCCCTTTGAAAACGGGATAAGGTTAGGGATGACGATGTGTTTTATAGTTTCCTCTCATTACTCTCATCATCGTAATTTTTGCAGTTAAAACGTTATTGTAAGGCGTTCCTGAAGAAGAATATTTTGAGACAAGAGTTCTTGCGGGCCGATCAAAGCGTCGCCACGGATTTCACTTCGGGATTTACGATTGGCCCAGGTGGAGATTTTCCAGACGCACGAGCGAACGACTAAGAATAGGTAAATTATTATATCATAATGTTGTAAAAGACTTACTCAAACTTCCCTCTTCTTCTTATCGTGTGGGTTGTGAGGTGGAAAACCAACCTCATCAATCTTAGTGTCAGGGTTATTACTGAGCCGCCACAGGTTCCTTGCATGGCTCATGTAACGACTACATAATTACATCAGTAAGTAAGTAGTAACCGGGACCAACGGCTTAGCGTGCTACTCAAACTCAAAATTATCTTTATTCATTAGGTAACATATTATTATGTATGTACATAGTTACACTTTAAATCGTCAACTTTTACATAATAAATATATTTTTGTGTAACGTCTCATCCGCAAAAAAATACTACAGCTTCTCGCAACCTGTAAAGCCGAAGAAAAGTAGATGCAAGAAAAACCTCTGCACAGGGCCCTAGACGTTCTCAAAAAAAAAAAAAAAAAAAATGCCATTACCCCTCAATTTTTACTATATGCTCGAGAATATAAGTAGCTGAACGCTTTCTATGCTTTTTCATTCGACCTGGCTGCACTAATCTGTATCAGGGATGGTTGGTGGCTTATAATAAAACAGAGAGAATTAAAATTAAATGTAGAAGTAAAAGTTTATTTTTGGCATATTTTTATTAATAGTGGCTAAGATCTTTATTTTGTTACAGGTTAACATTATATTTATTGTGCATTTATTCTTACTGGTTACTATTTGAGGTGCTCAATGCCTCTCGTTCCTTGGAGTTTGGAAGAATGTGATACAAGAATTCGTATTAGTTGAAGAAGGAATTTCAGTACCTAGTCGCTATTTTTGACGCTGACTTTGTTTTGTTTTTCAATAACATCTAAGGGCCGATTCTGACAGACACAAATTATATTTGAGTTTGATAGTTCTAAAACTAGCTCTATTTTTTCTAGCATTTATCAGAAGAGAAGGACGGTACTACTTTTAGAGCTTTTGAACTAAAATAAAATTAAGTAGTGCTGCCAAAATCAACCGTATGTGGCTTTGCGTGAATAATTAAGTACATTTCGTTTCATGTTATTATAGTGCTCTTACAACAGCTGTTACAGCAACCGAATTTTGTATAATTTAGTTATAGTTATGATATTACTATTATTATCGATTTTGGACTATACCTATGTTGTTTGATCTTTGTATTTATGATTGTTTTATAAGAATATCCCTTACTTTTTAGTAAAAAGTAGTATTATGTCTGTATTTTGTAAACTGTAGCATTTGTTTAATTATTTCTTAGTTATGTTTAAAATTAAATGTTATTATGAAATATTTGATTTAATATTATTTATTTTGTAAAAAAAATCGTCCTCTTCCTCACAGCGTGATCGTGCGATATCGAAACAATTGACAATTTATACGAAATATGACGTCAAACCTCGAACATAGGTGGACCCGTAATATATTATTTATTTACTGATTTAAATCAAAGGGTGGATCATATTATAGTGATGTATATACTTTCTGGGTGAACTACGGGCAGAGAGCGTAAAGAAACCTGAGCCTTCGGCGGACCAGAAGGTTGTGATCCAATAGCCTTACCCTAACATAGCAGATCAAACCAATATCAAACCGCGCTGTGATTCCTGTGATTGATCATCATGAAAGTATATATTTTTCTTCATGATTTGCTGTAACGCGTCGTTTTGGTGTGTGACACTTACTACCTATGATATTGTGTGCTTGACCCCTCCCGCCTTCCCATCGTCTGTTCCAAGTATGTCTACCTACCTCCATGAGGGAAATTAATCGTCCTTGTGGGACACCGAAACTGTACGCCAGAGAGTAATAAACGGACTAGAGATGCTGCAGATATTATAGTAATGAGTATGACAGACTGTAAAATAATACACAAAATAAAAATCAATCAATGCCACAGACTTTATAACGCAATATATCAAAATCTGAAACAAATTAAAAACAAAGTCCTTGTTTCATGCTTTCATTAAATAAAAAAATAACGCATCCAGCGGCGTATTTTACAGGATATATCGTAAAAACCGACAGAGATTATGGACTTTCAAACATGGACCCATGGAAATTTGGCTGTCACCGCGCAGTCTGTCAACATAGTCCGTCAATAATTATTCATGTTAGGACTTCGTATTAGAAATGGGAATATGACTAACATCATTAAAGACTTTCTAGCTCTATCCACCCCATTACGGATTCCGAGCGTCAGTTGATGGGAGGTCCGTGTTACTTTATGGTTGATGTATGTAAAAGATAAGCGGAAACTTTTCTGAACGGAATCCAGCCTGGCTGTTTCCCCACCAATTTAGATCTGAAAATGTAAAAACAATTATAATCAAAGTTGACGTTTAGTATTTTTATGTTTGTTGTTTTGTAATTGTATACATTTTATTAATATTATTTTTATTGATTTACTTATTTATTTATTATGAATTTGGTATATGAAAATCCGTGCGTACCACTTCGAGTTCTTATGGTTAATCCCACACAGGAAGTGTTTGCGATGGTTGCTATAAAAACCTGTAGAGGTTTGATTTTTGGACTGCCGCAGACGATTGACTTAATTCTTTGTGTATATGTCAGCGACATAGATAAAGCGGAGCAGTTGAGATGGGAGATTGAATCATCCGGAATGCCGTGCACTCATAATATTATAATCACAACTGATATACCTAAGTAATAATTATGTCCTTTGTGTATTTAGTCATTCGACTTTGAGTTTGAATTCTTGTTTGGATCGTGACTAATCGTGGTTTCCAGGATTTGTGCCCGGTTATTGGCAATAACGGCCTTCGTCTTTCAGTAGTTGAGCGATCGGAGGTCCCAGGTTCGAATCCCGGTGGGGAAATACCACAAAATATACCTTGTGATCCCTAGTTTGGTTAAGACATTACAGGCTGATCACCTGATTGTCCGAAAGTAAGGTGATCTGTGCTTGGGAATGCATGTCAAGCCGTTGGTCCCGGTTACTACTTACTTGTCAAGGGCCTTTGGCGGTTTAATAATAACCCTGACACCAGGGTTGATGAGGTTGGAAATTCATCTCACAAAACACACGATAGATGAAGATATGTTTGGTTGGATTGGTTATTCGGGGATATGGGTTTGATGCTATGTGTTATGTTGTTATATTTAGTGTTAAATGTGAAATTTATATTGAAATTATTTATGTTTTCAGGATCACGGACGCTGATGTATTTATTATTATAAGTAATTTTCCAAATCCAAATACTTTCGAGGTGGAAAAAGTTGACGATGCCGATTATTTCAATTCTCTGTACTTGCTTTTGAAAATAGCTAACAACTTTGAGATGCCTGCTGTACCAGACGAACTGAAGGAGGAAAATATGATATCCATCAAAAAAATTAAACCACCAACTGAAAAATCCAGACGGCCTATAATCGTGACTGATGGGATCGTAGCCTTAGATATTCTAAAAACCTTTTCGAAGAATTTGCCTGATGACATTTTTTTCTGTCCCACGTCGATGGCTTCAATAGCTAAGACTATATTGTGTGACCATTTGAAGGTAACTAGTAATAGTGTCATGGTGACGATTCGAAAAATTTTGCACCTTATTTCTCATTAATTTTTAGGTAGACGTTCCCGATCTTAACAGAGTGTTTGTCTGGGCCGCTAACGACGATTATTTTTACGTGGACGTCCAGAGCCCTTTATACCTTCCAGAAGTAATGAGTAAAAGAACACGTTGCGAATGGAATATGATTGGGAAAGCAGACATGCACCGTCTGAATATAGACTTCACGCACTTCAATGAAGGTTGGATGAAGAAAGACTTTCAAAAACTGGTATTTCTGTTGTGGTTATTCTTTGTACAGTCATGAGCAATATCATGTACACATTTTAGAACCCTGTCGTATAATCATATTTGATATTTAATGAAACTTACGGTTTAATTTGTCAAAAAAGTTAATGTGACATGGTTTCAAAGTGTACGTATATTAGTACCCGTGATGAAGCAATTCATCTTAGAAAGCAATACTGCAATTTGACATTTGCGCATATAAAAGTAAGTGTGGAATGCAAACAAATGTCAAATAGGAATATTGCGCTTTCTTAGATGAATTGCTTCGATGTGGCCATTTTACCCTCCCAGGACTGAATATGTATTTGCTATTATTTGTACACTATAACATATACCTACTTACACTACAGCATTGTGGGACTAACTAGGATACTTACGGTACTTAAGTCCTGCTATCAGTTTTTTTAAGTAACATAGAAAATAAAGACGGGCTATCTGATGCTAAGAGGTCACCGCCACCTACGGCCTATGTATTGCTGATGTTCTAGAACTTTTTGTTATTCCTTTTTTTACGGAAGAGGAATACATACCCCACTTAAGGGTAGGAGGATGAATATGATTACAACGGGTTATCTCACTTCGTAATGGGACTAATTTATCAGATACGAGTAAGCTATGAGACAGCTTATTAGCAAGCGGTGAAACAGGCTCTTAATAAATAAAACAAAAAACCATTTATTATCAGACAAAAGAGTCCATAGACAGTTAGTAAAAATAGTATCTTACAAGATATGTTACTAATGTATAATAAAAATAAGTCAGACCCCAGGGCCCGAGGCTGTTCACCTTCGTGAACAATAAATGTGAAAGTCCGTGAACCGTCCGTAGACCGCCGCGTGTTTTCTATCGTAATATCGTTAAACACTAAAAAGTGAGTAAAAGATACAAACGAAGGCACGTTAAGCCGTTGGTCCCAGTTACTACTGATGTAAGTTAGTAGTCGTTACATGAGCCATGTCAGGGGCCTTTGGCGGCTCTATAGCAACCCTGACACCAGGGTTGATGGGGTTGGTAATCCACCTCACAACCCACACGATAGAAGAAGAAGAAAAAAAAACATTTTTGGACACCTTAAGATCTGTCTTTATTTAGTAATTAGAATTTCATAACTTATCTTTGCCCTAGGAAACTACCCAATTACAACAATTGTGCTTTGCATATGTTTATTATGAAATGACACGTATGTACTTAC
The DNA here is from genome assembly GCF_024362695.1 of Pectinophora gossypiella. Classification (NCBI taxonomy): domain Eukaryota; kingdom Metazoa; phylum Arthropoda; class Insecta; order Lepidoptera; family Gelechiidae; genus Pectinophora; species Pectinophora gossypiella. Next base: position 9,401,961 of record NC_065413.1, on the reverse strand, counting down.
GGTTGTTTTTTTATAGGTTTACGAAAATTCTACTAATCATCCACATGGTAGTATTTACAAGGCAGCTAAAATAAGTAAAGCGTTACAGCATATCTGGTTAACACGTTCAATAGAACCTTTACCAGAATGTATTTGCAACATGGGCGTTATTAGTGATGGCACCTGCGGGACTATTCAAGGTAAAAAAATGTTATCAATAAGTAAATTTATTCGGTCAATTAAGGGGTTATAGAGTGCGTGAGCGGATGCTAAGATTTTTCTTCGGGAACGTGTTCAGGGTGTTTAGGGAAGAGAAGCTTTATACTCTGCAGGTCAATTTTTAATGAAAAGCAGTTGTTGCAAGTGGTACGTGTTAAGAAAAATCATGAGAAAGTATAACAACTTTTCTTCCCTAAACACCCTGACCATATTCCTGAGTAACTTAACTTGTGGAACCCATCAAATTATATATGATTATAATTAGGGAGTTATCATACTAAAAGTCCCCATGTCTAGGAGGCGAGCCGGAGTGGAGGATGGGGGAAGGGGGTGTTCCATTTTTTTATTTTTCACTAATATATCAAAAATGGTACGTCCTAGACAAAAAAGATCTGTGACTGAATGAAAGCTCATAAAGTTTCCTACAACTTTGTCATTATACACTTTTCTGAACACCCACCCGTTTTAGAGCTACAGGCTTCGAAAAAGTGTAATAAAAAAATGACCCCAAATTTGAAACAAAGCCAACCTTCTGTCGGTTTTTACGACATATTTGCATATTTTATAGGTCTCCCATACTTTCTTCCGGTTATATTCCGCGGAGAGTCGTTTACTATTAATGAACACAAGAAAGATCACGCCCACCTTAAACAGGAGATATCGAGGATTAATAAAGAAGCACTGTCACATCATAAAATCGTTCGTATTGAATTTTATACTTTTTTTTTTTGCTTACTTACCTGTCGTGTACATACTTACGCGCCCGAATTCCTAAGGAACGCCCACAGTACAATACACTACACAATTATTTACTGCACAAAAAGAACATATAATACAGGAATACAAATTAGACGGACGTTCAAAATGCGGCCTTATTGCTAAGGTAGCAATTACACAAGTAATCAGAAGGCAACTTGTTGCTGCAGTTGACATAAAGTACTAAGACTGATATGATGGAACACATTGTGAACCGAAAGGTGGTTGCCCGTTACTCATTATGGATCGATCATATTGAAAAGGACACAATCCCTGTAAAGGCTTTTTATGTTAAATTCGGGAAGATAAGCAGCTGAGTGCGGTCTATGTATTTTATTCCCTCCCTGTCCAGCACACAAGCTGAAACTCAAAAGAGAAATAATGTCCGATATGCAAGCACTCTATTGCACACATGCGCCTCTTAAAAAATATTTGGTTAAACTGGTATCTGGTGGCCTGGTGGTGGTGGGTCTGGTTCTGGTTGGTGGCTGGTGGTTTGGTTGGTGGTATTCGGTTAATATTTGGTTATATTGGGGGTCTAAAAGCCCATAAAGAAGCAATTCATTTGAAAAGCAATATTTAAATTTGACGTTTGCGCATATAAAAGTAAGTGCGCAATGTCAACAATGATCTCTGTCTATAGCGGTCGTAAACGTGGAACTCTCATAACATTGTTATGCACGAACTTGAATTTTTCAGTTGACAAATTATTGTGAGCAGTTTTTGCTGAAATATGTAACCAAAGCTGAAGTACCGCCTGAAGATACGAGTAGCGTGGGATATACCACCACGTCTATTATTCCTAGCTCACGCCATAGAATACACAATAATCCTACTATGCATAGTAGAAGTGACACTGTCCACCCCCCATCAGTACGAGATTGGAGTAATATTGATTTAACTCACTCCTCTGACTGAGACCACTAGTCTATTTAAGCTGTAAGCCGTTAAGGAGTGAGGGAGCGCGCGCGAGGTATCTCACTCGCTCACACGGGGTAAGGACATTCACGGTAAGAACAATGTTTTTGTAATTTTTGTATAGCGGTTAGTATACTTTACTCTTCGAAATAGTATACTAAGTATACTTTTCGAAATATATTTTAACTACGTACTTTCATGTTATACCTACGTTAACTGGCATGCCAGCACCCAATGCAAGTAGATTCCACTACATAATGATTTTCGGACACAGGGTATTCTCGCTTTTTAATTAATAGCATAAGTAGTTTTTAAAGTTATGTATCATTCTGATTTCACGGCTTTCCGAAGAAAAGGCAATGTAATCACCACGTTTAGAATAGTCCAATTAGTTTTGCTTACATTTTTGTAAAACTCTTTTCTAGTTTTTCAGCCTTTTTTCTACATTTGAAAAACATAAAAAACAAAGTGACAGATCATATCAACACCGATGTAAAAGTTTTTTAAGATTGTTTGAACTCCGTTTTCTTTCTGATTTTGTGCTTTTATATTTTTACACTTTTTACTTATATTTTTTAAAAAGTAAACTGGTTTCTTAACCGTTAACCACTAATATGAATCTCGTATATGAAAATCCATGCGTACCTCTTCGCGTTCTCTTGGTTAATCCCACACAAGACATATCGATCATGATTGCTATGAAAACGTTTCGAGGTATCATTTTTGGACTACATCAGATGATTGACTTGATTCTCTTAGTTTACGCCAGTGATGTAGATAAGGCGGAGGAGGTAAAGTGGAATCTTGAAGGATCGGGCTTTCCGTGCAATAATAGTATTACAATCACAACTGATATACCTAAGTATGTCTTGTACTCTTTATTTTACAGATTTTTGAGTGATCTTTGATTGCATTGTGAATTAGATTCAAACTAACCTTTTTTGCAGGATTACGGACGCGGATGTATTTGTTTTTACAAGTAATTTTCCAAATCCCAACAGTTTTGAGATCGATAGAGTCGATGAAGATGATTATTTCGACTCTTTGTACTTGCTATTAAAAATAGCTAGAAACTTTGAGATGCCTGCTGTGCCAGATGATGAGGAGTCGACTCAACAAATGAATAAACCCAGACGACCCATAATAATTACTGACGGAATAGTTGCCTTAGATATTATTAAGAATTTCTCAAAGAATTTGCCTGACGACATTTTCTTTTGTACCACGTCAATTTCAGCAGTATCTAGACATGTCTTGTGTGAATATTTGAAGGTGATTTACAGTTGATGTATTAATGGTGAATATGTACAATGTGTGGTTTTATAAACAGCCTATGTACGTCCCACTGCCGAGCACAGGCCTCCCTTCAATTAACCGGAGGGGGTATGGAGTATACTCCACCACGCTGTTCCACTGCGGGTTGGTGGAGGCGCTTTTACGGCTAATAGCCGGGAGCAACTGCTTAACGTGCCCTCCGAAGCACGGAATCATCTTACTTTTTCCGACAATCAGGTGATTCAAGCCTGCAATGTCGATACCAAACAAAGGACAGTCTCACTCGTATCTCAATGATTTCGAAAATGTCCCTATCGGAAATCGAACCCGGACCACCAGATCGTGAGCCTAACTCTCTAATCACTAGACCACGGAGGCTATTAATGGAGTTTTGATGTGAGGTTATCTTCCGCTTATTTATACTTATGTTTGTAGGTGCAATGCAATGATCTTAATTATGTGAACGTGTGGGCTGCCAACGACAATGTGTTCTATGTAGAAGTTGAGAGTCCCATATATGTTCTTGAGAAACATGCTAAAAGGAATCGATGCGAATGGGAGCTTATGGGAGATGAAACCTTCGAAGACCTGAAAATTGATAGAATCGTACAGCTCAATGCTCAATGGTTGAAGAAAGAATTTCTTGCTAAGGTTCTAGCCTGTTTTTAGTAGCAATCAATCAAAAATCTAAATTATTTTCAATGTGGGATCATCAGAGACTACTTATTAATTGTCAAGATTCTATTTTAGTTCATCATCGTATTCATCTTAGGATTTGGTTAAAGAGTAGATGTCCTACATTGTAGACTTTGAAAATTGAATTTTGACGTGATTTAATAATTCAATTGTATCTTAGTCGGATAATTGCATTTTATCATAAAATGTGACGTTTTTACTTATAGGTTTCCGAAATCACATCAGCTCATCCTCATGGAAGTCTCTTCAAGGCTTCTAAAATCACTCAAGCTTTACAAAATATTTGGAAAACACGTTCATTGAATCCTGCACCAAGTCACAGATGCAACATTGGCGTTATTAGTGATGGTAGTACGGGAACTATTAAAGGTAATATATTGAATATTTACAGTTAAATAGTCTTTTACTTTTACAGTTGAATAGGATTTGGGTATTATATATTTCTACATAATAAAGGTACTTGGACGCACGCAACACATTTTTAACTGACTTCAAAAAAAGGAGGATGTCAATCCCCGATTTTTATTTTATTTTACTTGCGACAGCAACAGTCATATCCTCATTGTCATTTACAATATGTGAGACCAGTTACAGCTATCCACAACTATCCATGTAATATTACATGGTAAAATTAACACGACAAGGATACTGTAAACTTGTAAAAAACGCGGAGGTTGCAAAAAAAAAAACAACAAAATTTCAAAGTTCTGTGTCTGAGCATTCGTTTGTGTGTGAGCGCGTGCGTGTTCGCGCGCGTGTGTGTGTGAGTGTGTGTGTGTGTGTGTGTATATACATGTAGACACACAACGTGTATGTCAGTACAACACAGATATCGAGCTAAGTGTGTCAAACGAACACGGCCTCGAGACAATCTACAATGTCCACGTCGTATAAGAATTGCTTTATCACGTCGCGATATGTGAACGCCATGCGACACACTTAGCTCAATATCTCAAAAAAACGACCATACCAACCGCTTCACCACCAACGGCGTTGGCGCGCGTTGTCGTGTGAGAATCGCATCTAAATAAGTCATTGCTTAGCTTCATGTCAGTATAACTAGTCCAAATTAACTAGAAACCACGCGAAAAATGTGAAGGGAATTGCGTACCAGCAAGGTATCTAGATATTTTTCACGGGTTATAATGTTGATAATGTTTATAGGGCTCCCATATTTTCTCCCTGTTATTTTCACCGATGACGTATTTGCTATCAATGATAGTCTACATGACGATCTTCATCTGAAACAAGAACTAATTAAAATTAATAAAGCGGCATTGGAGCAACACAAAACAGTATGTAGAATTGTGTATATTTTTTATACTTTTTCTTTTAAATGTCTGGCCATCATAAAATGTTGACAATCCACATAATTTCTGAGAATTTCTAGCCTTCTGGAAATTTCGAATTATACTTTAGCTTATTGTAATCCATTAGGTACCTATTGGATAACTCTTTGCTATCTCTTGTCATTAATTTCGGTATTCGGTCGACAGACAACAAGCCAGCTGGTTGTAAAAAGTCTGTTCTGTATTTCTTCGGTAACCAATATTATCTATCTCGAGATTTGCTTATGGTTTTTCTGTTTGGATCTAGGATCTAAAAATAAGACAGGGTAAATATTATACCCAGGCGAAACCGGGTGGACACGCTAGTTACAAGATAAAAAACATGATTTAAACGATTTTCTAATTTTTGCCTATATTTTCCAGTTGATATGGTATTGCGAGAAATTCTTACAGAAATATATTTACCAACAAAATGTTAAAACAGCGTCGGATGAGAGTTATACGGCACTTACTGCAAACACAAGTTCAGTTCTTTAAAAAAGAAAAACAATCCTTAATTTACTTATTTTTGAGGGTAATTTTAATGATTTAGAATATTTATTTTTATTATTATTGTATTTCAGAATTGCTTTAATTTATTGCTTTTATGATATTGTACTTTTAATAAGATTTTGTATTTGAATTATGTTTTAGATAATATTTACCTATATTATACTATTATTTACTATTTTGATTGTTTTTATTCCATTAAAATGTCATTTAAGTATCTAAGAAATCTATCTTAGAAATCTGGTGAGAGTCGCCTAATTTTTCGAGGAACTCGAGTTATTTACTAACTGAAGATTTGGCGTGTAAAACGAAGTGTAAGCTCAAATTGGCGGATAAGCGAGCGACGCGTGATCAGCGGCGAGCGAAGGGAAAAACAAATAAAAGCGCATTTACCCACCGATTAATATTCGACGGACCTCGGTCTCGGATCGGACCGCATCGTTTGTTTAACCTCTTCTGTCAATTTGATTTCCGACCTCGGGGTATGTAATTTCCATTACGGAGGCCAGACGCTTTTGTTTGTCTACGCGCAGTCCAATAAGCCGAGGTCTCGAACCTCTATTTTATCAACAAGTAAGACAAGATATTGTTTGCTAATGTTCTAGTAGTTAATTGATGTGTAACGACAATATCGACTGTAATGGATTACTTAAAGCCATCCGTTTATATATTTTAAAAAGCGCTGAGTAACTAGTGTTTTGTCAGGTGTAAAAATACTTGAGAACGTAATCTAAAAGTTTTTGATTTTGGAAGGCACGATTTTTAGGCTTCATCCGAAATACCAATTTTTACTGGATAAGGAAGCAGAACCTTACGATACTTTGAAATCAAGTCTACGCCGCATCGTAGCCACAAGCTACGCCGTAGCATCAAGCTACAACATTGCTTCTCCCCTCCAGAGTAGCTTTAAAAATAGTGATTCACAAAAGAATGGGGAGAAAAACTTGGCGTAGAAGTCACGAGATTGGCGCGTATTCAAAGCGAGTGGCTATTTCCTTGGCGCGTAGGGAATTCGAATCAAACTCGTCTCATTAGCCCGTAAAGGAAAACTTGGATTAGTTGACCAACTTCATGGAGGTACTACTTCGTGTCGTACCCGCTGAGCTGGTTGCATTTAGCGACGACATTCAATACATTGCAAATTTTTGCTTGAATATAGAAATAATGAGCAGAGTCAATAAAGCAGGAGCTTCCTAATTGACTTATTTGCCAGGGTCGTGTCCTTTTACAGGTGTATTTTTATATTACTTTTAACCAGAAACATCTGTGAGTGGTGCAAATAAATATGCACCAACAGAACGAGTATTGAACCGTATTATAAGTAACGTATAAAATAAATTTATTAATGTGACACCGAAAATACTCTAGGTAATTTTAAAATGGCTCTCGAAGGCGTGGGTAGTAGAATTGGAATAAAAAATGTCTGAAATAATGTCGGTTAAATCCTCGGAAAGGGTATTAAGTGCCGCATTTATCTAGCGGAGCGCCGCCCCAAGATATACGGTTTCCGCAGGCATCGACTAAACATTGAAATACACACCTAGATGCCTTGATTTTGAGGTAAATTTTCAGCTATAAAAATCAATAAAGAACTTTGTATTTATTTAATAGTTTAAGTATTGACTTAGTGATAAAGATGAATTGTATACTTACAATGAATGTAAGATTTGGTTCCAGCTTATTCCCGATACTTTTATAATTTGTACCGTCGTATTTTCCACGGAATAGAAGGAGGTTGGCATGGCCCTATCGCACATTTTGTATTAGACCGCTGTCGCCGGTTCAACCCCACTCTCTTTTACTTCTACTCCTGCAAACAGATACCTACAATAGCTGTACTGCTTCTCAAATTGCATAGCCACTTTACTGGCAATGTATATTTTAAGTGACATGCTGCAATTTTATTATTACTTTTTATAAGATGACTGCACACAAAAGTATTTCTATATATTGTTTATCATACTAAGGGTTAATTTTTTAGCGTTCCTGTGATAATGAGTAATCTCCTTGCATGATAGTCGAAATTTGATTTGTTACCCTGCAGGTTATAATGTAAAAGATGATCTTTTAATATATTCTTTTAGGTCCAAAAGGTCTACTTCCCAAAAGGACCACTGTCCCAACTATCGCGGAGCTCCGTGCGTCGTAAAGTTTGTGTACGAGTGGAGTGCAAAGTTGAAGTATGAACTATTTGCTCATATTTGATGGTGCGTGTTTCGCACTCACTTAGCCAGTCCAACCTCTTTCTTGTATTCCGTGGTATTTTCAGTGTCGAATCTCAGAGAAAATGTGTGACATTTAAATTTCCCGCGTTTATTTTGATGTGAATCTAAATTTACCAACCTAAAAATATTTTTATTGGGGATTGAATTGACCTTCGCAAGTTTTGCAGCCGAAAAGGTAAAATGGTTAATTCCTGTATCAACCCTTGCCTATCCAGAACTTATCCGCCAGATATTGTTATTGAAATGAAAGTCTGTTAGTCCAGCCACTTATCCGGGTGATAGGCTATCAGAAAGAGGTAGTGTAATTTTTATTTATTTATATTTTATTTTTTATATCAGGTAAACAAGTAAAATACGAATTATAATAATTTTAACTTGTATGATTCCAAAATGTAACTTGAATTGTTGTTATTTTAACAGTCATTTGTTTTATCTTTTAAATAAAAAGTTAAAGTGGGTTACATAAAATTCCTGCATTTGGCCCTGGTGTTTGTTTACCCTTCGGAAAGGAAGGACTTAGTGTCACATTAACACAGCCGAGTTATCTCACGGGCTCGCCATAAATTTCGTTTCGTTTGTCGATTCTCAGCAAGAGTTTTTTATACTCATAGGTTCTACTTTTACTAGGAAGTTGTCTGAGATTAACGGGTTTATTAGAAAATAGTATTTCAAGAATAACTATTTATGTATGAGTAATTGCCACATTATTTCATTGGATACTAATCATACAGGATACAGGATGATGATCTTGATACTGATGTGGAGCCAAAATGAAAACAATCTTGATAGCGTAAAATGTCTGTTTTATTGATCACTTTCTCGTTAAAGTAAATTACACAAATAGTCGAGTAATACCTTGATGAGTCGTGAACTAATTGTACAATTGTGTAAAAAGTAAAATAGCTGACGCGGGACATGTGCGGTTGCAAACCGTACAATTGTCTTTTTCCACGGTCTTTACCCTTCTACAATTTCCACATTCTATGTTCGTTTTAAAAAAAGCGTGTTAAAAACAAGAAAAATAAAAAACAAATACCGTGCGAAAATCCGTCCGATGGTGTGTGAAGATCCCCGCGAGTTTATCGGCGGAGCGGCGGCGGGACATTCGTTATCTGCTTCGCAGCGTGCTTCTTGGATTTATTGACTTTTTTCCAGGCTTAATTTCTGGAGATCCGGTCCACTGGCCGCGCACCGGAACATTGATGCTGCCCGGGGGAAATACCGTACCTCCCGTTCCTACACCCGCTTTTAAATTGTCACTCACGCTTCGAAACACGTAACACTTTGATGAGATTGACGTAGTTTGTTTACATCCCCTGTAGGCTGGTTGTACCTTTCGTGTCGTTGCTAGATTAATTACTTATCGTATGAGTTTTTTCCCTAGCTTGGATTTTCCCAATGTTGGGCAAGTGGGCTTGGCCCCTTTGATCTTCCACCTCTCCCTCTCCCTCTCCTGAACAATCTTTTTCCTTTCCGACTCAAACACTGCCAGGTCATCTCTCCACTGCTATCAAGTGAGATTACAGTCAAATATTTTATCAAATGTAGTCGATATTCGTTTAATCTGGATTAAAACCGGCATGCTATATTGAATTTATATTATTAAAATATTTAACACTTTTTTTGGAAACTACGGTGAGGAAGAATTATTCATGGAAGGTTTAATGGTGTAATAACGTTCTAATCCTATAACATAAAGTGGGCCGGTCCGTGGGTCGAAAATTTGTTTAAAAATTCAATACCATCTATAAGAAACTCGTTGTGAGAACGCAACGGGCTGAGAACATTCCCATTTTCCCTTAATAACATGGGAGAAATTGCTCGATTAGTGAGAAAGGGGATCGCGCGTTCGATTGCCAGTCGGATCGGAGCTTCCTCAGATATTTATAGGTCCCGATACCTGCCGCAGCCTGGCGCGCATCCCACTTTAATGTGCGTCTCAAGATAAAGGATATTTTAAAATTGTTATGGAGGCAAAGTTTTAGAAAAGTGTCTTTATTCCATATTACTTAAGTAGTTTTCCATTTAGTAATTTATTTGCTTTCGTTCTGTTTGATGGATTGACCATGTTAAGTGATTGACTGACTCTTTTAGGATAATACATATTACAAAGGATTGCCTTCTGACGACTTGTGGCTCTGCCTACCCCAACAGGGAACACAGGCATGAGTTTATATAACGACAAGTTTTTTAACCGTCCTAGTACTGCTGGTGTCTGATGTGAATCCCAGCTGGAATATCATTACAGGGACATGTTTATTCTAGATTCTCGCTAGCTTTGTTCTTTTTTACGTGTTTGAGCTCACAGACAAAGAAATTCATACCAGGAACAGTTGGAAAATGCTGAGTTAGAGTGTAAGTTACTGTTTAATTATTCTTTCTGGCCTATTGAAAAAATCTAATAACTACCTACTAATTTCATATTTTACTATGTAATATAAACTACCTATACGAGTATACGTCCCACTGCTGGTCAATGAGCACCGCAGTTCGATTGAATGACGTTTATTAATAAAAGTAATATCAACTCTGCCTTTGCTTATACATTGTTTTAAGTTTACGCGGTTATTATCATAATTAAAGCACATAATAACGGGTTCTTACCGCGTTTAAATGGGGATATGAGACTCCCGATATTTCGACACTGTTGCAAGTGCCATGATCACGGGATGACTGATGAGATTGGATATATATCCCCATTTAAACGCGGTAAGAACCCGTTATTATGTGCTTTAATTCTGCCTTTGCTGTTACACAATCGAGTATAATAACACAGATAGCATTTTCGCCAATAACCATGATATTCATGTTAGTAACTGAACGTGAAAAAGTGTGTACCTATAACCAAAAAACGAAGGGTAAATAAAAACCCTCCATGTGCCGATGTATGTCAAATGAAAAATAAAAGCAAATCAGTTAAATCCGGCCAAAAAGAACTAGCAGCAGAGTGCTCCAGCTTTCGAGTCTGTTTAAAAATGTAATGCCATCAGTGACAGAGATTTTTAAACGAATTTTTGTTCTCTAGCTTATGATTTTCTATTTTCATTTAACAGTCTTGTGCAATAAAATTACAATTAGGTAATTCTTTAACCTAAGAACAAAGTTTCCTTTAACCAAAAGCTGTTACTACACATTATTTTATGCGTTAATCTTTCGTGCCTACGGAACCTATCTCATACAAGCACTTGTTTGTAACAGATTCATCTTTTCATTTTAATACTGTGGCTTGGATGTCTTAAAGAAGTTGCAAACTGCGGGCGAGGTTTTATAGAAAAGTGCGGTAGATGTCGGGTTAAAAGCATTCAATTTAAATATCCCAGACCTTTGGCCAGCACTCGGAAGCAACCGGCCGTGAAATTTCATTTAATCGCCTTGAGAGTGCGTCTCGGCTAATGCAGATTGCGAACTCACCCCCCGACCTGGTTAATTTATAGCCCAACAAATTTTTATTCTTCCTTGAACTGCTCAATCGTCCATTTTTTCTTTGAGTTAATGAACTGAACTTCTCGAATTAGATATTCAACTCGGAAATTTCTACTTTTCACACCATTTTTCTGGGTAACGAAATTGTTTATTGGATTAACGTTGCTGTTCTGAGGTGCGAATAAATTCTTTGAGTGTTGTGATTTCTAGGAAGTAATAAGGATACTTAAATAAAAAAATAAATAATATCAAGTATTTCGACGTTTTAATACTGCTGTTCTCAAGCTGCAACTCTGGGAACGTAGAATAACTTTGTTGATTAGCTAAAGATTGCTAGCAATATCGAGAACCAAAATCTGGACATTGATTTATGTTCTTCCTGCACGGTCCGGTTGCACAATGCATCGGTTATCGATCGATCTTTCAGCAGTCACTAAGTCCCGTGTGGTCAGAATTTAACATAATCTGATTAGGAAGGCATACCGGCGGCGATGGAGCCCGCCCGAGCCTTATTGATGGCATCATTATCTGTGCCACCAACCCCTGACACCTACTATCCGTTCTTGAATTCTAACAGACTCATTTACGGTGAATTAGGAATTTACAACATTCAGTGTGCTTTAAGTTTAGCTATATACTTAGCTTTGATTACGTAATGTCCTTGTGTTGTGTTATATTACTTATTTCATAATCAAGTTCACTTTACTAAAATAATGTTATTTCTTAATATGACGGTTATAAACTCGAACCAAAATACACTTTAATACTACACAAAAGTGTAATATTTACTTTTTAAATTATTATACCTCTATATTACTAAGGATTGTCTGTTACGGGAATTCCTATAAAAATCCTGTGTAAACACTATAAGAAGGAGGAGCCGATATGTCGAAGAAAAATATGTGTTTGTGCTCTACCCCTGCGGTATTGGTGACCTTTTCTTGTTGACATCTTTATCGAGCGATCCGAGATGCGGAGGCGTGGAAAAGTTAAATAAATCTAAGGAGAACATTAGATAAGGGAATGGCTTTTGTAATGTGTTCAGGCCGCCGTAAATGCAACCGATGTGCCGTAGATATCTGTCGAAAACATATGCGCAGTGTCAAACTTTGTTTCGGCACTTGTGGAAAATAGCCTGCCAATAGGAAACTGTCGAACGAATGTGCTGAACATCGACCGTGATTGTTGTTAGTTGTTCATTGTTCGCAACATACAGCAACGGCGGAATTATTTTAGATGTAATTTAGTTCTATAAAGTTTAAAGCAAATAGGTATGCAGCTACATTAAAATATCACTGATTAAATAAGTGTTTGTGACGCTTCTGCACCACGTAGGTAAGTATTGCTAAGTAAGTATTGCTTTCTTGTTCTACTGTACTCTCATAATACATAATACAACTTAAGTCCTTGAGGAGACATCTATGTTTGTTATGTGCTTAACAAATTACTTTGTGCATTTTTTGTTTGATTTACGAAACATTCAGCTGTCGGGTGTTATTATCGAATTTCGGATATTAACAGCATATTGAGAACAGGCCCCCCTGTTCTAAAAAGCAATATAGCTTTTTGATATTCGTTGGCATTGCGCACTTACTTTTATATGCGCAAATATCTAATTGAAATAATGAATTGCTCCAATGTGGTGATTTTAACCCCTCTGTATTGCTATAAAAAGCAATAATATCTGTGGATTTTATTATTGTTGGATATGGATAAAAACTTTATAGGTCAGATACGTGTCCGATTAGTCAAAGGTATTAAAATAAAAACAAAATAATATATGTCGAGGTTATTTACTGCTCCTGCTCGTAACTTTATTTATGGACCTGACAGATATAGAGAACTATTGTTGTGATAGTAATATTTAAAGTGTTATTGGAACGTGTTTCATACACATATGTAGGTATATAACGTATACAGGGTGTTAGTGACTTTCGTAACAAATACTGAGGGGAATGATTCAGACCATGATTCTGAATTGATATCAAGTGGAATTTCCTGTCGGAAAATTCATGGAAATTTTGGTGTTTTTTAAATTATTTTCTATTCCATACTGTTGCGATGGAAAATTTCACTTGATTACTACTCAGGATCATGATCTGAATCATCCCTCAAAGTTTTCGTGACGATGCACCTAGCACTCTGTATGTGCCATAATTCAGTTATTTCAATTCGAGGTTCTCTTATATTTCTATTTTAATATTCTGTTTACCAAAATTGATGTATGGATTGTGCACCAGTAGGCAAACATAACATAAGGTCGTTCTATTTATATAATTAAATATATATTTTGCATAGTAATATGATACCTACTTTACAAAAAGAAATGCTAGGTGCAAAGAGCGTTTTTTATTGATCTACATGTATATATTTGTTCTTGCTTTCTTGGCTGATATCTGCACACGGAAGTGGTGGTGGATTGGTGGGAATAGCCATCTAAGGATTCGACGAGCTCTGACCTGGTGTGTGTGCGCGACGAAAACGCAAAAGGGGCGACCCAAAGAGACCTGGGGCCTGTTTAATAAAACTTACAATTGTAAATTACAAAGACAATTTGATGTACATTACGTAGCTAATATGAAACTGCAAAATATTCGTGATCACACACTCCGCAATGTACATCAAATTGTCATTGTAATTTACAATTGTAAGTTTTATTAAACAGGCCCCTGGTGACGCTCGGTTGACCGGGAATTAAAAACTCATGGTAACAAGCTACAGAGGCTGCAAAAGATCGCCACGAGTGGAAGTCTGTTATTCAAGTCCTACATCCCCTACAGGAGATAATAGGATTAGAAGAAGAAGAAGACAATTTCTTCCAGGCAGTCCGAATTATAATAAATAAGGTACAAAAAGCGCTGTTAAAAGGTTACATCCTAACATCATCATCAGCGCTGCTTAACATCAAGCGGGGTAGTAGTCAATAGCACTTAACCAAAAAAAAAATGACAACACTAAAGTGTGACTTAGGGTGGTATTAATAAACCAATCTCAGCTTTGAGACTGCTCTCAAGATCATGTCAATGTGACTGTTGTCATATAAAAACAGAGACTTGAGCATGCTCTTGAGGGCAGTCTCAGCTGAGATTCGTTTATTAATACCACCCTAAGAATTTACAGTGCTGATATAATAATAGTTCTCGTATAACGAAACTGTATTAGATCAAGCCACATCAAATCATGCATAATTGACTCAACTGCTGTAATACCTATTACGGACTGAATGACTGAGTCTACAGTACTGAAATCAGTTCAGACAGTAGCGCAGGAGCTGTAATAAAACAAAATGGCGGCATGCGCGGCAAATAAATCAGCAGCATCGTAACGCGTGCCGCGAGCACGTCTGAGATTCTCGCTTCCAACACGTGTTGTCGTGTCGACACGTTTTTTTGTACCACTGTCCCGTGTTGTGAAGCGAGTAGCTGAAATGGAAATAGAAACAGGTAGAACTGAAAATAATAAAACAATTGTGATACTGGTCCCGATTCATCTCCTAATTTTATTTTAATTTATATGTACCCATCATTTACTTATCCGCCGAAAATGACGGACAATCATCCGATTTGACGATAAAATTAATGAATAACCCGAGCAAATAAAATAGGTATCTCGCTCATATGCAATCCGTTTGACGTGTGCTGTTAATTTGGCCAATATACAATTTTGGAAGGGATTTTTAAATTTCTGCCTAAAAATGACTCTTCCATAAATTGTATGCCTGTCAATTACCCGTCCCTTTCCTCTTCGGCTAATAACAAATTGACAGGTATAAATTAAAATAAACTTAGATGGTGTGTACTGGAATTAGCACCAGTGACTGGTCTGTGTGTATGATAATCCATGACGATAGTCACACACACGTGTATGTTTAGTCGACTTCTACAATATTTCCGGGACGATAAATCTGTACTTATTGCTAGTAGGCGCATCGTGGGTTGTCAAAACTAAAGACCAAAATACTTAGGTACGTTATCTAACTACGTAGACAGTTTACTGGCTAAAGCCTGCAATATTTGTCGCGCCGCGAGTGCCATGTCGCGGGGGCAGAACATGTATGGATCGAAAGTTCGCATGGGGAGAAAATACCCGGATCTAATGTTTTTATTCCTATCCAAAAATAATTACACCAATTTCAGTTAGGTAATTTAAAATTTGTGCTTTATTCCCTCGGTCTACCTACCTACCTTTCTCTTATAAAGAGAAATAACAAGGGTTCTGAATTCCTGAATGGTAACTTAATATTTTCCACCGAGTCCTTTCAAGTACGGGTATGGTAGTGTTTTGTGAAACCTGACCTAAAGGACAAAATGCAAAAGTTTAGAATGTTTAGGTATCTACTAGATTTTGTATAACGTATACATTTTAAAGCTTTGTTAAACATTTTTCCACTAGAGTGAAGTATGCTGGTTACTTAGTGGACACTATGAACAATTTCCCTTTTTGCTTTCATTAATAATTTTTTCTACTCCTCTACTTTAATCTGGCATTTAAATAACCAAAAAGTCTAATATAAGTACATACATAATTAAACTCTTTGAAAAAGTGTACGCTCTATGGCCTATAAAAGCATTGTTTACAAAGTGTAACTGTACTATAATGTCGCCAAAAAAGCATTGTTGTTGTTTTTTTTTTTGACCTGGAAACTGGCACCTTTACTTTGTTTGGTGCCATAGATATACTATAAAAAAAAGTATACATTTGCCGCCATTTTCCCGCGCGTTGGAAAATAAATTGGAAAATTTTTGTGTTTCGTTTCAAAACACTAAAAAGTATAAAATAAAAAGGAAAAATGGATGAAGAACTATTGAATTCTACACCAGAAGAAATTTCAACGTTAGCTCAAGATTTACATCTTCATTTTTATAAATAAAATTTTTCTTTGTATAATTTTTGTTTCATTTAAAATTACGTCGTCGTAGAAAAAGTATTGTATGCAACGTTTTATAACTAGGTCAAAAAATGCTCGTGGCGTCTCTTATTGCGATGTTCGCCAAGGCTCACATCGCAACTCACGCCACTCGCATTTTTTGACCCTTCTTATACAACTGTTGCATAAAATACTATTGCAGATATGCATACCATGTTAGTCTTTATGGGTTATTTTCATACGGATTTAGCTTCACTTGCGGACTAATTCTGCTTGCGGTTTTGTTTTACAGGTCCAGAATATCATTCTAAGTATGTAACACACATATAACGTCGCATTATAGCGAACCTCGTAATTGAATTAAAAAAAAAAACATTCTGATGTGATAATACACACGCTAGTTTCAATCCAGTTAAACAAATGTGGTAAAAAAATATTTTTTTGATGTGTCTTATTTTGTTACAATTTGTCTGAATGAATCTTCTAAAAGGAGAGCAGAATTCTGATTTTATTTCACCGACGACGTGGTGTTTATTTCGACAAAAATAAGACAGAAAATAATAATAGGTAAGTACGTAAAAGAATTTCTAACAAACAACATACTTACATGTATAAATTCACGCCCATTTCCCACTGGTGACCATGAAATTCCATTTGCTTCGATCCTGACGCACTTCTCTTGCTTCGTCTACATTCACCAATCGTTTGATACACGCACGCCTTTTTTTTGACGTGATTTGTTGTAGATTTTCCGCAAATGGCATTAACTACTTTGCCGGATCAAAAACGGGGAGCACTGACGGCTCTAACTACTTTGGCATTAACTACTTTGCCGGATCAAAAACGGGGAGCACTGAGGCTCTCACCCGGTACAAAATTTAGACAACAGGCCTGAGGGTGCCCAGTTGGGCGCGAACCTCAACTCAGGACGTCTTCTGATAAGAAAATATAAAAAAAAAAATATCGACTCTAGTGTGTCGATAGCGATAAGCGCTGAATGAAGGGATACGTCGACCACGCCGTCGGGGTCGGTATCGGGGTTCGGAAGTGTTTGTAGTCGCGAGCTGATTGGCCGCCTATGGCTAGAATAATCGGGTGTGGTAAAATGTGGTGGTGGATTGAATATGTTGAAAGACATGCAGGCTTTGTTGAAATAAATCACATCAGAATTTGATTTTTCAATAAGGCGCTTACCTGGTTTACCCTATAAGGTGATGATAACATGAATTGCTCATATAAGTCACACTGCTGGGCACAGGCGTCCCCTTAATCTGCCGGGTTGACTCCCCTCCGGGTTGGTGGGGATCTACGTACAATTATGTTTTAGTCCATTGGGGAAAAGAATATTATAAACTGGTAAATAATACAAGTATGTATATGGCTTGCGCCATAATTATTCGACATTAAACCACTTGGTCTGATATGGTAATTATTCATTATGATAGTCAAATAAATATTGGTGTCCGTCCGTGATGGTGCGCAGAACAAAACAAAGCTAATTTGTTATTAATTACCAATTGTATATTTACACATAACATAACACAAAAACACGTAACGTAAACAGCCTATATACGTCCCACTGCTGGGCACAGGCCTCCTCTGAATCAACCGGAGGGTATGGAGCATACTCCACCACGCACACACACACACACACACACACACACACACATTACACACACACGCACACGCACACGCACACGCACACACACATACACGCACATTTACACTTTGTTTAATAATAATAATATAATATTATTATTTATTTAGGTTATTTTATATTAGTAACATTATTTTTATTTTGAAGCATTTTAATAAATAAATAATTTTAAGTACTTATAAAGAACTTACATGCACGTAAATTTTATCGGGTTAGGTAGGTAGAGTCATTATCGTCGGGTAAAAGGTGATTTCATTTTTAATTGAGATTTCAAGAAAGGTACTTCCACTGCCAGCCCTCTAGTAGGTAATCATGGTTAATAGTAGCGCGTAGAGGTTGAGAAGAGAACCGAACCGAATACAAACGGAGTTATTTCTTAGCATGCAAGTTACTTATACAAATACTGCAAAGAATACTTACCTAAAAAAGAAAAGAAAATAATTCACCTTCGTCATTTGTGTTGTCACAGCTACATGTCAGTAAGTGGTCCGAACTGTATTTCTTCACTCAAACGAAAACATTAGACCATTTACCGCTTGTACAGTTTGAAAAGTTCCTCCTAACTTATGATCTTGCTGCCCTAACTTTCACCGTTACAGGTTAACTTAACGTTTTACGAGCTCAATGAAATATGGAACCTTGAAAAAAGAATGTTGTTTGAAAAGTGTTTATTCCGTAATTGGAACTGCCTTGCGGGCACGTAATTTCACCCAAGCTTAAACCAACATTAGGTATTATTAGGAAAATAAACTTCATCAACTCTTTACAGAATTTAAATTACCAAAAGCTAACCTATTCTCTTGTGTGTGTTTACGTGCAGTTCGCATGGTGTTGGCGTTTGATAAAACCGGTGGACGATGATTTAGGTTCTGATGTTGCATAGTTGGCAGCATCATAAGCTGACTTGTTATTTATAGCCAATCTTCGTCAATGTCACAGCGACCGTTCGGTGCAGCGATACTACCGCTTTATTATGCGACAATGATTACTATATCATCTGCAATGGCAGAGCGACACTACATCGTAATCACTACAAACAATTAATGCCTTTCAGAGACAGGATTCATGTAGACAACATTGATGTTTATCACGTTTTTGCATTAAGGGAGATTGATCGTGCACTCAGAACGTGCTTCCGGTGGAAAATACTGCAGTTCGAAGCTGGATTTCAGCATATATTGTATAAACGCACCATTTCACATACAATTTATTCTAATAGAAGAATTTGTGAAGCAAGCGTTCTTGTTTTACGTTTTTGTCATAAAATAAATCAGAGTGAATTCCGTAATAATGTTTTGTTGTGTGGTTAAATGTGGAAATTCCACTAAATACTTAGATAGTATGTGATGATAGTGTTACAGTTTCATATGTCCCTACGTAGTTACGTTATTATTCAATTTGTCTCTAAGATGTTCATTGCGATGTGTCAAATTACAGGGTGGCTGTAAACACGAGGAAACCTACCTTGTCCAACGTGTACGTACGTTAAATGTCCAGTGGTGCTTGAGCTGTTGGTGGGTGGGGTTGAGAAGGTATTTTAGGTATGTTGTACGGTACCTAAGGGGTCAGGCTTCGTTGGTGACTGGTGGTAGAACTGGGGGCAATTCGTCTCGACGGTCCAGCTTATCGAACAGTCCACACGCGCTGACGGCACATGGTAACTGAAACTGATTTACGACATCGGTGATGGTTTATTCAACTGGGACCTTTATTAATTGCTACAAGCCCCTCACAATGTATCGCTCTTATCTAGATGTAACCGCACTGTACGACATAAAACCATATTTAATAAACAACGCTTATATTTTATGTCATACTTTTTATGAGAGTTCTTTTTTGAAAACTGCTATAGCTATCAGTGATAGAAAAATATAATAGTTTTTGAACGACTTCCTCATAGCAGGCGGACCAAAATTTCTTTCCCGAGAGGGCGAGCACTATAGATATTTTATTTGGAATTTGATATTTAAAAGTTTGCTTGGCGTTGAAATACTCGAAAGAATCTCTCATTTTTATGTTCTGCTAATATAATATCTTTTCCCGTAACATTCATTCATTAAGTGGAAGCAATTAGGTTAATACTTTGAGTTTGAATTTTTGGCCTGAAGCGTGTGGTTTGGACTGAAGCGTTGGTGGAAAAAATATGTGAGAAATGTACGAGTTTCTTAGATAAGTGTGGTTGGGAAACCTGATTTGACTGTTCGTGGCTGAAGGTATTATCGTGTTCCCGGAGGAAGTTTAATTAGGTGGTGATATTGCGTTACAATGTACCGAAGACGGACCGTTTCCGCCACACCGATGTTTTGACCTAATTAATGTATTGCCAGGGGACAATACCATGCACACACTAAATTTGATAAATCGATCTGGATTTCCGAAAGTATTATCATTGATACTGGTTAACCTGCTTTCATGTTTACGGTTCTAATTGCCCATTTTATCGTACCGTTAAAATAAGCTTGGAACAAAATGCTTAAGGTATTTCTACCGAATGTTCAATAGCGCTTTTATCCTGTTTTCTACCTAGTTTAGGGTAAAAAATATAATCTTTTGTTATTCTTTTTGAAGAGGGGAATGGAACGACACTCCCATAAGATTTATTCCTGCCTTTACGTCACCCCTTAAAGAAAATCCCTCTGAACTTTAAAGGGGCCAAATATCGTTATGTCTTCTAAGATCTCAGGAATGAAACGCGGGTAACACATAAATGTAATGCATACTGTAAGCAAGTGCTTCACGAATTTTGATGCAATGTCATGTTTCTGAGTTACATTTACATATTATCCAGAATGTGTATTTGCAATTCCATATATTATTCAGCTATTCGTAGATGTGTGATTTCAGATAACCACGGAATTATACTTAGATATATTTCGATGACTATCTGCAATATACTGTAGATTTTGGTAAATATAAATATCCGAAAAGCATCTTATTTGTAGAAATAGCCGTAGGTTACATAATAAATGGACCTTATTGCTGTAATTTGCTTTGTGTAGTAAAGGAACGTATAGAATAAATAGCATTCTTGCAAGTTGGTAAGTACCTATATTATGTTTTTTTTTTGTCAATCAGCATTGTTCTCATTGTATTGTGTACGTAGCCACGTACCTAGTGTTCAGTCACGTGTGTAAATGTAATAAAGTATTGTCAACTTTATATTGCAGATATACTTATTGTCTTCCGCCATAAATTCCAAGCCACGGTTCTGTCAAATGAGGTAGGTAAAATGTCGACAAATTCTATTATTTGGTAAGTTTAGTGTCGTCGCTAGATGTCGCTGGCGTCGCCTCGGGCACGTGTGCTGGATGTAATCCTATAATTACCTCAGTGGAGAGGCTCCGTTTCATTGCCCGTAAAGCAGAATGGCGCTGGATACAGAGGGCTGTATTGCACTATAAAGTGTCGGCTAATAGGGATTACTACACTTGCCTGGCTAGATTTAGGCGCCTATAATGCTGGACGGCCAAACACAATGATGGACTTTTATAGAAGCCGTTAACCTGCGCTAAGATAATAAACAATTAAATGTAATCTGTTGGGTTTAACACGCGAACGAAATGTTATACGGTGTAGGTCCGTCATATTTGTACGTATTGTTATTTGTTACAGAAAGTTTAACAAAGTTGAGAATAATTTTAAAACTTACTGAAGTTCATAATTTCATGTTAAAATGTTAAAAATATAAGTACCTAATAAATGTGAATGTTTAGACCTATCCACAGACGGCCGATGGGGCCGAAGGGGTTTTTGAATGGCGACTACGGTCCGGAAAGTGAACCTTGGACAGGCTCCCAGAAGGTTGACCGATGACCTTCTGAAGGTAGCGGGAAAATTCTGGATGCGGGCAGCAGAGGATCGGTCATTGTGGCGAGCCCTGGGGGAGGACTATGTCCAGCAGTAGACGATTTCCAGCTGATGATGATGATGATAGTTATAGCTAAGTTTTAATTTCAATAAAACAAAGTTATTTGTTTAGTACTCAGAACCGGCGTGCGTGTTCCTCTCAGACGACGCCCTGAACCGAGGTTCGCGCCCAATTGGGCACTTTCAGGCCTGTTGTCTTAAACATTATACCGGGTGAGAGCCTTCAGCGCTCCCCATTTGTCCGGCCAAGTAGTTTTTGCCATCTGCGGCGAAGCTACAATAAATCACGTGAAAAAAGGCGTGCGTGTATGGAACGATTGGTGTGAATGTAGACGAAGCAAGTGAAGTGCGTCAGGATCGAAGCAAACGGAATTCCATGGTCTATGCTTACACCAGTGGGAAATGGGCGTGAGTTGATACATGTATGTTATTTGTTAGATTTTTTTACGTACTTACTTAGGTACCTATTATTATTTTTTGTCTTATTTTTGTCAAAATAAACAACACGTCGTCGGTGAAATAAAATCGGAATTCTGCTCTCCTTTTAGAGGAAGATTCAATCAGACAAATTGTAACAAAATTCCCTAAATATATATTATTTTTTCCTATGTACTTATTTTAAGATACTTTGTGTATTATTTTCGTCTAATTGTAATGGTCTGACTAAAGTAACAAAGTATTTGTTTTTATTTATTTAAGATAAATGTGTTAACTATAATGATAGCGATGTTGGCTATTTTGAAGAAATATTCCGGTAGTCAGCTCTCACAAATTTCTTAAATACCACTAAATTCTGAACAATACGTATAAAAACAGAAAATGAACGCAAAATAATACCTCTATTATGATTTATTCCAAATTTGAAACATGTGGGTGTAACTACATACACCTACTATTTGGGTAGTTTCCTAGGTCAAAGATAAATTATGAAATTCTAAAAAAAATCTTATGAAGAACTAAACAAAGACAGGTCTAAAAGTGACAATAACGTTTTCTTTTTTCTATAAAATTTAACTTATTTATGAATTAAAATTCATATTAGATAAACAAAAATGAAATAATATGTGCGACATTTTGTCACGTTTTTCCATGACGTCACTACTTTGCTTTTGCTTTTTCGTAGTAATTTCGTGTTTTGATGTTTGGTAAAAAGTAACTGATTTGACTAGTCTGGCGTTCTAACCACTTTTGGTATCAATTTCCTAGGCAGCTGCTGCTTCTGATTTCGATTTTTTTGTCAAATTTTTGACAAAGATCACCTCGATACTTTTCCGAGCACCAATTTCTACGGCAATCCTGAAGTCAATTTAAATTTTAGCCGTCTCGTCGATACTGTTATAAGAGTAATCCGTGTTGCGGAGTTAGCGTTACTTTATTGTTGGGGATCAGCTCGGATGAAGGTGAGACACCAACTTCCCGAGATAAAACTTGTTTGTTAGTTTACGTCCCGTATTAAACGGAGTTTGCACGCGGCTTATCAGATCATAGAAGAATCGGGACTTCAAGTACGTACACGTGAACATGTCCGAGACTTATTCCAAGGACGATCAAAACTTTCCTGTCCTGGATACTTGGTGGATTATTTCTTGAAAATTGTTATAGAAAGTTTGATTGCGTTCGCCTGACCAATACGTATTAGCTATGACGCTGATAGGTAACTTTCTAAGCTTTAGGGTTCATAATGAACTGTGACTTGGTGGATTAAATTATATTCCTGTCTCCAAAAGGTCTGTCTGTCACAATTGTTTTGTATTCCGGCGTGAGTATTCCTGTGGCGTCCAGTTTAGAGTGCGAATAGAAATTCCGTGGTAAAATTAGCGTGTGAGTTTATACAGGCGTGTCCATTGCAATGTTGGAGCAGGTCAGGACAGGCGGGCGACCGCAGTTTGCTCGCCGCTCCGACTGCAGCCAACTGGCTCCGACTGCCCGAAACAGGAAATTAATATAAATTCCTATCGCATAAACTCGAAACACAGCGCAGTTTGCTGTCACGCAGCGGTGATGAGCCCTATTGTGCGATTCAATCGAACCACTCTAGTTTATTCACGTTAGTTTGAATTTGAATGCGGTGTCAACTGATTGCTTAATGTTTGTGTTGTATTTAATCAGTCGAACGTGTTTTGAACGCGCACAGTGTTAGAGCTGGCACCGTTTAGATTTGCACACGTGGTAATCAAGTACGCTATTTAGATATCAGCCTGCATTGTTGATGTTTGACTTCACGAAGACGCAAATCTAGAGCTTTGATATGAAGGCATATTGGTTAATGATTCAAGGCAACTATGGATGTCTCCGTAGACTTTGACAGGTGCATAGTTACAATCTATAAAGAGCTACACGTGGTTGGATACGAGGTATTTCCGGGTTCTGCCGTCATATCCCGCCTACTTACATCCAACGCTGTCTCACAAAAGAGCGAAATTGCTTCCATCTTCAAAATGAAACAGTCGCTTTGCGGTATGTAACGACACGTTTATTGGAAACGTATTGTTTGAAGGCTGATATTGTGACTGGGCGTAGGTAAGCTGGATATTAATAGACACTTAGGCGTTATTATATTGAACCGAAATAGAACAATCTATACAATTTGTCAATAGAAAACCAAAATATAATTGGTTCATGCGTAAGTTAAACAAATGATAATCCAAATGCGTGTTCTTACAATGTCCTTTTCATGTTGCACTTAATTAGAATCAGAATAATGTCTAAAGAGGGCGCTGTCAAGATTAAACGTGATGATTACTTATTTTCTCATTACTCGGATACATCATCACTAATTTAAGAGCCACGCTCTTGTCGGTGTAGCATGATTGGTACTTTTTTAGGGAAATATAGGGCAGTGGTTTCCCTCTTGCCTTTCTCGGATACATAATTATTCAAAAATATAGTGTGGCAGAAGCATTTATAAAATAATTGATATTTGGATCAGATTATGTATAGAATTGTGTTTGCCAATATTGCTTATCTTTATTTTGATCAGAATAATAATGGGTGCAAGATGTATTTGTGCCTGGGTGCAATAAAAAGGGTCATCGTTTATACCCAAAAAAAGATAAAGATGCATATGTCTGTTATCCATGAAATTAGCAGGTCAAAAGAAATATTTGTTTTACAGGGCCATCTATATTTTGCGGCCTCTGTGGTCCAGTGGTTGAGCGTTGGACTCACGATCCGGAGGCCCCGGGTTCGAATCCCGGTGGGGGCATATCACAAAAATCACTTTGTGATCCCTAGTATGGTTAGGACATTTCAGGCTGATCACCTGATTGTCCGAAAGTAAGATGATCCGTGCTTCGGCAGGCACGTTAAGCCGTTGGTCCCGGTTACTATTTACTGATGTAAGTGAGTAATCGTTACGTGAGCCATGTCAGGGACCTTTGGCGGCTCAGTAATAACCCTGTTACCAGGGTTGATGAGGTTGGTATTCTACCTCACAACCCACACGATAAGAAGAAGAAGATCTATATTTTTTCGGGGAACATACCCTGGAAATTCCCACATTGCTAACTTCTAAGTACACTGAAGGCTTGAGCTAAATATACCTTTACTAGGTACCTAGGTACTACGTAAAATTTACCGACTTTACTTAGCCAGACATTTTTGCTGAATAACGTCTGGGTTTTAAACTAATGACTTTACGAGCTTCTTTCTGTGTGGTCTGAATCAATATTACAGATAAACTTATCTTTAAAGGTATTTTAGCTAAGAATTGTTTCCACATACATACATACAGTCTTGTTACATACTTACATGGCAGTTAGGCTTAGACACGTAGCTCTATAGCTTTGCTGTTATTTTTACCCGACTGCAGCGAAGCAAAAGAGAGAGTTATGTGTTTGACCGCTATGTATGTATACCTATATATGTGTGTATGCAAGCTGTTCCAACTTAACTTCTATACACCTATCAGAATTAAACAAATGAGGCGTCTTGATTGTCCGGTGGTTATAAGCTATGAGACGTTACTCTAAATTCAATGTGGCGCTCTCTAGAGGACATAAACTGACGACGAAAATTTTTTTTCTAATGGCTTTGTTTTGGGTATCAAATGAATGGACTTGAATTGATAACATGACTGCTCAGACATGTTCCGGATAGGCTCTATCTTCAAATCTCGCATAAAACACGTATCAGAAGCACGTTATCTTAATAAATAAGACCCCAAAGTAATATAAAAAATTAAGCAAAATTAAAAATTTTGAAAAAACCCACGACGGTAAAAATCTCATCGAAAAAGTATAAAATAACTCAAAACCCCCGACTTAACCCAATTATTATGTAACGAAATATTATATTAGACTTAAAAATACTTTCTAAAAAGAGTTGATATCTCGAGACATCGGTAATAGATATACTTAAGTACCTAAACAATGAATATGGATGTTTACAGTTTTTTCCTAACATGTCTGTTTCTCGAAGATATACTTAAATGTAGCGATAATAATTTTACCATAATACATAACCGAGGAATATCCGTCGGGGGCTGCCATTAACCCAGCTAAAGTTTTTCTAGTGACGTGAATACAATTATTGAAGAATTGTAGTGTAGATGTTTAACGACGACATAAAATACACTTATGAGTATGATTAAATTTTTGTTGAAATTTCATATAGAAAAGGCAGCCCCCGACGGATATTCCTCGGTTATGTATTATGGTAAAATTATTATCGCTACATTTAAGTATATCTTCGAGAAACAGACACGTTAGGAAAAAACTGTAAACATCCATATTCATTGTTTAGGTACTTAAGTATATCTATTACCGATGTCTCGAGATATCAACTCTTTTTAGAAAGTATTTTTAAGTCTAATATAATATTTCGTTACATAATAATTGGGTTAAGTCGGGGGTTTTGAGTTATTTTATTCTTTTTCGATGAGATTTTTACCGTCGTGGGTTTTTTCAAAATTTTTAATTTTGCTTAATTTTATTTCAGACTTTTTAGAGAGCATATACGAATCATAATCTACACTTCTCATCAAAAAAATCGAAACACCTTGCAAGTTTACGTTTTGTCAGGATTATCAGAAAAATGTGTACATTTAGGAATAAATGTTAAATGTCGTTTAATAGTGAGTAATATGAGCTTATCAAATCTTAATGTTAATGTTCTAAATTTAAATGAATTTTTCATAGGTTTCGTATTTTGTTAAATGAGTCATTTTTATTCCGTATGGAGTATAAAGGAAATGGATAAAATAACACACGTAAATGAAAAAAAAAGCTAAAAAACGTTTATTTAATAACTTGTAGTCCCTCCCCGAGCTCTAATTACTGCTTCCATACGGTTCTTCATCGATCGGATGAGAGTCACGATCACATGCTGTGGTATATTGTCCCATTCCTCTTGGATTGCATCTTGCAGCTGGCTAAGTGTTTCTGGGGCAGGATCTCTTGCTCGAATTCGTCTCTTTAATTCATCCCACAGATGTTCAATGGGATTCATGTCCGGGCTTCTTGCTGGCCATTCCATAATAGAGATATCGACTTCGTTAAGATAATCTCGTACGACGCCCGCGGTGTGAGCCCTAGCATTGTCGTGCATGAATATGAAGCCGTTGCCAATAAAATGTGCATAGGGCATCACATGAGGCTCGAGACACTCTTCGACGTACCGATGACAGTTTAGTGCAGGCAGACGTGGCCCAGACACGAAAGCAAGCTCTGTCTTACCGTCGGCGCTGATTCCTCCCCAAACCGTCCACGAACCGCCACCATAGCTGACCTTTTCTTCAATGCAGCATTGTGCATAGCGTTCTAGACCTTGTTCCTTCCGTCGTTACCATACAGCATAATTTTACACTCATCAGAAAAGAGAACTTTGCTCCACTGTAGGTATGACCAATTTAGGTGCTCACGTGCAAAGTTAAGGCGCGCTCTTCGATGGTCTGCAGTTAATTTCGGCCCATTTGCTGGCTTATGCGGTACCAGTCCACGATCCTTCAACCTTCTTCTAATTGTAGAGTCACTTACAGCCACCCTTCGTACAACACGAAGCCGCTGCTGCAGTTGAAAAGCGTTAAGGCGTCGATTTCTTAAAGAAGTTGTTACAATAAATCGATCATCTCGCTCAGAAGTGACCCGATTCCTGCCAGATCCTGAACGGCGCGTGAACAAACCAGTCTCCCGATAACGTTTATAGACTCTATGAACAGATGACAGGCTTAGATGCAGTCTTGCAGCCACAACACGCTGACTAAGGCCAGAATCCAGCAATGCCACAACTTGGGCGGCTTCTGTGGGCGAAGTATCCATACGTTTTAGAAAAAAAACCTTTTTTCAGACGTCCCAAAGTCACAGTATTGAAATAAAAAACAAAAAGTTTAAGGATAGGCGCCAATTTTTAGTTTTTAAACGCTAAATGTACTCCAACCCTAAACACACATTTGTCTCAAAACAGTGATTCATTTCGTTTATAAGATAAACAAATGAAATTCTAATTTTGAATTTAGAATTTTCGCTTATTACTGTAATGGCTAAACTACCAGCTATACATTTATGTATTTTTTTTTCATCGTATGAATTCTGTTTTGTGTTAAATTCGGACAGAAACAATGAAAACGGAAGTGTTTCGATTTTTTTGATGAGAAGTGTATATAATATGTAGGTAAGATCTCGCAAAACAATAAGTGTGATTCATCCTACCACATAATATTAAGTCCCTTATTATATATTATACAGTTGCTTTTTGTTTAAAGTTACCTCTATAACACTCATCTGAGAACATGCACCAATCACCCACGAACTCATTCCTGAAATCCGCATTGAAATTAGACAATACGTTTTAATTTTAATAATATTGCAATATAAACGTTTCACACTAATATAGCAGCGCCTCCTAGTGAGTTAATATCATAAGACTTATCTTGGACCATGCACCATTCAACTACGAACCCATTGCTGAAAACCGCATTGAAATCGGACAATTCGTTTTAATATTATTGCAATACTATTTTTCACTAATATTGTAGCACCATCTAGTGAGTTAAAGACGTAATTTTTATTATTTGGGAACATGCAATAAGCTACCACGTACACATTGCCGAAAACAGAATTGTAATCGGACATTTCGTTTTGATTATATTGCAACATTGTTTTGCACTAATATTGTGGCGCCCCTAGTGAGTTACAGCCATGACACCTGTCTAAGAACATGAATTCATCAAACACAAATACGCTATTGAAAACCGCCTCAAAATCGGATCATTAGTTTAAATGATAGGTGGTAACATTACTTTGCACAAACGCACACACAAACATCTCTCACCCTAAACGCATATAAATGCTCCGTTCCGTCGTGGGTAATAAATGTAATTAAAATTATACTAACCGTAATTAACAACACTTTGCTTTACTTAATACATAACATACATAAACTGCCTATATACGTCCCACTGCTGGGCACAGGCCTCCCCTCAATCAACCGGAGGGGGTATGGAGCATACTCCATCACGCTGCTCCACTGCGGGTTGGTGGAGGTGTTTTTACGGCTAATAGCCGGGACCACCGGCTTAACGTGCCCTCCGAGGCACAGAATCATCTTACTTTTTCGGACAATCAGGTGATTCAAGCCTGAAAGTCCTTACCAAACAAAGGACAGTCTCACAAAGTGATTTCGACAATGTCCCCATCGGGAATCGGACCCGGAACACCAGATCGTGAGCCTAACGCTCTAACCACTAGACCACGGAGGCTGTTTACTTAATACTACCTGATTATTGAGTGATGGGTTCAACTTTATGAATTAAATGAGGATTAATTGGATGAATTTGATTCACTTGACCACACAATCCACGTGCCACTTATAGTCGATCTTGATTTTTCTTTAATCTTCGCCAATCACTTCATATTAATTTATCTACAATTTATTGATTGTGATCTGGGATCTTCTCTGAAATCTGGCTCGAAGGACCATGAATATGCCATCAGGCAAAAAGGTACATCAATGCCGTTTTACTGATTTTTAAGGGATTTAGGTAGCAATGAAACAGCACCGTTTTCGACGTAATTACGTGTAATCAATGGAACCGAAAAAAAAAACGCCTGTCAAAAACAATTAACTAATAAAAACTATTGCAAATAAATTGCTATTATAAATTGAAGAGGCGTTTCGAATAATATTTATTCTAAACACTAATATTGTGGCGCCCCCTAGTGAGTTACAGACATGACACTTGTCTAATAACATGAACTCATCAAACACAAACCCGTTATTGAAAACCGCATCAAAATCGGATTATTAGTTTAGAAGATAATTAATAACATTTCTTTGCACAAACGTACACCCAAACATCTCTCACCCTAAACGCATATACCTGCTCCGTTCCGTCGTGGGTAACAATAAAAATATAAGTTTAAAAATATAAGTTTAAGTTTACGCAAGAATGAAGGCGACAAACAAGTGCTAATTACCAGTGAAAAATGTTTGTTAGAATTAAAACGCAAGATGATCTGACTATTTCTAGTTCTTATGAAAATTAATGTCTATAGGATTGCTAAACTGTATTTATGCACTTTTTGTTATGTATGTTACACTCATCACATACTATGTAAAATACACTTTACACACCTTTCTGCTCATTTGTCATTCAAACACATATACACATTTACTATACTCACATATTTCCTCACACATAATACCTACACACTTGGCAACGGACTTTTTTATACAGACTACTCCATGGTTTATCATAACACTAGTACATACTTATCCCACATGCATTCCAATGCCCCACTAGAGGTTGTTACTAATCTTTCGCCTTATGTATGTATCAAATACTCAATCTATTCTTACATTTATAGATGGCTTCCATAATAGAAATTAACTCCGAGCTCGAGTCTCTTGACAGCAGTAACTCATACATATGCGATCCGCAAAACTGCAGTCTTCTACTAGGACCTTCACAACATGATTCACTTATAATCTTACAACTCAACATTTGTTCTATAGGCAAAAATATGGACCAACTCAGGATACTACTGCTGCAAATTAAAGTTACCTGCCATGTCATTGTTCTGACTGAATGTTGGCTCTCTAAATGCCCTAATTTACCGCAACTTGAAGGCTACTCTTTATACGCTACTACAAATCCTCGTAATAAATCCGCAGGTGTAGTTATTTACATTAAATCCATTATATCTCATAGCATTACTGAGCCAGAATTCAAATGTGCAGACTGCCTCACCTGTGTAATTGATAACAAAACTGCCATTATTGGAATCTACCGATCTCCATCCTTCACTCGTCGGGATCAGTTTGAGAATTTCCTTGAGAGTCTCGATAATGTCCTTTCGAACCTCAAACAGTATAATAATATAACACTTGTGGGAGACCTCAACATTGATATAAAACCCCAAAATACATCGAATCTGTCTAACGAGTATCTAATACTTAACGCTACTCATGCTATGTCGCCCACTCACGTTATCACTACAAGACTAGATAAATGCTACGACCATGTTTTTCTAAAATCTAAATTTTTCTCAACAACCCTTATTCTAAATTCTCATATTACTGACCACTTACCTACGTTACTCTGTCTTCAACTCAAACACAATGCCTCTCACAGAATCAAATATAAACCTGTAATAGACTTAGAATCTGTACGACTTGAATTAGAGAACACTAAGCTGAACCATATCCTATTAATCAGGGATGCAAATATAGCTGCAGATGCTTTTGTATCGATCCTATCATCTGTGATTGCTAAATATACTAAACTTATTCCAATTCCTAGAAAGAAGAAAATCCTTAAACCCTGGATTACCACAGGACTGCTTCGCTGCATAAGAAACAGAGACCGACTCCATCAAAATTATAGAAAATCTCCCAACAATATAATTATTAAAACTACATACACACGCTATCGTAATTTTTGTAACGTCCTCTTACGTAGGCTAAAAATTTCATATGAGAAAAATGAGCTCCTAAAAACTAAAAATAACCCAAAAGCTTTATGGAAAACTTTGAAAACAATCACTAATACGGTAAAACCCCAACATCCACCGCAAGAACTACTTAAGCTGACAGAGTCTTTCCAATCCTCGTTAAATTCAGTCAATAAGTACTTTGTAGAGATAGGCGAACACCTTGCCGCGGAAATTAATCCTCACAACACACAGAATATCTCACAGTATCTTCGCGACTCATACAATCCTAACTCTATGGTAATTCTTGACACGGATGACACAGAAGTTGAATCTGCTATTATGAATTTGCGATCAGACTCTGCTGCCGGTTACGACGGAATATCCACATCATTATTAAAATGTAATAAAGATCTTCTACTCCCTATAATAACACATATTTGCAACACTGCTTTTCACACTGGTGCATTCCCTAAAGCCTTTAAAAAAGCCGTAATTCATCCGATCTATAAAAGTGGTGATAAAAATATTATTGCTAACTATAGGCCTATATCCATACTGACTTCTTTGTCTAAAGTTCTCGAGAAGCTTCTCAATAAGCGCCTTATACTTTTTTTAAACAAGAATAATATTCTCTCCAAACACCAATATGGCTTCCGAGCTGGTATCAGCACTGAAGATGCCGTCGTTGATTTAGTCGACCATATAGCCATGAAGTTAGATCAGGGACAAAAATGTATTGGTATCTTCCTCGATTTACAAAAGGCTTTTGACACCGTCGTCATTCCTATCCTTCTAACAAAAATGGAAAACGTCGGCATCAGAGGCACTGTTCACGACATTTTCAGTGATTACCTCACTGATCGATTTCAGAGAGTCACAATCAATGGACTCTTGAGTGACGAAGCCAGCAATAAATACGGAGTCCCGCAGGGGTCTATTCTCGGACCAACACTATTCTTGTTATACATCAACCAACTCTGTGATTTGAACATACCTAAATGTAAATTTTTCACTTATGCTGATGACACTGCAGTTATCATTCATGGTTCTAACTGGGCTGAAGTAAAATCAACTGCTGAGGAAAATATGACAATAATAAATAATTGGCTCAAACTTAATTTATTATCTTTAAATCTCTCTAAGACTAACTTCATACCCTTTTCTATTAAAAATAACACCCAACCTCCTCCAAATTACAAATTGTATGTTCATACAAACTGCGACCCCAATATTAACTGCAACTGTATGTGTTTAACTCAAACCCCAAACACTAAATATTTAGGTGTCTTTATTGATAAAAATCTAAATTGGGCCCTCCAAGTTGAAAAACTAGTTACTAGAGTTAGGCGACTCATTCATGTATTCAAAACTTTAAGACAATCTGCTGATCCGCAAACATTAAAAATAGTATACTCCGCTCTCTGCGAATCAATCCTTACTTACTGTGTTCCGGCATGGGGATGCGCTGCAAAAACCTCCTTCCTCAAGATTGAAAGAGCACAGAGAGCTGTGCTTAAAGTCATTAATTTTAAACACTTCAGATTTCCCACTGAAAATCTATATTCTATTTCTAAAGTCCTAACTGTGAGACAGCTCTTTGTGCTCAGAACAGTCTTACGTAAACATTCTGAGGTTCCACTACCGGACCCTTCAAAAAGAAGAACAAAACAAGTCTGCCGTGTCCCACGTCATAAAACATCTTTCTCATCGCGTCACTTCATTATATCTAGTTCTATTATCTACAACAATGTTAATAACCTACTGGACATTGTGCATCTAAATAAATTTGAGGTGAAAACTAAATTAAAAAGTTGGCTATTAAAGTTAAACTATGAAGATACAGAAAAGATTATTCTGAACAACTGAGCCTACCACTAGTTACGTTAGTGTGAGAACCTGTCCTTTTGGTGTAAATGTCAGTAATCTCTAGTGGACTTTATACACCCGAACCCAAGATTTTTTCAATCGTAGGGCTAGGCGATTGCTGTCAATTGCATCACACTCTTATACATACACCCTCATACACATACCCACAAACACACACAGTAACTCTCACACACACGTGCACATACACCCACCCAACGCACACACACACACACACACACACACACACACACACACACACACACACACACACACACACACACAGATACACACACACACACACACACATTTTCTTTTATTATTTCTTTTTTATTATTATTATTCACTGTTTTCCACTGCGCATATGGATTAACATAACTCTGGTCTGTACATTACTCCAACGCTTTGCCAGACTCACTGACCCCTAAGATACAGGTTTTTACCTAGTTTAGGGGACAGCGAATCACATCCTTGTATTTTAAGTACAACCATTGTAATTTAAAAAAAAAAAAAAAAAAAAAAAAAAAAAAAAAAAAAAAAAAAAAAAAAAAAAAAAAACTAAAACTCGAATAATGTGATGATTCCTACGGAAGAATTTCAAAGATTTTTACTTATCTTCTTGTTTCAAACTTTTTAGAGCGTGATTTGTCAGTAGTCGAGTTTTAGATTTTAAACTTATATTTTTATTGATTTTTCTAGTCGTAATTGAAATTAATAATCCGTTATTTTATCATTCTCTCAGAAATCTGTCTGAGTATTTGCAGAGGCTTTTAATCACAAACCGTATTCCCTTCATACAAAACCACATACAAATTTAATCAAAGCTACGCCAAACAGAATATAAACGTTAGAACCGTTCGCGCATAAAAATAAACAAATCAACTTTTACATTCAGATTAATTTCTGTAATTAATCAACCCACTTTGACGTAGGCGTTTCCTGTAATTCTTTGTAAGTACCTTATTATTAACAGCCTATTTTTATTCATTGCTGGATGTAAGTCATTAATAAGTCAAGAGTAGTGTTTTAAGTAAGTACTTACTTACAAAACAACATATATTATTAGTTCAGATATGAGTTTATTTCAGTGCGCATATTAACATTCAGTAATCGATCCACCTTTCGCTAGTAAAGCTAGTCTAGACAGACAACTACGAAGTGTTGAAACGATTTATTTGCCATCCAACATATTTTTCCACGTCACGAGCATTTATAAAGCAAATCCCGCCGCAAACATCTAAAAAATGTGAAACGTTAATCGCGGCGCATTAGCAAGAGTAACGACGTTCGCAGCCGAGACCATCAAAGTCGCTTATTGTTCCACCACGGCCGTGTAAAAAAGATTAGCACATTTGCCGTTAACGATCCTGAAAACAGGCCTACATCAGACGTAGCGACCGTCGGAATAAAACGAAATAGCAATAAAAGTAAATCGACGGAGCGGCCCGCCGCCGCTACGTGCCGGATTAAATCAAACGTTATTCGTCTTAGCAAATTACGGTTCATGTTTTTGTACATTCCACGGACTTGATGCGCGGAAATGTAAACGGGTGGAAAGTGGATTCAAATGGAATTTAGGAAATCTGTCGACGGAGTCCGCCACTCGCTACGAAATTAAATAACGCTACTGAATGTAAATAGCCAATGAGCAAATATTTCTTTTCATTTTTATTAAATTTGTACCGAATTTGTTTAGCTCTTTTCATCAGAATTTATATCATAAAATGTGTCAATATTTTGATAACTAAGAATTTAATAAGTTATGGTAACTGTTTATGTCTATACGGTCTCGAGTTACAATTAACCGCAAACTTGGATCTACCATAGCTCTTTTATCAGTACATTTAATTGAGCTATTATTATAGTATAGCGTAACTTCTACCAAGTGAGGCTTATAAGTTGTGTCTAAGTCCTCGCGAACAATATTAAAGCTGCGATAAACTTAAAAACAAGTTAAATCCGGCTCACCGCGAGTCCATATACCTTCATCCGTTGCAAACTGGTGCATTGCCGTTGAATTAGCTGGCTAAAACGGCTGCGGGATTATTCATTTTACTGCTGTTATTGTTTTACCGAGCTTAAGTCTTGTATTTTGTTATTCCGCGCCTTCGAGCCAGTTTATCTTGGTTCCAGTTTCAGAGCACGGATTGAGAAATATTACGTTACGGTTGGACATGAACAAAGTGGTCTTAATTTTGATGCACGGGCTCGGGTCTGATATTCAAAGTGCATTTTTGGGTAGTTAATACTAAAAGGGTATTCCAATAAATGTTGCATATTTTCTGCGTACATTATGAAGATTGGTTCTGTGCAATTTTCATAATCAAGTTAGGTAATTTAATCTTCTTGAATTGAACGATATTATAACCGGTATGTTTTGGCGGCCAGTGTAGAACAATTCGTGAACAATTTTTGTTTCCACATTCGGGAAGTTTTGAAGGTGTGAAGGGTTATTCGGTTTTTTGTTGTGTGTAAGAAAGTTTGTTTGTTGTGAAGTTTGGAGCATTGTTTCTGGCGCCCTTACAGGTGATTCTTAGTTGGAGTGTTCAACTTGGGCGATGAGGCATCGCAAAGTTTATCTTTGCGCCATTGAGAAGTTGCATTGTGATGTCTGCCGGGACAATGAGTTTGTCTTTCAACTTCGACATTATGCGACTGCACTCTCTCAACTGATACTTTTTAATGTAAATCGCGTGCTGAGCTAAAGCTGAAACTTTTTTATTGCTTTCGCCATTTTGTAATATGGGTTTAAGGTAAATATTTGGTTGTATAACGTTATGAAAATGGTTTTAGTGTACTTATTTTACAGCTTTACATTTAAGGTTCATATATAATAATCAAGATCGGGCGGAAAGGAAGAAAGGGACAGGGTCCTTTGCCGTGCATTAGGTTAGTTTAGGATATTATAATAATCTATATAATAATAATAATAATAAATAACTAATAATAAGAACGATGGTGACCCTAAAGTTCGACTATCTATAAATCGGTTATTAATTTCCTGGGCGTAATTACAGCTTAGGCGTAGGTATATGCAGTCTCAAATTATTGCATCAGACGGTGAAGATATTAGAGCGAGTGAAAAGCGACGATGATGCTTTCTCTCACACTCGTATGTATCTCAAGAATTAATATTGTAAGTAATAAAGGAAAAAAAAATATTTGTTGTCATCATTTGTATGAAATCTGGATAGGTCCTTCATAAGGATCACTCCACCTCACCCCACCTCATTCAGGTGATGTATTAGAGTCAATTCTTCTAGTAAGCAGTATGAAGCTTTATAAAATGAAAACAATTTGTTGTAAGTACATGATTATCAAAGTGAAGAGTTTCAAGGAAATGCAAACTAATATCCTAACACACTTCTCCAGCTTCCTCCACATTCATCAATGGTTTGATACACGCACGCTGGTTCAGAAACAAATGGAATTCCATAGTCTCTGCTTACCCGGGAAATAGGCGTGAGCTTATGTACATACAAACTAAAATATGAGATTTATTTTGTAAAAAAATTAAGTATGAATTGTTCTCACACGAATTAGTAACTTAGTACTACCTACCTATTATTAGAATACGACTTCAGTACAGTTAAAACATACTCAAAACATGACGAAAAAAATTAAGGAGAATGATACTTTAGATGAAGTAATATAATCTATCTAGATATTACAAATGAGGAGCTCGGTGGCGCAGTGGTCAATGCGCTCAGTCTGCGATTGTTGAAGTTAACCAACTTCGCAAAGGCCGGTCATAGGATGGGTGACCACAAAAAAAAGTTTTCATCTTAAGCTCCTCCGTGCTTCGGAAGGCACGTTAAGCCGTTGGTTCCGGCTGCATTAGCAGTCGTTAATAACCATCAATCCGCATTGGGATCGCGTGATGGTTTAAGGCACGATCTCCCTATCCATCCATAGGGAAGGCCGTGCCCCAGCAGTGGGGACGTTAATGGGCTGATGATGATGAGATATTACAAATAATAAGCAATGTTTAGTTGTAAAGTAGCTTTAATAACATAATTATAGTGTACTTACAAAGTATATGTATAAGTATGTTTAGACTACTAAGTTTACACCACTATAGGTATGTAAAATAAATAAATAAAAAAAGTATTATGCAAACGAAACTGTACATTGGCTTGTCTTCCAAATATGGAACTATAGAAACGAAGTAAAATAATGGCCAGCCGTAATTATACACCTGTTTGGCGATTTACAAGCAAATGAAACATCGATATATCTACGTTACATTTAAATATTTGAGGAAGAACTTACCTAAAGCATCTTTTATGCATCACGGCACCTTCATAAGCGACTGGATTTTTAATGAAAAAAGTTCCCGACAAAGACATTTTAAATGCAAAATGTTAGAAGCTTGAGTTTTGTTATGAGAGTCCGGCAAGCCATCTGTTATAGAGAATCTCGTCTATCAAACGATTTTTATCCTTCACGCTACGTCCCTTTTGGGCGTAGAAATGACAGCGGCGGACTAATAACTTGTGGTCTGTAAAGTCGGCTGTTTTCTGTAGTCGTCCCGAACGCACAACCTTACTTTATTATATAGAAAAAAGTTTTTATTTTATTCACTAACACGTACTACACGTTTCAATAACAAGTCACACGTTTATTATTAATTACCAAGTCCCGCGATCATTACGTAGAACAAGTACGAGTAGTTTTGTCACGTCTTCGGGGAGATTGGAGTTGTTCCTTTTCTATACAGATAGTTTTAATTTGTTCTACATAATTGCAGATGGAAAATGTGTGTACCTATTTAATATGTATAATATATGTTACTATTTCAGAGCTCATGCAGAGCTTGATGTAAATCATATTCCGGTCAACTGTTTAAAAAAGGAATTGTGATTTATCTAAATGACGTGTTTTAGTTAATTAAGTAGTGTGTGTGGGTGAGAGAGAGAGAAAGATAATGAAAAAGGTTTTCAACGACATAGCCGTACAATTTTGCCTCTGGCATTCTGAAAATAAAGAGTATATACACTTAATGTCCAGAAATAGCTGTAAGTGGTCTTATTGGGACTGTGTAGAGCGCGGTTCGCCGGCTTTCCGATTGCATTACGGCGAAGTCGCTAGACATTACTGAAGCCATTACCTTATCTAAAGTCCCTCTCGGATTTATTTAGTTTTCCCTCGCCGCAATTTATCGAAAACCGCTCGATAAACTTGTCAACAGGAATGGATCTGGGGCCAATTTGAGAGGCGAACGTGAACGCAAAAACTTAACGACTTTTTGGTTTCATGCGCCTCGATGTCTGTTTCTAGGACGTCTTCGTTTTTCTCAAAATCTTTTATTTTCAATGTAGAATTACCGACTGAGGGATTATGCTGGTATGTAGCCGATGGGCTGATCACTTGTCATCTTATGAGTCATCACAATATCCATCTTAGGAGTAAAATAAAAAGTTGTAACAGGTTGTCTTTTGATTATGAGGCTCTACTTGCCTTATTACGGGTCTTAGACGTGAGTTTACACCCGTAGACTCACGTCATAAGTCACTCACGGGTATAAGGGATGGTTACGAAATTTACTTAATTTAGACGTCTTTTGAAAGATCTGATTTGATTAAAAAGGTGGCTTTTAACCTTGGTCCTATGGCAAAACCATTAATCAATTTACGTTGAGGTCATTAATGGAAGGGTGTGATGTTATTATTTACTTAGAAGTTTTTGGGAAAATCTGGGAAAATTATCGTATTCCGCTCTTAACACATTTTATCTAACTCACTTAGAGGTCTTTGGATAGCTGACAGTGGCTACTTACGAAGCCGTTTGGTGGATGCACTCCATATACAACAAGACCTAGAAAGTATCCAGTATTAGCGCTTATGTTGACTTGGCTTTTTCTTTTCTATGTTCAAAACGTGGGTACTTAAATGAAATACATCTATTTTATGAAAAGTTTTCTTCACAAAATATCGACGGGACTGTACTGTATTGTTAGGCTAAAGATGGCTAAACTTTCTAGAACAATTTATATCCCGAATCAAGACAGACCAGAAGAAAAAAAAATGCTTTAAAAGTGGATTTTTACAATACAAGGGCTCGGGATCTTCAAAATGATAATAATTAATAATAACTACCTACCATTTATAATAATAAATGCTGAAATTCTACTGACCAAAGTTCGATTCTAGTTCAAGCGGTTATTTAATTCCATCAACCCCGCCGACCACAAGTTGCTAACCGGTTTAATCCTCTTATGAACTTTGTTTCTTATGTCACTTTGCGAAGTATACCGCACTATGTCGTTACCGGAATGGAATTGTCTTTAGAATGGTGCCCGATAATCTTGCTCTTCAACTAATGAGTTTAAATACTAAAGATAAAAACTACCACAAAAGTGACTGTAGAACTGTTACCAGATTGAAAAAGAAATATAAGAACTTACCGCTAAAACGAATAAGAAAGTCATGAATAACAAGGTCACTGATTACCGATAGTATTAATATACAGGGTATCAATTAATAATTAGGGGATGGTATTAATATGTTAGTGACATCGTAATTAATACTGAGGGAGATGATTCAGACCATGATTCTGTGTTGATATCAAGTGGAATTTCCTGTCGGAAAATTCATGAAAATTTTAGTTTTTTGAAATTATTTTCAGTTCCAACTTGATATCAACTCAGAATCTCAGAAGAAATCCCTCAAAGTTCTCGTTGCGATGTCACTAACACCCTGTGTAGCTATTTTCGGTACAAAAAAATACTAGTTTAACTAATAGTTTAAATTGAGTGTAATATGGCATACATTTTGGACATACCGTGCCCAGTGTTAATTTAAAATAAAAATCCTCTAGCATTATCCAAAATGAAATTACACGGTTTTGAAAATGCCATCAATGGCTTCAAGAAAAGGAGGGTACGGCATCCCGTTGTTTTTGCTAAACTAGCCGGGGAATTTCCGTGCTCCCAGATAAACATTTTCAATAACTATGTGATGTATTAAAATCCCCTCCAGTTGATTGAGAGGAGGCTTGTGGCCAGCACAGGCATATGCTATGAATTTATTAAAAACATCATAGAAACCCTTCTATTTATATATTCGTAGCTACCCAGCTACAAGGAAAAAGAGGAAAGGGAAGCCCTAGAAGAACTTACATGCGACAGATTAAAGAGAAGGTGATCTGTCTTATAAGGAAGTGAAGGAATTGGCCTTCGATAGGCAGGAATGGAGAATGCTACACGAACAAGAGCGTGGATCTTAAATTAGTGATGATGATGTTATGTTATTCAAAATCTCGTGTTACGAGCGTAGACACTGGAACACTCAAACCTTCAACATTAAAAACAGTCAATTCCGGAAGTTTTTTCAACCCAAACCAGTGAATGAAAGAAAAACCGTAAAAAGAGGTAGGTACCTAAAATACCAATTTCTCTTAGCGTTTACGGCTGTGTACTCCTAAAAATCTTTGAAAAAATCGAAGGTTTCAAACCCAAATTTAGTGGAACGTTTTTAAGCTGGTTGCCGGAGAAATTGGCGGTCGCAGAGCTCCGAAAGGCATTTTTCACCAAAACCCGGATATACCCTCGCCTAATAAGAAAGATCGGCCGCCTAGATTCTGCTGTTAAGGTGATTCGTTTTCCATACAAAAGTTGATGCACTGCTACAGGATAGCGGATAGAGGAATATTGTTTTAAAACCAATAAATAGTAATATTTTGGTGTATTATTTTCGCTAATTAACAAAAATTTTGGGTCCGAATACGAGAAGTACCATATTTCAGACCCTCAATTTTGATCAATTCTACATTTGTAGTGGTGCAGATTACAGTGTATTTGCTGAGCGTGTAGAGGTGTCAATGTTAGTTTGTGTGCGTGATAGTTTTTTTTCTCTAAAGGCTTTGACTGCTTGACAAGTTAATAGAATGTCAGTGACAATTTATAAAGAGATTTTGTATGAAGAGAATAAATATAAATAAAAAACTAAAAATACTACAATCTGAGA
Source organism: Pectinophora gossypiella (assembly GCF_024362695.1). NCBI lineage: Eukaryota > Metazoa > Arthropoda > Insecta > Lepidoptera > Gelechiidae > Pectinophora > Pectinophora gossypiella. The sequence continues at coordinate 9,360,539 of NC_065413.1, read as the reverse complement.
AATGGAATATTGGAAAAATATTTTTGTTTAAACGCATATTATTTAAACATTTTATATAATGGGTAAGTACCGTGTTTTAAAAGAGGACATACATATATTATAATAAAAAATCAATACATAAAATGAAATGGCTGTATGGGCATAGTTCCCTTTGCCTTACCCTTCGGGGAAAACCAAACCAAAAAAAAGTTGTTTCTTCATTGAATAATCTAAATAATCAATACGAAGTGGTGTTTTGTGGTTAATGATCACATTTAGTTAGTCGGAAAACATTCCCGATAGTATTATTAAATCGGAATATTCAATAAACAAAGTGTACCTATCTATTGTCGCTTTGCGCCAACAAGCCGCTTACTTACTTCGTTTGGGGTTCGGAGTAGGAGTCTGCTCCGAGGGCTTAGGTTTCATCATTTCATTAATCATCATCAAGAAAAAAAAACACAAGACATGGCTGTATGGGCATAGTTCCCTTTGCCTTGCCCTTTGGGAAAAAAAATAAGATAAATTTTGAAATTCTTATGTATAATAAACACTAGGGATCACAAAGTGATTTTTGTGATGTGTCCCTACCGGGAATCGACCCCAGGACCTCCGGATCGTGAGCCCAACGCTCAACCACTGGATCACGGAGGTCGTCGTAGTGAAATATTAAGAAACATTAAAATAAGTTATGGTATAGTCAACGCGCGCACACTCAACGTGCAAGCCTGACCACGTTTGCGTCACTACACCCACAGAAAGTCACAAGCGCCACCCCTGAATCACTACAAAATAAGTTTATAACATTTTTTTTGTCCTCAGCGTTTCCGCAGACTGCCCACGTAATGGCTTTTATTTCTCTGTATAACATCACAATTTTTAAACAAAACATCGTCTTTGAGTCGTATACTTTGAGGAAATTTGTTTGTCCTCAACGCTGAATAAGGAGGTTTAAAAAGGCCAAAATCGAAGCAATTCATTTAAAAAAGGAATATTGCTATTTGACATTTGTTTTTACCCAAATACTATTGGAAAGTATCAAAATTTTAGAACACTCAACAGTAGCGACACCTGACGGGAGAAATAGGCAGTTTTTATCCTCACTGTTGCAACTTGGCTAAGGCCGCTAGTAGCGAATAACATCCGAGGACACAATAGTAGAGAAAAAAACATCCATATACCCAGATATACGTTAAAATATAACCCTATTTGACAGTTAGATAAAAAAATAAGAACTGCCCGGCCCGCGCACAGCAACCGCGCCGCGTCGCGACATTTTATCGAACGCTTCAGCCAATAGACGCAGCGAATGGTATTTACGCAAAGATAAAGCTCGTGCAGCTATTGGTCAAAACCTACGATATAATGCAAGCCACGTTGTGCTGTGCGGGCTGCGGTATTTCTCCAAGAAAATCACGTAGGATAAAAATTGTGGCCAGGCGAAGACAGGTCGACTCACTAGTTTACAATAATAATAACAGACGAAAGTTTCATGTGATTTCGAAACTTCGTTAGAAGCTTTACAAACACATGAATAAGAAAAAGTGAAATGTGGAAAGAAATTGTAATTTATTTGTGAACACTCCCTTTTTAAAGCCGTACAAAATCTTTATTTCAAGCCGGCTTTCGCAACGTAAATGTTTACTGGAAAAACGATAAAAATAAACTGTTTCGAAACCAAAAAAACTTCAACTTATCACGAATTTCATATAAAGGAAAGGTTAAACTTGATTACAAAACCTGCGAATTTGGAAAGATTCCAACATAACCTTATACTTTTCCATGAGTAACGTCAGGGGCCTTTAGCGGCTCAATAATAGCCCTGACACCAGGGTTGATGAGGATGGTAATACACCTCACTACCCATACGATAAAAAGAAGATTAAACGAAACTAAAAATAAAACCAATTAACTATTAAACTAAAGCTTGCTTAATACTTTCAAGGACAGAACGTCTAATGACGTTCCGATTCCAAGTTGTCATACTCTCACACTACCTATTATGAACCATCAATGACCCATGGTCTCTGTCCGTGAAAGGATTAAAAAGCCCGCATCCAATCGCAGCAGGCGCAAATGTACCCATAATGTTGGCTGCGTTTCCGCGTTGAACAGCCAGCGACATGCGTTGCACCAGGTACGATTCTGCGCGGGGATCCGCTCCACTATTCCCGAGGCGCCGCCTCAACTCGCGCACAAAGCTCCTGGCTTCAGCGCACCATATCACTCACCTCCATCGTGATGGGAATGAAGATGTAAGAGCCTTATATTAGGTACTAGATGTCGCGTGGTTCGCTCGCAGCAAGCTGCTCGCGTGTTCTGTATTAGTTCGAAGCTTTGTATGGCGGCCATCTTGTTTTTCCGCCATTTTTTTACCGCGATAGAATTTGACCAAGACTTGAATAGGTCTCGAAAAATCAAAAAAGTTCTAGGTGCTATAGTTTTGCCAGGCCGTAGGGTGACCCCTGATGCGGAGCAGTTTTCCAAGATGACGTTCCGATCACACCCCTATACATCAATTTTACCTCTGAGACATTTTCTGGAAAAACAAAATTTTGTATGGCGGCCATCTTGTTTTTCCGCCATTTTGATTTTTTTTCACCCACAATAGAATTTGACTAAGATTTAATTAGGTTTTGCGAAAAAATAATCGTTCTAGGTGCGATAGTTGCGCCAGGCCGTAGGGTCTCTCCCTGATGCGGAGCAGTTTTCCAAGATCTGGAAGTTTTCCTATACTCACCGGGAGGTCCCGATCACTTTTCTCATACATTATTTTTACCCCCCGACGCTCCTTCTGGGAGAACAACCCTGTCAGTGAGTCAGTGAGTGAGTCAGTCAGTCAGTCAGTGGGTTTGTAGCTATATATAATATAATAATAATAATAATAATAATAAAATAAATGACAGATCTAAAACTAACGAAAATCTTTTTCTTTTTTCTATTTGACTTATTTATGAATTTTAATCAAGAAAACGTAATAATAAGTTCGACAGCAACCAGTTCAGGTCCCCGAAACAGCTCATTTCAGGCCGCGTATACTTATATCGAAATACTACTTCAATACGTCCCAGCCTAACGTCCTCGTTAAAAAAAGACGTCCTAACCTGAACTAACTAACCTAACAATAAACACCACGCGTAAATATAAATCCAGAAATGCGCTGCAAGTCGTCTGGACTGGGCGCGAAAACAACATAGAATTCGATTAGCTGCTAAGTGTCCCGCATGCTATCACCAGCTGTCACTGACATACGTATCCAAGTATTTCGACGAGTCCGGCCCACGTATGAAGTCCCGCGGATTTTATTGGAACTAAATGACAAGTCATAATAATTATATGCGGATACTGCGACATCAGCGCCGTGCTTGCGGGACGTCCTGAAGCGCTATTACATCTTTCAAACGCGATGCGACAAAGTTTGAACCGACGCAATTTAGGAAAAATCTACCTTATTATTGTACTGTGATCGTTATTTGTAAAGTCATACAATACATATACACAATTCTTTATACACAAAATAATTATTATGACATATTGTGGGCTTTTCGGTAGACCTACAAAAGAGGAACAATTCAACCATACGTTGTTTTGTTATATCTCAATGGGCTCAGGCAGCGTTTTCGCCGAAAGCTCCCAGTCGGCTATATTTGTAACGATAATTATGTTTGACATTCATCATCATTTTTGAACCATTTTATACAAAAAAAATACTTGTATAAATTATATACCCTAAAGCACGCCCATGAATCACTCTACTCATTGGTGAAAACCGTATGAAAATCCGTTCAGTAGTTTTTGAGTTAGCCGCATGTTCACTGATGCGACTAATGCCTGTTAGAATTTTACAAAATAAAAAATACGGAAATTACGGAAGGTACTTTAGTGCAAAGTACATTATTGTATAATTATAATATTATTGGTAAAAGTGATACTTTTTGAAAATTCCGTAACAAATAGACGGGTTCGCCAAATTCAATTGTAAAAAAATACAAAAAGTAAAAACAATTAAAAACATACAGTTGGGTTTGAACCGTGAAACTTAAGAATGGTGGCGACTGCTTTACCAAATGCGCCGTTTAGAAGTTACAAGCAGACTTCAAATTATGCATCTCTTTTAATAGCTAACCTAGTTCGCATGTGTGTGTGACAGCTTCGTGTTTGTACACAAATTGAAATGACACCAACTTTTGATGCAATGTTTCAATATGATATCTGCAGTAAATACTTCAAAATTGTGGCTTAAGTTAAAGATAATGTATGTGAGATTTCGCCAACTAACATTTCACCGGGTCAGAAATCAACACTAAACGAATAAATGGAAAAAAATGCGAAAACTGCAGAAGTAACGCCATCTGCTGACGCAGCGTTACCTAGCTGACTGAAACGCATCACCTTAAGCTGTCGACATCCTAATATTGCTGTTCATCTTTTCTTCAATTTATCACAGTAATTACTACGATATTTACTGTGACTTTATCTTGCACTGTGTATTTTTTTGCACTAAATTCAGACGGCCTCTGTGGTCTAGTAGTTAAAGGTTGGTCGCAGGTTCGAATACCGGTGGGGACACATCACAAAAAAACACTTTGTGATCCCCAGTTTGATTAGGACATTGCAGGCTGTTCACCCTATTGTCCGAAAGGAAGATGATCCTTTGGAGGGCACGTTAAGCTGTTGGGACCAACCGCATGGTTACGACTTACTGATGTAAGAACGTAGTCTTAACATGAGCCATATCATGGGCCTTTGGCAGCTTAATAATAACCCGGACACCAAGGTTGCTGAGATCAATCATTGATCTCATACAACCCACACGAGAGAAATTAAATTCAGAGAATTTGTATTTTATCCCATTCAGCTTAGAAAATTACATAGAAGATATGCTTAGTTGGAAATATGTACTAGGAATATAAATTCCTGTATAAGTTAGTAACTTATATATTTCCTTATTACGAATCTCTAGATGTGCTTGCAAATCTTGATTCTACCTGTCTTATCAATTATTAAGAAACTCATAACATAAAGTGGGAATGTTATTGTAATATATATATTTTTTATATCTTACGTGTATCTCCTATGCATAAACGTGTACCTATATTTAAATATTCACATAATTAATAAAAATCATGCCACCAAAGATGACTTCGGTGAGAAAATAAAGTGCAACTAACTAATCCGCTAAGCGAAGCTTTGTTTATTCCCAACAAAATAAATTGACAGCAACTTTTCTATTGCTGTCGCTAAAAGAACCAAGTGGTTTTACATCAATAACGCACAAGAATTCATAAATATAAGATAAGCGCGGACGAATCCGAAAGGAGCGCTTCAAAGGAGAAAAGTATTGAATAAATAAAGAAATCGACACGTTTTCGCGAACTCTCAATTTATATAAGAAAATTTTATTCATATCCGGCGAGAGGGGACGGCTTCAGAGGATCTCAACATATGGACACATGTTCAACGCGCATAAGCTTCACTTATTATTTTTTCTCTCCTTTTACGTATTTTATACGTCTTCAAACGAATTGTTGCGTAACGTCTTTTTGTTTCGCCTCGCGTGTCAAAACGAACTTTACTAAGGTTTAAGAAGAATGCTCGCCTATACATACCCGATACATCTACCTATATGTGAAAAGATTAAAAACTTTCTCCACAACGTCTTTCGGAGCCTTAAGCTCGCTGTCATAAGGCAAGTAAAAGCTCGAGTTGAAAAGCGGATTAGGCCCCTTAAGTTTGTTGCGAGGTAAAGCAATATTCTCGAAGACAACAAAAAGGGAATCCGCCGTGCACCTGCCTCTGAATATTAAAACACTCGCCAATACTTATAATTAAGTTTCTTTCGTATAATTACTACCCTGCACTCTGCATACCTACTTGTTCAACGTAAATGGAATTAGTAATTTGTAGAGACTGCTGGCATATTAAAAATATTTCAATATTTCAGTAATCATTTCATCAAATAGCAATAAGCGTTGAATTTATCAGATGAAGGTTGAGGCGACGAGTTCAAAATGTTTTGCTCTTTACTATAATTAAATTAATTCGTTTGAGTTATATCACCTATTTTATTGATTCAATTCATTTGTACCTATAAATTAAATTAAATGTCTTAAAATGATATGTGCATTTTGATGGACATTGAGTACAGTTGTTTGTATGAACAGATAGATTCATGTTGCCATGGGGATATTGCAGGAACAATGAAACTACTTTCCACACTGTTCCTATGTAAGCCTTTATATCCGGGGGATTCCGTGAGAGGGCATGGAATCCTTGCCCCGTTCTTATAATTTCCTTGAATGGTGAACATTTGATTTAAGTACCGTCCCAGGGCCAGTGATGTCTCCCAAGGGGCCGCCCCTACTATTTCCTTTTGTTTCTATCTCGCTTTTTTAACAACTTTTTTTCTCAAAAGGATTCGCTGAGGGGTCGAGGAACGCCGGGTTTGAACAAATCCCGTGATTAGAGTCAAACGATTGACGTCTCTTTGGGATTTCTTAGGGAGATTAATGGTAATGAATGAAATGGTAATTAGGGAAATGAAACGCGTAACTTATGCAAATCGAAACGAACTTCCGTCTTTGGAACAAATAGTTTTGAGCATCCTATTTAGTTGCGTAAAGTTGTTAGGTAAGTAAATTACGGTCCAACAAGATTTATTATTTTAATAGGGTTTTTTTAGTTACGGTATCGTACGGTGTTTATCTCAAAGGTCGTCTTTAAATAAGTTGTTGATGTTTATACTACATTAAAGTAGTGAGTGTATGCATTGTGTATTGTACCAGGGCGTTATGACTGCGAAGCAGTAGATGGTCGCTCAGCAGAAAGGTCTAACAAGCCAACTTGCTCAGTTTCGCAGCCGTTGTTATTAATCGCGCGTCAGCAAGTTACGCCGAGTATGCACCACTTACCTCGGTTCAGTGCATTGTTAAAACTACAAGCCCGGCATACAGGCAACAGCCTCATTTAAACTCTTGATGTATGTATACGCAGTGCCGCCGCGGTATTAATCCTTGTTTATGAGTCATTTTTTAAAGAGCCTTTATTGTATACCCCGTGAGCAAAAGGCCTCGCTTTTATGGCAAGTAATCCACAATAAAGTTTGTGGACAGAACACAGCGATAAAAGGTAAAACTTAGATTGGCGCTGGTGCAGCACCATAGACCGTTGCATGTCATACAGTGATGGAATACATTACTCAGTATAACAACCAGTACGTGTTTGTTGAATAGAAAGCCACGTAAAATACAGTAGGTAGTTCGCAAGTTTACACAAATGTAACTGAGCATTATAGTTGTGGTAAATCAGAATGTGCTATTCAACAACTAGGGCTTACGTTTGTTACATGAAATGACTCGACAAATATTTGAGTTTCCCATCTTTGTTTGTCTTGCTCCGTTATTATCGTACACGACATAACGGCTTGCTCTATTTTCCTTTGCAACAAAAACGGGTGGTTAAAAGTGGCTGTGTCGCTGGCCGTTCGGAGATAGGGCTTGCGGCGTCGAATTTACACCCATGGCAGTGGCTTGGTCTGCCCGGTTTTTTAGGACGCCGCATTTCTCCGAGAATTGTGTTAATCTTGCTTTGTTCGTGAACGTGCCGGAAAATTGCGATAGACGGTCGCCGGTTGCCGTTTTTTCAATATTGTGAAAATGTAAGAGCAACGCGAAAAATCGAAGTTCATTTTCACTGACAAATGTTTCTTTGCGAAATTGAATATGCTCTTACCCTCCGCAGCCGTTATAGGAACCCGTGAGATTTTCCAAGGTGCCTATAATGCCTAAGCTTCAGTATTGTATAATACTCAAGGTTTCTAAGAATTATTGAGTGAAGATTAGGTACAAGAGCATTTCAAATCAATGATCCGCTGATTTATGCTTGCATTATATTACTAGAGTGAACTATATTTACACGTCATGTTGTTTAAAGAATAATCTCGTGGTGATAAATGGTTGTCTTGTATCCAGGTTTTATCTTCAATGTAACATTTTTGACTTGTTGATTTATGTTTAATGCCATATTTTAGATTTGCTATTTATTATTTTATTTATATCTGGATTGGTAACCGAAATAACCAATTATTTTCATGAAGATACAGCAATTGGGTAGTTTCTAACTAGTCAAATCAGTTACTTTTCACTAAACGTCAAAACATGAAATTACTGTTGAATTTGCATGAAAAAAAACCTGTGACGTCATAGAAAAACGTGACAAAATGTCGCACTTATTATTATTTATTAAAATTCATAAATAAGTTAAAGAGAAATAAGAAAACGTTTTTTGTCACCTTAACAACTGTCTTTATTTAGTATACACAATTTATCTTTGACCTAGGAAACTACCTAATTGATCTCAAGTTATTATGTAAACTGAGGCCATATATATAGTACTTATATTATAAAACACAAAGCAGTTCTCTTTTTATATCAAATGAATAGAAAGTGTCATCATCATCATCATCAGCCCATTAATGTCCCCACTGCTGGGGCACGGGCCTTCCATATGGATGGATAAGGAGATCGGGCCTTAAACTATCACGCGGGCCCAGTGCGGATTGATAGTTATTAACGACTGCTAATGCAGCCGGGACCAATGGCTTAACGTGCCTTCCGAAGCACGGAGGAGCTCGAGATGAAAACTTTTTTTTGTGGTCACCCATCCTATGACCGGCCTTTGCGAAAGTTGCTTTACTTCAACAATCGCAGACCGAGCGCGTTAACCGCTGCGCCACCGAGCTCCTCAACAATAGAAGGTGTATGTTGATGTAATTCAATACTAGAGTACTTAAATAAGATTAAGTAAGTAAATAATGTTAGACTATATTTGCGTCGTTATTTACCATCAGATGAGATTGTGATCAAACGCGAACTTATCGTCGATACTAAAATTATTTTACTACTAATTAGCCTAATAAAGCTTCGCTGATCTGGTTTCCCGCCCAAGTAATTAATACCATTCGCGGAAAATCTACAATAAGTCGAGTAAAATAAAGCTGATATGGCATTACATGTTTTGACTTTAAAGGATTATATTAATATAATGGCCGTATTATTGTTCATTACACTCGTACATTACAATTACATGACTTTCAGCATGAAAAGTGCTTGTAGAAACTCAATTTACTTCATTTAGGAGGTTGACTGTACCGAACGACCTCCATAGTCCAGTGGTTGAGCGTTGGGCTCACGACCCGGAGGTTCTGGGTTCCATTCCCGGTGAGAATCGTCACATATCACAAAAATTACTTTGTGGTCCCTATTTTGGTTAGGACATTACAGGCTGATCACCTGATTCTCGAAGTAAGATGATCCGTGCTTCAGAAGGCACGTTAAGCCGTTGGTCCTGGTTACTACTTACTGATGTAAGTAAGTAGTCGTTGTATGGGCCATGTCAGGGGCCTTTGGCGGCTCAATAGTAACCCTGACACCAGGGTTGATGAGGTTGGTACTTCACCTCACAACCCACACGATAGTAGAAGAAGAAAACCGTACTAGTTGGGATTAGAGGTGTGAGTCTAATTTACGTGCGTACGTGTGAAGGTATCCAAAATAATAACACAACGTAAAGAATTGCCGATCGTCGTGGAGATCCTTGGGGGAGGCCTATGCCCAGCAGTGGGCGTCGTACGGCTGATGATGATGATGATGAAGAATTGCACAGCATAGAGCTACACCTCTGCCACCCCTTCGGGGATGTAGGCTATAGCTATGTTTAAGTTCAGGATACAGAGATAACGTTAAAAAGAGTTTTAATAAATCGTTATAGAGTTTGAGATATTGCGAAACTCCAAAAATTTTTCATATTCCTAAAATATTTCCTAACAATTTATAACAAGCTTTTTCTGTCAAAAAATGTAATCCAATGGAAAGTTTTCCTTTTATATTAAGTCCTTTTAATTGTTTGATGCACGAGAATAAAATAAAATAGGTTTTTAAAAAACAGTATTGTTCTTGGAAATCTATTTTTATTCGGGACGGCGGTCCAACTTTAGCGTACCTACTGTGGGACACAAATAAGCTGCTTACGATATAGAATTAAGAATAATGTTTAGGTGCTCATACGCACGTGGTAGAACCAAAACTCATTAAAAATACATTTCACACACTCAAGAAACTACTTCAGTCGTTTTTTTGGTGACAGGTGATGAGGTCATCACCTAGATCTAATCCAAATAAAGTTATTGTCAAGTTTCAACACCCAAGTTGGTGTTGTTGTCAGGTTCAAGTTGTTGTTGTCAACACCCACAGAGGTCCGTGTTGCTCTATGGTCAACACATTTTTTATACTAGTTTTTACTGAACTAAGTAGGTCCTAGGCTCCTAGGGTTTATTAATATTCGTTAACATATTTTGACGATTCAGATTGCAAAGAGAAATGACCTAAAAATTCCGGATAAAATATCTTCACCTATTTTATTATGAACTACTAATGACTGATGATTAAAGTGATTCAAGTAAAGTGCAGATATGCTTCATCGTATTGTACGGGTTGGGGTTGTGTTGTACTATACACATTTATCATTATTCATGATGACAGTGAATAGGAGAACCGTTGTCTGGCTGTATGAATTCATTTTACTCCATTCGTTTAGTAACCCGGGCATTCTAATCTGATACGAAAGGCACAATCTGGAAATTTGAATTCTGGCCAATAAATTAATGCCATTTGCGGAAAATCTACAATAACTCACGTCTTACGGGTGTTGGGACCCTAGCTCGGCGACAATAGACGGCGTAAGTGTAGTCATAACATTCGATTCAATTATTATTTTTGTCATAGATAAACTAAGCTGAATGAGCTCTACACCTTTTTGCCACTACTTGAAGGTTTAGAGAACCTACAAACAATAATAAATCCTGCCTATTGGTTTTAGGTTTACTCTGGGTCTGAAGTTATTGTCAACTTAAATTTTAATGTTATTTTTATTAATACTTGCATATACAGGGTGTTAGTGACATCGTAACGAAAACTTTGAGGGATGATTCAGGCCATGATTCTGAGTTGATATCAAGTGGAATTTTCCGTCGCAAAAGTATGGAACAGACAATAATTTAAAAAAAACACTAAAATTTTCATGAATTCTCCGACAGGAAATTCCATTTGATATCAACTCAGTATCATGTTCTGAATCATCCCCTTGAGTATTCGTTACGGTATCACTAACACCCATACCTACTTGTATGGCTACCGCATGTACTTGTACGGGGTGTAAGTAACATCGTAACGAATACTGAGGGGGATGATCCAGCTGATTATTCTGAGTCAATATCAAGTGGATTTCCCATCGCAAAAGTATAGAATTGAAAATAATAATAATAAAAAAAATGAATGTATATTGCGACGGAAAATTCCACTTGATATTAACTCAGAATCATGGTCTGAATCATCCCCCTGAGTATTTGTTACGATGTCACTAACACCCTGTATAATTAGAAACTACATCTATTATAAAAAAGTTTTGTACTTAAAGGTTTATTTGTAACCAAAAGAGGACGTAACTTCAGACCCAGAGTAAACTTTTTATTGTTTGTAGGTTCTCGTTCATTTAGGTTCATTTAGGTTAGTTTATATGTGACAAAAATAAAATTTCGATCACCTCTATACTAGAATAGGCTACTTGACAACCTAGTCAAATGAGATACTTTTAACGTAACGTCAAAACGAAAGTTTTCCTTGGAGAGTGTATGGAAATACTGTCCTATGACGTCATCAATTAAAGCGGGTAAACATCGTACTCATTTAAAATTCTAAAATAAGTCGAAAGTGAAATAAGATTAATTTTTGATTATCATAGACTGGCTACACTTGTTTTACATTTGTTACTCTGGTGTCCCTATATATATACTTTAAACATTCTTTCTTTCATAATAATTGTTCTCTATTAATGCACCGGAGCTTGTTACTGCTTGTTGTTTGTTTAAATATGTGCCCATTCTATGTTCTAAGTGATCTTCCTCTCAGGGTGATTCGATATATAATTGCATCGATGGACGATATCGGTTAGACATCCCATCAGGAAAACCATCAGGAGAATAGAACGCAAAAGAAAAGTGTTTCTTTCTATGTTGACTAGGAATTGGTCTTCACTTTTGATGAAAAATAGTGTTTACTATTCCAGTTTATAAAGCACAAAACCATTTTTTATTAAAAAAAAAACAAGGAAATCGTAATACGTCATACACTGTAGTCATGTAAGTAATATTAAGAGTAATACATACATATATTGCAAATAAAATATCTCCCATCTTGTCCATTTTACTGTAATGTTCTTACAATTAATAAGACATTTAATATTAAAAGTGAGGTATCAAAGGATAACGTTATCCAAAATGATATTCCTTCAACGAAAACGATTTATCAGATTTCTAATATTAAAGTAAGTAATATAAATGCCATGTTATATGAGAAGGCGATTTTAGGGCTTTACGAAATGTAAAAAATAACATATACATACATAAACAGCTTAAGTACGAGTATATTACTTACACTGTTAACGGCCTCCGTGGTCCAGTGATTTGAGCGTTCGGCTCACAATCCGGGGGTCCCGGGTTCAAATCCCGGTGGGGACATATGTGATATATGTGGATTACCAACCCCATCAACCCTAGTGTCAGGGTTACTATTGAACCGCCAAAGGCCCCTGACATTGCTCATCTAATGACTACTAACTTGCATCAGTAAGTAGTAACCGGGACCAACGGCTTAACGTGCCTTCCGAAGCACGGATCGTCTTACTTTTTGGACAATCAGGTGATCAGCCTGTAATGTCCTAACCAAACTAAGGAACACAAAGTGATTTTTGGGATATGTCCCCACCGGGATTCGAACCCGGGATGCTCAACCACTGGACCACGGAGGCCGTTCTGTACGTAGTATTATAATCTATGATTCATAAATGGCTGTAAGCTGCTAAGGAGTAAGCGGGAGAAGAGGGGTTGTCTGTCACGCTCATGCGGTCACAGACGCGGTTAGGCGGCAAAATTATGAATGAGACTTTTATTATAAGCGAGTTCCGGAATAGCGTCAATTTTACCAATACAACAGGCAACTTTCATTACTGTAGTTATATAACCTCTTGCTTGCGATGTTTTGAATGCAGTCACATTTAATTAAATTAATTTAACGTGTGTAAAAGCTGTGCAGTAAATTGAAAGGTGGAATTGAAATTATGGCTCCGTACTGGCATTTAGTTCAAAACAACTTGGCGATCATATTATGAGTCAATGATATTTATATTTTGTATTGCTGTTATAAATATCATCATCATCAGCCGTACGACGCCCACTGCTGGGCATAGGCCTCCCCCAAGGATCTCCACGACGATCGGTCCCGCGCTGCCCGCATCCAACGGCTTCCCGCGACCTTCACCAGATCGTCGGTCGACCTTGTAGCGGGCCTACCCACTGAGCGTCGTCCGACACGTGGTCGCCATTCCAGAGCCCTTCCGCCCCAGCGGCCATCCGTTCTCCTCGCTATGTGTCCTGCCCACTGCCACTTCAGCTTTGCAATTCTCCGAGCTATGTCGGTGAGTTTAGTTCTCCTGCGGATCTCCTCGTTTCTGATTCGATCCAGCAGGGAAATACCGAGCATAGCTCTCTCCATTGCCCGCTGAGCGACACCGAGCCTCCTCACGAGACCCATAGTAAGCGGCCACGTCTCACTGCCGTAGGTCATCACTGGCAACACGCACTGGTCAAAGACTTTATAAATATACTTACTATTATATTGGTCTAACAGAAAGCTCGGTGAGGTACGGGTACTTAGTTCATCTTGCGATGGATGTGCTCCCCGCTACCCCATTAGGATATAATCGAGAGCTCATATTATGTTATGAGATAAATAATATAAAATGTTTTTAGGATATTGGACGGTACCTTTATAAGGCCATTCACGTGTCTTGTGTCAACCGTTTTCCTCGGATATATGTAATCTGAGATGTTTGATTCCAACTCAACAATCATCGATTTATGACCACGAAAACCATTTTACATCGACGATGCGACGTTTCCTTATTTTGTTTTTTTTTTATGTATTTTATCGTCTTGCGTCTTCAGATCTAAAGCTCATTGCCTCGTATATTATGCTTGTACAAGACTTCATTAAAATGATCATAAAATATTTAAATATTGGAGGCATGAAACCTATAATATAGGAATTATCGCAGCGTTTACAGTTTACGACTTTTTTACAATTAGCCTTTTATGTCCAAGATCATTCGTTTTTTCAAGATTTTTCAGGAGACTATTATAGCAGGAAATATTGTTGACTAGGGACTTGTGGACGATAAACCCGACACCACCCATGGACAGTTGCTCGCCCTCCCGGAAGTACAGCAAGTTACCGGAGCCCAGAGTTATCGTGTCCTCGCCCTTTCTTCGGACTTCAGACAACCCCATGACATCCCAGTGTAACTTGCTGATAGATTCTTCCAACTCGGTAAGCTTCTCGTCGGTCCTCAGTGTGCACGTGTTATATGTTGCCAGGTACAGTCGTCGTTGGTGGTAGCCGAATCCAGCCCGGAGATTCTTCGCACCCCCTGCCCCGCCGTTACCGTAGCCGCTACCGTAGCCACGGACAGCGGGGCTGCCGGGGACTGGGGGCCGTTTTTATGTGTTGAGGTCATATTGGGGGGGGGGGGGGGGGGTTTGGACCATAAGCCCACCGCGCTGGTCCAGTGCGTGTTGGTGGGTCGCCAGAGCCTCTTTCGTTGAATAGCAGGATGTACCGCGTGCAGGCGAGGTTGGCTTGGGCTCCGAAAGGTGTCGTTTGGAGCCCCTTACATCCCTTGATAAATTAATATCAAATGGAATTATCAGTCGCAAAATTCATGATTCATTGCTTTTTTTAAATTATTTTAAATTCCACGTTGATAACAAGTGGAATTTCTTGTCGGAAAATCATGAAAATTTTAGTGTTTGTTTAATTATTTTCAGTTCATGCTTTTGCGACGGAAAATTCCACTTGATATGAACTCAGAATCTATGGTTTAAATCATCCCTCAAAGTTTTCGTTACTGTAGGTATAGACCCAGAAGTAATATAAATATGTATAAGTACGTGCTTTCTCCTTTTATTATTTATTTCTAGGTAGTAAGCCATTATTTAGTAGTAAGCTTACTATGGGTCTCGTGAGGAGGCTCGGTGTCGCTCAACGGGCAATGGAGAGAGCTATGCTCGGTATTTCCCTGCTGGATCGAATCAGAAATGAGGAGATCCGCAGGAGAACTAAAGTCACCGACATAGCTCGGAGAATTGCAAAGCTGAAGTGGCAGTGGGCAGGACACATAGCGAGGAGAACCGATGGCCGCTGGGGCGGAAGGGTTCTGGAATGGCGACCACGTGTCGGACGACGCTCAGTGGGTAGGCCCGCTACAAGGTGGACCGACGATCTGGTGAAGGTCGCGGGAAGCCGTTGGATGCGGACAGCGCGGGACCGGTCGTCGTGGAGATCCTTGGGGGAGGCCTATGCCCAGCAGTGGGCGTCGTACGGCTGATGATGATGAGTAAGCCATTGAGAATAATTAATTTCATCTATTTTGTCAACAGGCTTATTTATTATATTATTGTACTTTTGATAGCATAATCGAATAAAGAAAATGGTAATATTTTTCCTATTGGATCCGTTTTTGATGTTTGCTTTATATTTCCTGCTATAATGCCAGTAATAAATATTTATGAATACTTGAAAACAAATAAATGTAAAATATAGGTAGTACCCATTTTTATCTTAAGTATTTTATTTCACAAATAAATAAGTACACAAAAAAGAATTGTGCTGTTTCTAACGATGGGCTGATCGCCTGTTTGTAACAATTATTCATCTCCATACCTTTTTTTACTTATTATGATCGAAATATTTATTTGCCCAACGCAAGATGTTTCTGATTTTATAAAAGACTACTCATACAAAAGAAAAAAACATCAAAATCGGACCTATCCCTGGCAAATTAGATTAGACTTTTGTTAGTAAGCTCCGGTTGTATTGACTCCACTATTGAATTATAATAATATTAGAATCGACGACAAACAAACAAAATGTATATTTATAAATTCAGTCATACATTAGTTCATTGGAGTTTCCTTGTAAGCAAAAAATTGCCTGTGTCAGGAAAAACTCCACTCTTCTAGTGTTTGTGATTATTTATAATGAAACATTTTAACGCCATAGAAATTTAAACAAAATAATAAAAATAAAAGAACATAAACAATAAAAGTAAAATTTGTGTATGTGTGTGTGTGTGTGTTTTAATATGTCACAAAGAGCATTTTGATCTCATTGTTTGTCCCTGCGTCAATGGAACGAACTGTACCCATTGAATAAGTAAACTGTATTGAGCCAGTGACCGGTATGCGCTTGCACTTTCTTATATCGCCTCCCGGCGTCATTCCTATTAATATTTAATACTGAATGCGCGTAGTTGGTAACATAAACTCGTGTAATGCTGGATTCAGTACTGTAGCTGAGCAGGGAGGAACGGGGATGATAGAAGCAGGGATGAGAAGAGGGCCACAATATAGTTGACCAGGGGGCCCCAAGCCCTTATGCCCATAACCTCCAAGTCGGTCAACTATATTATGGCCCTCTTCCCACTAACATTTTTTCAAGTTGCTACCAAGTTCAGATTATAAAAAATCTGATTCAGCTCTTGTCAAGCCGGGACGAGCGTGTTAACCATTACACCACCGGGTCCTGTCCATGCAAAATTCTTTCGATGTATGTGTGTCATCAGTCATCATTAAGCCGATGCCGGCGCCATCTATCTAGAATATCGAGTACTAATATTACTTTATGTGAGTTTCTCTAAGCACAAGTGAGTGCTATAAAAACTAAAATCATATGAAAATAAAAAAAAAACAATATACTTAAATAATAAAAATATGAAAAAAATATAATAAACCCATGTTATTCAAGTGCAATAAAGAGTTTTTGTATTGTATTGTATAAAAAATAAAAAAGGAATAAAAAAAATATATAAATATGTTATTTTTATTTATTACTCTATCTTTTTTTAGATTACGCCTGGTCAGATGAGCTCGATCATCGTTTTCAGATGAAAAAGGGAGGGAAACAAGGTAAAATCAGGGAACTGATGTGTTTGTCCAAACATGGACTTGTCTTTACGATTTATATTCATGAATACAGTTACCTAGTCAAATGTGGCCGAAATTTTTGTGGCCCCAAGGCCCTAAACAACTAGTTACGCTACTGGCCACATTAACCCTGATTTGCAGGTATGAAGCCGCGTTAGAGCCATGTTAGCGTTCATAAAGAGCCTCACATGATATACAGGTGCATTAGGTTTACGAGATCTTTTATAATCATACAGACGTTAATATTATTTAATAAAAAATATAAATTGACTTTGAAAAGCCTCATTTACTTACAAATACTTTAATTATAGGGGTAATTTTTCAAAATAGATTGTATTGTATAGATTTTAGTTGTAAATTTCAGTATTATAGTGTTTTATTACAGGTTTTTATGGCAGCTTGATTGAACCACGTAATTAACCTCTTCAACCACACATCTTCTTTTTTAACACTTTCAAGGACAGAACGTCTAAGGACGTTACGATTCCAAGTTGTCATACTCTCATACTACCTATTAGGTGTCTGTCTGTCCGTGAAAGGGTTAAACTACATCTCCGTAGTTTATCGTAAGTGAGGTTTGCCACATTTAACTACCATCAATAAGTTATACTTTCCTATTACTATAAGTACCTAATATTCTGATTAATCGAACTCAGAAACTCGGTCAATCTTCTACAACATTATAAGTAGTCACTCAGAATTTGAAATGAAATGAAATAAATTTATTCGCTTAAGAGTGGTACAAAATTGTATTACACAAAAAAGTCCATCCCTCAACCATATAGTGTACGAATATTAAATGGAAATAAGTATCTACCTACTTATCATACTTACAAGAAACACGTATTCAGTCTAATAGCCTCCAAACGACCTCTGTGGTGCAGTGGTTGAGCGTTGTGCTCACGATCCGAAGGTCCCGGATTCGAATCCCGGTAGGGACAAATCACAAAAATCACTTTGTGATCCCTAGTTTGGTTAGGACATTACAGGCTGTTCACCTGATTGTCCAAAAGTAAGATGATACGTGCTTCGGAAGGCACGTTAAGGCGCTGGTCCCGGTTATTACTTACAAATGTAAGTACGTAGTCGTTACATGAGTCATGTCAGGGGTTTTTGGCGGCTCTATAATAACCCTGACACCAGGGTTGATGGGGTTGATGATCCACCTCACAACCCACACGATAGAAGAGAAGTCTAACAGGAGCTATATTTCGAGAGAATGAATATTACAGATACGTGCATGTTATGTGTCTGTTTGTCCAATGTTCATTTGTGTTTTCATTTCACTTTTATCCTTTTTTACATACGAAGCACGAGTATGGTGAGAGAGAGAATTTTGTTTAACTTACTTCGTGCCCTAGTATTTTGTGCACGCGGCTCTGTCCACCCGACGTCAACGGATTTTGTTTTTCTATCCCTCCGCCAGTTTTATTGTAAAACAAATTGTCAGTACAGTGATACAGGTTGTTCGAGACAATCAATGAACTGGCGCTTTTTAAAATATCATCATCATCAGCCCATTAACGTCCCCATGTTGCTGCTGCTGGGGCACGGGCCTTCCCTATGGATGGATAGGGTGATCGGGCCTTAAACCATCACGCGGGCCCAGTGCGGATTGATGGTTTTTAACTGCTAATGCAGCCGGGACCAACGGCTTAACGTGCCTTCCGAAGCATGGAGGAGCTCGAGATGAAAACTTTTTTTGTGGTCACCCATCCTATGGCCGGCCTTTGCGAAAGTTGCTTAACTTCAACAATCGTAGACCGAGCGCATTTACCGCTGCGCCACCGAGCTCCTCTTTTTAAAATATAAAAGGGGCTAATTCTATGTAACGGCCCCATATGGTTAGGAATCACGAGCGTTTGAATCCGTGAAAATCACTAAAACGAAACTACGTGCTCTATAAATTGCGCGTTTTAATGGTTATTCCTCCGGACTGTTTGACTCGAGCGATGGCAATCAGTTGGGAGACTATTTTTATGACTTGTACCGGATGCGCCATAAAGAGCATCATAAAATCAGTAAGCCTCCGAGGGAGAAATATAAAAGTAAATAACACTTATATTGGAGATTTAGGCACCGCAAGCGGGGCTTACCCGCTCCCAGAACTAACAAACAAGCGGACAATATCTTGTGAATTACGACAATCTTTTTCTTATCATAAACTAACGTTGGTAATCCTTGCGGGAAGAGCTACAAATAGTGAGAAAGCAGGTTTTGACGGTTTCGTATCCGAGTCTTAAGATCGGTCAGCAGCAGATTATCTAAGCTTTCATACAACGTATCAACCACCAATTCCCAATAATCATAATTTTCTTTCATCACAAACACTAACTCTTTCAACCGCGGGATTCTTTCCCCAAAAATACCGAAAGCAAAACAACTGTTTGGTAGAGCAAACATCAAATCAGTAGAACATTCAGTGGGAACTTTAATTAGCGGTACGTAGTTGCGTCCATACAGAGCCGCATGGAAATTCTCCCAGAGAATTTGAGGCAGACAAATAGAAAAAGTGGTGCTCTGGCGTCTTTCCAAATATTCCCAATGATACAACTTTGTTGGCGTTTCATTTTGAGGACATTGCTTTATTTTGCTTTAATATGACACTGCAAAATTGGAAATAACTGGAGAGTTACCTGAACCTTTACTGGGGGTAATATCGCATAAAATGTGTCCTGTCCTTTTTGATTTGTTCATCTTCATGGGCTTGTTGATATTTTAATGATGCGCCTTTAAACTTTGTAGAATAAGACCTAACATTATTTTTATTCTTGCGAACCTTCGTTGACATAGCAATGCACCGCACTACATCAGGTGTGAGCGTGTGCCGATATCATCATTTGGAGTTGCGTTTCTGCGCGAATATGTATGTAGGTACACTGTGATAATGCCCTGCAAATGGCGCAATAAACTTCAAATGGCTGCTGTGCCGGACTGTAAATATCCATGTCTTCCCTGTCACGGGCATTCATTGCGTAGTACGCTTCGTTAATTCCGACGTCGCGGAACGTTCCGCTGATCAGTTAAATGATTCGTTTTATTGTTTTCGCATAAATTTAAATATCTCGTTGGATGGGGTATTAACTGGCTGTTTCTGATGCGTCTTTACGGCGATTCGCGGTTTTTACGGCATCAGTGACAAATGTTTTTGCTTGAGTTGTTGTTCGTTTTTACCTAAACTCGATTGAAACAGTAAAAGAGATGCCATGTACCTAGTTAAGTCTCTTTTGAAACTATTTTATTTATTTTTGTGCAATAAAGTATACAAAAAACAATAATAAGTCTACAAGTCCGAAATGTTAAAAAATCTATCCGTTCCTAAGCGAACGTTCACGATAATCTGACGACAAGCGTGGAACACTGTGTACTTACACATTAGCAAATCGAAAAGGAACATTTTGGGCTTGCGTCACAGGGGCGTAGATAAACCACCGGATCACAGTATAGGTACCTACATCAATCAACCTGACATGACTACAGTTGTTCGCCCAAATGGATTATAGGAAGTCGGGGTGAGTCTCAGATTCGCGTCAACCTCGTGTAAACATTATTTGGGAAGTGATACGAGTACGGTGACGCGACTAACTTTTGTGAAGGAAATCTTTACAGGTGCCCCGGTGGCTTATGGGATAACGTAAAGTGTCATTTTGTTAGCAAAGTTCCAAAGCTGATTTATTCAGCTTCTTTACAAAACATGTTTAAGCTCATTCGATGAGGCTTTGCACTACTTTGGTTTGGACAATCTTGGCTTCTCAGACAGGATCAATATTCAATTATGTCTTCGACGGTGCCGGAATATTTAATTGCATCTGTCTAAGCGCGGTTGTGCGGAACTGGCACGGGATTGAGAGCCATGGAGGGACTAAGTTTACTATTTTGTGGTGGAATACTACTAACTAATAGAAATATTATTAGTGAATTCGCCTTAATCTGATGGTAATTTGATAGCCTTTATTTGATTATCTCGTGATACAGTTCGGACTGGTCTAGACGATTCAGGTTGAGGTTTAGTTCCAACTAAGTATCTATTATCCATCATCTTTTTGTATGTATAGTTCTGTCTTCTATTTAGTCTAAATATCCCCATTCCACTGCTCAGTATAGTCCCATTTATTTTACCGAGTCTTGCGTCTATCTTCATTCATGCTTCATTCATTCGTTCATGAGTGCACTCGTTCTAATTACGCTTTACTAAAATTTTGTTAAAGTCGCTTTTCTGTGAGTAGCTTCTCCAGTAAGTAGTTATTGCCATCTGAGGCAACGTACATTAAAAATATAAGTTAACTAAAAAACTCGACTACGGAGAAATCACGCTCAAAAAAGTATGAAACAAGAAAAATTTTATTTTTCTCTGAAATTCTTCCGTGTAGTGATGTTCAGAAGATATCCGTGGTCGTGTGCCGTGGTGAGCAAACTCTTAGGACAGATTGGCATTACAATGAAGACCCTTCTACTCGTAGTGACACCTTATTTGTTAAATTCTGACAGGTGGTTTAGAAGTTAGGTTGGAGCAAACGTGTTCACACATATATACACTTCTCATCAAAAAAATCGAAACACTTCCGTTTTCATTGTTTCTGTCCGAATTTAACACAAAAAAGAATTCATACGATGAAAAAAAATACATAAATGTATAGCTGGCAGTTTGGCCATTACAGTAATAAGCGAAAATTCTAAATTCAAAATTAGAATTTCATTTGTTTATCTTATAAACGAAATGAATCACTGTTTTGAGACAAATGTGTGTTTAGGGTTGGAGTACATTTAGCGTTTAAAAACTAAAAATTGGCGCCTATCCTTAAACTTTTTGTTTTTTATTTCAATACTGTGACTTTGGGACGTCTGAAAAAAGGTTTTTTTTCTAAAACGTATGGATACTTCGCCCACAGAAGCCGCCCAAGTTGTGGCATTGTTGGATTCTGGCCTTAGTCAGCGTGTTGTGGCTGCAAGACTGCATCTAAGCCTGTCATCTGTTCATAGAGTCTATAAACGTTATCGGGAGACTGGTTTGTTCACGCGCCGTTCAGGATCTGGCAGGAATCGGGTCACTTCTGAGCGAGATGATCGATTTATTGTAACAACTTCTTTAAGAAATCGACGCCTTAACGCTTTTCAACTGCAGCAGCGGCTTCGTGTTGTACGAAGGGTGGCTGTAAGTGACTCTACAATTAGAAGAAGGTTGAAGGATCGTGGACTGGTACCGCATAAGCCAGCAAATGGGCCGACATTAACTGCAGACCATCGAAGAGCGCGCCTTAACTTTGCACGTGAGCACCTAAATTGGTCATACCTACAGTGGAGCAAAGTTCTCTTTTCTGATGAGTGTAAAATTATGCTGTATGGTAACGACGGAAGGAACAAGGTCTACAGAAGAGACGGAGAACGCTATGCACAATGCTGCATTGAAGAAAAGGTCAGCTATGGTGGCGGTTCGTGGACGGTTTGGGGAGGAATCAGCGCCGACGGTAAGACAGAGCTTGCTTTCGTGTCTGGGCCACGTCTGTCTGCACTAAACTGTCATCGGTACGTCGAAGAGTGTCTCGAGCCTCATGTGATGCCCTATGCACATTTTATTGGCAACGGCTTCATATTCATGCACGACAATGCTAGGGCTCAAACCGCGGGCGTCGTACGAGATTATCTTAACGAAGTCGATATCTCTATTATGGAATGGCCAGCAAGAAGCCCGGACATGAATCCCATTGAACATCTGTGGGATGAATTAAAGAGACGAATTCGAGCAAGAGATCCTATAAGATTATATATATATACGAGAAGTGTATATATATATAATGTCTTCTTAAAGACAATGAAATATTCTTGTGAATAAAAACTACGTTGCGTTTCTCTGAAATAAAGTATTTTTATTAATACACTTGTTTTGTAAGTAAGTAATTACATTATTCTATACTAAATAACTAAATTCACCTGAAATAAAGAAACAACATTCGAAGCAAATAATTCACATTTTTACATTACCTCTTCTTCAGAAAATAAAATTATATTTTTGACATTTTATAAGACAAAGATTATTAATACCATAGAGAACGTAATGAGTCCATGGATCTCATTTACATATATTATACGTACTTACGTACATAGCGGTAAACACCCCTCTTTTTTGCTTCGTCATAGTTGGGTAAATACATTTGGTACTAACTACACCCCAAGTTAACTCTGTTGTATGAACTGTTATCACGACCTGTTCTGTCTTACCAATTTGCTACAACTTGCGGTTTTAAACTTTATTAGTAACCTCTCAAACTATGCCGTGTTTATAGTAGCGAGTAGAATTGAAATCTCTTTCGACGAAAGTTATGGCTTTAAGTTTCAGATTTGTTTGCGAACAAATAAATTATGTATACTTACCATTCAAATCCAGTGATGAGAAGAAACCAGGCAGAACGGCAAGTTAACAGAAAACAGAATGTTTTGTATAAAGGTCCAGATGTGGTATGACTCTGAATGTTAAGTAAGTATATAATTAGTTGTCTATATATACCTATTTATGTAAATATTCTATGACTACCCGAATAGGGATATTGTCGTGAGCTTATGTGCTAAGTATATGAAACTTTGGCCTCTGATTTTGGTTTCATACAAGACCATTAGCCTGGCCCCAGGAGGGACAAAGTCACCTTCTCTTCCCTGCACTGGGGCAATTCCTGCTCGGCGCGTTGTTACTTCTGTGGGCGACTCTTACTTCTGTAGGTCGGATAGGGATCCAGACTTACGAGGTATGACGTAGAACCCTTGACCAGGGATACGGATGAAGATGTCAACGGTTGTAGAGGCGGAGATGGGAGCCGTCGGTACAGTAATGCAGGACGGAAGGGGCAAGTCACAGGTACTGTAACCTGGAACCTGACAGAGGGCAACAGTAACTGTCAGTACTATTTAGAGGCGCAGGACAGGAGTCCTAGTAAGGCTTTGAAACAGCCATCCCACTCGCGTCAAACAGAGTACTACTGAATGGAAGGCAAGAGGGAAACCACTGCCCTATTTTTCCCTAAAATCGTAGCATGGAGAATGCTACACCGACAAGAGCGTGCGTCTTAAATTAGTGTGTGTATGTGAAACTTACAACATTGTTTATTTTACTTACTAATTTTCCTTTATTTCTCTTAGCATTAATAAAATATCAAGCGCAATAACCATTAGTCCATGTATTGACACGTCCGCTATAATATTGATACGTTACTTATGTAAATGTGGCAAAGCGTGGCACATTGGCGATCATTTATGCAGTTTGTGCACATTAATCGTTGGTGCATTAGCTGTCGGTAGGTGTGCAGCAGGACATTAGTCAAACCAGCTGTTAAGGCCGGTCGTGTCACTGCACATTACCAGGACATTCGAGGGCTATCGCTAATAATGTATGAGAATTATTGCTGTGCGCAAACAGTCATTTTATGCATGCGCAAAGATGGAAACAAATCAAATATTAAGAATGTAATCTATAGGTAAAGTGAACACTTCACGTAGAACTGAGATATGCACTACCATTTGAATATAACATTCAATTCAATTCAATAAGTATCACTTTGTAGCACACAGCACAACATCATTCCCCTAGATTTGTCCTGTTTTTCACAGGGTCCGCTTACCTAACCTGAAGATTTAAAAGGTCCGCACCGGACGATTTTCCTCTATCAGCGCTTATCGCTATCGACCCACTAGGGTCGATTAATTCTTTCAAATATTTTTCCTCTCAGGCGATGTCCTGAGCCGAGGTTCACGCCCAACTGGGCACCCTCAGGCCTGTTGTCTAATACCTTGTATCGGGTGAGAGCCTTCAGCGCTCCCCATGTGTCCGGCCAAGTAGTTAATGCCATCTGCGGCAAATCTACAATAAGTCACGTCAAAAAAAAAGACAAAAAAAAGATCGCGATAGGTGCAACGCAGGGGAAACAGCGGGCAGAGGTCTAAGATCTCACACACACACACACACACACACACACACACATATTGCAAATTTCGTAATATTCAAAAACAACAATACCGCTTTAATAATCTCAGGCCATTACATTTTTGACAGCTTTTAAAATGTCTATAAAGTTCAATGCGAGAGTGGAAGTAGCGGTCGCACGACTGGCATTATTACCATACCACACTAATAGGTATACAGGATCATGATAGTTATTTAAACTCTCAAAACGCAAATAATAAAAGTGGCAGATGATTTGTGGCTCAGTATACCCCAATAGGGATTACAAATGTGAGTTTATGCATGTTTAAACAGTAAACCAAATCCATGGAAATTGTTTGGTTTGACTCTCATGCACGCACGTGTTTACAAGAGCCATATTAGAGGTGTTTGGGAGGGTAGTGAGGTGAATTACCAACCTCATCAACCCGGGTGTCAGGGTTATTATTGAGCCTCCAGAGGCCTCTGACATGACTCATGTAACGATTACTCACTTACATAATTAAGTAGTAACCGGGACCAACAGCTTAATGTGCCTTCCCAAGCCCGGATCAAAGTAAGATACTTTCGGACAATCAGGTGATCAGCTTGTAATATCCTTACCAAACTAGGGGCACAAAGTGATTTTTGTGATATGTCCGCACCGGGATTCGAACCCGGGACCTCCGGATCGTGAGCCCAACGCTCAACCACTGGACCACAGAGGCCGTTATTCGATCATTGAAATCTAATTACTTACCAAATAAATAATCGAAACTAGTCGAGGCGAGACCTGGGGCCTGTTTCATAAAACTTACAATTGTAAATTTCAACGACAGTTCGGTGTTCATTACGTAGCTAATATGAAACTGCAAAATTTTCGTGATCACACACTCCGCAATGTACTCCGCAAATTGTCATTGTAATTATAAGTTTTATTAAACAGGCCCCTGGGTGTATAGTCGTGAGCATACGTTATAATTATGTGTATTGTGTTAAAGTCTAAATCTTATTTAATCAGTCTGATTCTTTTTAAAATAGAAACAGTTAAGTACATAGTTCCATTCTTTATCATGATTCCATTTTCGAAATATATAGCTAAGATTGATTCTCGTAATTGTACCAACAGCAAAGCAAAGGTAGAAAGCCTAAAATATCAGCATTTCTACATCAAAACCGTGTTTGCCGAGCAAACAAGCGCAAATTACGTGGCAAAGTGATAGATGAAAAAAATATTTCAACGAGATTTTTTCAAAAGATCCAATTAACCCAGGCCACTCGAAAGGGTTCGGGTAGGAGCAGTGACTAGCAGATTTTGTTGATGTTAAAAAGCGGACGAATTACGAAGCCATAATCAGAAAAATTATGTCTGTGCTAACTAGGCCGAAAGCCTTCACATAGTATCAGACAGTTAGGGACAGACCGTGGCACATAGCGATGATAGTGATTATGATTATGATTGTATTGTCCGAACCCATTTGCTAACAGGTACGTATTTTGATACTTGACTTTAGTAGACTGTTTTCTATAAAACTACCGATAACGAGGTAAAATTAGTTTTTTGAAGAGTTGGAAAGTGTTTAAACGGTGTTCCTAGTGTCACGGAAATGATAACAAGAGGGTCAGGGCAAAGGTTTATTTTACTGTCCACTGATTCCCATTCCTTCCTACTTGATTATTTCCGCATCTTCGAATCACAATAAGTTTTTATTGCAACACGTTTACAATACTAGTATTTTTAAGGATTTTATTACTGGTGAGTTTTCATGCTAGTTTAAAGAGAAAAATAGTTTTAAAATAAAACACACGATTCTTTTTTCGAATCTTAGACTCTCAATGCGAAGGATTTCGTTTATTATTTACTTTTATCTGTAAAACTCAAGTAATCACTTTATACATGCCGGGTTTACAGTAGGTACAATTCTAAGGCAATTTCTTCAACATTTTGCATTGATAACATGTATTATGTATTAACTATGATGAAATTAATCGATATAAACGAAAATACTTGTAAAAACAATGCCATTAGAATGTATATCCTTTGCATATCTCAATAGGTAAAATTTATGCATCCGAGAAGCTTCGGGCGAGAAAAGCGAGCGCGCAAATTGTGTTCCTACATTTCTAAAAGCTCCGTCGCGAATGCACAACAAAGTTTCTAGATATTTATCAAATCGTCTTTTCTGTTTCCCAAACTGAGCGAGGTGTGTTCCTTGTGCCACCGACGTGCGACGTTCACTACACAAAATTAGTGATACGCTTTTGTTCACAGTTCACGTAACTTCTCCAGTAGTTTCACTATTAAGTGCGAATATCAGGCAATTCCATTTGGTGACTATACTTTGTACTGCCGTCGCTGCAGTTGCACCTGCAAACATACCTATAGGTATGAATGTTTATGTATTCACGTTGAAGTCTTGGAAGCCGCTGGCGCATGCAACAATAATAATTTGAAACTAATGAGCGTGAATAGTAATTAATAGATAAGATCGGAAGCTTCGAAGCGAGGGGCTGAGTTTTTCCCGTATTTAGAACGAACATACATTATGTATTCTCGCCGGTTGTTTGTTTTCACAGAGAACATGTAAAGTCACTTATCTATGCAAAGAGAACGCTCTTTACTCTAACCACATTTTTGTTCACGGCTTTAGCAGCATTCGAAACAAATCACATACAAACCCAAAAACATCCCCCCGCGTTGACTTTGTTCTTTAGTTTTTAATTTTTTGCACTACAATTATTTTTATATATTCGAATCAAGTTGTTTCATGTTTTAAAAGCATTTCATTGTTCGAGGTTCGCATCGCAGTTATACCTACGGCGAGAAAATGGAATGTTGCATTTCGCTTCCTGTGCCTTGGGCTGCAAATGAAATGGTTACGGGGTATTTTTATGTCTCACATTGTTTCGAGTGGAATCAACTGGAATCACTGTTATTTTATTTGAGTTTAAATCCGCTTACAACTTCACGGGTGCAATAAATGTTCTTGTTACAATAGTTTTTGTTAAATGCAAATTCACAACGATGCTGTTCCGGGGAAATTCTTTTCGTAGCGCAGTATTCGTGTACGATGAATTGGATACAAATCCAATACTCAATACCAGGCATACAAAAAGATTTGATATATCCTTGTTCTGGCTGTAACATCAATCACGCAGCACATTCTCGCCTTCACTTGTGACGCATAAATAAGGCATTGAAGGCTTCCGACGTCCCGCATTGATGTATTCACATCGCAAACTGGTTCCTACTTATTGTCAGGAGCATCGTATAATATGAATGAAATATTCTAGTCATCGCTTCCCTCACATTTTAGTTGTAACTGCTTTCAACGTATCGGAATTAGGTGACGCTCCTCGCTTCCGTTACGTCATTTCAACTTTTGTAATGCATGTTTTTAATATTAAAGTATTATACTTGCTACACTATTGTTATGTCAGTGAGATACCTAAACTTTAAGTTACGAGCGTCTAATTTGGCACAATGAACTGGTTCATGTTACCAACTGTCAGTTTTCATTTTACGAGATCCCGCGCGATGCCAAATATTCCAATTAAGCAATTTCAATTTTATATTAAGTGACGAGTTTGATACAGGCACGACAACAGCTGTCACAAGAGTTAAGATCAAATCTTGATCAAATAGAATCTCGTCTGTTTTATGAAAAACAATCAAAGTTTCAAAGGAATTATTCGCTATGTGACGCGACTTGCTTTTTGCTCGCTGTAAGTAATTAGCGGTTTTATTATTAGACGGCGTGGCTTAGCTCCGGGTGACGTTATGAACATAAATGAGTAAATACTAACTTTGGGGCCGCGTAACAATGAAAATGTCACTTTATGAAATGGGCCCGCAGTTGATTAATGGAGTTAGAGTGGAGCGTTGTTCGGACCTTCTTACTTGTTTATTCATTCTGGCCCATGTCAGAGGGCAGCGATATTGTTAATATTAATACCACTATCACATAAATATATATATGAAAACAATATATCAACATCGCTGAATAGTGTATGTCAAATAGAATAGAAAATAGCTTTGTCGTCCACGTTAAATTCTTATTATCTCCGAGTTCAACCTTTTGTGAGTCTTGGTTGCCTAAACAGTCTTTTTTATTTGTTTTTTCTTTGCTTCGTTCTTTCAGATTTACAGCTTTCTCAACTTCATTAGGTCTTTGAGGTTTTTCGGCTCGATCATTGGGTATTTTGTTCGTGTTTCATGTGTTTTATCTGTTCTAGTACAATCGAATGTGGTAATGTGATGGGTTCGTTGAAATAAAGCTGATTGTGGGCGGGTCTTTTCCGGGTTGTATTCAATATGGATTAGAATCCGGGTCGAATTAATTATTTAGTCGGCGTGTTTGAGATGGTAACAGCGACAATAAATGTCGTGGGACATGATAACAATGCGATGGACGGGTTATGGAACGCGGGAGTTGATAAATGGTGCTCTCGAATCCGGTGAAATTATACATAGCCGTCATCGGCACGAGTACAAAGCTCTCGCAAATAAAATTTAGTGCATAACGCGTTGCGAAGACTGGACTTGTTTGTATTTTTCGTTTGGAGTATTCAATATTTATATTCCAGGTGTGCAGTGCGCTGATTCAAACGTGTACTGGTTTTTCCAAATATAAAAATCGTAATTTTGTCTTGCAAAAGATACTCTTGACAAATAGAAAATTCCGAAGAAAAATATTAGGCAAAGTAATTGACACATGCCGCTATGGGAATTGATATTAAGGTTTTTTTAGTTACTATATACTTTAGGGTTATATATGTAGGTTTAAAATAGTGGATACGTAGAATCGTTAAGAACTGTAATCGAGTTAGCTGTGAAGTTAATCTACGTTCCACATGTACAAGTGTACGTTGTGACAACCAAAGGATTTACGAAACGAAATGAAATTCAAAACGCAATCGACACTTCCACAGATACTATTGACATTGCAGCGAAAAAATCCTAAATTGATAAAGGGTGAGACAAAATTAAAAACGTGGGCAAATATTTTCTAGGGTCGCTCCGGGTGGAATTGTATTTCAATATGGCAGGAGACGCATTGAGAGTGATGTTTAAATAGGCTGCTAATCCCACCAATATTGAAATATCCGCGACAATATTCCAGCGGTGAGCGTGATCCGCTTTTATTAAAACACCCTGTTTGTAAGAGAAACTGATGAAAAAATGTTCACAGGAGCTTTAGAAACGTTGTTATTAATAGTGAGACTTACCTTTTATATCTTTACTAAGAAATGAGATTTTTACGGCAGAAAAGTTATGAAAAACACAACTACTTACTAACATAAGTGCTATGATATGTATGAGTTTTCTCGTAATGTGAGCAATAAACATTTAATGATACTACATATTTGACATTTTGTGTTTTTTTAATCATATTTTGGATAACCCATTATGCTTGTCTTGTTGTTGTTGTTGTTCGCGAAATGGAAACAATGTATGTGATGGTTTGCCATTTAGGTCATATGTTAAATATTAGTTATTTTATAGTAGTAGTAAACTGGAAAAAGCACTTAATCTAATAGGCAAGGAAATAACTGTCTACTAATAATGACACTAAAGCTGCTAGTTAATTGCCGCTGAATGAGGATACTCCATTCTACGTCCATTTAGCAAAATGATAGAGTTATAATAGGACTTAGCGCTAAATGTAAAACATGGCCATTAGGTTCACTCTATTTGGCGAGAATGATACGAGTAATAACCGAGAGTAGACCCGCTAATGTTACTTAGGTAAAATGCATAATTTTTGAAGAAAGTCCCGGAATGATTCCCTTTATGTTTCCCCGTAACAAGTATTAATGACCCGCGCAGCCATCTTCCAGAGATTCTGTCATTTGCGACCAATTAGGGTACCCTCGTTTCGTAAATTGTGTAAGATATGATTAATATCTTTTTCATTATGGGCCGACTTCATTTTATACCTTTTATTATATTAAACTTCTCATAAAACTCTATGGGAAGTTTTTTGAGTAAGTAATTTTATTTCAGGTCGCATTGGCATGTTGCCATCGGCGTTATTTTGTACGTGTTTAATTTGAATGCCATAAAATTCAGCAATAGGGTCGTGTACTAGGTTCAAGATAAATTATGAAATTCTGATTACTAAATAAAGACACATCTAAAACTAACGAAAAACATTTTCTTTTTTCTATTAAACTTATTTATGAATTTTAATCAAGAAAAACGTAATAATAAGTCCGACATTTTGTCACGTTTTCCTATGACGTCACAGAGTGCTTTTTCATACAAATTCCATAGTAATTTCGTGTTTTGACGTTTAGTAAAAAGTAACTGATTTGACTAGTTGGAAACTAGCCTATTAAGGTGGAGGCACAATAAACTTGCTTTTGGATATTGCGATTAATATTGATGGAACTGTAGCTGATATCTGTGCTAGTCCGTTGCGAATGGCGACTCAATTTGGTGTTTTCAAAAAGAGTAACAGTGGACGCTCTGTGAATGGATATTGTTCTGCATTGCAGCTCCCATTCAATGACTAAAGAATTGGGTGAAATACATTATCGCTTGTTCGATTTGGGAGAGGATTTCGGAGTGCACGTTTTGTCTTAGGGTTCCTCGTTTTAGAGCGGTAGAGTAAGCCAGGGAGATGGCGAATGGGAATAAACCGCGAGCGTGCGCCGGTCTGCCGCCGTTGTGCCGGTAAGCCATAGCCCGGTAAGAAAGTAGTCTCGCTTGGAAAAGCCGTGTCGTGTTGCAGCATGATAGAATTGACATTCTAAATTTAACTGCAGTAGAATTGCACAATATTTTTTACAATATACTTCCTACCAACTACCAACCTTGCCAACGAACAACTACCTACTTATATATAAAATCATACCTGCATATATGAGAGTAAGAGTCTTTAGTGCATTTATTCACTAAAATGTACTTCTTAAAATGTATACGCGGTTGGAAAAGTTGAATTGTTGCCACGCAAATCATCCCACTGGCATGAAGCTTAATATTTTTTGATTTACATTTCCAGCGACTTTAAAAATCGCGTAGTTCATTCTTTTCGCTTTTGTACTTGCTAAAAAAGGCGAGAGGATTTCGACAAATTCGGAACAAATACAATTTTTTTTATATCTCAATCATTTTAAAAAGCACATCAGGGGAGTGATTATTTTAATGGTGGACTGCGAAGTTTTAAATATGCCGGTGTTGGTCGTCATTAGTGTGATGGACATGGAAATCACTTTTTCCTGATAAAAAGTCATGAAAAATGTAGGACAGTTGCTTGGAGGATAATATCGAACTGGGACGGCAGTAGACTGATAGAAATTACGCGCCGAGAAAAATGTGAACTCAAAATGATTTGGAATGATTTTTATTTGATTTCTCGTCATGTTAGAAGGAAGATATTTTGCTCTGTCAGAATGAAGTTAATGTTTCAAATTCTTTAAGTACAAAATGTGATTTTTGCATTTAGCTGTTCCTTACCTGTAAATGTCTTAGTAAACATATAATATTATTTAGCACGTAGCTGCGTGTTAGGAGGTTTTAAGGCTAGTGCTTACGTATATTTGGTAGAATTTGTAGCTAGACTACGTTAATTTTGTGTACTTACCATCTAACGCATCACAATGAGAGCCCTTAGCTCCCGTTTGTTCGATTAACTTTTGAAATAAATAATCACAGAATTTAGTTAATTAAATATTGTGAAATATTATCGACCGCTATCGACCCACTAGGGTCGATTAATTCTTCAGACGTCGCCCTGAACCGAGGTTCGCGCCCTTCTGGGCACCCTCAGGCCTGTTGTCTTAAATGTTGTACCGGGAGAGCCTTCAGTGCTCCCCATTTGTCCGGCCAAGTAGTTAATGCCATCTGCGGCAAATCTACAATAAGTCACGCCAAAAAATAATAATAATCTGGCGTCATCTGTTATTTATTTTATTAGCCTTACGTTTAATTAATGTTTTACTTTACACATGCATTTAATGTAACGCTGTTGATTATCCGGATAAAATAAAATAAAAAATTGTGTGAATTGTCATTTGAGCAATTAGTCGCAAAGAATTCCTTGAAAATAAGCACTAACGTTGCTACGTCTTGGACTTTGTAGATATATTCCAATCAAGTGTACTCGAAGTTCTCCTAAGTTAATACTTTAAGATAAAGGACACACGAGCAGACGTGGGTAGAAGCAATCTTATTTATATTATCTCTTTACGTTTATTCCTAAAAGCCGGTGGACGTGGCAATCCCGCCCAAGGACACCGGCCGCCAGGGAACACAATAAGAAAGTGTTATTGGCCGGCGACAAACTCCGAGGATAAATCATTGTAAACAAAATTGTAACTGTCATCGATATCATTCTTTACGATTGTAGCCACATTGGAGCCTTCCAGGCGATATTCAAATCGCACGAAATTGACCGCGGACCCTTTTCCAATACCTAAACACTTGTAGGTAGATTGTTGAATATTTTCTCAAACGAAATCTAAGTTTTGTATTGTTCGCAAGATTTCTGATCTGGTGAACGTGACGGTATTTACGTGTATTTATATCTTTCAGAAGATCCTGTTTATGAACATAAAGGTTCATCTGTTGTGTCGGATTTGATTTACTCTGTGTTAACCCGCAAATTTGAGGTGAGTTACGAAGTCAATTGTTGTGGGTTTTCTATAGAATTTGTGTACTGGACCGCGAGGAGGCGAGTCGACCTCCAATAATCCAAGACACATCGTAAATCCTTCACAAGCAACCGCCTCGACGGACAATGACGTTGACGCTATTATTATATTTTATTCTCCCTCACGACTCCTTATTATTTTTATACGTTTCTTTATAGGAGGATATCGGCTATAAAAACGAAATGTTTCTTGCCTGATTGAACCTTCGGGTGACGGTGTTTTTTATTTCGATCGGTATTTTGTGACACATTCTTTTTATACTCTTTAATGCGTACGCAGTTGCATACTTATGTGACTTTATATTCGTAACCCGGTTTCGTATTGTCGTGAAAATATACCTAATTAATATTGCGAAATTATTGGGTTAATATGACGTGGACGTTTCATTTACATGTTATGTGAATTTGAGCATATTTTAATAATTAAACAGTAAAGAGGGTTCAATAAGCATTTGCTATTAATATTGATGGGTTTAATAAAGCGTGCAGTGTTGCCGGGGTAAAATAAGCGCGGTTTATGACTAATATTATAGCGCAGGCTGCTCTGTGCTCAGGGCGAGGAACTTAGTTGCATTTTGCATAAAATCGATATGGTGTAGGGCGCATGGAACTATATAAAGAGCCTAGTCGGCGAACAATACTTATCCATCAATGCTCCACATATTTAACTTACGCAGACATATAAAAACGGAAGTTAAAAACGAAATATTGTCATGAAAACTTCGGTTCTGAATTTAAATCGTTATTAAATTAAAAGTCTGCGGACGGTACGCCTTTGTAGCGACATTTGCAAAATTTAAAATGTCAGCACCACAAAGAAGTGGAGCTTGAGTGACATGCGAGATGCATATAAAACGTGAGTAAAAGGATGCGTAAAACCTCGCCGTATTCGCACAAACGACCCATGACACGACCCGCCGGCGGCCGCCCGAGGACCGCCCGTCCGCCGGACGCGACGTGAACATATTCCCAAATACTCACCAGAATTTTAAAACCATCAAACTTATCACACTAGTAACTTACTCAAGTGCATTAAAGTGTCTAGTTAGCGAGCGTGAGGCACCCAGGTAGCCATTATTTTATGCAAAATAAGCTCTACTAGCGACTAGTCTCGTAATAATTTTGAAAACAATAGAGCTATGTAGCTCGTCGTCATCGTGAATTTCAGAAACCTGGCTTCGCGGGGATAATAACCGTAAAATAAGGTACACATTGTGGTACTGATTGCGTATGTAGATATCTACATGATATATTAGGGGTTGCAATGAGAAACAGGTTAGAAAAAATCATTTATTTTAATAACTTTACAAGAACAGCTAAATGTAACGATCATTTATTTTACTTTTATACATTTTAACGCGGAACCGACCACTTCCAAGATATGTAGGGTACTTTAGTTTAGGCAGAAGTGAAATACAGTTTGATGGGCTTCCAAGTTCAATATCTATGAAATTCTAAACTTAAACTTGGAAATGGTTGAGATATAATAAAACTATGGAGAAGCTGAACATTGGAAGTATATAGAATATTGTAACATTGTATAGCTATTTATTTATATTACAAAGCACGCCATATTGTCCTTATTGCAGATGTGATGAGTTATTATTTACAGACCACTTATTTTATTATTTAGGCTATATTAATTAGGAAATTAAATTATACATTGAGTTATGTTTGGTGAAATAAAAGGGCAAGGTAAATAGCAAAAAATGTAAAAATAAGTAAATATTTTAAGAAATAGGATAGTTAATGTGAAGATAAGTTAGGTATAATTGACGTTTTATAACTTTGTAAATGTTATCAACAAATATTTTGGGACTTTTCGTTTTCGAGGATTAATAACTATAAATTGAGATATGTTTAGTGGGCATAATGTTAATGTGAATGTTATTTTTAACTTCGAAAGCTGAAATATAATTTCAGATCGTAACTGCGTAATTTGTCGGTCAATTTTGTAATGTTGTTCCGTGTGTTCCGAATTACTAAATAGAAAAGGGATTAAGTACACAATAAGCACATACGAATCTATGAGTGATTGTCTAACAAGTGTAGAGTGTAGGACAAAACATATAATAGCCCCGATTCCTGCAGACACCTCCTAATTTAATTTTATGTTATTCTCATCATTTTCTTATCCGCCGAAAAGGAAAGGGACGGGAGATTGACAACTGTTAAATTTAAAATGAATGAATGATCCGGGCGAATAAAATAGGCATCTCGCTGCTATGCACGTGTGCTGTCAACTTAATTCTGTCGGGTTATTGGCCAATACAGGGTGTTAGTGACATCGTAACGAATACTCAGGGGGATGATTCAGACCATGATTTTGAGTTAATATCAGGTGGAATTTTTCGTCGCAAAATTCATGTTTTTTTTTAGTTTTTTTAAATTATTTTCAATTCTATATTTTTGCGATGGAAAATTTCAGTTGTCATTAACTCAGAATAATCAGCTGAATCATCCCCCTCAGTATTCGTTACGATGTCACTTACACCCCGCACAAGTACATACGGTAGCCATACAAGTAGGTATGGGTGTTAGTGACATCGTAACGAATACTGAGGGGGATGGTTCAGACCATGATTCTGAGTTGATATCAAGTGGAATTTTCAGTCTGAATATTCATGAATTTTTTTGTGTTTTTTTTAATTATTTTCAGTTCCATACTTTTGCGACGGAAACACATTGGACTGCTATCATATAGATCTTTACCTCTCTTTCCAATAAAGGGATCTTCGTAATTTATCGTCTCTTCAGACATGAAGTAAGGAACGCTACATATACGTTGGAGCGTGCATAAATTGTCACACCCAAGCGACGGGTACCAAATATGTGTAGATGAATATGAGAAAAAGGCGGTGTCTCGTTGTCCCCATAATCACATATCTATATGTAGCTGAGCATAGCATGTTTTTGGGTCAGATTTTGTTGTTTGCCACAAAAACCAGCATTAAACAATTCCGCCCGAACGTATGTGTGGCAACCCTTGATAACATTTTTATCAAGCCTGATTTTTCTACCATAAAAAAAAAAACAATGTACAATTTTCAACTGTTACATTTTACTTCAACAATTTTAATCATCGCTACCGTTTACTTCTAATTTAAATATGTTCCGATATGGCACATTTATCATACAAAACTATCAGTCTTTCAATATCGAGAAGTAGATCTAAATTATGTACAATACTCTAAGAAATAGTTAGTTTTCCATAAAAATATATCATAGTTTGAATCAAATTAAATTTCATAGCCGACTGATTTGATTCTGATATTCTACCTATAGTAAATGAATACGTACATAAATGTTTTATTACTATATAAGTATTCTATAGACACAGTAAACTTATGAAAGCTATATCACTGCTAAATCTATCGTATCTCGTTTAGCCCAGTAGTCTAACGTTGGCACTATGATATGCTACCGATATGGGTGATGGTTGTATGTCAGCTGGTGATGAGAACTGAGAACAAAGTGACGAGGATCCCGCTTCTGTAGATGACGGAGCCTGAAGTTTGAGTCGACTCGTAATCTGGACAGACGGAAAGGTCACTTTAGCCGGTGTCAATTTGTTGGCGTGGGCGGAGTCGCACCCGTCCCACTCACTTCCGTAAACATTTAATATAGTTTAAATATAGTAACAGTAGTAATTTAACTTAGGTAGTGGTTTTATTTTTTAACTAAATATTCGGAATTTCAATATTCAAGTTTGAAGGGCCAAAATCCTTTTAAAAGCTAAACCCTATAGTGTAATTAACGAATCTTGAAATGTAGGCCACAGGAGGAATCACAGTTTAACAGACTTACCGACGTCCTTCCACTCCTCCACTTCATAATCCCCGATGACTCTGTTCTCCGCAGAACTGTCCCGCCACCGATTTTTGTGTTTACCTGACACAAAAATTCCAAGGTATTAGCCAGAAAAATATTCAAAGGAGATAAGCGATTTGAAAAATGATTGCGCAGTAAAACTTTTCACATTTTGTTTAGGGAGCCATGAAAGTAGGCTTTCAAGTCTGAGTATAATATATGGCGTCATAAAGCATATAAAGAATGAAAATCTATAACAATAAGAGGTTACATTGAAAGTCAAAGCGCAAACAAAATCGCTTTTCTCACAATAATATTACTAACGACCCAATTGTAGGGAGGCATTGGGTCGACGACGACGTGGCGAAACCAATAAATACGGAATCCTGATCGAGCCTAGTACAAGAGCTATGAATGTATAAAAGGTACGTGGGACTCAACTTTCGGCTGCCATTGCTTTCCTAATCGCGGTTTACGCGGCAATATTGAATTTCCGAGTTTTCCTCAACTGTTCGATTCCAACGGGAGAATTGATCATGAAAAATTAATCCAGAAATTGTGGAACTGATCGTCTCTGGAAGGGTTTCATTAGAAACTTCGAGACTGTTTCGGCATTAATTATTTAGATCCCTAAATCATTTTCGAGGAACCAATCGAAGAGTTGCCAATTTGCTCTTAAAGTATAATTGTGTTAATTTTGTTCAGTTGTGCTCACCTTTTTTCCTTTGAGGAAATGTCGGCAAATAATTGATTGTAGTGCTGATTGTTGACGGAGCGGGTATCTCTGTAATAAAAAATTTACATTAGTTAAATAAGTTCAAGCGGAGAGCTCGTAACCCTGATATCATACATACATAAACAAAATACGTCATGTCAACTTTTTTCGAGCCAGGCACAGAGTTGAGATTTCGTCGAAAAATAAATCTGCATTTTCGTTTTTATGTCTTCAGATAGTGGTATGATAAACTCTATATTGTTATAGTAATGGTTTATCGGTATCAACATGTACAGCCAGTGGATGGAAGACGGTTCCGTAGGTTTTCTGTATTAATTAGAGATAAGCTTTACTTCGTAAAGGGCGTAAAACTTTCGAAACAAGCTATCAACACACGTAGGCGTCGTTCAGAATCCAAGTTAGAAGCCTTCAGATTCTTTACTCTTGCAGCTTCTAAAATTGGGTTGACTTGTTGAAGAGTCTTTACCAACTCGCAGTCGAGGAGTGACTGCTCCAAGAATGCTCCACACCTATCGATGAGAGGTTGTATCTAGTTTGTTACATGCAGGTTATAAATATTTTTTAAGGACAAAAACATCACAACTTTGCCGGATAAATGGGGAGTGCTGGTTTTTCTTCTATCATTGTGGGTTGTGAGGTGAAGTACTCACCTCATCAACCCTGGTGTTAGGGTTACTATTGAGCCGCCAAAGGCCCCTGACGTGGCTCGTGTAACGACCATTACTTACATCAGTAATTAGTAACTGGGACCAACGGCTTAACGTGCCTTCCGAAGCACGGATCATCTTACTTTCTTACAACCAGGCAATCAGCCAGTGATGTTCTAACTAAACTAGGGATCACAAAGTAATTTTTGTGATATTTCCCCACCGGGAATCGAACTCAGGACCTCCAGATTGTGAGCCTAACGCTCGCCCACTGGACCACGGAGGCCGTTAATAAAGGTCTGGTGAGTCTCACTTGATATCAAGTAAATCTATTTTCGTTAAAGATAAAGATAGCATATATTGAATACAAAAATGCTTATAATTACTTATTTTCGTGTTCAGTACTTAAAAACCATAAATAAAGTACCTAATTCATTACGAGTAGTAGGTAACTATAAGAAAATAGGGGGGAAAGTGTTAAATTAAAACTTTGAAAAAAATATTAGTACTGTACTGCAATATATCATGAAAACACGTGTGTACTATTTAAACCCCACACTAAAGGCGAAGTTTATTGGCAGTATATCATCTGGTATATGTTAAGCTATAACATAAAACAAACATCCCGTGCAACGTCGGACGGGCCTTGCCCTAAAATGTGTAAACTTTTTACTTCATTATCAACTTTGAGTCGCTTCCGATTGAGTCATATTTCACTTACTTATAACAAAGTTATTGAACAATATATAAATTGGGCACAATTGCTTTATCGAAAAGGAATGCATAAATGTCTACGTATGGTTAGGTAGGTATAATACGCTGCCTGCAAAACTAAATAGTACACTTTTGAAATTTCATTATTTTCTAAACTATAGAAGTTAGAAAATTAAAATAAAAAACGTTTTATAGATAACATTAGTAACATTATCAGTCCTTTTTATTTCGAAAGATTGCCTTGTGTAAGTACTTACTTGAAAAGATTTTATAATTGGGTATTATAATTACTTAGGTCAAAAATAAATTATGAAATTCTGATAACTAAACAAAGCCAGATTTAATCGTTTTCTTTTTTCTATTTAATTCCAGTGGTTGAGCGTTAGTATCACGTTCCGGATGTCCTGGGTTCGAATCCCGGTGGGGAAATATCACAAAAATTACTTTGTTCCTAGTTTGGTTAGGATATAACAGGCTGATCACCTGATTATTCGAAAGTAAGATAATCCGTGTTTCGAAAGGCACGTTAAGCCGTTTGTCCCGGTTACTACTTACTGATGTAAGTAAATAGTCAGAAGCCTTTGGCGGCTCAATTGTAATAAAATTTTGAGGTTGGTAATCCACCTCGCAACGAACACGATAGAAGAAGAGATTAATAAATTTAAATAAAAAAAAAATCGCGATTTTGTCGCTTTTTCCATGACGTAACAGGTTGCTTTTTCATACAAATTCCATAGTAATTTCGTGTTTTGACGTTTACAAAAAAAAAAATACTGACTTTACTAGTTGGGAAATTAGCATATTTTAAAAGTGTAGTATTTCGTTTTGTAGGCCCGTGTAGTTGTATTGTATTGTTGTGAGTAGTGTAGACACTCGTATTATTTACTTGAGCAATGGAGTTACAAACTACTGAAACAATTTACTTACATAAATTCATAAAAAACGCTATAAAATAAAGCTATATCATAGTAGAGATTATGGTATAGCGTTTATGTAAGTTAGTATTCATGTTCAACTCGTTTAGGCTTACTTTCGCTGTCAAAAGTAAGCCTAAACGAGCTGTGGAAGGGCTTCCCTGTGGAAGGGTTATTGTTTTCACTGTAAATTTGATCAAGGAAAATAATAAGTTTAAAACCATGCCGCACTTAACTAATTTGACAAATTGAAAAAAAGTGTCAACAAATTCAATTCGACAGGGTTCTAAACTGTGCACATATAAGTGCTTATTATGTATGATAGTACATTTATTCTTAATTGGTATATACTCACCATCCAATCGAATAAGACCGTCGGTCTCTCCCAAAGAGTTCTTGGCGACACATCGATATGAGGAGAAGTCTTTCGGAGACACCTTGCGTATCGTCAGCTTCATCTTTCTGCTGTACCCGTCATCTATAAATGACGTCACGTACTTGTTGCCTGTTGATAAATTGATTGATTAAAAGATATTTAAAAAAGGAGATAAAAAACCAATACGTAGTATTAAAAGAAGACAAGTGTATCCTATGTGTATTGGTGGGGGGTGGTTGTTTACGGCTTAGGCATACACCAGACACTTCATAGAAAAATCTCATTGTTACCATGTGCCGACTTACCGCATAAGTGTAAGCGAGACAGTGTACACGGGACTCCTTATTCCTTAGCGGCTTACGGCTATTTAGAAAATAAGACCCAGAGGGGGTGAGGTAAATTGGTTCAGCGCTTGATATGAATTGGTGCGGGGCGAAGAGTTACCGTTATAGTCTATTTTTTATTCTATGTTTTAGGGCTGTTGAAACCTTTGACTGAAATCGCTTTTTAGCATGATTTATACTATAACGGCTTAATTTCATTGGAATTTATTCACGACCTTATGAACTGTATTTTTCTAAGAATAAGATAAGGTAAACAGCGTGCTTAGACGAAATTAGTAGTAATTTATAAGAAAAAATACTTCTTCAAATACCAATAAGAATAACAGACAGTGCAACACAAAGTTTAACTATTCGATAGCAAGAAATTAATGGATTTGGAAAGACGGATATTAATCAAAGTATGGAACAAAAAACATAACACAAACACTTCGTTGATATTATACATAACATAAACAGCCTATATACGTCCCATTGCTGGCACAAGACCAAGGACACGTCCCATTTCCCTCAATCAACCG
Organism: Pectinophora gossypiella; assembly: GCF_024362695.1. Taxonomy (NCBI): domain Eukaryota; kingdom Metazoa; phylum Arthropoda; class Insecta; order Lepidoptera; family Gelechiidae; genus Pectinophora; species Pectinophora gossypiella. The sequence continues at coordinate 9,318,846 of NC_065413.1, read as the reverse complement.
GAGGGGGTATGCAGCATACTCCACCACGCTGCACCGCTGCGGATTGGTGGAGGTGTTTTTACGGCTAATAGCCGGGAGCAACGGCTTAACGTGCCCTCCGAAGCACGGAATCATCTTACTTTTTCGGACAATCAGGTGATTCAAGCCTGAAAAGTCCTTACCAAACAAAGGACAGTCTCACGAAGTGATTTCGATAATGTCCCCATCGGGACCTCCAGATCGTGAGCCTAACGCTCTAACCACTAGACCACGGAGGCTGTGTGAGTTAATATTATACTTTACTTTTATTTGTCTCCCTATTTATAATCTTAGGTTAACAGAATATTAAATCTATTCCATGCAACCCGTGATAGTCTTGTACAGAGAACGTGCGAACGCGCTTACGTACGTGACGGGTTCGAATCTCAACTCGGGGTCAAAATCACTGAATTCGACTTTATAACTTTGAATTCATGTTTGGATCGTAGATAATTGATATCACGTGGTTTCCAAGATTTATGCCTGGTTAATGGCAATAGGTTCGCTCCTTTATTACATGGAACTTAGACGTAGCTGGCGAGAAGTAGGTGTACGGTCACGAGCATTAATATGTATACACTTTGGTACCATGTCACATTAACTTTTTTGACAAATTGAACTGTAAGTCTCACTAAAAGTCAAATATGTTAGTGCGACAGAGTCCTAAAGTGGATACATCATATTGCTCATGACTGTACACAGGGTGTTAGTGACATCGTAACGAAAACTTTGAGGAATAGTTCACACTATGATTCTGAGTTGATATCAAGTTGACTTTTCCGTCGCAAAAGTATGGAACTGAAAATAATTTAAAAATACACTAAAATATTCATGAATTTTTACCACAAGAAAATCCACTTGATATCAACTCAGAATCATCCTCCTCAGTATTCGTTACGATTTTACTAATATCCTGTATTGTATACTTTACACCTCTGTCTACCCCCTCCGGAATACAGGCGCGACGTTATGTTAGGTTATGCGAGCTATAAATAGTGTTTTCTGTTATATTATGTTGTAAAAGCAATGGACGCGTAGGACTTTGTCAATTATATATATAACGTTATAACAACGTATCTATTTTTAATGTAGTTCTGTTCTGCTCTTAATTCCACAATCCACGAGAATTTCTCTAGAAACGTAAAAAAAAACAAATTCTCATCCTTTAAAGTTGGAATTAACTCCTCAGGCATAGCAGTAACAGGTCTGGAGGAAGGACATTCCTTTTTTCTCAGCAAACATAACTGTCGGTATAATGCGATAATAATAATCAGCTCGGATGACGCCTACACGGTCCGCGGTGACAGCTTTCTGCATCAATTCATTTTGTTTCCAAGGGGATCCTTTGTAAAATACTTTTTCAATGTCTAGGGGTGCGTTTATGGAACAGGCACGTGTAGAAAATAGGGTTGTGTTACTTCATACACAACTTGTATAACATAATGTAACAGTACGTGCGTGTTTATCCAATCTTATCTAATTATTTAAAGCACTGTCTCCTCGTTATAATTTGTTACGACAGTAAAGGTCATTTAAATTATTCACGACCTCTCAGATGATACCTGAATGTATTGTGCCGTAATACGAGTACCTACTTAATTCATAAACTTCGCCGCTGTCTTAATAAAACATTTGAATTTCAATCTGTGCTTAAAACAAAACCGCTAATAGAATTAGTATAAGAAACAAACAAGTATTAAAATAATCCACAACGCTGCGCGGGACGATGACGTCACAATTTCCTTCCACTACTGTATGGCCAGCCAAGTGGAAAAACGCCTTATAGAATGACGTATTATTTTTATAAAAAAGCTGCGTGATTTTCTTTAAAACTGAACATGGTAAAGAATAAACAAAGGGCGCTTAAAGACGGGAAGTTGTACCCTAATGGCTTTTATTGATTAAAACGATTAAGACACCAGATTCCGTTCCTGTTAAGAAAACATGACACGAATATATAAAACATTATATAAATATATATAACATTTTTGACATGAAAACACGAGATTCCAATACAGGCCTAAACCAATGATTGTCGAATTTGTTTTCAATTTCATGTTTGGATCGTAAATTTTTATCACGTGGTCAGCGGTGAAGGAATTCAACTAAGGCCCATACAATATATACCTTAACCTAGACATACATATAATTAACCAGGCGTAAATCCTGGAAACCATGACATCTATTATCAGAGTATACTACAATCGAATAAAATGAATCAATGAATTGTGGAAAATGTTTTCTTCTTAGCTTTATTATAATAACCCCGTGATCTTGGTCTTTTTGTTCGTTTAGAATCACCAAGACATAAGCCAGTAGCAGACATAAGCGATATAAATAACCGGTATTATGTGGATGTTCGCTTTCTTAATGAGCTGTCTGGAGTGTGAATATTCGCGGCAAACGTACCTTTCTCAGTTGAATCATTTATAAAGCTTCTGCTCCATGAAAGAAGATATTTTCCAAATAGGTATCATCGTCAGTACAGCATAGCCTCAAAATACCTGAATTTGTTTTCGGATTTAGGTATGAATATAATGCATTGGACTGGAAGGTTACGGACAAATGTGGAGCGAGCGAATTCTTCTTATATTCCCGAATCATCATCATCTCCCTATTATCCCGTTTTTCACAGGGTTCGCTTACCTAACCTGAAAATTTGACAGGTCCAGTATTTCCTAGAAGCAACTGCCTGACTGAGATTTCAAACCGCAAAGGGATAACCAGCCTAATACAGGTTAGGTCACATACCTCCGAAAATGCATTTCTTGGGAATGTGGGTTTCCTCACGTTGTTTTCCTTCACCGCTGAGCACGTGATACACATTTATGACAAACATGAATTCGTAAACAAAATTCGACAATCATTGGTCTGTGCTGGATTTGAACCGGCGACCTCAAAATGAGAGTCTACCAACTGGGCTACCAAGGCTCCTCTCGCTTATGCCCCCGCCCGCCCACATGGGCTTATATTCCTGAATATGTTGTAAAAACCGAGTGAGATGTAATAGGGGTGATCATCTATCATGATACGGTTTATCATATTATCCATCTTAGGACTTCGTACTTCGTTCAAAACTGGCTAGTAATTGTCTTCTGATTGCCCACCTTAACGTTCGTGTTATTGTGTAAGTATGTGAATGTATGTATGGTACACAGATGAAGGTATGGTGACAAGCCCTAGATGCTTAATATTCCACTTTGTCACTAGGTGATTAGTGTGTTCATTGGAGTAGCTCAAAGGCGTTTGGAGCCCCCACTTCTGTACGTCTTTGTGTGTCTTTGGAACTACGGCACAGGAAATTCTAGTGTGCTGTGCGCCATCTTATGTCGATTCATTGTGTATAAAGTTTTGAGCGTGAAGTCTATATATGGTCGTAAGGCCCAGATGCCTTTTAAAATCCAAATCCCATTGTTTAACTATTGTGTCTGGAAATCCGGGCCTTACGAAGATATACATGCAAAATTACAGAAATGTTTTAAAATCTATGTTTTCAGTTTTTATGCAAAACATTTTTTTATAATAAGTAACTTGTGTACAATAATACAATATTGCACTTAAGAACATAAATGATGAATACGTAGTTGCTCAACTCTGGCGCGACACAGCATTACGTAGTGAGAACTCCAATGAAACTTCCCTCACACTTCACACTCACTTGACTTAACACCTTACTATTTAAGCCGAGTGAGCCGCCCCTATATTGAGCTTGTCAAGGACTACTTATCTCTAGGCTACCCTTGGCACTATGAGCGCTCGTAACGATGTTAGATAAACACTTTATTACGGACACCTAGACGAAATTTTATCTCACAAAATTTATATGGCAAGAAACGCCCCATCAATCAATATGAACGCTATTCAAGTTCCGTTGTAAAAAATGGCACGAGACGGTCGTAGTACAAAAGTGCTACGAAAGATATGTAGGCGTGCTATCGCGTAGCATTTGCTACAAATGCTACGCCATGCAAATGTAATATATTAAATTATGAAAAATTTTATAAAATTAACTTTTGTACCGGTTTTTGAATGAATTTGTCACTGAAATAACAAAAGTGGATAAAAATGTGCATATAAATTATTGAAGTATCAAATATATTTTTATAATAGGTATTTCATTATGATCTACTTCGCACTCAAATTCAAATTCAAACTTCTGCCGAATACTTTGATTGCTTAAAGTTAGTATAATTTCAGCATAAGTTAAATTGATAATGGAATAGCTCTTAAACAATTCAATTAAGTACGTAAACAAATAAACAAGTACAAATTGATATTAAATTTGAAAAAAAGACTTCATTATCATCTTCCACGTGTTATCCCATTTCTTAAACTTGCCCAATACAGTTTTGGTCACTACCTGCGAACCGTATTTCTCGGAAATGTAAGTTACCTGACGATGTTTTCCTTCACCGTTGAGCACGTGACATTAATTTATGATTACGATCAAAACATGAATTTGGCCGTGCTCGATTCGAACCAGGGTCCTCATAGTGAGAGTTAAGCGTTCTTCGTACTGGCGTACCATGGGTTTATTGAAAAATAAATGAATAAATAAGAAGTAAGTATAGAAGAAGTGTAGAAGTATGGTGTGGTGTAGTGTGTACTTATAGTTTGTACCCGCAATCTTTCAATTTTCACATTTTTCCTCACCTTATGAAGAAATCGCTTTAAGCGATAAGGCCGCCATTTGCCATGTACTTAGTTAGGAGTCTTTTTGTAATTCAGAAATCAGAATCATTTATTCAACGTAATTATCATGGATAAACTTGTTGAAGGTCAATGTAACATTTTTGAATTTACGTCATTTTGCAAGGTGTTATTATGGCTGAGGAGAAGAAATGACAAGAAACTGCAACAGCAACACATCTTTTAAATCAATGAGGGTACATTACAAGTTATTTAATAACTAAAGGAACACATTCAATACCAGACATTTTATCATTTAGGTAATCATTAATCTTATAATAAGCTTTATAATTATTTCTTTTTATTTTGGTGCAATAAAGTGTACCTATTTGTATTGTATTTGTAAGTATTTGCAGTTTATGTTTGAGTGACTCACCAGAGATGATCATGTCCCCGCGGTCGGTGGTCCAGTAGTTGATGGAGGAGGGGTACGCCTCCGTGTGGCACTCCAACGTCACGTCCTGCCCGATGTACGCGCCCTCCAGCTGGTTGGGGATGGACAGCATCGGGGGAACTGCACCAACAAGGAATCATTATCTTCCTAGCATTATTCCGTTTTTAACTCTCCGCTTAACTAACCAGATTTGATGGGTTTTTTACAGAAGCGACTGCCTGTCTGACCTTCCAACCCGCGAAGGGAAAATCAGTCCAATACAGGTTAGGTTACATCGAAAATGCATTTCTCGGGAATGTGGGTTTCCTCACGATGTTTTCCTTCACCGCTGAGCACGTGATAATTATTTATGATTCAAACATGAATTCGAAAACAAGACAAAAGAGAGTAATTTGTTTCGGATATTCACCTCACAACAAATTGCAGCCACTTTTGGTTTCGGCCTTCCTCGAATACTGTACTTATTAAAGAATGCAGAAATCATTCCAACAGAAAAAGTCGATTGTCCGTTCATTGGTTGGATTTTTATCACCACCTTATTAGGGTTCAAACTCGGATCTTTTAATTATAATAATATGAAATAATAGGTAAGTTTTAAAATTATCGATTTAGATTGCTTAATATAATATATAGAAAAAAAAAAACTCTTTTTTCCACGTAATTCTCGTTGTTGTGAACCAGGTTTGAAGTCAACTTTGGTAAAAAGTTTTCAAAATAAAACTGACTATCATCTTCATCAGCCGTACGACGCCCACTGCTGGGCATAGGCCTCCCCCAAGGATCTCCACTGACTATATCTTTATTAAAATTCAATTCAATTTAATGTTATATGTAAGTAATTTAGATATATTTTTTTTAATTGTGAATTAATTCTTGAACCGAAATTTGGTTCAAAAGGTGTGTTTACTGCCGTTTATAATGAATGTTGTGCGTTTTAATATGCTTACAGATTTATACTCATTACATTAATGTGTTTCGCTGTAAGTATTCTATAAATAAGAGTAAATAAGTAACTTTAGAGCTTTTCAAAAATGCTTTTCGCTTTTGATCAGAACAAATGAAATGGGATTGACATAATTATTATATTTTATTTCATTATATTCAAGGAGCTGGTAAGTCTAGATGGGTACAAAATTTCCAGTGGTCTTACCAGTAAGTCTACTGGGAAGGAAATTCCCAGTAGTTCAACTATTGGGCCTACTCGGTAAGACTACTGCGAATAGAGGGAGCTTACAGCTTTGGGGCCAATCCGCACTGGGCCCGCGTGATGGTTTAAGGCCCGATGTCCCTATCCATCCATAGGGATGGCCCGTGCCCCAGCCCCAGGGACGTTTATGGGTTGATGATGATGATGACAGCTTTATTTACAAATGAATAAATAAAGTAGATAATGGAAGCGGAAGAGGATATTAAGCTTAAGAAATATGTTCATGTAGCTAATGTCATTCCGAAACAGTTTCGTTGTCGAACAATATTATACTTTAAGGCCCTCTCAGGTAAATCCTTATGTTGATACCTCATTGTTTTTTTAATAATATAGGCTCGCGTTTGACCATAATATATCTCCCTTGATGATAAGTAACGATGTGGTCTAGGGTGGATCACGCTTACTTAGCAAATGCCATCATTCATTAATTTTCATTCTAGCCTTGAAGAATATAACAAGTTGGAAAAACAGACGACGGCAGACAGTTCTAATGCTTCGCTGTTTGCATGAAAAAGGAAGAGGCGAAACCTTTAGTGCGGATTGGTGGTAAGTATATCCACAATATAAGGATGAAATGCCCGCCGACGTTCTATCCGTAGATGGAATGGAGTGGGTGATTGCAAGCTAGAAAAGTCTGTTAGTTGGATGATACTGTAAGCGTTTGTAAGGAATGCTCGGGAGAGTGCCGTGGGCGAAGGTAGGCCTTTACTTACCAGTGGGTGGATACTGATTAAACTAATTCAACTACTTCTAGCTTGTGCCTTTTTGATATTTTCTTCAGATTGTTCACTATTATATCAAATATTGTTACGCTAACTCGCGTACAATATAAACGTATTCTTAATTGGCAGAGAACAGCAATAAATGTCAGTGGGAACACGTAACCCCACGTTGTTAATCACAAAGTTTTCATGAACATCCATTTCAATGAGAATAAACAAGCCTGAGTCTAACTCTGAAGCGCAGTCGTAAAGAGGAACCTGCTTTACAACGTTCCCGAGACATTATCATAATGATTTGTCTTCAGCATAATGAAAACTGGCAATGAATTCACAACGAAGCTTCTTTGGTTAATCGAGTGAAAGTTACGTGAACATTTTCACGTATCTCATAAGAAATGGAAATGAGGGTTCTTCAGGAACTACCTATTACTTTTCCAGGCACATTAAGCACCGACTAGAAGTACAGTAAACTTGCACTAGTTATTTGTCTTGAAAATAATTTATAGGTCTGTAATAGAGGGACCCTCCTGTCAGTCAAGTCGTACGAAGACCCTGGTGCCCGGACCTGGTATTCTAATTGTGGCGTAGTTTACGGACGGCACAGCGGCTGTAAGGCGCTGAGATACGGAATGTGAATGAAGGGGAAGAAAACCGTCTCATTGGGTTTCGGGGTGAGGGGCGCGAGCGGCGGGCGGGGCGGGAACAGATAGTATCGCCATTATCGCGTCCGTGCCGTATTCACGTCAGCATAATGCTCTAATTGGGCGCAATTACGGCAGATCCGGCGGAAGGCGCCGTCAGGTAGAGACGCCGTGTCCTCGTAAATACTCGTTAACGACTCCGCCCGAGAAAAATAATATTTCTGAACGCTGACTCCCGACGAAAGAAAACGACGTACAAACGCTCACGTACTTACGGCGAATTCGGGCCAAGTTAACGGACCGGGAGAAATGTTCCGCAGTTTTTCTCTAGTTGCGAAAGTGATATTGGTATAATTTGCGAGGCGTGTAACTTGCGGGCTCGTATAATGGTCTGTGAATGTTAATTCATATTCCGGACGTCATAAAAGTTTATGTGGGAACTTGCCACCTGTAAATGTCAAGTCAGCTATCAATTAAAATAATACCAATTTCCAAGGTCTCGCGTGCGGTGTGAAAGCGGCCAAGTTATGGCGAAGTTTCTAACATTATATGAAAGCCAATTTTGCATGTTCCGCCCCGATACGTATTTCATGCTACATCATGCAATAATTCAAAGGAAATCATTGCCGATCTGCGATATTTATAGATATTTATAGGTTAGCTTGTTCGTAGGGATCTACGACAAGCTATTGTGTGCCTCTTGGTTTGCATAGTAACAGTGAGGAATTTATAGATTCTGACTGTACTTATTTAATATTCACATGTGTTACCTTTAAAACTGGCGGCGAATTTTTTCCGTGTTTCAAAAGTTTTCATTGCTGTATTTAGTAAAATTGAATAATAGTCCAAACAAAGTTTACTTACTAAAACTTTGTAGTTTGTAACTTTGGATAAATTAAATGATGTTTAGATTCATATATAATGTTATAATATAATGGAAGACTGTTATAAGCCTCTTACTCCATATAATATGATCCGTACACGTGGAACAGAACAATTAACAAGGAAACTTAATCCTTCGTGAAGAAATATACCTATTATTGCTGATTTATATGTGGTAACTATCAACAAGGTAAAAAATATAATGTTTATAATAACACATACCTATATTATTTTTCTGCTCTCGTATGGATTGCGAGGTCAATGCCCGACCTCGCCAACTAGTTTAGAGTTATTACTGATACAGTTCTCATATCTAAATAGTAATCGGAAACAATGATTACAAAATTTTATTTAAATTGTAAACGCATGAGCCGAGTTGGTAGAACGCTTGTCTCTTATTCTGAGGTCACAGGTTAGAACCAGATCCAGCACACCAATATTTGTCGATGATTAAACCAATGATTGTCGAATTTGTTTTTGAATTCGTGTTTGGATCATAAATGATTACGTGCTCAGCAGTGAAGGAAAACATCGTGAGAAAACCCACATTCCCGAGAAATGCATTTTCGGAGGTATGTGACCTAACCTGTATTGGGTTGGTTTTCCCTTAGCGGGTTGGAAGGTCAGACAGGCAGTCGCTTCTGTAAAAAAACCTGACCTGTGTAATCTTCAGGTTAGGTAAGCGGACACTGTGAAAAACGGGATAATGCATATGTAGGTCGAGGGGAATCGTGTGCCCAGCAGTGGGACATCCATAGGCTGTTTATTTTGTTTTTTTATTCATTAATTTGTACATTTATTGTAACAAAATATTAGTGCAAATATTATTCATTTAACGTCGTCAAATCCCGAAAGAGTTGGTTCCGATATCATATATACAACACGTATTAACGTTATTGTATTGTGCCCATACAACGAGAGTGAGTGTCCGCCCGATGTAGACCGCTTGGTTTTATAATGACACTTCCAAGAAGGTACAACAGAAGCAGCAATATATACCAATATTATATGTAAGTATGCAAGTCTTTCCTGTTCCAAATGTGTAATTATTTATTCAATTACTTGACATTCGAATGAGTTCAACAGTATTTTTAGGCAAGTACTTACATTGCACCATTAGTACGACCCGCTTGCTGATTGAAGGTGGAACTCCGTTGGACGCGATGCAGAGGTAAGCGCCCATATGTAGTCGAGACACCTTTGATATCGTCAAGTTTTCTCCATCCACAACATTTACTGCATAAAACGGAATAGTTTATTTATTAACAGGTTTATTCATTATTATATAAAACATTAAGCAGATAATCCTTATCGGGATAGGTTAAGTCTAAGACGCTTGAAGGCAACATTAAAGGTCCTATCTCACTAGGACGTCAGCAAAATAGATGCAGTTGTATAAACGCAACCTCATGCGTCACCTGGTGACTTTTGTTGGTTGCGCAACCAATGGTGTCTTAGTGATATATGGCCCTAAGACATGATTTCATTATATTACTATAATAGGTACATATATGATAGATGCATCAACTTTTTAAAATGTCGGGATTCGCGGTGTGAGCTGTGCTGTCCCCGTCGAAGCATACCTAAAGCAAAGAATAAGGAATACTACGTGTAGAACGGCAACTCTCCGCTCCCAACCAGCTGCTGAGTTAGGTTTACCTTATCCCTCTCGGTCTTACTTTAGTCTTCAATCATATGGGCATCAGACGTCACACACACAAGCGCGTGTACGATAACGTCAATGTGTATTGTCTGTGTAAATTGAGGTGTTTTGTATGAAGTGTCCGGGATGCGCCTAAAGCAAAAAAATGTCTACAAAACATAAAGTACTTATGATTGATTTCGAAAGATTTAAAATACTACTATCGTTTTATATGCAGCATTTTTCCAACTTTTTAAATATTTTAAATTAGAAACAACAATCCACTCGCGTGTTCAATCATAACGCATTGTTTCATCGGAAAAATAGTGAGTTAATAAGGCTTCGTTCACAGTAAACGGTCAAATGCCGTGAAACTTTTATATGTAACAGTTGTTAAACCATTCGCAGAGAGATTGTGTTGTCGTGTCGACGCGTTTAAAACTGTGAACATTGACGACAGCTATCAAGCGATAAACCTGTGCGGCAGTGCCATGTAGCTGCATGGTTTATTCACAAGTTGATGTGGATCGCAACTATAACATGTAAATTCATTAAGCCAAGTATTTAAATCCCACGGGTCATTTGCTTTTTGAATACGACCGAAACGATGCTCAATAGGAATCAATTACGTTTGAAAATGAACACGTCAATCACTGTAATTCCAAACACTGGATGTATGGAGGCCATACAATCTGTTCATAGTAAAAAACGCCCATGACAGCTGAACAAACTAAGCTACTAACTCCAGCTTCTATTGTACCTAGATCGGATAGTTCAATATTTCTGCTTTTCAATTATAGTTCGCTTTGGTTGTAGTTGTTGTGTGAAACAATCGGTTCAAGCAGCAGTTTGGTTTGCGGAAAGGTCGCTCTCAAACTATTGATTTCAACTTTCGCTCAAACTCGATTGAAATCTCGTTTCCCTTTTCCAGAATAACAATTGCGGGATCGAGAGGGAGTGACGATTTCTGGGGATTTCGATTATACAATCGATAAACCGTGGTAATAATGCTCGCCGTGGAGTGGCAGGGTAGCTACGCCCAGCTCCATTACGTGATCTCGGTGCCTGTACTTTCGCGCTCCACAGATTTTCCTTTTATTTCATCTGTTTTGTTTCTTTGCTCCGACATAATGACCGCTTCGGAGCGAATGTTTTGACCGGATATTTATTAGAGAAAATCTGTATTACGAGAGCGCCTCGATTGTACTCATTGTTTCCTTTTTGCGAGAGAATAACTGTTGTACGTGTGGAGTAGGCAGGTACCTACTACATAAAGAACATGAAATAAAAATGTGATTACAAGTGCGCAGTCGACATTCAGAATGAAGGTTTTGTCTTTGTCATTGTTTACCTACTCGTACGTTTCGTACTCTGTGAGAATTTCATTCGCTCCTTTTGCATTCTGCTTCTAAATACCCTACTTGGTTATGAGGTCTTATTCCTTTTATTGAGTTTACGTGTTTTATGAAAATAATTCCCAATTAGTTTTGAAAGAATACTTTTTGTTTTTCGAATAAATAAACGATATTTTTTTTAAGGAATCTGTGTAAGTACCCTTGTTATTTAACTTGACATTTGGTCGAGCAACATGGGCCTCTAAGGTCATGTATACTCCTGGTTTACGCTGGATGAAAGTGTAATGTGTCTAGGCTGCATTTACTAATTGTAATAATAATGTATTTCAACTTTTATGTATTTTATGTTCAGCGCCCTTTCTCGCTATCGAAGTAAATGCCACATATACAGGTGTTAGTGACATCGTAACGAGTACTAAGGGGGATGATTCAGACCATGATTCTGGGTTAATATTAAGTAGAATTTTCCGTAGCAAAATTCCATTTTTTTTTGTTTTAGATATATTTAATTATTTTTAATTCTATACTTTTACGATGGAAAATTCTACTTGATATTAACTCAGAACAATGAGCTGAATCATCCCTCTCAGTTTTCGTTACGATGATGCCACTAACACCCCGAACAAGTACATACGGTAGCCATACAAGTGGGTATGGGTGTTAATGACACCGTAACGAATACTGAGGGGGACGATTTAAACCATGATTCTGAGTTGATATCAAGTGGAATTTCTTGTCGGAAAATTCCACCTCAATGGTCTCAATCTCTTAAAACTACATCAAAAGCGTGGACGGGGTGTTATGCAACAGGGGAGTTACGTCCTTCCGTCGCCACATGACGTAAGGCTCGGGATACACCGTGCCTCGTCACACCATAGTCACGTTGGTGCCCTTGCGGACCCATGCCGCTTGACGTCACAAGAATAATATTTAAAACTAAAATAAAGTATATCGTACCTTGTTCTCCATTACAGTTGAACTCCTGTCCGTCCTCCCTTCGCCACATGACGTAAGGCTCGGGGTACCCTGTGGCTCGACACACCATCGTCACATTGGTGCCCTCGCGGACCACCATGTCCGTTGACGTCATATTGTCGATTATCACCGGGGGCACTGTTGACACACCACAAAACAAAAAAATGCGTATAATACGTATTTTCAGGAACATAACATAGCATCACGCCTGTATCCCTGACGGGAACGGGGGGAGGGGAGGGGGTAGGGGTACACTCGCTGCTCGCCATCTATGTTGTGAGGTGGATTACCAACATCATCAACCCTGGTGTCAGGGTTACTATTGAGCTGCCAAAGGTCCCTAACATGGCTCATGTAACAACTGCTAACTTACATCAGTATGTAGTAACCGGGACCAGCGGCTTAACGTGCCTTCCGAAGCGCTGATCATTTTACTTTCGGACAATCAGGTGATCAGCTTGTAATGTCCTAACCAAACTTGGGATCACAAAGTGGTTTTTGTGATATGTCCCCACCGGGATTTGAACCCGGGACATCCGAATCGTGAGCTCGACGCTCAAACCACTGGACCACAGAGGCCGTAGTATGTTCTTGATACCAGTATTTACAGTCCAAGGTGTTGTGCACTGACCCATATTAAAGACCTAAGTTCATTCTTGTGTGGAATCCGCTGATGTAAAACTAGCATTAGGTAATATTAACCTTAGAAAACGATCAGGTATATTATACAGGGTGTTAGTGACATCGTAACGAATACTCAGGGGGATAATTCAGACCATGAATCGGGTTAACATCAAGTGAAATTTCCTGTCAAAAAATCGTGAAATGTTTGTGTTTCTTTATAATTATTTTCCTATCCTCACTTTTGCGACGGAAAATTCCATTTGATATCAACTCTGAATCATCGTCTGAATCATCCCTCAAAATTTTCGTTACGATGTCACTGACCCACTGACTGACTGACTCACTCACTCTCTGACATAATTATATTGTTCTCCCAGAAAAAGTTTTAAATTATGTTACTGTTTAAAATGCATATTTCCGACTGAGGTCAGTTTAAAAATAAGTATTCGTTTTCTAAAATGTTCCGATTGGGAATAAAAACAAACTGGGACTTTTCACAATCGGTCGGTGTTTGACCTCACAACCCACACGAGAGGAGACGGAGCAAGAAATGAAATGAAATGAAAAAAATAAATAAATGTGGTATACAGATGGAAATATTACTTTTAGCGATCAACGCAATTAGTCATATTGTGACAAACAATAATATTTAGATAACACAAACACAAGATCATTAAAATGTGAATGTACCTCTTCTACGAATTTGTATCTTACATATTCTGTCGGGAGAGTGCCCTAGCGCTCACAACATGTCTATTATCATTTATAAATCTTATCTTATCGTATCTAGCCTAAAGTGTCCCATTGCTGGGTAAAGGCCACCCTCCATTTCTTCCAGGATTCTCTCTCCAGTGCTTCCTCTGGCCAGCCTTCCAGTAAAGCATCCAAGTAGTCGCGCCATCTCCGCCTCGGTCTGCCACGCCTGCGTCTGTCTCCCATCGGATACCATTCTGTGGTGATCTACAAATAAATCATCTAAAAAAGTACTAATATTTACAGGTAATACTGACCTACGACCTGCAGGTACCCCTTCCTGGAGTGCATGGGGTCAGTGTTGACCTGGCACATGTACCAGCCGCGGTCCACCTCCTGCACGTTCTTGATGTGGAGGTACCAGGAGCGATGGTCGTTGTACGACAGGCTGATGCGCGGGTTCTGGGTTATTATGTTGTGGTGGATGCTCAGGATCGTCTGCGTGTCCACTCGTACCCACGCCACCTGGATTAATTACCATACAATATTAAGATGATGATTTTGACCGTAAAAAGCCGGACCTGTCTAATTTTCAGGTTGGGAAAGCGGACCCTGTGATAACGGGATAACGCTAGAGAGATTAAAATGATGAAACAAGACCGATAAGTGTCACGGATAAGCGCTATCTAGCGCATATTTTACAAGTTTGACAAAGAAAATCGTTAAAAAGATATACATAGAGAGTTGAGAGTGTCATGTATGGTAAAGCACTTTTACGGCTACTGGCACCAGGTGGACGCTTATAAGCCATTAATTAGGTAAACTATCTATGCTATGTATTTATAAAAGAGGAGGATTTAATATGACTGGTGATGGTGGTTTTTGATTACTTGTGGCTCTACCCACCCCATAAAGGATTAGGGCCGTGAGTTTATGTATGTTTGTGTATGTAAAAATTATAAAATCTGTAAGGCATTTTAAGTGTGCAGTGGATTCGATTTTCTTGGTAGTGATCATGGTAAAAGAAACCCAGATATGCTCAAAACTGACAGCTAGCATTTCAAGGTTAGCCCAGCTGACGTCATACTACCCTACGTAGCCATTTCGGAAAAAATAAATTACCCACGTCCAATGTTTTTAATTTACTTTACAAGGAAATCTTGTACTTTTAGTAAAATATTTACGTACAGTTTTCATGATTTTTGTATATGTGACAAATAATAGTAATCAAATACATTAGTCAGTAATTCACTTTTCAATAATAAAATTTACGATCATGGAATGTTGGAGATACCAATTTAAAGGTAACACTTACATCATCAAGGGCTAGCAATGGCGGCATGTCATAGGATTGAGCATACCTGGTCTTCTTATACCATGGTAGTGAGAATTATTACATTAAAAGCACTAGTAAAATGACGGAATATACTAGATGATTACACTTAGAACAGAATATTAAACGCAATGTCTTTTAATTGTGAGCAGATGGAATAATAATTAGATCGTAATAGACAAAGACTAATTAAATATACAAAACTCTATTGTAACTTTGTCGCGTGCAGAACTCAAAATTATTCTGTTACATGAAATGTTTATATAAAAAGTCCTGCTTCATAGAAAATTTTTCATACGAAATAACTCTTACATATTTGTCTAGTTGTCAGAAAATAAATATCAGGCTTTAAAACTCCGCCGTGTCTCGGGGTTTCGTATAAATTTAGCTGCATTACATGGCACTCCAATTTCGCTAACTAGCCGTCCCGCATGATTAATAACCGGCGAATCGTGCATTCTGAGCAAAGTGATATTAAGTTGGCTTGTTAAAACTTTAGCCGGTGCACCACACGAATAGAGTTGCACGAAGTTGCTGCCACCGTGTGCGTTTATAGAACCACAGAAGAAGAACATCTCGCGGCGGAAGGGCCGGCGTTGAGACAGAAGTTTTTTCATGTTCCGGAGCCTTTTTTCAGTCTATTGCTAGGATGGCTTGAACGAGTCTGTAAACTTTAAGTACTACCTCAACACGTTCAAAGAACAGAACGCCTACAGGCGGTTTCCGATCTCAAGTGTCTTACACTTATCTTTATACATCTTTATACATCGATAATCGGCGTAAGGTCAATGAACTGTACAGCCACGATTACTAATATGACACTTTAACGTTTATGACAAATTAAACCGTAAGTCTCATTCAATGTCAAACATGATAGTGCGATAGGGTTCTAAAGTGGGTACATGATATTGCTCATGACTGTACTGAACATGTTAAGTTTGTGAAATTATCTTTTTGAAAACACTCGCCAATGTCGTAAAAGAATCCGCCAATCTGCATCTTATATGAAGAGGTTTTTTTCTACATTCTATATTTAAAAGTAATCCGCTAATAGAAATAAAGAAGGTGCCTTTATCTCGTGACAACGACGACAGAGGTATTGCTTGTCTATACTAGTAAGAAAGTTTAGGTATTCCTGATAATTTATGTACGTGTACATTATGTGATTAGATCGCCAACTATATTATTATTTTTGTGGATATACTTACTTACTATACGAGTCTTCGAAGTATATAGTTGGTGATTTAAAAAAGTGATATCTTTATTATTCTACTACAGAAGATATACTAGAGAGAGGGCGCTACTGAGCGTAAACAAACAGCGAGCGACAACAAAATATTGTTAAAAAATTGTTTAAAGTGTTAATTGTACAGTTATTTCGTTGAAGTTACATTTATAGTGTCACAAACTTGCTCTGAAAGTGGAGGTGTGAAGTTTCTCCTCAAATAACAGTGTAAAAAGTGAAATTATTAATGTGGTTTGTTGACTGGAATAATTTGAATATTTCTTTGAATCTGATCAAGAAACTACTATTTACATCAATATTCTTTCGATATCTATCTTATTAGACTGAGTACATTTACATTTTGACTTAGAAATAGCAAGTGTCTGATAATAACCTAAAATATTACTGAATTATAAATACCGAATATAATATTTGACTAACAGCGCCATCTGTTGTTGAGTGGAAAAATTAAAATTCAGTAACAAATAATATTTCCTGCGCACCCTAGTGTGAAATACCGGTACTTACAGTTGCAAATAACTGGACAATAGAGGGCAGTAAAATAAAGCTTGGTCAACATGTCGAACTCCGATAAAAATAAATATGAAGTATGCACTGGGTGCAAAAATCAGTTACCAAAGAAACAATTTGTTCAATGCTCGGTCTGCGCAGATAAATATGACTTGGATTGTGCAAGTATAAGCTATAAACTCTTCAGCTTGATGGAACGGAAAGATAATTGGAAATGCCAAGGGTGTCTGAAGAAAAGTAGCTCCGTACCACCAGTAATGACGGAAAGTGTGTATGAAGATGGCGATAGCAACATTACTTACCGGTCAAAAAACATACAACCACTCCCTGTCATGAACAAGCCTGCCAGCACTGCTACGAAAAATTTGATTGATGTCGGACATACAGACAATGCTATTGTCGCCGAGCTAAAACTATTCATGATGGAGCTGATTCGAAACCAAACGGAAACTTTAAATCAAACTATTTCTACACTCAATAATACTATACAAGAGCAAAATAGTCGTATTCAAGAACTGGAAGCCAAAGTCGGCCGACTAGAAAACAAGGAGAACGAAGACATCCCCATAAACATTACGGCAATTGAGAGTACTATATCACATCTTCAAGCTGAAATTTCCGAACGCGACCAAGCTCTTCTGTGTAATGATTTAGAAATAGCTGGCTGTCCAGAAACAAGAAACGAGAACTGCGTTCACCTAGTTCTTATTATCGCGAAAAAGATTGGAGTTGACCTTGATGAAAGGGACATCGTCAGCGTGGAGCGGGCTGGACCCGCTGTACCGAGACCAGCACTGCAAGATGGTACGCCTGCCCGCCCGCGGCCGCTTGCCGTGCGACTGGCGCGTCGTGCTCCAAGAGACGCTATACTGAAGGTTGCACGTGTGAAGCGCAATCTTACTACTGAAGGTCTAAATCTACCCGGTCCCGCTGTCACCTTTTATATCAATGAGCGACTTACCAAGCACAATCGCATTTTATTCCAAAAGGCAAGGAAGCTAGCGGCAGAGAATAAATTCAAATATGTATGGACGCGTGAAGGAAAAATATTTGTTCGCCAGGAGAATGGAAAAGAGCGATACCGATTGCGTACTGATTCTGACCTACAAAAGGTTTTTGGGAAGCTTGAAATTTGATCTCAAATGTTATAGTGATATTTGGTTTAGTTTCATTGAACTGTTTAACTTAACTTTCATTTCAATTTTCATTTATTTTAATTGCTTTTTTAGTATTAGTAAGAGTACTCTTGTATACACACCATCACTATACACCCTAATCACACATACATGCACACACCTATACACACCCTCATACACATCTTCATACACACTTACATATTATTACTTCAATACGTTTTCTTACGTCATTATTTACATATCAACAACCATAAATGGCTAACACTAGTAGAAAATGTTTGAGATTAGGGTTATTAAACGCACAATCATTAAACACTGGACAGGACGAGCTCGCGGTGACTATTGATAATTACAAACCTGATATACTAGCTATCAATGAGACGTGGCTCCAAGAAGGCGAAGAGAATCTCGCACCAGCTTTGCAGGGTTACCGGCTTATACAAAAGGCCCGAAAAAGGCGGGGTGGTGGTGTCGGGTTCTATGTTGCGCAGGGAATATCTACTCGTATCCTACAGCATCCACCTTCCAACCTTGAACAGCTTTGGCTCCAAGTTCAACTGCCAGGAGCTACTCTAGCATTTGGCACCGCCTATAGAACGGAAAGGGTTAGCACAGGAGACGCTTTGGACTCCCTCAGCGAATCGATAAGTTCTATGGCACGCTGCAACTATACTTGTTTTGTAGGCGATCTTAATATGGATCTTACCAAGCTAGAATCGTCGCGAGCGAAAGAACTACTTACTTTCTGCCACCAGCATAGTTTAGAACAGTTAGTTAATGAACCTACTAGAATAACTGATAAATCAGCAACGCTTATTGATGTAGTAATTACTGACAGTGCGTCACTTTGTAGAGATATTAAAGTTATACACAATAGGTCTCTGAGTGATCACGCAATGATTCTAGTAGATTTTGACATCAAAAAACCTAAATTTTTTAAACGAATCAAGTCCTTTCGATCTCTACGCACTATTAACTTGGACGAATTAACATCAGACCTTGGTTCAATCCCTTGGCAATCGATACACAGTTTAGAAGATGTTAATGAAATGGTTAACATTTTTGATTACTATACCTTAATGTTGTTTGAAAAACACGCGCCAATTAAAAATATAAAAATAAAAGATAGACCCAAACCGTGGATTACCGACCTATTAAAATTTATGATGAGTCTTCGTGATGATGCCTTAAAAAAAGCTCAAAAAACTAAAACAGATAGCTCGAAGAATTACTATCGCAGCCTTAGAAATCTCGTAACGGCAACCACAGAACGGGAAAGGAAAGCTTATTTTAATAATTTTATAAATAACAACTTAAAGAATACAAGTTTGCTATGGAAAAATATTAGGAATACCACTCTATTTGATGATCCATGTAAAATCTCGATTCCTGATAATTTAAACAATCCTGATAAAATACATGAATATTTTCTAGACTTACCGGTATGTAAACAACAAAATATAGGAAATAGTACTATGATAAAAACGCAATTTGAACACTCAGGTACATTTGAACTTAAATATACAACAGAATCAGAAGTAAGGAATATCATAAACAATATTAAAACAAAAGCAGTGGGACATGATTCGATAAACATTGACATGATTAAACTAACGCTAGATGTAACTCTTCCTACTATAACAGCTATAGTGAATAAGTCTATTGAAACTAAAATGTTCCCGTCCTCTTGGAAGCGTGCACTTGTTAAACCAATTCCAAAGAAAAACACGGTGGAAGGCTTTAAAGACCTACGCCCAATTTCAATTCTGCCTGTATTGTCTAAAGTTTTAGAGAAAGTTGTACTAGCTCAGGTTCTTAAATATCTGGATAATAGTAAAATAATACCTAAATTTCAATCTGGGTTCCGCCGTGGGCATGGCACGGAAACTGCACTTCTCCATATAACAGACGATATAACTAAAGCTTCAGATGAGGGGTTAAGTAGTATCTTGATACTCCTTGATTACTCACGTGCATTTGACTGTCTTGATCCTAAAAAGCTATTAGCCAAACTGGAATACTACGGATTTTCAATAAATACATGTCAATGGTTTGAATCTTTCCTTACAGACAGAGAGCAAATGGTAGCCACAGAGGGAAAAGATGGAGAAGTGAAGTATTCCACACTCAAGACCATACAACGTGGGGTGCCACAAGGCTCTTTATTAAGTCCGGTTCTTTTTACGATTTTTACTTCTGATCTACCTTTTAACTTAGAGACCTGTAATTATCATTTATATGCTGATGATACACAAATATATTACTCATTTGAAGGGAAAAATACACGTCAAGCTGTAACTTTGATAAACAGAGATCTTGACAACATATACACTTGGTCGCAACAAAATTCACTTGCCCTAAACCCTGACAAATCGCAAATGATAGTTCTGGGAACGAAATGTCAAATCGATAAAGTTATGGAATGCGACGAAAAAATAAAAATTAATGATATCGAAGTTAAGCAAGTTACAACTGCACGTAATTTAGGTTTGTTTTTGGATGGGGAACAAAAATATACTGACCATGTTAATAGGAAGATTCGGAACGCCTTTTATAAACTCAAAACCTTATATAAAATTAGACCATATATTAAAGAGGAGCTCCGTCTGCTTTTAACTGACCTTCTTGTACTTTCTCCTTTCAATTATTGCAGTACTGTATTTGGGCCTAGACTTAACTCTGGCTTGGAAAGAGCCATACAGCGAGTACAAAATGCTTGCATTCGCTTCTCTCTAAGTGTACCAAAAAGGGAATATATAACTCCATTCTTAAATAAAAAAGGTATTCTTAACATGAGCTCTAGAATGGAACTTCATTATGCTTGTACAGTGCAAAAAGTTATTTGGAATAAGAAACCGGAATATCTATTTGAAAAAATTACTTGGGTGAAAGACATTAATCGTAGAAACCTTCGTTCTGTCTCACAAAATCTCATTAAAACCGCAAAACACAAATCCGCACGCTACACGGGATGTTTCAAATTTAATGCAGCAAAAATCTGGAATGATCTCCCCCCTCCAATGAGGAATAAAATGAGCATAAATTGTTTTAAAACTAAATATAAATCAGCTTTACTAAAAAAACAATTAACTGCAGAAAAATTGAAACATTCCTACTGGAAAATGCTCAAGTTAAAAGATCATTTTTGATAAAATACTAACCCCATTCATTATATTACTGTTAAAATAGTTTACTTCTGACATATATATTCATTCAAACACAATCTAACCCAACAAACACGCTTAAACACGCGCACACACACACACACACACACACACTCGCACGCATACACATACACATACACACACACACTCAAGAGTACCTACTTATAATTTTAATTGATTGTCTTTTTATTGTTTCTTTTTTCTACCTAAAGCTACTGTATAATTCTATTTAATATCCTCTAGCCCTCGTTGACAATTACTTCCGCACAATATCTCAGGAAGAGGAAATGACTGAAAACCAGCGCTGGATGGCGCCATAACATGGCTCCATGGCAGCACAAGCTGAGCCATTTCCTTTTGCCCGTATTCGCAATATTCATAATTAAGTACTTAGTTTATATAGCAAATGTAAATTGTTACTGGCAATAAATTTATTTTATTCTTATTCTTATTCTTATTCTTAAAAAATACATAATCTAAAAAAAATTATAGATGTACAGTTATGAGCAATGTAATGTACCCACTTTAGGACTCTGTCGCACTAACATATTTGACATTTAGTGAGACTTACAGTTCAATTTGTCAAAAAAGTTAATGTGACATGGTACCAGTGTATACATATTAATGCTCGTGACCGTACCTAGGTCAGTGAGAGGCTGCAGGATGTAGTGACAGTGATTGCCTAGTGGACTCTTTACATCCGAACCCTAGAGCATAAAAATCATAGGTCTGGGTGATTACTGCAATTGATTTACTTACACACACACTCAGACACGCATACACACACATATATACACCCCCCCCACACACACTCATTAGTACTGTAATTGGTAACGAATTTATTTTCTTATTATTTTTTCTTTTTTGCTGAGTTGGAACCGAAAATACCAGTTGAAATATAATAAACATTGTAAAACTATTAGGAGACCCCAATTATTGTAATTTTGTTTATCTGGGTTAAGCAATAAATATGTTTAATTCTCAATAACATTGGTCCACGTTTCACGTTTCGTTCGTACTAGTTGTCACTAATAAAGGTAACGATACAATGTAATACGTCCACGGATGACAAGCATTTTAGTCTCATATTTTTGTCGTTGTAAAATAGAGGAACATTCGCTATCACGCAAAGAGACGGGTCTATCGAAATTGGATTTTCACTGGTAAAAAACGCTCTCCAAATTGAATATACGACAGTTTTTTAATCGAATCATATTTGTTTTTTATTATATTTTTGTTGTATTGATTGAATTCTCAAATTTTAATGTAAACTCGAATAATTAAATTCACATATAAAATTTTCATTCCAGGCGTCTATAAAGTGTGTCGAAATTATGACTAATTAAGTTTCAGAGTAATGGTCTTTTTATAGCTCATTTGGATGGGAATATTTTGCAACGCTTTAAGTTTTAAAGGCGTCTGGCGTTTCTAGTCTGACATACACGTAAAACAAAATTAGTAGTTTATAACCTCCCACTGTGGAATTATAACCTGGGTCGAATGAAACGTACTCTTTCATGTTATGCTACTTAAGTAGAGAATTGGGAATTGCTGATTGATGCTAGAATTCCAAATTCTAGTTATACATATATACATACATAACGCCTATTTCCCACCGGGGTAAGCAGAGACTATAGAATTCCATTTGCTTCGATCCTGACACACTTCTCTTGCTTCGTCTACATTCACCAATCGTTTCATACACGTACATGTGAAGGAATCCACATTCATTAATCGCTTCATACACGTACGCCGGTTCAGAGTAGATCGCACTAAACCTTTTCTAAGGACATGTCCAATTTGGTCAATGTAAGTCCTTCTAGGTCTTTCTCTGCCAGCCTTACCATCAACTTTCGCTTTATACACCGCTTTCGCAATTCTATTATCCTTCATCCGCTCTATGTGTCCAAACCAACCTAACATTCCCGTCTCCATCTTAGTCACTATATCGTCTTTTACATCACATCTCTGTCTTATCAAACTGTGTTATCACTTAGTTATCAATCTATCACTCAACACCGCAGATGCTACGCAAAGATTCTAGTAATAATTTACTCATTTACTTTTTTCAGCTGCAAAAATTGAGCTTTCATTTAATAACTTTATTACAAGGTAAAACACGAACAATATTAAGTACCTAACAGTGCAGCTAATAGTTTAAGCTTGCAGATAGAATTAACATAGTTTGATTTAGAAATAGAATCAACCTAAATTAATTGATTCTATTCCAGATATCTGGTTTAGGAAATACCTTGAGGTGGGTTTGTGGTTATAGATTTGAATTCCGTGCTTCGGAAGACACGTTAAGCCGTTGGTCCCGGTTACTACTTACTGATGTAAGTACGTAGTCGTTACTTGAGTCACGTTGGGGCCTTTGGCGGCTCAATAATAACCCGGACACCAGGCTTGATGAGGTTGGTCATCCACCTCACAACCCACACTATAGAAGATTCGAATTTTCCTTGTATAATATACTTGAAAGTAGAACAGACATCTCCATGAAGAAATAGAAATGAATCGTATTCAGAGACTAAATCGGTGAAATAGAACATAATAATAATAACTCACAGTCCATTATCATTAGTGTAGCCTGCAGCAACAACTTTGTTGCTCATGTTCTAAATATGAGTACTTAAGTGATGAACCGTAAACTGATAACTGACACACTAATGAATAATGTATGTATGTTCGACACCAAGTAGACTAACACAATCCGAAAAACACATGTTATAAAAAGATGCCGTGTTAGTGAACTACAACTCTTAATAATGTCGATCCATATCGGGCCCATTTCGAAATACTTAAATAACCCTGAAAGTCAATGTGTGTGGATTAATTAGCATGTTGTCCTAACTTTATTACAGGGTGAGGAACAGGGGCTTAGTCAAGTTGCAGACGATTATGACAATTAACAGTGACAGTATCATTGAAGCAAAAAATGATCCTGCATGGATCATATGTCTACGTCACACAATGCAGCTCGGCTATGCCACCCGGGAACCAGTGTCGGGGGCACTCGTTCACTATGTGAGATAGTGTTTGATTCAGGTGACCGCATAAAATGTCAGTGACGTCATCTCCATCTAGCATTATTCCGTTTTTCACAGGATCCGCTTACCTAACCTGACGGTTTGACAGGTCCGGTTTTTACAGAAGCGACTGCCTGTCTGACCTTCCAACCCGCGAAGGGAAAACCAGCCCAATACAGGTTAGGTCACATACCTCCGAAAATGCAAAGAAAATATTAATAAATTCATATTTATTACTGTCAATCGTTTGCAACTTGGCTAAAGGCCCAGCGCTTCCCATTTGTCAAACACTTGTCCGTCACGACAACTGAGAGACAAGTTAAATAAGGCTTATTTTCGTACCGAAAGCGCTCACTTTACTACCCATACAGTTCGTAAAGTTTAAATCCCATTTTGAGTTTACTATTTTCAGAGCTTTGCAATTAATGAGCAATATCTTCTTTTTGCTCTAAAAGGAGCAACTTCTTCAAATGGAAAGCTTATTCGTTCCTAATGGATAGAGGATTCTTTTTATTTTTGTTATGAAACGGATAGTGTCTCCGGCAATGCGCCTCGGGCTAACTAGAGAGCGATAAAATAATACAACAGTAGCGATAGACGAACTAAGGGAAAACAAAATATTGTATACACTTAAAAAAAACAAACTTTATTTTTAAATTGAGCATCTTGCTTTGGCCAGTTTTAATGGTAAAAATTCAATAGTTACTCTGACACCCTGAAACCAGAGTTTATAGGGTTGGTAATTCACCTCACAACCCACATGATAGAAGAAATTTGATTTTCATTTAAATTAATTTACCTTATATCCCCTCAAGTCTTCGACGACACAGGCTAGCAGCGCGTCACGGCCAACTGTCACTGTCACATTAGGCACCGGCTCCACGAACCGAGGGAACAGGGATTCTGAAACAAATAACACATATTTTAAATTTAATTACTTTTTGTTTAGAGCGTTGGGCTCACGATATGGAGATCCGGATTGGGACATTTGGGTCTTTTGTCTGGCAAGGACATTGCAGGCAGAATCATCTGATTGATTTGTAAGATGATTCCGTGATTCGGAAGGCACGTTAAGCCAGGCAGCCTGGAGCAGCGTGGTGGAGTATGCTCCATACCCTCTCCTTGATTGAGGGGAGGTCTGTGCCCAGCAGTGGTACTATATAGCTGTTTATGCTATGTATGCACCTACTAAAGTCAGACTTCGTTTCAAAAGTGGCTGCAACTTGTTTTAAGACAATGGGGAGACGGGCGTGTCTCATTGTAAAAAGAACAAAAAACGATCGATTAAGGCAAGGACATGAATGACATTAATATCTCATCCCTAATTAATGCCTTTGTATAATATTGAGCTACTTATATTTTTGATCTGGGTAAAGAACAGTACTATGCAGTTATTCAGCTTTTCCGGGTGGAATTTAAAGAACATTTTACATCGTAGGGTTATGATAGGTAAGATTAGTTAGAAACCGTGAGGACATCTACGCTGTGAGAGCCGTCGTCAAAGATTTATAAGCTGCGAAGATTTATAAGCTGCGCTACGAAACTATGTGATCCTTTCCACCAATACTAAGCTATGTAGCTGTGCGAGGAAGATGCGCCTCCGCAAAGTAGCTGTGTGGGCATCCTGTAGGTACTCTGCTCGGAACATAGCTAAAGTACGCATCCACAGCACGCATCCATAGCACACATCTATACGCACGCATCCTTTTATATATAAAAAAAACATATCTTAGTTGAATCCGTTTGCACCGGTGCTATGCTATGTGCACCAATGAATATGAATGGTGGATATCAAACGCATCCGTAGCATCGTAGCATAGTACATCTCTGGTGGAAAGACACCCTAAAGCCGTCACATACCAGTACTCTAGAAGCCAAGTCGGTTTTCAGCGGCTCGAGAAGTTTGGCTAGTAAACTAATCTGTCGTCCTTTAGCTTTAATTGTACTAATCTGGTGTGCAGAAAAGTAGTGTGTTGCTGTCACTGTACACGAATCTAATTAGCCTGCGCTGTATGGGTAGCGTCATATTGACGTGAAAAAAAGGTGCATTTTGACCAATACACGCAGCGTATTTTGTCTATAAAAAACAAACTTGCACGCTTGATTGGTCGAAGTTCAGGCTATCTGTCGCGACGTGCTCTGCTTATACTCTTTAAGAAAAAAAGACTATAAAATCAGCATGTTGTGCATGACTCAACAAATCGATCAAAATAAAGATTCAACTTGTCTATAGGAGCAGTGCCGTCCAAGTTTGCAAGTAGAACTTTATTGATTTGTCACCGTTCAGACAAAGTTACCCTGTCTCGATCGTTTGTACTCGATACTTATATTGTCTTTGATTTGTTTACATCTTTCTAAGTAACGTTAGCTTGTCATGAATCACGGCATTTTATTTGCTATTCGAGAGGTTGTTATTGATACTCGATTCATACGAGCATATCCAAAAATAAATATATTCTAAATCGTAGTCTTGTAATTTCATGAAGGTGTATTTTTAATACTGAGACACATATTATTTTACTTGTCCATTATTATAGGTATAATTTATAACATGACGAGTGTGGTTTGGAAAAATAAGTCTGTAAAAATAACGTTACCTATTTCCACTTGCTATTAATTATCGTATGATTTTTAATTATCGTAAGTATACTATAGGTACATCATCATCATCATCAGCCCATTAACGTCCCCGCTGCTGGGGCACGGGCCTTCCCTATGGATGGATGGGGAGATCGGGCCTTAAACTATCACGCGGGCCCAGTGCGGATTGATGGTTATTAACGACTGCTAATGCAGCCGGGACCAACGGCTTAACGTGCCATCCGAAGCACGGAGGAGCTCGAGATGAAAACTTATTTTTGTGGTCACCCATCCTATGACCGGCCTTTGCGAAAGTTGCTTAACTTCAACAATCGCAGACCGAGCGCGTTTACCGCTGCGCCATCGAGCTCCTCAATATAGGTACATACAATTAAATATTTATAACACGACCCCTAATGGGGTAAGTAGAAGTTGATAGAAGTCCTAAGACGGATTTGATTAACCATAAGGTGACGAAGGATCAACCTATCGCCCTTAACAATTGTCTGTCATGTTAGGAAGGACACAAATCTCCTGTCGACTTTTAAGTACCTCCGAGAAGACACGCAACTGAACGTATTCTATGTTTAAATATTGATAACACTATAGAAGTTTATCAAACAACACTTATTTATTTTATACAACTACTTATTCTCAAAACTTTATTCATAAAAAGTTTTCGTTACTCGTAGGTATAATAAACATTTTGTTTCGTAGTGATTATTTCTTTTAGTTAAGTATTTAAATTAGGCAATTTTACTGACATATATCGACAGACAGACAGCAAAATGTAAATAAAAATCGACTTTGTGTTATCTTGCGCTCCGAAAAAATAATATCTAATTATTTTTTGTATTTTTTTTGCGGAAGGCAAGAGGTAAACCACTGCTCTATTTGTCCCTAAAAAGTAGCATGGGGAATGCTACACCGACAAGAGCGTGGCTCTTAAATTAGTGATGATATTTTTATTTATTAAAATCAACATTTTAAAAAAACAAAAGATATACTTGGTGGATACGATGTCTGGGTCGCTATTCGAACTTAGCCAACATCTCACTCCGGCCTACTGAAGTAAGGGGCGCCCATCCCCGCGGCAAGTACGCGCCGAACAGAGAAGATGACTCTGTCCCCCCTGGGGCCGGGTTAATGGTCTTGTATGAAACCAAACCCAAAGGCGACAGGATTGCCTACAAAAAAATAATATTCTTATCTTCGGCAACGATAATAGGTGCAAAGCTTTAAAGATACATTTGCGAAGAAACAAATATCATTCACCGCAAAACAATTCATCGCGCGTATATTTTTCATTCACATTACTTTACTTCTTAACAACGTACAGGGAAAACGTTTTGACAGCGGCAAATGTAGAAATGTAAAAAACAGAGCGTGCGTCGTGGGTGAGGAACCGTCAATGCTAATGTGATACACATGTCGATATGAGCGATGCTTCGGCAACAATCTATTTAGCTAAACAACCTGAGACACGGAAAAATATCCGTGAATGATTGATGAGTCGGAACGGGAATAGAACAAATCCATCGCGCCCATCAATCTTGTAGCGCGGCGGGCCGTACGCGACGTCGTGTAATGAAAGAAGAGCTTATGCAGCACATATAAACAATCGGAAAATGTTGTTTCTAATATCCCACGAAAGATAGATGGGAGCAACGTATTTCTTTTAAACCTACATAAGGTTCAACGTAACCCCGTTAATCCTGAGGATAGGAGTTTCTCAGTCTGGTTTATTAGGCGTCATGATATATCTGTTCGTATGTATGGGATAGCTCGCTAAAGTTGAAAGATTTATTTACCTTTTCTTTTAATATTTTTTGTACGGGGCTCCCGGGGTATTGTAATGGTGTGAACCTTATTGATTGGCATCCTATATTGACAAAATTTACGTTCTGGGTGATTGCATTTTGGAGTGAATCTCTAATTCAAATCATAGTAAATAGTAGCTAGATGCAGTCTTTGGCGCAGGACAGCGACGCTACCTACTCCATTTGTCCCCCTCTCGGAGAACCTTCCACCAGGTTATGAGCTGACTAGGCTGACCTGGAAATGATTAAATAGACTCCGCACACAGGTTGGCCGAAGTAAAGATAACCTGCCCAGGTGGGGTTTTCTCAACGGATCGGACCTGAGCTGCGTGTGTGGTGTTACGCCACAGACTACGGCTCACCTGACATCTTGCCCCGCGTGCCCTGATACCTGTACGCGAGAGGAGCTGATGAATGCCACTGAAAATGCTGCCCGGGTGGCAAAATACTGGGCTGAAAAAATCTGAATGCCATCGAAACGACAAGAAGAAGATTATAGTAAAATTTTAAATTCATACTTCATGCGGTATTCACTTTTTCGTCGTAAGTACCTCTATTATGCTATAAATTTGTCCTTGCCAAGTTAGAAATGAAACCCTTCATTGACTCCACTATTCAAATAAACAGTAAATAGTTAGGTACATCAACGGAGTATGGTGTTTCTTTCTTAACATCATCCCAAGGTACTCAACTCCTTACTTCTCCTATTAACAACCGACCTCCCGCCCGCTAGAACTTATATACTTACTTTAAGAAGTAGAAAAGAAAATAACAAAGTTGCTTCAAGATTTGTCGTGTATATTAAGATAACTTGAATTACAACTTGTACTAATAACGGAATATTGCTTTAATACTTAGCTACATGGTTTAGCAATGAGATTTAAATGTTATATTGTGTAGGCATCGTGTTTTCAACAATAAATAAATAAAAATAAACAGCAGAAGGATCGAATAGGCTTAGGCAGATAAGATAAGAAAAATAAAAAAATATACAATCAACAGAATTAAAAGTACCTTCGTATTTAAATAGAAAGATACTCAAGTATTTCAAGATAAATAAAAGTGCAGAAAATATTTTTGGTATTAGCGAAACATATCGTCAAAAATATTTTAAATTCATATAAACATTTTTTGTATTTTTTTGCTGCTGGTCCTGCATACGTGGCGCATGATAGCGTTTTCTCTCGACTTTTTAAAAACGTGATGGTGGCTGTATCCTACACAATTAGGCATACTACGAACCCTTTTTATATGAAAGAGAGATACAAAATATAAAACAAAATAGCACCATGGTACCCGCTTAGTTACTAGATTAGGCATGAAAATAAAATGTACTTAAAAAAGATATAAATGGGTATATGTATGTATGTATTTATATTTATATATTTCTGTTTTATTTTTATTTATTTATTTTACTTTTATTTGTTTTTTATTTATAGAATTTATTATTTTATACAAGATGTTGCACTGTCCCGCACCAAATTGTAATAATGTTTCCTATCCACTGGTTGCCTGGAAGAAATTGCTGTTTAGCAATAAGGCCGCCAGATTGTACTGTATCTACCATCATCTGTGTTAATTTGTTTTGTATGTTGTGTGCAATAAAGTATATTTGAATTGATTTGATTTGAGATTATATGAAGA
The DNA here is from genome assembly GCF_024362695.1 of Pectinophora gossypiella. Lineage (NCBI taxonomy): Eukaryota > Metazoa > Arthropoda > Insecta > Lepidoptera > Gelechiidae > Pectinophora > Pectinophora gossypiella. The sequence continues at coordinate 9,288,542 of NC_065413.1, read as the reverse complement.
AATTGGATCTTGTCTGTTTTTTTTTCGGTAAGTTTTATTGCGTAATTGCGGACTATAGCGAGTTTCAATGGTCATACCTAGCTTTGCACCGTAACTTAGGTATTAAAAAAATGATCTTTTATTTCGAATTGCCGTTTATATGGACAAAATTACATTTACTTTAGAATAAATAGACAAATCTTTACATTGATACATATATATTGTCGCACATAAATGTTGTTGTGCTCTGCCTGGTGTGTAGAAAGGTGGTAAATAATGTGGTGACTTCGACATGACCACGTTATATTATGTTATTTAATAGGCACAAACATATCCTAGCTTCCAACTAGTCAAATCAGTTACTTTTTACTAAACGTCAAAACATGAAATTACTATGGAATTTGTATGAAAAAGCACACTTTTACGTCAATAAAAAAACGTGACAAAATGTCAAAATGTTATTACGTTTTTCTTAATTAAAATTCATAAATAAGTTTAGTAGAAAAAAGGAAATGTTTTTCGTTAGTTTTAGATCTGTCTTTATTTAGTAATCAGTAGGTATTTCATAATTTATCTTGAACCTAGTACACGATCCAATTACACGATTCTTGCAGTCGATCGTGTTATCAAACTCTACAATAAAACGTAAATATTAGTAACATACCCAGTTTTAATCAGTAAATGTTAAGTAGCTCAAATATCACTCTTATTACGGAAACCAAATATTATTACTACAAATTATAATAAGAAATATTAATACAAAAGAATACAACAAATAGTCTTTCAGTTTTCGCTTCTCTCGACAATAATCGTCTTCACTTGTTTTTCTTTTCTCGTAGTCGCAGACGGAACACCCGCCAAAACGTTTTTCTCTTAAAAAGTGACGTTACGTTCCTTTTTTGAAATTGCCAACAATCGTAGAAGAAAAAACGTGCAATTTTTGTGTACCTATTTGATAATATAATGTTACGTATGTATGTTTTACAACAAACGAAAGAACGTTCAACATAATTATTAGGGTTGTTAGGGAGCTCCGTAACCGTAACCGAAACTATCGGATATCCGATATAAAAAAACATCCGTAACTGTAACCGAATCCGAAATAAAAGTTTCGGATAATATCAGATAGGGGCGGAGTCTAATTGAGACACGTTATTTTAATCGGCTGGCCGCTGCCAGTGCCGATACACAATCCGCGCGCATTGTAACTTGTCGTTATAAATAAAACCACTTTATTACCTATTTGTATTTTACTTTTGAAATTACTTAAAAAAATAATATCCGTAACCGAAATTATCCGAAACTAACGGATAATCCGAAATAATGTATTATCCGTATCCGGTATAATAATCGTTCTTATATCCGTATCCAATCCGTATCCGAAATTTCATATACATAACATCCCTGATAATTATTATCGAAGGTTTCTGTGTAATGTGGCGTTACTTGGTATAATTATAACGTGATGCCTTCCTCAGCCAGATATTTAATCCAAGACGTAGTACTCCCTTGGGAAAGCTTAATGTTAGCGCTTAATGCCTCGGGCGGGAAACTATTTATTATAGTTTTTGTCTAGTCCAACCACTGTTATTATGCTTATCATACTGGTTTTCTTATCTACTCGTACGTTTTGGTTCCCGACAATTCTTAATATTTCTTAATTAATTCAAATGATGGCTATCTCACAGTCGTCTTTATACCTTGTATCGGAGTCATAAATTAAATAAAGTAGAGAATGGCCCCGATTCCTGCAGAAACCTCCTAATTTTATTTTAAGTTATAGCCGTAATTTTCTTATTCGCCGTAAAGGAAAGGGACGGATTATGAGGTGCTGATTCCGGTACACACCATCTAAGTTTATTTTAAGTAATACCTGTCATCTTCTTATCCGTCAAAAAGGAAAGGGACGGGTAATCGACAGGCATAAGACTTATGGAACACACCTCAATTTTAGGCAGAAATTTATAAAACCAATAAAAGGCCAATCATCATCAGCCCATTAACGTCCCCACTGCTGGGGCACGGGCCTTCCCTATGGATGGATAGAGAGATCGGGCCTTAAAGCATCACGCGGGCCCAGTGGGGATTGATGGTTAAAAACTTTTTTTTTTGTGGTCACCCATCCTATGACCGGCCATTGCGAAAGTTGCTTAACTTCGACAATCGCAGACCGAGCGCTTTTACCGCTGCGCCACCGAGCACCTCATCATCAAAAGGCCAATAACCCGGTCAAACGGTTTGCATACCACCGAGATACCTGTTTTATTAGTCCGGGTTAGTCATTCATTTTAAAATTAACAGATGTCCATAATCCCCCTCCGGACTCGTGGTCACACCAGGTTGTCACACCAGTATGACAGACAGGAATTTTATTCTTATTTGTCACACCGCTAACAATACAACAACTTTTATCACACCATTGTTAGTGCGGAGGATATCCCTATGATAAAAAATATATCGATATTTGCCATAAGGCATTATATTTGTGCAAAGAGATTAATTATGTTTAATAGCGCATTCTTTTTGTTTATTCCTATCTTCTATCACTGGCGACCTAATGGATTTTTCCATAATTACCAGATTTTTTTTATTTGATAATAAGTCATATTATCGCATTAACTACTTGGCCGGACAAATGAGGAGCGCTGAAGGCTCTAACCCGGTACAACATTTAAGACAACAGGCCTGAAGGTGCCCAACTGGGCGCGATACTCGGCTCAAGGCGTCGTCTGAGAGGAAAAATGTTTGAAAGAATTAATCGACCCTAGTGGGTCGATAGCGATAAGTTTCTGTTAAATAAAGTATAATTTCGTAAATAAAATCAATTTTAATTTATACGCCGATAAACACAGCACTACTTATAATGACAAGTCAGGAAAAAGGTGTTGTATTGTTAGCGGTGTGACAAACAAGAAAAAAAATCCTGTTTGTCATACTGGTGTGACAACCTGGTGTGACCACGAGTCCGGAGGGCTTTTTAGTCATAAGTGAATATGTTACCAATCCATATTTTTAAATGGTCTATCAAGGAACATTCAATTATAACACAGATAGCTAAATTTTATATACCTAACTATATATTTGTGGGATATAGAAATAACACGGGATATATTTTAAATGTCTGTAAAGACATTGAATCATATAATATATAAAGGAGTAATCCTTTTATTTTATACACTCCTTATATTTTACCCCAACCATTGCACCATCGACTCACCTCTCTTACTTAAAAAAAAACTGCCTTACGTCCCTTTCATTAACCATCCTCCTTTCATACCATAAACAATCAAATTCCCATTCGTTATCCTTCCATACTATTCTCACTTTCCTACATATTTGCCAAACGATAATAATATAGGTATATCGACTACCACGTTAATAACAAGTAAATAGAGGAACTAGTAGAAACCCAAACAGGAATCGAAACCAAATATTAGTACTTAATTGAATATTTACGTATAGCTTGTCAATATGTACATCAAAGCCGTACCAGGTTTCAACTAGTAATCCCTTTAATGCAAAGGGTTCTATCGCTTTAATTAACGCTAATACTAGAGTAGCGAGTTAATAATGTCGGTGTTAGGGCGTTGATGAGACAACAAGGTTATGCGGCCACTTGAAATATGATTAGAGGTGTTCATCAGGGGTAAGTGTTTACGTCGTTTTGAGCGTTGTGTAGCACGTGAGAGCCGAAGCGAGTTGTGGGACGAGAGGGCAGTGTGGCGTATCTAACCAAGGATGAAGCGGGATGGTTCTCTGTGGCCCCAGATTAGGGACCTTTATCCATTTCTTCCCGCGCATGCGTAATCTGTAGCTTTGCCGGAAAAATAGGGAGCGCTAAGGGGAACCTCACTCTCTCATCTCTATTAGTCTTCCGCTCTTACAACATTAGCGGCACCTTACGATGGCAGTTTTGACATAAAAAATCGATAAACATAATGAAATAAACTATTTGCTTTTTTAAAGTAGTTATGAATTAATACGAAACTTCTATCGTGCGGATTGTGAGGTGGATTATCAATCTCATCAACCCTGGTGTCAGGGTTACTATTGAGCCGCCAAATGCCCCTGACATGACTCATGTAACGACTACGTACTTACATCAGTAAGTAATAACCGGGACCAATGGCTTAACGTGCCTTCCGAAACACGGATCGTCTTACTTGCGGATAATTAGGTGATCAGCCTGTAATGTCCTAACCAAACTAGGGATCACAAAGTGATTTCTGTGATATGTCCCCACTGGGATTCGAACCCGTGACCTCCGTATCGTGAGCCCAACGCTCAACCACTGGACTACAGAGGCCGAATACGAAACTTAATCAGCGGGACTAACGTCAAAACGGCCATCAATGATTTATTTGTATACAAATTTGGGAATAATATTGGTTAAGCAGGGGCCCAAAACGCCCCTGGGCCCTGGATCACCTGAGTCCGCCAGCAGTGGCGTCCTTGGCACTCAACCCGCGTATTTACCTAATTGCGCCAGTCCGTTGTGACAAAACTCCGCATGGGCAGTGGGCAAATTAGATTTCCTCCACGCTCCCCGGTCACTCGCTTTACTTACCTCTTTCACCCTAAATTGACTTTGCGATAATTGAAAAGCGCAGAATACACGTACCGACGTTAGTGTTCTGGAATAGTAATTACAAGACACGTGAGAATTGTTAGAAAGTTAATTGTACTCTCTATGACTGCATCAGCGTGCTCTTTGACTGGAACGTTCTTTGTTAATTTTCTTTGTCATTATTTTCCTTTACCAACAATTAAGGGCAAAAGTTATTTTGTACAGATGAGAGCGGAATCTATTTGTTTATTTATTTGGCACCCATGACTAGTTACAGTAGTGAAAAGAAGTAATTGTATCATAAACCGGACTATAACATTAAAACATGCATGCACATTCAGCCACATTAATTATGTTAAACCTAGAGGGTATGTTGCGGTTAATATATCAAAAAGAATCTCATAACTAGTGTATCTTTAAATACGTATTCGGTAATTGAATTATTTTTTAAGATTTAAGATTTATTTAAAAAAGTTAGACTATGTAGTTTGATCACTACAGGCTAGTCGTAATACCTTTGCTACAACGTTACCTAAACTTTTTCGAATAATGTAATTTTAAAAGCGTTCCGAGAAATGTATTACCCGTTTCCAATAAGGGAATAGCATCGACGGCTAAAAATGAAGTTCCAAATTCGAACGGTTTGAGTTTCAGCGGCATTCGTGACTATCGATTTTATGCAAAATGCAACAAGATTCACTTGAACGTAGTGCCTCGCCGCACGACCGCCGTACGGCGAACGTTTTGTGCCTATCTGCCTATCTAGCCGACAATTACATTGGTATCGCTATCGACGTTTGTAAATGGCTGCGAATAATGAAGGGACTAGAGCCAGAGGATCCAGTAACAATAACAATAGTGAAAGGTAAGGTAATATTGTTTTGTTATTTTTACCCCATAGTCTTCTCGGATCACGATGGAAATGGTAATAAATAATCCGATATACTGAATATTTTGTATTATCTTATACAAAACACAGTTCTTTTACAGTGCTGGGCAAATTTATTAATAGTTGAAATAGAAACAATCGGTTCTTTGTAAAATTATTTGAATACAGTTTTATGTTTCTTCTAGGTCTTAGATAGAGGCGTCTATCGTGGTTACTATCGTTTGCCACCATAAGGTATATTTGAGACAAACAATATTCACCCAGTAACTTTGGAAAATAACTCCATTCGAAACTAATGGACTCTTGACAATATAATTGGAACGGATATAATATTTTATGTGTTAGATATAAACTTGTGCTACCTGAATGACCATGTTTACGCGGTTATTATCATAATTAAAACACGATAATATCGGGTTCTTACTGCGTTAAAATCAGGTATAAGAGACTCCAGATAATTTAACACACACAAGTGATACAAATATTGAGTGTGTCTCGGCAGTCCCATATATCTGATTTTAATGCGGTAAGAACCCGGTATTATGTATATTCATTATGTATCTACATGTAAAAAAATAAGAAGTAGAAGAGTGTGTAAGATTAATGTAAAAATGTTTGTCTTGTTTACTCGAGGAGCTTGTCTATAGACATCTTACGTGTGCTGGAGATGTTAAATTTAATGTTCGAAATATCACATTAGCTCCGCAGAGCGATATGAGCGGCAACGTCTGGCGTTTACTGTCTGAATGAAGACATATTTTATCTTTTCTAGAGAGTTTATACAAGTTTATGTAATCTACTATGCTTTTATACACAGGCTGTCAAATGATGGTACGCAAAAAAAGCTTTCGGTTTTCCTCTTAGTAATCACCTCTATTCACTTTTATATGGTAGGTAAAAAGTAAGTGCTCAATACGCAACTGTCCAGGGATGTATACCTAATGTTACATGTGTGTCTGTGTGTGTGTTGTGTTGTGTTAATGTGTTGCTGTTTAGCAATAAGGCCGCCTATTGTGCTTATGTTTTTATTCGTATGTTTATGTCCTTTGAATATGTCGCTGTGCAATAAAGTATTTTTGATTGATTGTTACTATAGCAACACCATCTGTCCGTCTGATGGCTGTGACCTAAGTAACTTAAGAAAAAACTGGATTCATTATATTTCTGTGGCTTAGGTGGTAACTCACCCACTGTAAACTCACCTGGTGGATGAGTTGCCAGCTTCTCAGATTATTAGTGGTCATTTCACCCAATATTTTAGTTGATTGTAGATGAGTTTACTATGTGAGTAAGTTATTAGTTCATCTTGCGATTTAGGTACCTCTGACTAGCCCAATTGGGAATATAGTCGTGAGCGTTTGTTATGTTTTGTTCATACAGGGTGTTAGTGACATCGTACCGAATACTGAGGGGAATGATTCTGTTCATGATTCTGAGTTAATATCAAGTGGAATTTTCCGTCACTTAGGGACAATATTTTTTTTCAAGCTTGTAACAAAAGATTTATGCAATCGTGCATGGTCTGTCAGGGTCGTAGTAAGTGAAATTCCGAGGTCTCTGGTTAACCGATTAGAAAATAGGCATATCTTATGTATATGAAACAAAAGGATCACATGGGGACAGGGACCACCGCCAGTTTTGTTACGGCGTACCATGAGGTTGCCCTGTATACATATATAATAATATATATGGTAAGATATATTATAATGTAACACGCCTCCGTGCTGTAGTGGTTAGAGCGTTAGGCTCACGATCTGGAGGTCACTTTGTGAGACTGTCCTTTGTTTGGTAAGGACTTTTCAGGCTTGAATAACTTGATTGTCCGAAAAAGTAAGATGATTCCGTGCTTCGGAGGGCACGTTAAGCCGATGGTCCCGGCTATTAGCCGTAAAAACACCTCCACCAACCCGCATTGTGAGCAGCGTGATGGAGTATGCTCCATACCCCCTCCGGTTGATTGAGGGGAGGCCTGTGCCCAGCAGTGGGACGTATGTAGGCTGTTTATGTTGTATGTTATGTTGTATAATTATAATGTAAGTATGCAACTCGTGTTTTTCTACAAACTTGGCCGATACAGTCGAGGTGGATGTAGAGGAAGGATTTGGAGTAGTATTAATGAATAAAGATCGTTAATATACACATATCGATTTTTGAATTATTTAACTCAATGAGAACTAGAACAAAATGCTTTTAGGCCCCTATGGGTACAAATATACTTTATTGCAGCAAAATAAAAAGAAATAATTACAAAAGACTCTAAACTAGGTACATGGCAAATGGCAGCTTTGTCGCTAAAAGCGTTTTCTTCCAGACAACCATAAGGCGAGAAAAAATATAATAAATGAAAATGAAATTGAAACCTACCCTACCTACTTACCTATACCGACCATTGTACTTATTTTATATTTTACAATATTGTGTCAGAACTTATGAGAGTAAGAGTATAACAATATATAATATTATTATATGAGAAACGTGTTGAAATACTAAGCTTCCTAAAGTATTAGCGCGTTAAAATAATAGTACCCAGAGACACCCTTGTAACTATGTAGCGCGTGTCGTCGCAGGTAATTGTGTTAGGTGTATGTTAAGCTGACAACAACTCACACACAAAGATGTTGATCAAACCAATGTTTTACGCTTCCACTAATTTCTTAAATCTATTTATTTGTCCTTTGAAAAGGTTCAGTACGACCTACTCTGAACAACTGGCGTGCGTGTATGAAGCGATTGGTGAATGTGGAGGAAGCAAGGTAATTGTGTCAGGATCCAAGCCTAAGTTTCTGCTTACCCCGGTGGGAAATAGGCGTGAGTTTATGTATGTTTGTGTGTATATACACTTCATTATAAGACACGACGTTTGCCTTCTCTTCAATCTGTTCAATGTAAGTTCTTCTTGGTCTTCCCCTTCCTCTCCTTCCTTGTAGCTTCCCTTCTATGATGTTTTTAACATATTCGTCGTGTCTCATTAAGTGTCCAATCATCTTGCTTCCTCTGTCCTCAATAACTCTCAATATTTACCTCTTTTCCCTTACTCGTACTAGCACTTCCTCATTAGTAACCCTTTTAGTCCAACTTATTCTTTCCATTCTCCTCCAACACCACTTTTCAAAGGCCTAGAGTCTCTCTCTGTCTTTCTGTGTCAGTGTCGAAGTTTCACACCCACAGAGGGCTATATATACTCCATATGAAAGTGTTGATGCATCGTTTTCTGATTGCTTTGACTTTCTTAGCCTTGAATATGCACCCCTTGCTATGAAAGGCTTGGTTCGCCATTGCTATTCAGATTTTAACGTCTAAAGTACATCGTGAGTAATATTAATATTATTTACTATTTTTCTATTTATAAGGACTTTCTAAAATACTTGAATTAATTGCTTTTATTTTAAAGTTTTCTAAAATAACAGTAACTACAACTACCTAAGTAAGTGTAGCGAGTGCGTCCCATCCGGCGTAATAGAGAGAATTGGCAGCGTGTAACACTCATGGAAAGCAATTAGTGGTTAGGTCTTGGATGAGCCGACAACGGCTCACCCTAATAAGATGTTGATAAAGCCAATTTAGCCCTCACTCCCGACTCACAGTTTATTATCAGTTTCCTCCAATTTTAGTTTAAGATCCTTCCATTGTAAACGAACAAACTAATACAAATTCCGCTTAATTTGGTCTTTGTACCAACGATCTACGCACGATATCGACCGATCTGTTCGGTTAGTTAACCAATTTAAACTTTGTTTGTATGTGTCGATAACTTAAATTAATATGAGTTACAACTTGTGGCTTGTGTTAATTTGCTTACATTACACTTAAGTTAATTAGTTTTGTTGTTTTTATCGCAGTATTTATAGGTAACGAGTGTGTTGTTGGATCAGATTATGTATGTTTGATTGGATTTCTGATTGTATTTTGAATAAGTTTCAGACTAAATCGTTAGTCATATTAACACTATTGAGATTTGAATTATTCCTTCTACATTCTACAAAACGTTTTGCGTAGCGTTAAATAAAAATAATATCTTTGAAAAGATTTGATAATTATTTTGAAAAAAAAAAAAAAAAAAAAAACTAATTATGTTCTAAAGGTTATCTCATCCCCGGACAAGTAGCCTAAAACTTCAATAATTCTACACACATCTTTTTTATATTATTGTATTGTTACTGTGGTGTCCTCTAGTAGTAAATTATAACATAACATAACTTAATTGCGCACACCGAAAATACAAGATTACAAAACAAAAGATAAATTGAACAGTACAATAGTGTGTATTGTTACTTTCTTTCACGTCACTTAAAAAATTTGAATGTTAATTCAATTTAATAAAAGTCTAATCCTTTGGTGTCGAACGCTGAAAACCATTTAGGTTTCCTTAGCGAACTAAGTAAGCACAATCTTACACAAGCACTTATTAATTTACCAGAAACGGTATTACTATAAAACATTCAGGTTCGTTAAAGTAGGAATGTTCGCGAATGGAATTAAATTGGCCTTATTCCACATTACGAGTGCCAAAATCTCTGTACTTGCGCGAAATGTACCATTAACACGTAGTATGATAATTTTGGGTGTAGTAGGTATCCGGGTTGGATTTGGGGAGGTACTCTGGTCACATGTGAGTGCTTTGGCCGAGTGGGTACTTACTTATATGACGTAATCTGAGGAGAAACACGGTCTTGAACACGTGATGATAATTGCAATTTGAAGTTATGCCTGGACTTAGATGTGATTGTTGTTTAAGGGGAAGATTTTTGGACAATGGGTTAATGTGGTCAAATAACGCATTAGCTACTTGAATAGTGTAATAATAAAATATGAAATATGTCAGATATGGTAGTTTAACATTTGACGATAATAATCCAATACTTTTTTATTAAGATCATTTTAAGTATTTTATTTTTACAAAACACGGGCGGCCATGATTGAGCTTTGTGTGACGTCACATTTCACAAAATAAACAGAAACTATCTGTCAGGTTTCATGTTACACTGTTTGACAGTTTCTTTGTTTGTTGAAATGTGACGTCACTGAGCGAAATGTCACGTAACCAACCGTTTTAGCGCGAAATTTAAAACATTTGAAGAAAAATAAGGTTTTTTTCTATTTTCGAGAAAATAAAATATTTTAAGAGGTATAAAATAAGTGTCTGTCATTTTTTAAATACTTATCTGAAAATTGTTCAGTAGCCAATTGTAGGTAACACGAGAGACCTCAAAAATGTGTAAAAAGTAAGAATGAAGATAAAGTAACATGGTAGAACATTATTTAGTCAGCAAAACTATGTAATTATGTATCACAACTGTTACATTAAAAGGAGACTGTTAGTTAAATTGGCACAGAGGTGAAATACCAGCATCGACTGCATGATTACACCACAGAATAGCTGTGGTGTTCACTCGACGTCGAACATACCCGCTGAAGCGTTACTCTGGTTCTACTGCGGCGATATAAACGTACCTACGCGATATATTCATAAGCAATATCATGTACTCACTTTGGGACCCTGTCGCATTAACATATTTACATTTGGTGAGACTTTCAGTTCAATTTGTCGAAAAAGTTAATGTGACATGGTACTAGTCTATTAAGTACATACCATGTACCCACTTTAGAACTCAGTCGCATTAACATATTGTTAGGGTTCGTAATTTTTATTTTATTATTTAATTATTATTAGATTATATAACTTAATAACAGACGGGATAAAGTCGTGAATCTGTGTTACGACTTTATTATTTTTAATTTGGAACTGGCATATTATTTCATTTGTTTTTATTTTGATTTCTTCTTTTTCGAACGGGAACGTTTTCCCGCCTTCTTAAAAAGGCGGCGACGGGAATCTTGTTCGGTTGCGGTAATCTGTTATGAAGAGTTGGATAGTTAACATTGTTTATGAAAATATAACATTGTTCAAGAGAATTGCTGAATTGTTTGATTACGAAGAGCACTTCCCCACCTGAGAGCAGTAGTAGTATCACAATATTTACATTTGGTGAGACTTTCAGTTCAATTTGTCGAAAAAGCTAATGTGACATGGTAGTCTATACATAAAATGCCAGTGGTTGTACATAATCTGTCGTACGATATCTTTATTAGCGTAGGCAGAGCCTGAATGTCAATTTGCCACAATTTGCGGCCATTGTTGGCTTTCGTGTTTTCTGATGATGATATAGTGTGTACTGACATTATAGTTACCAGCCCTTCTGTTATACGAGTAATAAGACATTTACTTATAAGTCCGTAAGAGGTAGTATGTGTTTATCTCTTATTTGAGTTCTACATCCCAACATTCATAATTATTATCCCCATAAAATTAATAGTTAGAAGAAGAAAGTATAGGCGTAAAATTATCCTTCAGTAAACTTATACTTATTAGTCTTAAGAGAAGCAGCGAAAATATTCTGCAATTTTCTTGTTCGTACAGATGCACGTCAACATATACGATAATATAACTCAATACTGAGTATATCAGTACTAGTAGAGTCAGTGAAATGGAGTAAAAACAATATCAAAGAGCAAATGTCTCGAAAGAAATGTCGGAGTCCGTATGAAGGTTATAAAATATCTGGATGACAGCTTGCCGTTATATTGCCGTTATAAATCAGGTGCGCGACAGTGGAGCGTGGTTGGCGACAACGGCGACGCGTGTGGCGGCGTCGCGCGGCGCGTGGTCGCGTGACGTGGCGACTCGTGCCACCTCGTGTCGCGCCCCGACGCCAATCAGATGCATAAATATACATAACACGCCTATGACCCCCTACCCTATCCTTCAGATAGACGTGAGCTGCAATCACGTTCTACACAATATTTTCCATATACCCTATCAAATTTACTGTAAACATCAAGATGGAGCTCTCTCAAGTAAACTCCGCGTCCCTTCCAGCAATACCTATTAGGAAGTAGTAAAACTCACTCTACTATGAATATAATGATGCTTAATTTACCTACCTAATTGTTTTAATTTTCACTTCAGATCAAAGTCAAGAACTTGCTCAATCGAAAAAATTTATGGGTCACCATTGTTTTCAGAACAAAGAGCAAATACGTAAGGTATAATATTCCGCGACGAAAACCTTTGTGAATAGATTTTGCTTTACGAACGTGTACCGCGAATTCGCGTCAGTTGCAGGTACAGTTTGTTTTTATTGAGGACGGAAAAAGAATAACATCGATGTGGGACACAATAGTGGAGTGTAAACGAGTGGGGGTGGATTTAACCCGTATGCGAACCGCGGGTCCAGCCGGCGATAGTTTCCAGCTCATATGATGGTATTGTACGCGCTCTAACCCGCCGAGCTGTCGGTGCTCTCGCGGTTTCACTAACTCGCATTTGCTTCGTGACCGAGCCCTATAGAGCATTACAGTTCGACTGTAAATAAAATAGCATTGTGGCGCGGAAACCGCACATCGAAAAACCGGAGAGCGTCGCGTGAAATGCTACCGGGCGGCGGGATCGGTATAGACGTCGCGAAATATGGCCGACCGCGCGCACATACGAAATATATGGCACAATTCGCCGCCCGTGTCGAGCCGTGCCGGGCTCTGCGACTCTTTGTGTTTTTCCCACAGTTGCCTCCATAGGTAATTATTATGATAGATCGCCTGTCGCTTAAATGCACTCTCCTAGGTAGGTAAGTCATATTTATACGAAGCAGTTTGCCAAATTCCATATCGACACTAAGTAAATATAATTTAATGTACTTTCATACATTACATTAATTATTCTACTTCAAGTAAATTAATTATCCTAAACAATAAAACACCATTCTATTTCTAAGAATTACAGCCGGTGGGAACTTTTCTGAAACGTCCTTTGTCACAAAAGTGTCGACTGAATAAGGATTTCTACCATTTCTTCTCACTATCCAAAAGGTGGGCGAAGCTTTTACGAGGAGCGTATTTTATGAATTCATTACCACAATAATTTTCTCGTAAAAACCCTTTTCATAAACTCTACTCTCAAGTAATAAAAGTAACAATGTTGGTTTAGTTCGGGTTCATAAGTTGGATGCAGAGATTCCCTAATATTTATTATGGAGTGTTATATTTATTGCAGAGCAGAGACGGGTAATTTTGAATAGATCTTAAGGAAGTTTGGGTTCCACTAAGATTTTCGCAAATCCTGCAGTTGCGTCGCCGACTCACGGGCAACTAGCGTAAACTTGTATAGAGAATTTGCCTCGAAATATTTTCCCAGACGAAAAGACCGTGAACGGCAAATTTAAGTTTTTATGTGTGCCGAGATTTCTTTAAAAATACACGTCGAACTCTGCCGGAAGTTAATAAAAATTAGTTGAGAAGTTCGGAGAGACGTGTTTGCTTCGACATCGTTCTAGAAAATTTTAGATTATCGCCGTGACTGATGCACTATCTTCTCTGCAATAAGGTGACCTTATGTAAATGTATAGTGTATTTACATCAAATCTTTCGTTAGGAAACTTACTTATAAATAAAATAGGTGTAAGTAAGTAATGTTATATCTCTTTAAATCCAAATAAAATATAACAGGAATATTGACTTTTAAAATGAATGTGTGCAAAATCCATTTTAAATAAAAGTATATACAGAAAATCCTACCCGAAATCTTACCATTTGCTAAAAAAATCCAGAAACTCCAACTTTACTGTAATTAGATTACGTAATTTGTCTCCTACAATCTCAGCCAATCATAGTCGGAAAATGGGCAAACAGTTTGTTTATTAAATCAATGGAAGTGGAATTTGAAATCAAAAGTAATCTGCTTGCGCGGAAATGTGGAAGGAGATGGATGACAAGGAAAATACGCGAGAAAATTCAAAAGGAAAGCAAGGTGGAGCGGGCACAGAAGATTGGCTTCATTAGATAGAGGGACCGAGGGCGCGAATTCCGGGAAACACGGCCGACCAGCACGACACGCTGTGAGACGTATGTTTTACGTTGTTTGAGGTTTACACGGTTATTATATTTCAACACTGTTGCATTAAAACACATAATACCGGGTTATAACCGCGTTAATCAGGGATATGGGACTCCCGATATTTCAACACTATTGCAAGTGCCATATCGGGAGTCTCATATCCGCTTATAACCCGGTATTATGTGTGTCAATGACGTATTTTTTTTTATTGACGTGACTTATTGTATATTTGCTTCGGAGAACTCTTTTACAGTATGATCCTTTTGTTTATAATCTATAAATGTTAATTTAAGTAAATCTGTCTGTATTATTAAACTTTATGAATAAATAAAAACATTTTTTTTTAATTTACTTACTTAGACATTTACTTACAGAAAATGTCCGGAAAGAGCTCAATCTATCATTAGATATAATTTATTATTTAATGTTGTTGACTTATATTCTTTTTTTGAAATGTCACTCTCTTCCTACAGTTATTCCATTTTTAAGGGATCTGCTAAGCTAACCTGAAGATTTGGAAAGTCCGTTTTTTTGTAACTGAAGCGATTGTTCGTCTGGCTTTTCAACCACGAAGGGAAAACCAGCCCAACACAGGTTAGGTCACATATAATATTACGAAAATGTTATTTTACAAAATAATCTACGAACACACATACACAGTTTTGGAATGGGTTGTTGATGTAAGTTTATTTTTGCGGGGTACCAGTGTAAAAGGTAAGATTGGCTTGCCAAACATTTGGTCGGTGTGTCCGCAGCTTAGCCGGCGCGCCTTCACTACCACAGCACGCTATTCTACTTCCATCTGTGTACAATCTCCATTCTTTTTATAATTCTGACAAAAAACAAACACAGGAAAAACCAAAAATCCAAGATGCTTCAAATAACTTTATACACAAGTTACTGTTTAGAACATCAAAATAAAAATAAATAACTAGTTAAATAAAAAAGCACGTCAGAAACTTGGGAACTTTTCTCGTTAAAATGCAAAAACATTTCGTTTTTCAACAAAAAACTAGCAGAGCACTTTTCCATAACAAGCACGATAACTATTTCTAAGGAAAACTCCTTCAATTCGTTTGGGTATTTCGCATTATTGTTCGAGTAATAAGTTGGGTAAAGTCGTCCTTTCTCCCGCATTACATACGTCAAGTTTATTGGTATTTATTGACGAGGACAAAAAGTACACCTTTATTGAAAAGTGGTTCCAATTTTGAAGATGGCAACCGATCTGGGTATGAATTTCTTAGTGTTAAATATAGCCCTTGTAATTGAAGTTTCGGCTGTCAATCTAAATCTCGAAGTCAACCTATCCCTGTTCTCCACTAGACTCTGAACTATCGAGTAATCCCATAGAATACAACAATAATTAATATTTTACGAGGGCAAAATTTTGTAGCACTTCATAACTTGGAGAGATGAGTGTTCAAGTTCTGTTGCGAAATAGATGTTTTATGATATGTAGTGAGAACAGTAAACAAGGAAGTTTCGGTATCGCGACCGCATTCTGGGGTCGGGAGGCTTGTTTATGTGGCAATTGGCGTCGCAATGAACTGGCTCTGTCGGCCAACTTGCCGACGCCGGCGCGAGGCAAAGGCGCGCCCGAGTTGAGTAACAAATTGAGGCGCAGCCGCGCCGGCAACTCGCAAATAATCATCACTAGGTAACTTAACAACTCCCGCAAGTTCACCTACAGTTCCGTATAAACTATCGCGGTCAAGACGTAACACAAATCTACCGCCAACTATCCAACTAGCTGACCGTGCGATTCATTATTAAGTTTTCTTCAGCGTCAATGAATAGACGACAATGGCGGAAGACGGTTCGCTTTCGGTGTAATATTCATATAGATTTAACAAAATCCAATAATTCCCATTTGAATATTCTACGGCTCATCCAGCAAAAAGCTAATCCTCTGAATAATGGGGTTATCTATATCAACGGCGGAGCAGGCATGGCGGAAAAATATGCCGATTGTTTGGCGCAGTGCGAGCTTATGGTAGGTATTAATAACGGCTTTTAAATAATAAATCTCCCGTTGTTGATGTTTTAATTGCCTCCGTGGCTGTTCGCCGCCGCCGCCGCTGACTATTGTGTCGAGGTAACGTCTATGAAATGTTAATGATTGCTGACTTATTGAATTTATTACACTACCTAAACATAAGCAAGTCGGTAAGTATATTGTTTTCAGGCTACGCTCGGTTATTATGGAGTTCTGGTTAAATGATAAATTTATGCGGAATTGAAGAACAAATTAATCGATACTCATGAAAACTTTATTAAGTTAGATATTAACGAAATCAATTGTTACGATGTGCGTGTAATAAATTAATACGTATATATCAATAGACATAGGAGTTAAGCGGTATCATGGTTTGTTTTTTGAGCATAATTTTATAAAGAAATCTAATCGAAGCATGAAGTCTTTGATGAGAGTGAAAGAAGCGAAATTAGTGTGTGGGGATCGTGGTCTCTGCTTACTCCAACGGGAATAAGCGCTAATTTATGTATGTATCTAATCGAAATGGGAACGGTAGGTATATTTTGAAATGAAGTACAATAACAAATATGAAATGTTTATTAAATCCGAACATTCACGAGTCATGTCAGGGGCCTATGGCGGCTCAGTAATTACCCTGACTCCAGGGTTGATGGGGTTGGTAATTCACCTCATAATCCACAAGATAGAAGAAGAAGATCCGAACGCTCCTCAATTGATTGAGACGACAGGGGTAGTAGGTAATCATCCAGAACCGACATCAGAGTTATTTCCCTCTGGCTTAAGGACTGCTGACATTGTGTCTTGTGCCATAGCAGGCTGTAGACCTCACAACTAGGGAATGCAAACCGATCTCGCAACATCTGGTCTAATTTTTCGGGATCAATTCCGAAGCAAAATAAAGATGAGATCTCATTCAAGATTGACGGGATTGCGGATTATACTTTTTGTTTTGATTATGCTGATTTCCAAAGAAAAAATAATTCTTTAGTTAGTAATATTGAAGAATAAAGGTTTTTGTTTTCTTTAAAAAAAAATTGTTTTGATTAGCCTCACTATCACAAACAAGCAGTTTTCATCGTTTTCAGCCACCCTAACTTTGCATTTTATTATGACCTAGATGAGATCTCGTGGGATTGATATTTCCAATCCCGCGGGATCTCGAATTTGTGATCTCGAGTCGGGATTGCATCCCCTACTCATGACGCTTGAATCAAACTGAGCCGTAGTGTACAGTCACCCATCCTATGACTGACATTCGAGTTTGCTTTACTTGTTTGATTGGTAGCCGACGACGATTTTGACTCCTAAAAATAACGCATGGTAATGATATCTTCACATCAAAACAGATTTCTATAAAATCAAAATAAGATTTTGTAAAATAGGCTTATTGCGTACCAGATGCAGAAAAAAATGCATATGTCCATGAAATTATAAGGTTAAACGAAGAAAAATCTTTACAGCGCCATCTATATTGCTTTTGAGGAATGTAGCCTGGATAGTCCCTTATTGAGATATAGTCATGATCTTATTTTTTTTTCGACACCGGGAAAGGGAGCCAAGCAATACTAATTTGAATGTATCTAGTTGAAGACATCGGGTCGATTCCTACGTTAATAATAAAATAAAAGTGCCCCTTCAACATGTCTACTCTTATCTACGTACAAGCGACAAATAACGTGGGCTTAGACCAATAGACATACGATGTTTGCTACAAAAACTGCAAGCGCTGCTTCTATTGGTCAATGTTTGTCACGTCTACATAGATAGCGCGAAACATGCCGACTGATCATGAAACAAAACAGGTCGTAAATTGACAAAAATATTATTATTTAAAAATGGGTATTTTCCCAGCAGTTGGATCAAATACGCTAGTAATAATAATGATCAAGAATAAGACAGGTATTATAAATTAAATCTAAAACAATATTATATTTAAGTACTTACTTAAGAGATTATTAAAATATTGAAGATATTACCAGAATACTCGTATATATTATAATATAATTATAACGTGTATAATGCCTATAAGGCACTGGGTATGTAACTGAAATTAAATAAGTACAGTTGCCTCAGTTTATTCAGTTTCACTACATTCGTTTACTTAATTTGTTATAAGTATAATATTAGTGAGAAAACAAAGTATAAATTTTATTATCTTCACCGCAATGATGCTCTAATTATCATATATCATTTAAGTTTATAGTTACTTTTGTCGATATTTAATTATTATAAAACCGAGCTCCCAGAATAATTAATTAAGTGATTATTGAAGAACACGAAAACCATGCTTTATTCTACGACGAAAATAATTATAGCCTAATTATTAATGAAAAAAAAACAAAAGTGTGACTAATATTTTTTAAAAGAAGCCTTTTAAAGAAGTATTGAAACGTGCGTTTTTTAAAATATCCTATCACCATCAAAGTATTGTTATTTTTTATATCTATAACGGACATTGCACCTATTATTATAGTTCTATATTATGACCGAACCAATTTTATATGCAAAGGAGTTCTTCGAAATCCGTTCTCTAAGTATTTCGCTGACAAAACTACACTTTTATGACTACATTGAGCGTTGCATGTCAACATACGCGCGGAACGGCTTTACAGTCCGGCCCTCAAGCGTGGTCTCTGCTACTTCGTAATAAGGAACTCGAGTGTGTATAGTTGTGTTGCCAGTTGTAAGCGGTTTACGATTTACGAGTGAGCGGTCATCTGTATAGGGTTGTAAAGTCATAAAACATGTAACTCGCATCACAAACTTTCAGCGATGTGACAAAGTTTTTGTACGTATAAAACTAATAGGTGTGCTACTTCGGTTGACTGTATTATGACATTTGATTTATATAACTTTTGTTTGTCGTTATAAGGTTGAGTTGATTTGTGATACGTAAGGTTGTTATTTTGCCTTCATTGTGTAAGAAAGATTAAAAATATTTTGGTAAAAACTGACATTTACGTCAGTTGTTTACATTAGTGAGTATAAAAACTTAACTTATTTTTTTATTTACTTAATATACAAATAAATATAAGAAATACACCCATGTTATTCGTTATAACTTACCGTCGGAAGCAGCCGCGGACCCGCCACATACTAGCAGCAACAGAACTGTCGCCGTTAAACACGGAGCCAATCTTTGACAGCTCATGTTGGAAAATACTTTCAGCCTGACATCGTAATCGAATCAACTTTTCAGACTATTGTTGATATGTCAACAAAAGTGGTTTCATGGCTGCCGGTGGGGTGAGTTCGGAGTTCAATCATTCATTGGCGCTTAGGTATCGGCTCGATTAAAAATTCATCGGTTGAATCGAGCGATGGAGTCGAGTGTCGAGTGAGCGTCTACGACGAGCGAGAGGTAAGCGAACGAGCGGCAGGCTCCGAGCGCGCCGGCTACGTACTGCCCGTTCGCGTAGCGCTTTGTCTACGGCGTTACGACCCAGCGTAGCGCTTGCGTAGCCCCGCCTGCTCGGATGAAAGGACGGAACATTACCAGTATTTGTAACAGTTTGCGTCAAATTGATATAAATGGAGACGGTTTTAATAAAGTGTAATTGACTTTTGCCGACTTTGCAACGCATTCATTTCGACCACGCTAAGACGTCTCAGGCAGGTGTGCCGCCAAACACCGACCTAGTTAACTCTACTTCTAGACGCGAAATGTCTCAAATTTCTATGTAATATTAATTAACGTTGCTATGGAGTAAGATCTGTTACTCTAAAATTAATTAATAGTCAAATTGAGCATAAATTTGAATACTGAACTAAATGCATTAATAAATAAAATACCTAACGGATTTTTTTAAGGTAGGTATTTGATATGAAAATAAACATTCTTGTCTACGTTGTCGTAGAATTAAAAGTTCAAAATAAAAGTTATAATAACTTTCTTAAATTTTTCTGACAATATTTCCGCAAACCAAATTGAGCTGAAAGTGGAACGCCACCCGCGATTTATTACTTCAAATATCTATCCGTCTCCGAGAAAAGAACATTTTACATCTGATTTAGTAACTACTTAATTGTGGTGGAATAATGAGCTCCAAAACCCGAAGTTTCGAATGCCGAGAGCTTTTCAACTTCATTCAAATTACTTTTAATATTACTTGTATAAGTTTGTCTTCGTTTCGCCGGCTTCATCATTTGATGCTGTTTTTAGAAGCAGAAAAATTAAGTGAATTAATTATAATTTGTTCCGGACGTAATGATTGACGTAATTAAAAAAGTAGCTACCTTATTATTGGCACACATACCTAATTAGGTTATAAACCCATGTTCGTACTCGAAATGGTTGTGAAAACATGCTACTTATTGATAATTGATTTCGCACAAGAGAAATAAGGGATGAAACGTGATACCAAATCCCACGAACAATAGCGACTAATTCGTTTGTAAGTCACGACGTAATCATTAGTCGTCTAAAACAACGGCAGATAAAAATAAATACACCTTTTATCTTTTATTTATTTTATTTGCTTCTGAAACCTTGTAATACAATCCGGCCTCTGTGACCGAGTGATAAAGAATAATGTACGAATTTATTAAAAAAATATGTGGGTAGAGAAAGGTATCACATTATTCGCCAATTAAAATGTTATTTACAGATGACCGAAGTATTATAATTACTTATGAGATTAAATTACCCTTTACGAGGAGTATAATAATAATGAGATTAAATTCCTCTTTACGCTAGACATGAACCTACTTGTTTTAATAAATATTTTACCTAACCTTAACAGCTTCATTCTTATTTTTTTTTATTAAGTAAGTAAGTGTTTCGGCGACATTTGAATTTTCGATACATAGTAAAGTGATAGGATGACGTTTGAATTTTTACCCGACAGGGGCCAAGTAAAAAGGTGGGTTATATGTTTGACCGCTATGTATATGTCGAATAATAAAAATACGAAAAAAAATATTATTTTTTAAAATTATTATTATATAATTTTATTATTTAAATTGATTTCTTAGATATCATATTATTTAGATTATTTATGGGCTTTATAATCTATTAATTGATGATCAGTTATTCGGTAAAACTGCAGGCTCGTTTCAGTCGGGGGACAGGTTGAAACACTGTATACAGTTGTTTCACTTCACTTTTGTCGTCAATTTACACATTATAAATCGCTTTACAACAAAATAATTGTCCGCCGCCATGATCCAAATCAAAACAAAGCGACACCAGTAGGTGGATAATGTTACTAATTTTACGATATGATTGCCAACGTTTGGCCATATCATGAACTAATCATGCATTCAGTTCATTGTGTTCATTGATCTGGCCAAACTGCATCATGATATGGCCAACGAGTGATATTCTACCTCATGAAATATGACCATTTCATGAAATGATTGAGCACATATATATGTTCTGGTCAAGGTCTGGCCACGACATATAGTACATGTATGTGTGTATGTACGACTATTCCCTTCTAAGTTGTACACCAACTTTCAGAATTTAACAAATAAGGTGTCACTAGAAGCGTATTGATTATCCGATGGTGTGTCATCTCACTGACTTCAACGTGGCGCCCTCTAGGGGCCATAAAGAGATGTTTATCTCGGAATAGCAAATAACAACTATAGGATCGGCTGGGATCAAGAACAATGTAAGCTCACGGAACTACATCCGTTGCAAGATGAACTGAGTACCCAGGCCAACGCTTCACCAAGCTTACTGTTAGACCAGCAGCCGTATCGCCATCTATTAATGGTCGAGCCAACTGTGTTAGTAAAAATAAAGAAGATACTTTGTGCGTCATTTAATAGAATAAACGGAAATCCTTGCCATTCTTCTCCTCCTCCTATGGCGTGGGTTGTAAGGTGGATAACCGACCTCATCAACCCTGGTGTCAGAGTTATTTAATTGAGCCACCAAAGGCCCCTGACATGACTCATTTAACGACTACGTACTTAGACCAGCAAGTAATCAGGTGATCAGCAATAATCTAGCCAAACTAGGGATCACAAAGTGATTTTTATGATTTGTCCGCACCGGGATCCAAACTTGGGACCTCCAGATCGGGAGTACAACGATCAACTACTGGACCACCGAGGCAGTTATCACGTTGCCATTAGCACGGTTAGAATCAAAATATGTTTTTACCTGCCCGTCCTTTAAGTATTGGTCGTTGTTTTCCGAGATGTAGATTTCGTGATTAAGTGAGTGCTTGAATATAAAGAGGCTTGATCAAAATACTCAAAGTGCGTTGCTAATGATTCTAAGCATTGTTTGCCTTCCTTATGAAGCACTTAAGAGTAATTAATGAGGATCGCCGAGATGAATCACCAAAATTTACATGCGGGGAGAGCTTTCAATTTTATCTAAATTTGGAATTGGAAAATCATTGAAATTTTTAGGTTTTTTTTGTGTCTAATAGGCACTTATTTATTCATTTATTTATAAAGTACAATCACATCACATACATTAAAACATTACACTAAGTAGTAGGTAACTATGTGGTGGCGAATGTTGAATAGTTGGTATAACGCTTGACTCTCATAGTGATATGTAGATTGATTTTTTTATTAAATGATAGATTATTGAATATGAATTAGAGTTTCAAACAAGAGTTTGGATCTTAAATGATTATGATTTGCTCATCGGTGAAGGGAAACATCATACGTACCCGAGAAATGTGTATTTGGAGATATGTGACCTAATATGTAATAGGGTGCTGAAAGAAATTTCGGGTTGGATCAGATAGGCAGTCACTTCTGCAAAAAAACACACACTAGAGAAACACAGCTAGAGATGATGCATCAACAATTACGTAATAATGAGTACGAATACCTGTACAGGTTTATTTAACACGTCACAGCTAAGTCATCATCATCAGCCGTACGACGCCCACTGCTGGGCATAGGCCTCCCCGAAGGATCTCCACGACGATCGGTCCTGCGCTGCCCGCATCCAGCGGCTTCCCGTGACCTTCACCAGATCGTCGGTCCACCTTGTAGCGGGCCTACCCACTGAGCGTCGTCCGACACGTGGTCACCATTCCAGAACCCTTCCGCCCCAGCGGCCATCAGTTCTCCTCGCTATGTGTCCTGCCCACTGCCACTTCAGCTTTGCAATTCTCCGAGCTATGTCGGTGACTTTAGCTAAGTATTCTATACAAATTCCATAGAAATCATTTTGACATTTTGTGAAAAGTATAACATTTGACTATGTATAGTATAAGTTATCATGTAAGTAATCCTTTTTAATTCAAAACACTTTATTGCACATAAACACAACATAGAGGACAAATACAAAATCACAGCAGAAGCATGTACGATTGGCGGCCTTATAGCTAAACAGCAATTTATTCTAGGCAACCGTACGGTAAAAGAAATGATGAATGAAGAAAAGATGGTTGGATGGATGGCAAAAGTAAATGAAACAGTACTTTGTTACTAGTTGAAGATTTCCCCTAGTCATTAGAATAACAAAGTTTTCCATTAGTGATGTTTCGAGAATCCTGTCAAATTAGACGGTGTCATTAGATATTTTGTATACACAAACAGGAACCAGTTCTAATTAAGCGACACAAGTAATAAGACAAATAATATTTACTGTGAACATTATCGACACCTCTAATCCAAGAACCAAATCCAAGTAAGAGTGAGGTGCGCGCTGAATCGTGTAATATAGGTATCAAATAAAAAAAAGAAAAAAAAAATGATGTCTTATGTCGTGTGAATTATGTGTGTGTGTGTGTGTGTGTATTGTCATGTGTTTTAAATCATGTCTGTAGCTATCGATGCAAGTAGGTTGGTAGGTTAATACCCGATCACAGAGCGTATAATAATAAAGATTTTTTATTACTTACAAATAAATTATAATTAACTCACATAATAATATTATAGACCGACGCTTCAAAGTTTGCGGAACTTTCCAGATGGAAATTATAGTAATTAATAACAAATTTCGGCAACACCAATTAATACTTAATTTAAAATAAATTATAAAATCACCAGAATTATTGGTAGTCATACAAGATTTACTGCAAATATTGACAACAGCTTCCGACCTATCCTATGACCTATCAGGCTTCGTGTAAATTGAACACTATTATGCCACACGTGCCATCGATCCAATGCTCATTAAACTTACACACTATGGGTGAGGTTAGTTATCAGCATTACAAACACTTTTTGTAATCTCCACCGCTTATCGACTTTTACAACACGCAGCGTAAAGCAACCAGTTTTTCATTTCGTTATTAAGCCGTGTGTGAATACTTATTCAAATACTTCGATTATTTTATGCCGGTTATTATTACATGGCTACTAAAACACCCTAACATCATCTATATAAATAATGCACTTCAAACCTGCCTAATAGCTCTTCGATTTTGTACCGGTAATACTATTTATGTTGGGAAATAAATAGGGCTGAGCAAGATAAGCACGGCACAAGGCGGTTGGTTATTCAGGGATCCGCCGTTTAAGCTGGCAGAACCCTTTTTTCCGTCTTCGCAAATCGTCGGGATTAAGCTCAAAAGCTCACACCTTTCCAACAATATTTTTTTCGGCTTAACCGCCGCAGCTATGATACAAAATGCTCGATCAATAGACGTTTGAAAAGTTCCGTCTCTGGAACTTTTATTGATATTTCTGAGATGAAAGGAAAATACGATTACACTGAACTGTTCATGATTTTTTTGGGGAAAATGAAGATACAACTTTTGTAGTGACGAAAGCGACTGTAAATAAGGTGTCATTTTTTATAGAATAAGGGTGATTACTCAGATTTTCTTTTTTATGGTAGATATGTTCGCGTTTCACTAAAATCGATCAAGTAAGTATGTTATAAAATATTAAGACTGTTTGTATTATAAGTCTGGACACATAACCTACAATCTACGTAAAAAGCCCATTCTCCTTATTTACATTGAAAAGAAATCAGACAAATGTGCGATTGCCGGATTTTCGTATGGATATCGTAGCAAAGCCCGTACTTTGATGTCGAATAAAAATTATTGCATTGTAAACATTTGGGGGAAATCTTTTTGCACATGGCGAGGAGAAGGTAAAAGTTTGTTCGTTTCAAATTCAATATATTATGGCGAGCGTGCTCCCGCTCCGACACCGAAACTCAGTGGAGCATTGAGAACGGAAAATTTATTGTTTTTCTAAGAAAATTTTCTTCGTAGAACGCTGTACCCGGGCGGGAAGGGTTGCAAAAACTTAATGACGTCGACAAGTGCCTTGATTGTTCAACCTGTGTATTTTCTTCCTTTTAGCTTATGATGGGCTACAAAACAAAATTTTCCCCCAGGTTCTTCATTTTTTAAATCTCACCAGCTAACCAGCTTGTTTTACTTAAACTTGCTTATTTTAAACTGCTGTTTCGCTTTATAAAGTTCATCATTTTCTGAAAAGTTTTGCTGCTTATGGTGAATATTATATTAATATTATATTTATTTTATTGTCATAGTTTAATTATACAAGTCAGTATTTATTAAAGTAATATTCGAATATATCACACTCGTAACCCCTTTTTATTTCTGCGTTTACTGTCGGATTGAAATATGATATTGGATACCTACAATTTCATTTCAATGTTCGGAAGCCTTGAAAGGTTTTGCCTTGCGTGTGGCGTAATGTTATGTTCATTAAAGGTGGCGTAACTTTTCCTGGTAGTTAATAAGCGAAGTCGCACATAATCACATTTATCCTGTCTTTGCTATAATATGTATTCTTCGCTAACATTTTGCCGACGGAAATACTGTTTGGTATATGTTGTTTCTTGTACAGTCAGTTTCCTAATATTTTAGTCAGTGAGCTTAGATTTTTGTTTTCATAATTAATGATAATACTGTATAGAAATTTGTTTGCCAAGTGCTAACCAACAGTCCAGTTGCGTGGTGAAGAATACCTTCTCCACTTGACTGAGGAGAAGTGACAAAGTGAAGAGAGTGTGGCGTATAACACTTATAAACTGTTAATACGTATGTATACAATGCAATACAAAAACGCTGTATTGCACATATAAACACAACAATTACAAAAGTGGAAGAGAAGCACAATCAGCGGCCTTATTGCTAAATTGCAATTTCTTCCAGGCAACCTTAGGGTGAAAGAACTTGCTATATATTGGAGTCGGGGACGGTGCAATATAAAACATAATGATAGTAAACAAACCTACTATCATTATGTTTTATAACCGTCCCCGACTCCATTGCGTATATTTATGTTAGTAAGTATTGAATGATGTGACTTTTAGATTATCAGTTTTCCCATTAGAGAGCCAGTCAGAACCACAGCATGTAAGCTAGAAAATCTTCGATAGCGCACATAATAATGTTCGGTGAAAAATCGTTAGTCCGTGCTCACGTCTCGAGAACACGTGCGCGCACTCCTGAGACTGATCCCTCCTGCTTAGATTAAATTTGTTCCTATAAAAATGTGTCCTCGATAACGCCGAAAATGTGCAGATGTCGCCAGGCAGTGTATGAAGCGCGATAGGGTTCGGATACGTGCCGGGCCTACTCAAGCGACTGACGAACGGCGGTAGCCGACCTTTGTGCGACCATGTGCTGATTTTTGCTCATTCGTTCCTAAAAACAATACGCGTTAATTTCTCTTTGTGTTTGGATCTTATTTTTGTGGAGGTACTAGGGATACCGCTTCGTTTTCTCTTGTGTGAGCTGTGAGATGAATAATCGACCTCATCAAGCCTGATCTCAGGGTTATTATTGAGCGGATAAATGCTCATGTAACGACTACATACTTACTTAAGTAATAATACCCAGGGTTGACTGCTAAACGTGCCCTCCGCGCGGACCAGCTTGCTGTCGAACATTCCAGTAATCAGCCTGGAATGTCCTAATCAGGGATCAGAAAGTGACTTTTTCTATTCAGAGGCGGAGGACAGGAGTCCTAGTACGGCATTGTAATAGACTACTCTCGGTGCCATCCCACTTGCATCAGACAGAGTAAGGCAAGGCAAGGCAAGGCAAGAGGGAAACCACTGCCCTATTTTTCCCTAAAAAAGTAGCATGGAAAATGCTGCACCGACAAGAGCGTGGCTCTTAAATTGATGATATGATGAAAGTGATTTTTATGATATGTCAGTCATGTCAAGGACTTTTCGAGGCTCAATAACAATCCTAACACCAGGGTTGCTGGGGTCGATCATTCACCTTACAACCCAAACTATAGAGAAGATTTAAAAAAAATAGGTACTTTCTAATCACTATAGGTTTTATAGCATAACACTAAATATACTTTTATTGCTAAATAAAGACGATCTGTTAAAATAAATAGTTGTGCTATGGAAATATCATTTCAAAAGGTTCGAGTTTAACATACATACATCAACTCACGCCTATTTCCCACTGGGGTAAGCAGAGACCATGGAATTCTATTTGCTTCGATACTGACTCACTACTCGTACTTCCTCCACATCCATCAATCGTTTCATATTCGTACGCCGGTTCAGAGTAAATCGTGCTGAACCTTTTCTAAGGACATCTCCAATTTGGTCAATGTACGTCCTTCTAGGTCTTCCTCTGCCAGCCCTACCACCAACCTTCGCTTTATTTACTGCTTTCGTAATCCTTCAAGTTTTTTTTTATTAAATAGGTTCGCGTTTGACCATCATCTCACCTAATGATAACTAACGATGTGGTCTAAGGTGGATCACGCTTACCTAGCAAATGCCTGAAATGTTAATTTTAATGTTTAAACATAAAGATTGTTTACATAACTCTACAGTTTGAGATGCAAGTTATAAATAACAGATAGTAAGTTATCTTTATCTATAAGTTTTGATTTATGTAGTAACTATTGCCTAGTCTGTGGTTTAGTTATCAAAAATGGAGCGATAAATTAGCTAATATAGGGCGTAAACTCATCGACAAAGTATTAAAAGATTTCAAAAACCGATAAAAACTTTCCATTTCGTGATCAAGGACTGAAACTTATACATTACGTTTCAAAAAACGTGAACGTTCTGAAAGTTAAAGAATCAATATTAAAACGAACGAAAAGTTTGAAACAAAATAAATCTTGACAGCGAAATTCTTTTTGCCCTTTCTTTAATAAAATTTTCATCCGCGAATTTTTACTAGGCTGTAACATAAAATAAATTAGAGCCATTTTCGAAGATTAGCTACTTTGGGAAGGTTTTTGGTATAATGTTTTGAAAGAACAATGTAAAATGTGTTTACACTGCTTGATATTTATTTATAGTAGTCAAGTTATAGCCGCCTCTCTATTTATTCGGAAAAAAATTAATGATTCATACACTAATGGCTTCCCCGAGAAACCTTTTATGCTAGAGTGAAACCGCAAAAAAGAATCCGATATTCCTTCTTCCTAGAAAGTGTGATGATAAAACGATCATTCATTTGTGTGACTAATAAACGATAATTACCATCTTAATTAATTAAATAATTACTTTTTAAGAGCCGTGGTAGCCCAATTGGTAATTCTAGCATTCGCTTGCCTCTCACTTTGAGGTCGCAGGTTCGAATCCAGCAGCACAGGCCTAATCCAATGATCGTCGAAGTTGTTTTTGAAGTCATGTTTGGATCATAAATGATTATCACGTGCTCAGCGGTAAAGGAAATCATCGTAATGAAACCCACATTCCCGAGAAATGCATTTTCGGAGGTATGTGACCTGTATTGGGCTGATTTTCCCGTCGCGGGTTGGAAGGTCAGACGGGTAGTTGCTTCTGTAAAAAACCAGACCTGTCTAATCTTGAGGTTAGGTAAGCGGACCCTGTAAAAACATGGGACAATATTAGGGAGATGATGATAATGACCATCTTAATAAATTACTCAATACTTAACTGTAACTCTATTTTATTTTGAAGACTCTATTTTTTATCAGAGTATTAAAAATTATAATCGAAAAAATATTTAGTATTTAAATTAAATTTCTGTCAGTAGATCAGCTACGTGACTTTGTGAAGATAAAAGTATTTCAAGCTATACAAATGAGTCATTGTCGTTAATACCTATGGATATGTTTAAATGATTTTTCTTTTTACAACTCTCACCTGTGCTTAGGGAAACTCACAAAGAGAAAATTTAATCGAAAAAAAGTCTTAGATAATTTACTTAATTAACAGCCTCCGTGGTCTAGTGGTTAGAGCGTTAGGCTCACGATCTGGAGGTCCGGGTTCGATTCCCGATGGGGACATTGTCGAAATCACTTTGTGAGACTGTCCTTTGTTTGGTAAGGACTTTTCAGGCTTGAATCACCTGATTGTCCGAAAAAGTAAGATGATTCCGTGCTTCGGAGGGCACGTTAAGCCGTTGGTCCCGGTTATTAGCCGTAAAAAACACCTCCACCAACCCGCAGTGGAGCAGCGTGGTGGAGTATGCTCCATACCCCCTCCGGTTGATTGAGGGGAGGCCTGTGCCCAGCAGTGGGACGTATATAGGCAGTTTATGACTCGGACGGGACTTGAAGCCTCAGTTTCTCAAGCCGGGACGAGCGTTTAGACCAACGGGTTCACCACCTTGCATGTGAAATTCCTTTGATCTATTTATCGTCATTTAGATACGTGTTACCTTATAAACCAACACGTGTAATAGGTAATGAGTTTGATTGACTTGATTGTTTAGCGAGCAACGTTTACAAGCGTTTGTGTAGGCAAGTTTTTGTCGGATACGGTAATTAGATGAGCGTGGTAAGACGGCTATTGTTCCAACCAAAGGGGCTCAGCCCGTCCGATAATGCTTGCTACCCTGAACGATCAATCTTTAGGCTATTATGATGTTTTAGCGCCTTGATGTATTGTTTCAGCTTCAATAAAGTTTTGATGAATTTTCGTGTTCTCGCCCAGCCTTTGTTGAAACTGAGGCGTCGGATATTGATGAATAATTTGACGGGTAAGTAATGCTGCTCTAATTATTCAAAGGCCGATATTGGGTTACGTGGTACCTATTAAAAATTGAACGTTACTGCCTTAATCAATGGTGGTGGCGTAAAAAATGTTTCGAGAACTGCCAATTATATTTTTTTGTAATTACACACTGTTAAATACACTGTCTTTACGTGCGATACTGAAGTCTCTAAAGATAGTACTACATAGTAGAAAAAGCAACTAGTTTTTTAAGCCTCGTGTACATAGAGCTGGGAAACCGGAACAATTGGGGCGAAGGCTACCGGATTTTGTTTTAGGTTTTATTCAAAACCCGTTTCTGTTTGCAGCAAGCATTAGTATATTCAATGTACTAATTAATACCATATAAAGACTAAAGAAAAAATATGCTAAAACTGTAAATATAATGGGATAAATTCCAATACATATCCAATTCACATAATAAAGGAGAAAGCTCGGCGAGGTGTCTTCTTCTTCTATCGTGTGGGTTGTGAGGTGGATTACTAACCCCATCAACCCTGGTGTCAGGGTTATTATTGAGCTGCCATAGGTCCCTGACATGACTCACATCAGTAAGTAGTAACCGGGACCAACGGCTTAACGTGCCTTCCGAATCACGGATCATCTTACTTTTTGGAAAATCAGGTGATCCTAACCTAACCAAACTAGGGATCACGAAGTGATTTTTGTGATTAGTCCCCACCGGGATTCGAACCCGAGACTGCGGGTCGTGAGCACAACGCTCAACCACTGGACCACGGAGGCCATGTGACGCGACGTGTGGTTACTACGGATGTGCCTCTGACTACCCCATTGGGATATAGTCGTGAGCTTATGTTATGTAGTATAAAAAGGAGGAAATCAGTACAATATTAAATCAAATATACTTACTTTATTTGTGTAAAGTATAGGTAGGTACTCTTTACCGATTCGACGTTTCTATGAAATAAAAGTATTAATATTTTTTAGAACTATTGTTTGTTATAGTTATTATTTCATGGACCTGTAAACTTTACTTTAGTTAGGTACTGTAAACATTTTGCCAAAGTCAGTCGATTGGTTTTGCATTTGTAATGAGCTGTCACTTGCACCTACATAATTGAAAACTATTTAACGAAGGTAAATCTAATTTCCCATATTTATATGGACCTGCTGTAGACACTAATCAAATCCAATCAACAAAAACTTACATAGATAACTACTGAAGTAAATCACTCATTACAGTAGTTTCGTGATAGATAATAACTACTGATTATTCCGAATTTCACACGTACAATATTTGTGTGATATATGTAGGTAGGTAATCTAGCAGCGGGAAATCATTTATCTTTATTGATCAATTCCACATGAAATTGTTTACAACCACAATTTTGTACGTATAACACTTTTACCTGCGAATAAAGTGCAATTGAACATAAAATGGTAACTTCAGTTTTACGACCTCTTTCGAATGGTTTCCACGGACCTATGTAGGAGTGTATGATGTAACTGATTGCATCCCTTTATATGAAAATCATCGGGAAATACGAAGCACTTTCCATCAGGCGACAGAGTTCAGCTACACGTGTCGAAGCGAGTGGCTATATTTCACTGGCAGGCATGATTCGCCGCTTAAGCGCGATAGGGAAATCGTAAATTCAAGAGAAAGAATTTTCTTTAGAGTCTCCTAAAAAGTTTCCACACACAGGCACGTATTTGAACACAAACGGCTACAGAGAGCAAATGGCACCGAATTGTAATATCATCCGTTCCGTAGACACCCCTACTTTTCAAATTTTCTTTTACAATGCGACGAGGTAATATGCGTTTTATTGGATCGTTTTTTCCTTTCAAATGAAATGGAATTGTTGTTATGTGAAAATGCTTTTTCACACATCGTTTATGTTGCGAATTGCTTCGTACGTACGTACGTGTAATATTAAATACTTTGAAGCAAATGTGATATGAAAAAATAATTTAACGTTGTGATCTTATTCGAGGAGCCGAAAATGTCTCCAAAAAAGGTAAAACCTAAAGAGTTAATTTTATTTTTGGTGATGTTTTCATAAGTACAATTAGGAAGCTTCATCACGACGAGATCTGTTATTCGTGCGATATCGAAACAAGGGACGATTTGAGTATAGCGTAGATGATAGACAACCTAGATAGGTAGGTACCTATAGATAGGTATAAGTAAATGTATACAAATCAGAAATCAGAATCATTTATTCAACGTAATTATCATGGATAAACTTGTTGAAGGTCAATGTAACATTTTTGAATTTACGTCATTTCGCAAGGTGTTATGGCTGAGGAGAAGAAATGACAAGAAACTACAACAGCAACACATCTTTTAAATCTATGAGGGTACATTACAAATTATTTAATAACTAGAGGAACACATTCAATACCAGAAATTTTTATCATTTAGGTAATCATTAATCTTATAATCAAATCAAATCAAATCAAATATACTTTATTGCACAGAACTAAAATTTCAACAATCAGACAAAACGCATGAATACAGTACAATTTGGGCGGCCTTATTGCTCTAGAGCAATTTCTTCCAGGCAACCAACAAAAGGAAACAAACATTTATAACTTTGATGCGGGATGGTGCAACAAAAAAAAAACCTAAAAGTAAAACTAATGTTAATATAATAAATACTCTATACGTATACTATACGTACAAATATTAATAAATACTCAATATAATGTAATCCATATATACTAAAAATATACCTAACCATAATCTGAGAAAACTATAATAATAAATAATAGACTATACACACACATACAAGACAAGCATTGAAATAAATAAAATACATCATACATAATAGTAATATCCTAAAAATATCCGCAAAAGGATTCAAAATGAGCGCGCATATGGTTTATTATAATAAGCTTTTTTACATAAAGTAAGCTTAAATTTATTTAAATTTTTTTTTTTACTTTAAATTTATTCTCTGACAAATTTAAAATACATTTTGGACATTGTCAAAACGTGTCTATGAAAGTATGAAATAATGAGTTATTACGTCATCGAAATACTGGCTATCTAACACCAAAATGAGGGACTTTCCAGGGTACGTTCCTCAAAATCAATATAGATGGCGCTGTACAGACATCTTTCACCCATTATTATTCTGATCAAAATAAATATAAGCAATATCGGTAGCAACATAATTCTATACGTCATCAAGATATCAAGATCCAAATATCAAACTACAAATATTTTTAAGCTTCTGCCATCACCTACATTGTATTTTGGAATAAATATGTACCCGAGTAATGAGAAATCACGTTTAAACTGAACAGCGCCATCTATATGGTTTTTGGTGAACATAGCCTGGAAAGTCCGTGATTGCCTATTGATTGCAATATCCGATCGCAACGTGAGGAAGGTCTTTTACAGGTTGTTGGTGAGTGCAACTCGAGTACTATTTTATGATTTATTTTAGGTGGCTAACTTATTGTTTTTAACAATGTACATACACAAACTCACGCGTATTTCCCATCGGGGTAAGCAGATACTATGGAATGCCATTTGCTTCGATCCTTATACATTTCTCTTGCTTCGTCCACATTCATCATTCGTTTCATACGGGCGTGCACGCCGGTTCTGAGTGGCTCGTACTGAACGTATATACTATTACTTAATGTATTTCTAAGTAAAAAGTTTGCTGATATAAATATAAGTTATTATAGGACAACTCATCGATGAGAACAAAAATACACTTTGTTTTTGTTATGTTTTCTTCCTGTTTGTACAGCTCACATAACCCTCACGATACAAAACAATGAAAAAGCATATGTAAAAACAAGGCAGTAAATTATATGTGTTTTTGTAAGAGAAAATGGTCGACTGTGTACAAAAATAAAATAAAAATCGACATCTAAATTATTTTTTGTAAATATTTTCATTGCATTTGTCAGCTCTACATACTGCCATAGATAAACTGAGTGTGTCAACATCAGAATTGGAATAGAGAATAGCTGGATCCAGAGCCGAATACGGGCTAATAGTCTGCGGTTGTACGCCTCTGACAGCGCCACGGATGTTGCGGCCAACACATGATGGACTTTTCAAATAGAGCCCTTTGTTTCCCAGTCAAAAAGCAAGGCTTTTGAAGATAACTCGACTGTGAATTATCAAGTAGTAGAAATAAAAACTTATACAGACTGTTAGTGACATCGTAGCGAATAGTTAGGGGTGATTCAGCTCATGAGCTGAGTTGATATCAAGTGGAATTTCCTGTTGGAAAAATCATGAAAATTTTAGTGTTTTATTATTTTCAATTTCATACTTTTGCGACGGAAAATTCCTCTTGATATATCTACTCAGAATCATGGTCTCAATCATCCCTCAATGCTTTCGTTACTATGTCACTAACACCCTTTATAGATACTTACGTTAACTTTCTTTAACTTTTTTATTCGCCATTTAAAGTATAGGTACAGCTTTTATTTATTCTTGGAATACTTCATTTAATAAGTACTTACCACTTATTTTTGTACCATGGTAATTATTTCAAAGAGATCTAAGTATGGCAAATAACTTTGCAAACAATTATTAGCATAATTGCGTTTCCCAAATATATTATACATTCGCGTCTCTTTCCGCGCACATTGGAGACTGTACATATTTTCACTGTCACTCTTGCTTGAAATATGCTTAGGTACCGATTATCTGACAGTCAATATAATTGAGAAATGAAACAGATGGCAAACATTTTTATACGAAACGTTGCTTGGGAATCAAATCATTCTGGGAAACGTTGTTTGGGTGATGAAATAATGCGTATAATTGTTCAGCAAAATGGTGGGACCCCATTCTGAAGAACAAGTTAATCTGGATATTTGAAACGGTTATACTTCAACTACTTTATACTTTAAGGATGCTTCTAGTAATTTATGTATACCTTCTAGAAACTTCCAAGAAATCAAGCAATTCCCAAAAACAGGAACGAACACAGTATAAAATTTATATGAAGATACGTTTCTTGCTTTTCCTCTTTGTTTTATTAAATTTATATTTTATTTAAAAATCGTAGGACAAAGATATTTACGATCACAAAATTGTTGATAAATTTGAGAAATTGGCTAGATTTAAACTATCTACTTAAATGCAATATTGTATTTGTATGTAATTAGTGGGCTATTGAAAAATTAAGTTGTTAGGCACTGATTTAAGCAGCGTCATAAGTTATCGAAAGGCAGGTTTACCTATTACTAATTAGATGATTATAATTTTGTAAAAAAAATGGCCAGTATCTGATAATATACCTTTAAAAATAACATGCAATGTAAAATTTTTGCATACTTGCGTTTTAAGTATATACTTTCAAAGTAATAAAAATGTCGGACTTCCTCTCTTAGAGAATGTAAAATTTGGCAAAAATATCAACGAAAAATATGAGTTTGGCACGTGATAAAATAATAGGTATTGGTAGAACGCCTTTTAAAATGAGGAGTGAGTGTTTCTGACATTTTCACGAGTGTTGGGAAATAATGGACGAGACATGCTCGCTGTTTTACAACTTGCAAGAGAGATTAGCGAATGTTATTTATTAGGTAGAAGTTTTACTCCAAGATTTCCTTTTTCGACCTATATTCGTGCAATGTTGCGCCACCGGGTAAGCCCCCGACCATTTGTTCTGATAAATTTATAATACGTTACAAAATAGTGACATGTTATTACATTTGTATAGTAATGTACTCTAAGGTTAGTATACAATTTTCGCATTCAGTTTCAGAAGTTTTTGCTGGCCTGTTTGGGAATTGTATTAGGGTCTTTTATCACAAACGATTACATTGTATTAGAGTTCTTCTTCAACAGTGGCTGCAAGTTATCTTTGATTACTTGTGACTCTGTCCACCCCATTAGGGATTACGGGCGTGAGTATATGTATGTATGTATGTCCTTCATCACACCACAGAGGTTCTCATTTATTGTAAAATCTGTAATAAATATAAAATATCTACTATTGAATTATAAAGTACTAAAATGTAACACTGACAATCTAAAGACTTATCAACAAACGGTTAGCAAACACAAAAAATCATTATGTCAAAACGTCACCACAATGAATTAGGTAAAGACAATAAATTACGCAGAAGCACCTCCGGACTGTCAATAAAGTGGCATTTAAAGATCGCAATTCTCTTACTGAAACAGACGGTGAACCTAAAGGTCGCAAAAATAAAATATGTGATTTGGAATAGGCTTTGAAACGTCGAGACAAAACATCAATCACACTCACCTGAGCACTCGATATTCCCAATAGAGGGCAAAATACGAGAAAGAAAAGGTCTTTTTTTTAAACCTCAACCTACTGAGTCCATTTATTAGCTTCAAGAAGGTTTTACGACGAATTAAATCGTCTCTAATCTAAACAGGAACAGTTTATTGCTATTAAACTTGGCACTTTTTTTAATTAGAATTTACTACTGGCCTAAAATAAGGTTTCTCTTTTACATTCAAAGAAAATGGGTTGCACTAACTAGCAGTTAAAGTAATATTTTCATTGAAATATTTTTATTAATACCTACTTTTGTGAAAATAAAATCTTTTGTGTACATTATGAATTCGTACAACTTTTTTCTAAAAATATGGACAAGAACATTGTGGGCTGCAGAACCAAAATAAGTACAGTAAATTGTCGTATAGTAATATTACACCTTTTCTAAAAGCGGTATTCGTTCCAAACTAACTACAAGTTCTCCTATCTAATCTACTACCTGTAATGGAGCAGATTAGTAAGGAAACTTCAATCTCATCTTGTCTAATGTACATTGGACTATCGGTCATTGATACATAATTTATAACTTTTTCGGAAAAAACTTCAAGCTGTCTAGGATCTAGTGCTTTTCTACTAATCCACATTAGACAATTTCTTGCGTTATGATTATTGAAGTAAAAATTACCTTAATTAAAACACATAATAACGGGTTCCGCGTTTAAATCACATCATATCCATGCTTTAAACGCGGTAAGAACCCGTTATTATGTGTTTTAATTATGATAATAACTGCGTAAACTTAAAACAATGTAAAATTACCTTATAAAAAGAAGCATTCATAGCGCAAAGATCGATACAATACTGATACATATTTACAGATAGAGTTGATTGTGTGTAATAGTTAATATGGTTATAGAGGGCGTAGCGTAGTAATTGAGTGCTCGACGTCACATATTTATTGAGGCAAGAGGGCTCTCTCGCATACTCAACTCTGGGCTTAATGAGTGGGAATATTTCATGTATCGTTAGTACCACCGTCGAAATCAATCATGATATTAACGACGTGTGAAACAAATTGAACGAGCACTCGCCTCCCATCCCAGTGATTGGAAAAAAGTTGTTTTTTTTTGAGTAAAGAGTATTTCAGTCGGATATCCTTGGTATTTCTGTATCATTCACTTTTTGAAAAAACGGCCTCTGTGGTCCAGTGGTTGAGCGTTGGACTCACGATCCGGAGGTCCCGGATTCGATTCCGGGTGGGAACATATCACAAAAATCACTTTGTGATCCCAAGTTTGGTCAGGACATTACATGCTGATCACCTGATTGTCCGAAAGTAAAATGATCTATGCGTCGGAAGGCACGTTAAGCCGTTGGTCCCGGTAACTATTTACTGAGTAATCATTACATGAGCCATGTCAGGGGCCTTTGGCGGCTCAATCATAACCCTGACACCACACGATAAGAATAGAAGAAGACTTTTTGAACTTCGTTGTAGGTTTGTTGTTAAAGGTAGGTAGGTGCTATAATTGTATTAAAGACGAGCCTAAGAATAAGTGAAATGATCTTTGCTTTTTCGTAATCCACGTGATGTTAGAAACTGAATGTTTTTTGGAATATGTGAAGTATAAATGGCAACAAAATGATCTTTTGATGTATTTTTGTGACAGTTTCCTTTCAGAATTTACAAATTGGCAATTTGTAAATACAACTCTTTAGCCTCATGGTACGAAATTATGATTTCTAAGTCTCATTTTTTTACATAAACAAGAATGATATTTTGTTGGGTGTTATTATAATTCTATAATAAATAGGAAGCGATACAAAATGTAACTCAATTTACAAAAACTAATGTAAATATATTGACGAAATAAATAAAAATATGACTCTTTTGATTTGTAAACCGATTTGTTAGGTTTGATATGATAAACTTTCTAAGTACCTATCTAATAAACTATTTACAAATCAATTTTTAACGTAAAGTTCTATTCTCAGGACTCAAATTTCCAATTCAATAGAAACTGCAAGGCTTTGCATGCCAATACGTCCGTTTGGGGCACATACGATCGACTTCCCATTTGAAAGATGAATGAAATCATTCAAATGCGCAGTTCATTCCTTCATGGGGATTTATGGATATAAACTTAAAACTGTTTCGTTGTACCACAACAATGAAAATGACGTGAGCTGGTTATGAAAAATTGATGAACGTTCGATGTATTCTATACTATGATGTTATTCAATACATCATATATTATACACAAGCATTATATTAAATATAACACAGGGGAAATTTATGACTGTTGTTAACCAATTCGAGGTCGATGATTTTAAATCTACCCGCAATTCTTCTCTTGCAGCTTTAGTTTTTGAGATACAGCTATTGGTCGTATTTTCGTACTGGTTACGATTAACATTCATAAAACATGCAGTTTATTTAAAATGTATATATTTTTTACGATGTCCGTGTCGCGAAATATCTGTAAAAATTATCCTATTTCTGTAATATATGTGGTTAATATACATTTAAATATTATAATACATACATATATTCACGAGATCACGCCTATGTCCCGTAGAGGTAGACAGGGACCAGGGAATTCCACTTACTGCTGGCCTGACACACCATTTTCGCTTCTTCGATTCTCGTCATAGTCTTCGTGCAAGCTCTTATCGCATATCGCATAGGATTGCAGTAAATGAGCTAGCGCTTTTTTTTATAAAAAAGAAAGTCAGGATTTGATCGCGCTATGTTCACCTAGGTCTTCCCATCTTCATCTTCTTCATCTTTTTTGTAAGTCCACTTTCATTCATTCTCATTTTATTTATATATACTTATGGTCATTTACATTCTTCCCTAATTAATTGATTGGAGTGAAAATATTAATTTAAAACCGTAGATTGCTAGTGGAGTAAACGTGGCGGATATTTTTATCAATATTTTCTTTAATGTTGACACTCAAATTATCTCCTCCTACTGCATTTCTACGGTTAAAGTCAATCAAGACTATTGAAGGTATTTAAGCTAGTAATCTGCCCAAGAACTTTTACAACTTCATCAGGAAGACATGTGTACGCAAATGAAAAAAATAAAAATAAAATAAAAATAATAAAACCTTATTTTTTGGATTCGGTTAAAAACTTATTTCAAGATAGCACAAAAAGCAACATGTTCATTCTATAGAGATATCCATATATGGTAATCTAATTATTAATGATATGATTAATAAAGATCTGTCGTTATACATAATGTTTTTAATCGACACATTTTTCAATGTAATGAGAGCTGAAATAACTGTAAATTAAGCAAAAAACTTTATAAGTACGTAATTTGTAAAGATCATGACAAAAATGATTAGGATAAAAAGCGGTGATATCAACAATTTCCATAATGAATTCGATTGAACCGGACACTGGGAAGCAATTGGCATGAGACCATTATTCAATCGAGGCGATATATCTCCGACCAGTACTGGACCGTAGCGAGAGCTGGCTTCGCAAAAGTTGGCAGCCGACCGCCCACGCCACTGCCAATTTCCATTAGCCATCATCCAAAACGAAAAAACGCATAGACGATCATTTTTTCATTCAATTAAAATTGGCTTCCAACCAAAACGGTTAGATATTTCAGAGCCTATATTTCAAAGTTTTCTATACAACATTTACATTTGGTGAAATTGATACCGCTTCGAATTTTCCGTTAAATGTGACTATGACTGGAAAGCAGCCAAGAAAAACAATTTGTTGGTACCGTAGCCTACATTAAAAGTAAGATACCACATAACGTCTGTCCTACTTTTTAAGTTCTGCGACGTATTTCTTTATTACAAGTTAAGAAGTTTCCCTAATTAGGCACATTACAGTTTTCGTAGAATATTGTCGTTATGAAATTCTAATTACGGTTTTAATTTGTGTATGGGCCTTTTGGACCTGTACTTTAGCTCTGGCGAGTTTGCTTAACGTCTATATATTTTTTTCATACTACATTGAGAACCATGTGTAATTTCAGCATAAACTCGTGAAATCTTTTTGAATATGAGGTATCGTACGAGGTACTAGGGCTATGCCAAAAGAAATACGATACTTCTTAGTATTTTGCTTGACACTGGCAAGTTATACACCTTCGCAAAATTTGGACATGGAACACTTTTGAAATAATTTTTAAGAACCAATATGGCTGGAATTTGTAAATTTATAGATATATTTAACGCAGGCGAAAAATTTATTTATTTATTTCATCTTACACAGACCAACATATTATCATTACAGGCATCTCCTAATACAATAATATTCAAATGTCAATAAACAAAAACAAAAAATAAAACTAGCTTATGTCAACTTAACAATAAATATAACATTGATATAATAACAGGTGACGAAACATATTACAAGAATGATCCTGAAACAAAGTGACAGTCGACGGTATGGTACTT
The DNA here is from genome assembly GCF_024362695.1 of Pectinophora gossypiella. Taxonomy (NCBI): domain Eukaryota; kingdom Metazoa; phylum Arthropoda; class Insecta; order Lepidoptera; family Gelechiidae; genus Pectinophora; species Pectinophora gossypiella. Next base: position 9,247,730 of record NC_065413.1, on the reverse strand, counting down.
TGAAGATACAACTCCCACGGAAATGTCACCGAGAATCAAGCACATAAAAACATTTTTTTTTTCAATACACATTCTGGACACGTTGTCAACTGCTAGAGAATCAAAGGATAGTTGACTCAGACTGGTATGTGACAGGTAGTGCTTCAAAATATTGTCATCTTGGTGTAAGAAGCAGCCAAATCCAGGAACCTGCGAAGAGCGTGCCGAGAGTCGCTGTCATGATGCAAGAGGTACTCCTCTGAATACCATTCTCCTTCCTCTGAAGGTGGATCAATAAGTTGGAAGGACACACACTGCCAGAACACTTTACTATTTTAATTTAAAAACCTTGTCTATCCTACCCGATCCAGATTTCCCTGACCTTGTGACTGTTGTTATTGTTCCTTCTTTCCAAAAATAAAAGGGCAAGAGGTTTAAGAGCAAAGATGATGCCCGGGCTGATTATAATTGTGAGATTACTGAGGTGTCTAAAGATGGTCATGGATATTTTTTCAGTGGTTTAGACAAATGGGAAATTGTATACGTGTACAAGGTGAATACTTTGAAAAGCCTGATACCTGGACTACAGAATTAATTTTATAATTTTAGAGTATCTAGTTTCTTTGGCATGATCCTCGTAAGCACAGACTACTAAATACTAAATAGTTGCCAAAGCCAAAATATGTCATTAAATATTTCAATGATAACCTAATTACTTAACATATTAAATACGAAAGTGTTAGTGAGTAAGCTTAAAGGTCACAAAATAAAAAACTTAAAAGTCTAAATTTCTCCCAACAAAAGTTGAAAATAAAAAATCAAGTCTCGACAAAGCATTGCACCTATTGATGATTGCGGAACCATTTTCGCCGACAACATCGAAAATCCATAAGCTTTCAATATCGTGAACTTAACTCGGGTTTTGTTCCCAGTGGCGGCTCGATCTGAATATCAAAAATGGTAAAGCAGTCGTCAATACTCTGAACACGTATATCGGGACCCTATCACTTCGCTCTTTACTTACTAGCGCGCCATTAGCACATCTTCTATCTAATCCAGTAACAAATTTGATTATATAACAATATAGTGCTGTGTGTTTGGTATTGTGGCTGCGAAAATATTTGCGAGATTTGTTATTTTAAGACTGGAGCAAATTTCTTCGAGAAGACGACTTTATGCTACCTAAGGCCAAGCGCGCACTACGAGTTTTTCGCCGCGCAGCAGAAAAGAGCAGCGCCATAATGTCGCACTGTAATACTGCGCCGCTGCGGCGGCTCTGCCGTCAAGTGCGCGCAATACAATTTAAAACTGTTTGGTACTGCTTTTTTCTGCCGCGCGGCGAAAATAAGTTAAAAAAATAAATCCCGCCCGGAAAAAAATGCTCTCTAAAGAGCACGTAATTACCATCATAAACCTTCATCGCCTTCATCTGTTTGGATTCATCGTAGTCGGGTAAAAATAAAAAGAAACAAAATATTTATCAGTTTATAATAATACCTACTAGTCTGTATTCCGTGGTCCGGGTGCGACATTTCATCAAATCATTTCCATCAATCATTTATTCCGATATTCGATTCCACTGAGGCTGCGAATGATGTTATTAAATTTCGATAGCAAACTTTCACACTTTCGTTGATTTTTCCATTTTATACAAATATATTTTTCATTTAAAATATTGTTGATTTAAAAACAATGCAATATTGTTGTAATTTATCAGAATATAGTATATGTAATTAAGGTAAATAAATAATAAAATATGGTTTTGACAGTAAAAAAATCAGGTATTATTGTTTCCAAATTAGAAAACCGAGTTTATAATCCTCACTTTATGTGTGTACTAACATCGATCTTTTCTATCCTTCCTCCCTTCCTTCCTTTTTTTCATTAAGTATATTTGTTTCATATACATTATTCAAATTTTACAGAGTGAATCCTTAAAAACTTATATATTTACACAGGTCATAGTTGCAATTCAGCTAGATCTTTTTAAAAGAAGTTTGGAATGTGTAACCATGTGTAAACTGATCATTATTTCAAATAGTAATTTCGTTAGCCACAGATAAGAACCACTATGAATGAAGATAATAAATAAGAAATGGTCTTGAAAGGAATAAACTTCCTGATCCTGCTATTGGGCAATGTGTGATGACTAAATTTCGCTTGATGTTAAACCAAGGCAGAAGCTTTAGGGTAGTGCGAGAGCTCTGAACTGGGTGGGCTAATAACCCAGAATCCACAATCCGCAGAGAGCAGTGTTGTGGAATACGCCCCATACCGCCTCCGGTAAATGACAGGATGCAAGACACTGTGCAATGGGACGCATGTACACTGTAGCTGACTGTTTGTATTGATACAAGACACGATCGATCTGCTTGTTATGCAAAACAAAGATTTTCCCGAAGCAGTCATTATTTACACATTTCCGACATCAAATAAGCACCAAATTTGAGCCGTACCATAAAATTCCAATTATTTTTTTCTGAAGATTTCCTTTAACAAGGAACGAATAAGAAAATCAACGCGATGACCTGGCGTGGATGACGTCAATTATTTATGTAACCATAATACATCTACGGGTATTTTTTTAAACATCAAATAAGTACAGACTTGCGCCTTCGGCTGTCTATTGTAAGAGTTGAGATACTCAAGAAGCGCCGTGGAGTGTGGCTTAATGGCCTCTTGAAAGATCTCACCGGATCTCGAGGTCACTTCGTTACACAGATTGTACAGCTGTTATATGTATAAACCGTGAATAATATTAAAGGAAACTTCCAGAAACTATAATTGGACTCACGTTTGTATCGCGTCAGTTAATGTGAGTTTATCATATTGGGGCGTGATCGCACATATTCGATGTCCGTGTGTGGTTTGAATAACACGATCGTAAATGATATCTATTTGCATTCTAGTAGCATTTCTGTGTATCGACTTTCTAAGTTTATAGCTGAAAGCATACGATAAGCTCGTAGATTTGTTTGTTCGAAATGATCGACGAATGAAGCATGTTATAGTACGAAAAGTATGTATCTTTAGTCAAATATAAATTATGTTTGTTAGGTGCTATAATTTTAGGCTCTTCCAGCTAATAAGTAAATGCCGTCGAAATAGTTAATAAATCAAAAAAACAACACTGTCATGCCTCGTCCAAACTACACATTTTCGCTACCTATAGTATATTTTTTTTTATTTGGATCAACCAACAATGATACAATATGGTTTAATACTTAATAAAAATAATATAACAATAATAATATTACAATATTTGACTTGGTAATTGTACCACCAGCGGCGTAGACCGCATTTTACTAAATAAGTAAAGAGTATTCGCACATATCGGGTTTGAAGTTTTTACCCTAGATTTTAGTCGGGTGATTTATTTGTGATTTCGCAACATGTGCCGCGAACTTCTGAACTATTTACAGTAATGGCTTATTTTAGTAAAAACTCGATGAGCTATTTGAAAATCGTCACAACTGATTTAGTTACTAGTAAGCAGCTATAGAGTGATGAAGTAAGTAGTAAGAATTTCATACTAACGGTATTAAATACATCCCGCTTGGGGACGGTACTGACAAGTATCGGCGCCCGAAGGACGTAATATACGATCCCGACGACCCGATTACTCTAGCCATAGAGGCAGCCAATCAGCTCGCGACACCAAACACTTCAGAATCCCGATACCGACCCCGCCGGCGTGGTCGACGATTTCCCTCATTCAGCGGTTATCGCTATCGACCCACTAGGGTCGATTAATCCTTTCAATATTCTTCCTCTCAGACGACGCCCTGAGCCGAGGTTCGCGCCCAACTGGGCACCCTCAGGCCTGTTGTCTTAAACGTTGTACCGGGTGAGAGCCTTCAGCGCTCCCCATTTGTCCGGCCAAGTAGTTAATGCCATCTGCGGCAAATATACAACAAGTCACGTCAAAAAAAAAAAACTAATTTATCTTAAGTGTTATTGTTACACATATCAGTCTGAATACCTAGTTAAGTTATGGAATAAGCTCAATATGTGTGATGTGGTTGTACTTTTTTAAATAAATAAATAAATAAATAAGTGTATTTTTTACTGACATAGTTGGCTCGACCATTATAGACGGCGATACAGCTCACCATCTGTCAAGGTGGTCTAGAAAGCTCGATGAGATGTGGGTACTTAGTTCATCTTGCGATGGATTCTGACTACCCCAATTGGGATTTAGTCGTGAGCTGATGTTATCTTATGGTATGACTGATAAAAAAAAACGCACGGTGAGCATGAGTTTCAGTATTTTACAACCAAGCAAAATTAATTCAAATTATTTGATAATATGCTTGGCTGTCGGCAGAGAGAGAAGTGGACTTATTATCTCTCGAACTCTCATGTCCATTGATGGGATACAGAGTTCTTGTAACGAAGCATAGTTGATATCCAATAAACTATTTAGAATTTAAAATTGTAGTCGAAATTCCTAAGATCTTATTCCAAATTATTAAATTTTATTATTCTGGCATAGTTTCGTCGAAAATAGGCTCTTAAGTAGTCTCTTTGACTCGATAAAAGTAGTATAACTTAATTGCTCACTATAGTTAATTACCAAGTAATTTGATATAGTCTAATTAATAGTTCTAAAAACAATACAAAGTAAGATGTCGTAGACTTTCTCCTTTATTTTCTATTTGAAAATTAGTAAGTGAAGGCTTAAGAGGGTATTGTTTACGTGAAAATGTTGAGTTTGTTTTATAAATAACATGCAAAGATGTTAGACTGTTAACAGAAAATAAAACTCTATCCTATGCAATATTGCAGAGGATATAGATAACGTGTTTATAAGACACTGGACGATGTTGCACCTCACTCAGAATGACAACTTAAGATTTTGAAGCTGATTTTGACCTTGTAATTTAAAATTTACAGTTGAGTAGGTATTTTAGTTTTAACAATTTTATTTTATTTTTACAATTTTACTGTATCTTTTATTTTCTTTATCATTTTAATTGTAATTCTATGGGTCTGAGCCTGAAATAAAGATATATTTAATTTAAAAATTCTGTGAGCGTAAATAGCTGATGTATTAGCGGTATGTTTTTACCAGACAACTTTAAACATAGCTGGCGAAGAGTGGGCCTAATATAACTTTGTAGAAAGTTTTCGATTTACACGTGCACATATAATTACTGTAATAGTTGTTAAATTCGTAATGGCTTTTAGTAAGGCCATGTATGTAGTCATACACGTGTGTTTAACTTTGAGTGTGATAAATCGATCATTAAACTTAGAGAGCTATGTAATATACTTAAAGCGAAAGTATATTTCAACAGTAATGACACTGGACCGTCTCGTATAATCTTTTGAAATTGTGTCAATGTGTTTGCGCTTTTTATACTAACCAGAATAGTTTATTTTCCGCGTATCAGTGATTGCTTGCGCATTATAAATGTAAGTACTTACGGGAAGGTCTCGGTTACACTTCGGACACTTCATAGAAGAACCTCGTTTTACTCAGACACTACACATTGACGTTATTGTAAACGCGCATCTGTGTGTGTGACGTCCGACGCTCATACGATTAAAGAATAAAGTAAAACGTGGGGCGGAGGTGGGGGGGTTACCACAGCCGCTGGTGGGGAGCGGAGAGTTTCCGTTCTATACGTAGTATTTAATACTAATTATTCTAAGCCACGGTGTAATTTTGTTCTGTGACCTAAAAGTTCACCTCCGTCACAGTACCTAATAGACAGATAGATAGTTTTTGTTTAATGCTCCTCCGTTACTAGCGTACGTACTTAGCCGTTTAAAAACTTTGACTAGCTGGTGCGGTTCCCTCGCTCAACTAACATTGAAACAACGTGTTATAATACCCCATAACTTCTTCGGTTACTCAAGGGAGGTGTCTGGTTTGTTATGTTCTATGTAACGAGTGTACTTATGTCCTCCACGGGAATTCAAGCTGCTCAACCGACATGCATTGCTTGCTTCTATTGTTTTTCGGTTTTTAGCACTTTTTAAGGCGTCTATTGAAGCGATGCGATGAAGGGTATAAGCTGGACTGAAATGGTGTCAAATGAAAAAGTGCTGGAAAGAGTTGAAGAAAAGAGAACCATATTGAAGACTATAGAGAACCAGAGAGGAAATATGATTGGCCACCTGATACGACACGATTCATTTATAACAAACATTATAGAAGGAAAAATTGAAGGGAAGAGAGGAAGGGGTAGACCTAGGATAACATTTATGAAACAAATAAAAGAGAAGGTGAAGGTGGTCGTGTCGGTTTTGGCGGGAAGAAGAGAGGAATGGCGATTACTCCACCGACAAGAGCGCAGCTTTTAAATAGAGAGAGAGAAGGCGTCTATTAGGCGATGTTCCGATTTCTAGTGCCATATTATTATGAATGACCATTACACCATCAGGTCCTCCTCCTGTCCATGCGAAACTTTCGATCTATGTATCGTCATTAAGCCGACGCCGGCGCCATATATCTAGAAAATTGAGTACTAATATTACTTTAGACTGCTTGACAACGGCTTGTAAAGAGCTACAGGTTCAAGTCCTATCCGAGTCAGTTTTTTTTTCGATTTATCTCTTTGTGAGTATTTCTATAAAAAATTGGTACTGAGTTACTGCTTTCACCTGACATGAGTACTTACAATGTCTGCTGGTATATATAGTTACATTGGATTAATAGGTAAAGCAATTATGCTCTATTAGAATAGACAGTGAGATTGTATGGTGCTAGTACCAGCGAGAGACTTTGCAATAGATTAAAGGTGATCTCTATTGAGGAAGCCGTTAGATGCAAACTTGCAATGACATGGTACGATTGTTAAGAATTAACAATGTAGATATAGGTACAGTCATGAGCAATATCATGTACCCACTTTTGAACCTTGTCGCCCTATCATATTTGACATTTATCAGCTGATTTACTATCATGTTTATTTATTATTATCATGTAAGTTACCAGAAACTATTCTGAAGAATAAATATTACAGCAGCATTATAACAAAGTCATTTAATTTAAATGAGCTGAGCACAACTAGAAATATTGTTAGGAATTTAATTGCATCGAAAAGCAATACTTACATAGCTAATTGGTGTAACCATAGTAACATAATTATTATACATCAGTGGGTAAGAGAGACGTATCTAGTTACAAAAACCATTTGCGACGGGGTTAAAAAGGCCACATCGGACCAATTCGTCTAAAAAACAATATTGCAATTTTACATTTGCGCATACAGGGTGTTAGTGACATCGCAATGAAAACTTTAAAGGATGATTCAGGCCATTATTCTAAGACTCTGAGTTAATATCAAGTGGAATTTTCCATCGTACAAGTATAGAATTGAAAATAATTTAAAAAAACACAAAAACATACATGAATTTTGCGACGGAAAATTCCACTTGATATTAACTCAGAGTCGTGGTCTGAGTCATCCCCCTCAGTACCTATTCGGTACGATGTCACTAACACCCTGGATAAAAGTAAGTGTAATGCAAACAAATGTCAAATACCAATATTGCTTTTAGGTGAATTACTTTAGTAAGCACCGAGTTTCGGATTTTAAATTAGCATCTTTACGATAAATATAAAATGACAAAACTACGCAAAAGTTAGGTATACGTAAAAGGTAGGAGATGGCAGCTCGAAGATAGAAATAATGAACAGGAACTCACAATACAGTTACGAAATTCCCGAATTCATCTCGACATCTAAAGTTAGACATCACGGAAGTAAATTCGATATTAAGGTCGTACTTCCTTGATTTGCTATTTGATGAATGTCGAAACTGTGTGTAGTTCGATGAACTGTAGATCGACAGGTTACAAACTTGCGGGATGAAGGCTACAAGGAATATTGTAGTATGTTTTCCTTTCTATTTGTCGCCGATAGTCGACCTTTATAGTATAATATATTTTTTTACTTTTACTTATTTTCTATTCTTTTATTACCCGACTGCGGCGAAGCAAAAAGGAGGGTTATGTGTTTGACCGCTACGTATGTATGTATGTATGTGTATGCACATCAGTTCCAACCTAACTATTAAACCACCTGTTAGAATTTCGCAAATGAGGTGTTACTAGAAGAGTCTTAATTGTTCGGTGGTTATAGGCTACATGACGTCACGCTAAATTCAATATGGCGCTCTTGGGGACATAAATTGAGTACGAAAAAACATTTTTTTCGAATGAAAGGCTTAATTTGCACATTTCAAATATGTACATATTATTCGATTTTTCTTGAGGGTTTGCTTGTATTTACTCTATAAATATGTTGACTAGTTTCTTGAACAGTAGGGTAAACAGAAATGTTTGTTGAAAGTACCGTGGCCGGTAGTAACAGAAGCTATAGACATGTAATAATCATTGCTTTTTCACACATTATACACATTTGTTTCAGTACTTACAAAATCCGTAAAAAACTATATTATACTTCATGAACATATGCGATACTACATAGGCTGTCCTGAAGTTCACTTGTTTTACTTTGACATTACATTTTTTGTTTTCGATAATCGGCTTACTAATTTTACTGTGTTGCCACACAAGGGGCCAGTATGTGGCCGTTTTCCGGCTAAGTAGTAAATGCTAATTGAGGCAAACCAAGAATAAGTCACGTCAATAAAAAAAAGGAAAGAAAAACGCTCCGTTTGCCCTGTTTTCTCGACTTTGTGTAAATTTAGGCAATAACAAAAAAACGTTTTTCAAATAAAAATAGTCGACTGTAATAGGTTAACCTGGCATTATCTGGGGGCACGGTAGTGCCCCCGCCAAGACGAGCAATGGGATTTTTTTTTTAAACGTCCCCCTGCCGCACAGGATAGGCAGGGACCTTGTTAAGACTACATACATAGCATCCTCCGAGAATGTCTTAAATATCTATTTGCCCAATAGGGCCCTACACTCAGCACGCATTCATTCCGGCCTCTATTACCATACAAGTTCTCGCTTTTATGCCTCTCGCACTTTCATTCATCGTCTTTCATTCTTTGCATTCCTATTTCCTACTCTATTTCTGAAGCCTAGGGGATGGACACAAGGTTTTTATTTGTTTTATTTTCACGTTGATTACTCTTTTTTTTTATTACATTTTCATTACAGTTTCAGTTATTAATCTATGACTTATTTGCTAACAGTTGCTTCCTATGTTTTATCTTAATTCTAGTTGCTTATGTCTATGGTTCATTATGACTATTATACGTATACAACAATATACTATATAATCATGGTTGCTTTAGCTGTTTTTTTTGTTCACTGATTTAACAATTTTTATTACATACTCAACAAAAACTTTGCAGTTTTTCTTGCTGGTAATAAGTTGATCTAAATTACTCTTTTCGATCTTATCTCCAGTACGCTGTTCTAGGTCGAATCTGTCTATACCATAAATGGGGCACTCTACAAGCAGATGGAGGACAGTTTCCGCTGTGCCAGGGTCGCAGGCGCACGCTGGGTTCTCTTTGCACTTGAAGCGAGTCAAATACTCAGAGAACCCACCGTGCCCCGTTAGAGCCTGGGTCAGCTCCTTGGTGACAGCAATGGGATTATAATATACTGCCATAAACACCTGAACACTATGGTGTTGTGGTACACCGAGTTACTTCTCAAACGGGGAGCGTCGGTTCGAAGCCCCGTGCCGGACTTGCACCAATGAGTTATCAATTTATCTTAAGTGCAGTTTTGATTAACGCAGTTGGCTCGACCATTATAGACAGCAATACGGCTCGCCACCTACCGCGTTGGTCTAACAGCAAGCTCGGTTAGGTGTGGCGACTTAGTTGCGATGGTACCTTTGGCTACCTCAATTGGGATACGGCAACAATAATTTTTTTAGCAAATAAATGTAGTCGATTCTGTTAATCTGCTACTCCTAAACTAGCATTTATAAGCATTTCCCTGTACGGCGTGGCGAGGTAAGTAATATAGGCGCTGCATCTATTGATGCAAATACGCCATTCTGTGAGATCGACAGCCACTCCGCCTTGCGAAGCGGGAAACTGGATATCGCTTTACTGGGACTATGTTTCGTTCCTTTCACATAGTTTTCGTTGTATTTAACATACGTACGGTCACGAGCATTAATATGTATACACTTAAGTACCATATCACATTAACTTTTTTGACAAATTGAACTGTAAGTCTCACTAAATGTCAAATATGTTAGTGCGACAGAGTACTAAAGTGGGTACATTATATTGCTCATGACTGTACATACATAAACTCATGTCCATATAACCTAATGACTAGGTCATTCTGCGGGTAATCTACAATCATCACTAATTTAAGAGCCACGCTCTTGTCGGTGTAGCATTCCCCTCCATGCTACTTTTTAGGGAAAAATAGGGCAGTGGTTTCCCTCTTACCTTCTGCCCCAATCCAATCTACAATAAGTCACTTAAAAAATAGGAGCCTCATGTTTGATTTAAGCTGTTAATAATTTTGACTTAATCCAAATCTATCCTGATTGGTGAATTATTTCACCTCAATATTTCACTTCACCTTATGATGAGGTTCATCATATCCATCTTTGGACTTCGTATCAACAGTGGCTGCAAGTTGTCTTTGATTACTTGTGGCTCTGCCCACCCCATTAGGGATTACGGGCGTGAGTTTATGTATGTGTATGTACCTTATGATGAATGGGTGCAAACTGGAAGTCTTCTCGCAGATATGGTAAAAATGCTCTTGTGTAAAAAGTGTTTCGTGCATAGGCAACAAAGATCGTGTTAGGTTAGGTCAGATTACGGTAGCAATAAAAAATATAACGTTATTGGCAGAACCCCGCAGTACCTCGCAGTGGCACGCTTAGAAATGAAAATCGATTGTTACTATAAAAACTTGCGTGCAAAATGGAGGGCTTAACATAAGCAATCGGTCCTAGCTACTATTTTTACTTAAGTATGTTACATGAGCCATATCATGCCTTTAGCGGCTCAATAGTAACCCTGACACCAGGGTTAATGATGTCAGTCATGATCTCTTATTCGTAATAATTTAAATAAGTAGTCTATTTCTTAAAAAAAAAAACATTAACTATGACGATAAATAAACTCAACATCATTTCATAATTTTATAATCAATTTTGGGACGCTTTATTGAGTCTCAACACTTTATTACGCCCTCTAATGAAGGCTGAGCCCTTCAGTACCAAATTATTCATTAACGAAGATACAGTCTGGAATAAAGACCGTTAAAATATTAACGGGAACAACCACAGCCGACGAAGAATCAATGTGTAAGTATAATATTTATGGTAAGTACATTATCTGGAAAATGTTGCTTATTCTGGCAGACACAAATTTACATTTCTATTTGAGTTTAGAGCGTTAGGCTCACGATCTTAGGGTCTGGGTTCGATTCGAGACTGTCGTTGTTTGGTAAGGACATTGCAGGCTTGAATCACCTGATTGTACCAAAAAGTAAGACGATTCCGTGCTTCGGGCACGTTAAGCAGTTGATCCCGGCTCCATACCCGCTCCGGTTTATTGACGGGAGGCTTGTGCCCAGCAGTGGTACGTATACAAGCTGTTTATATATGTTATGTAAATAAATGAAGTCCAAGACCCAAAAATGTACAAAAAATCAAATCAAATATACTTTATTGCACAGAACTAAAATTATAATATATATATAATATAATAAAATATAATATTATATATTTATCGAAATAACAAGAGAGAGAGAAAAAGTGCGGCCCCGATGTTTGAAGTACTGAAAAGTCGGGGTGAGGATTGTTGGTAGATCACAGAATATGAGTAAATACTTATCATAGTAGACAGACCTCTCTCGCTTCGCCCACGAGCAGTGAAGTGTTTTGAACTGTTTATTTTAATTCCTCAGTGTTACAAAAAAACAATAAATCTATGAAAACTTTTCCAAAAACAAACATGAAACCACCTTATCCACACCATCGCATACGTACAAAACTGGCAACATTAATCACAAAACTTTTGAACGAATGATAATAAGTTCATTTTGTAACGTTGCGAGTTCAATAGTTCATACATTGGATACAGAATGCGATTCCAACTGCATTTAGTTACTGGTAACTTTTAATGAGGTAAATATATACCACGTATCGATTGCTTGTACCGATAATGAGGACTAAAACTGACTATTTCTCCCATCAGGTGTCGCTACTGTTCAGTGATCCTAAATTTTGACACTTCCTTATATTATTTGAGTAAACAAACATATTATTGTTTTGGTTATATTTTAACACTATAACCCTTTGCGCAGCGTATAACCGCAAAAACATAGTGTTATATTTATTCCCTAAAGACCGGAAAGAAGAAACATAGAAAACTTATCTTCATCAAAACAGCCTTTTTCAACTGGCCTTTTTCGTAACTCATCCTTTAGACGGCATACACTCCTCGTTGCGCCACATTTTATAACAATTAAAATTTATCACCAATTTTAGCTGGACTGTATGGAGAACTGTCAAAATTTAGGAACACTCAACAGTGCTGCCGCCTACATTTGAGCTAGTTTTTATCTCCATATAGGTAGACGTTTTCTTGTTTGACATATTGTATATTTGGCAGTTTGTTATTGATTATTATACACACCACAATTTTTATTTTGAGGCAAACTGTAAGTACTGAGCCGTAAGATGAGTACATTACATAAAGGAGACTGAAAAGATTACGTACAATCCTGGGCCAGGATGTAATAAGATGAAAATGGTGAGAATTGTTAGGTATCACGGAAAGTATTTTTTCATATTTCTCCTCTTGTAGATTGAGAAATATGTTGATAATTTATATTTTTAGACATAAAAATATGTCAATTTTTTTAGTTCATATTCCAACTTATTACATTTTGGCCCACAATTTTCAATCTCCTTTAATTTTTAATTTCGCCCTTGTAATAAGTAGTTTAGAAGTATTTATTTATTCTTTTCCTTCTTCACATCACACGTGAACGGAAATAAAAGTAGGTAATCATATAATAAAGACAATGTATTATTGAAAATTCCATCAAGAATCCTACGTAACGAAAAAGATATATTTTCGATTATTATTTCAGAAACCATTGGGCCGATTTATGAGTTTCAGCAATGTACTAAGCCTCTTATGGAAGTACCTGTACGGCACATTTTACTGGGTTGTGTGTCTTTTAATCCGGATAGATAGATGGACAAAATAATAGAAAATAAAATAATGTTGCCTCATTTTATACCGGTTCGCTTAAAGCGGAAAATGTAGTTTATAAGATAAGTACACATTTATTCGTAAAATTGTTTTTCAGAAATAATAATAAAGAATTCATAATGGCTTTACTCGAACATTTTATCTTGTTTTTCTCTTTAAATTCTTTATGTTTCATCTTCTATCATATTAGATGCTTTACCTTAATCCAATGGCAGGAATTACCTGTGATGCTTAAAACCTGCAGCCATATTTTTTTTACCCTTTAATAATAATAATTCCGATTTCCCGTTTGTTAAACATAAAATAATTTGTATTTGCTTATTTTATTTGAAAGTCCTAAAGCTATTAGGCTTCTCTGCTTGAAAGCATTTGTGTGTCACCAGTTAAGTTGATACTTAAGTACTTCCAGATTGATGTGATTATTTTCTTCAACAAGTAAGTTAACCTAGGCACTACACATTTTCAAAATCACACAGTAAAAGTAACATAACCATTAACATTCCATTCCATATAATATAAACAGCCTGATGTATTGCTCACTGCTGGGCACAGGCCCCCATCAATCAAGCAGAGGGTACGACACAATTCCATTACTAATTGATTAAGGTGTTTGGTCTAGTAGCCGATTTCTATATTGTAATACTAACAGAATCACCCAACTGTTATACCATTAAAAATGTACATGGAATAATTAGAACGTCGCATCACCGCATCGGGGCAAGCACACCACACCGGTCTGCACAAAAGTGGCGATTCCATGTAAATCGCACAGTGAATGGGTGCTCGTATCTCAATGGGCTATAAACAACACGACCGTGAATACAAATCGGATATTAGAGAGCGCTCTGTGCGGATATGCCACGCATTATCGACTACCGCGAGTGATTAGGCCCGGACTACATTTGCCTAACGCTCGGGTTTAAAATAAAAAGTTATAGCAACTAGTTTGGAAGATTTTCTGAACGTGGTTTTGTTTTTAGGTACCTATCTACTGATGGTTTATTCAGTGGAGATCTGTTGCCAGAAAACACAGCTAAAATATCCTTTCCATTCTCGGAAGTAGAGATTATACATTTCTTAACTAGATTATCTGCATCTTTTGAGCAAGGTCTTTCCTCCTCCCCGTCTGTTCTCCTCCGGTGGGCGTCAAGGACAGCACGCCATCCTTTGTCACTGATTTAGTATAGAGAATTTAGCTGGATTGACACACGTTGAATTTGGGTTTTAATAGAGCTCTCTCTCTTACCGTAACAGATGTCAAATGACCATTTAACATTAGTTTATGGACAGTCATGAGCAATATCATGTGCCCAATTTAGAGCTCGCACTGTCATATTTGACATTTAATGAGGCTTATGGTTTAATTTGTCAGAAAAGTTAATGTGACATGGTTGCAAAGTGTATACATATTAGTACTCGTGACCGGACATGCCCAGGGTGTCAACAATACAACTCTGATATGCCTCTATACGTCCCGCTGCTGAGCACAGGCCTCCCTCAATCAAATGGAGCGGGTATGGAGCATACTCTGCTACTATAAAATATATTTTATTTTATTCTTATCAAAAAAATATTATTGCCTTGAAGAATTTGGTGGGTGGTTCTTCATATCCTTGAACTTCTTATGTTTACATAAAATTCTGCGTAAATCAGTTTGTTTATCTATAAATGTACATAATTCGTACAATTGGGCGTTATGTTTACATATAAGAAAATGCTACTGATTTTACGCTGGATATATTTGTAAGATAAAAGCACGACAATGTCAAAGTAGAGAAGGTATTGTATCTCTTTATTTTGAAATAAGTACCTGTCTTTATACAGAGTGTACTTTCTCTAGAAAATAAACATGAAGTAAGCAGTTGGTAAACATGGTTCTTGTCGGCAGCTGATTGTATGAGTGTACACTCATCCTATCGGTGTACCTAGTGATCCTGTGTGTGTATCCTGGCTTGTGTGTCTGCAGTGAGCTGAAATACTAGAGGCGCAAGCTCAGTGAAATATGTGTTCCTAATTTCTCAATTTCTGGCGTTGTTTGCCGCAATTGCCTTATTCCGTTCGGGCCCTTTTTCTCATATAGTCTTCTCAGATAATATCCTAAGCGGAGCTTCGTGCCTGTAGCATCCTTAGGCATGTTATCTTTTTTTACTGGATATCAGCCAGGACAGACGATGCATTGAGGGTCCGTTGTGACGTCATAGTGAGCGGTGATGCTGTATTATTCTATACAGGGTGTTAGTGACATCGTAACGAAAACTTTAAGGGATGATACAGACCATGACTCTGAGTTGATATCAAGTAGAATTTTCCGTCGCATTTTTTTTGTTAGTTTTTATAAATTATTTTCAATTCAGAATAATGAGCTGAATCATCCCTCTCAGTATTCGTTACGATGTCACTAACACCCCGTACATGTACATACAGGTAGCCATACAAGTAGGTGTGGATGTTAGTGACACTGTAAAGAATACTGAGGGGGATGGTTCAGACCATGATTCTGAGTTGATATCAAGTGGAATTTTCAGTCGGAAAATCCATGTTTTTTTAGTGATTTTTAAAAATAATTGATAAAACACAAAAAAATTCATGAATTTTCTGACAGGAAATTCCACTTGATATCAATCCAGAAACATGGTCTGAATCATGCCCCACAGTATTCGTTACAATGTCACTAACAGCCTGTATTTGTAAATCACAGCGACATGCCACACGATGACGTATTTTGGCATTCGATACCTTTTCTTACTGTAGATTTTTGCTTATAGTACATTTGCCTCGGATGGTATTGTCTATTTAATTGGAACACTTAGTACCATGAGCGACAATGACCGTATGGCCTTTCTAAAAACCCTGAGCTTATTTGTACGTACATCTAGGTAAGAAATGTGTAGACAAAAAACCCTAATAAAAAAAGCTTACTAATTAAAAAGAGCGAGAGAAGTTTTAATTTTAATACACATTTCCTCTCTTCCCTTTAACGTTGCTGTGCCGTACATGGTCCATGTTTTACTACATTGTACCACATGGAATGCAATAAATAATTGCGAATTGAGATAAATTTTATTTTGTTAAGAAAATAATATTACAGTAAATCGCGGCGCAGTTTTCACAGCGCCCTGGTGAACTGCTGGGCCGATAAAACAGTACCACGCCCCATTACCTTCTCCCAGTCTATTCACTCTTCCTTAAAATTAGTAGTAGAGTGAACTGGTAAGCGTGAACTAACTTAAGCCACCTCCTCATTTACCAGGCGAGATTGTGGTGAAACGAAAACTTAATTTAAAAAATAAAATAATCCAGTGGATCGCGACACATAGAATATCTGTGGCAGCCTGTCGCGCATACAGAGTGCCACCTGTCATAATCGTGTATGTCAAACGTATACAAACATTAACGTCATGCGACATTCGAGTGCACGTTTGAATTATGTCATTTAAGGTAATGCAAGCGTTATGGAATTTCGACATACTTAAACATAATATCCATACGTAACCTTACGTCTGTAATTCCTGTTTTGAAGTATCAATATAGAACTTCAACGTCTTTGAAATAAAATTGTAAATATTCTACTGCGTGGGTTCCTAATCACTATAACTGGTTATGTACCCAAATTCACACAATAAACGATTTGATTTGATATGAGTTCTAAAACGTTCGCAACCAAATCGATCGACTTTGGAATCGATTCAATCTGTGCGTTTATGGAGGCATTTTCAAAATTGGAATGATGAAGATGTTGTGTAACACAGCACAGCTATTAGATATTGTGATATAGTCATAATCCCCACGTATATCGCTTTATAACAGTTACAACTCTTGTCTCACTAAGACACCATAGTTGCGTCACCAGTGGGAAATTATTCAATATTCGGTTGCCGGCAACAAAATAGTCGCGCAACCAATTAAGGTATCCTTTATATAACTGCATACATTTGTAAATCTACAATATATCGGTCTCCTTGAAACCGCATTAGAAAGCTTCTAAATTTAAATCTCTTTTTTAGTTGTGATACCATCCACCTACATATTTTGCACAATCTATCCATTCGAGCCACGGAATAGAAGAAAGAGGTTGCAAGGGCCAAGTGAGTGCGAAACGCACGCCATACAAATATGAGCACATAGTACATACGTAGTTTAACTCTGCACTCCACTCGTCCGCAAATTTTACGAAACGGAGCTCCGCAATTATACTTATATTGGAAGGTCGTCTTGTGTCTTATAACCTGTAGAGTAATAAGTCAAATATCGACTATCATACAAGGAGATCCCTTCTTATCACAGGAAAGCTAATAACTTAAGTATGATCGGTTATTTAAAAAAAAAATTTTCGTATGCTGTATTTTACGAAAAATAATGATAATAATCCTGATACCAGGGTTGATGAGGTTGGGCTTCCACCTCTCAACCCACACGATAAGAAGAAGAAGATTGCTTTGTTGTTGCAATTGATTGCATTGCTGTTAAAGTGGCTATGGAATTTGAGAAGCAGCAGAGCTGTCGTAGTTATCTGTTGCAGGAGGAGTAGTAAAAGTAGTAAAAGAGAGTAAGGTTGAACCGGCGATAGCTGCGGTTCTCATACAAAACGCGCGTTAGGGACTTTGCATCCTCTTTCTCCTATTCCGTGATTCAA
This sequence comes from Pectinophora gossypiella, assembly GCF_024362695.1. Lineage (NCBI taxonomy): Eukaryota > Metazoa > Arthropoda > Insecta > Lepidoptera > Gelechiidae > Pectinophora > Pectinophora gossypiella. The sequence goes on along the minus strand of NC_065413.1, from coordinate 9,229,979 downwards.
GCAGACTGTCGCAATTTTACTGCCAATTTTGTTATAAAAACAAACCAAATCCTACGACCGCCCCATCTAAAGCCGCGGTTAAAAGCACCCTTTGAAAAGCTCCATGGCACGCTGTAGTAGGTACCTATCTATCGCACATCATACACCGAGGAAAGAAAACATATGGCGAGATTTCAATACAATATCCCGGTACCGAGGGTGCGATGTACCTTGTCGGATTTAAACAGATGTATTTGCGTTTTTAGTTCGGTAGTACCGATTGGAGAAAAAGTCCACAAAATTTTGTATTCATTATTACGCTTTCACGAAAAAAAAGTAAGTGTAATGTTCTATAATTAGTTTACATCAACAATGCACGCGTTGAAAAGCGAAAATTAAGCTAAAAATATTGTGACCATAACGAGTTTTCCAAGTAAAAATGAACAAATTTTTCGTAATTACAATGTCAACCTTTCAGAATGTAACGGTCCTCAATTTGCGTTATTTCTTGAGCTCACATTTCTTAATTAACATTAATTTTGTTGCACGAAATTTTACCTTTCAAGAACAAACAAAGCCAGTTGTCCGTCTTTATTATCAAGTTTAAATTATAGTCATTAACTAACGAGAAAATGAGCGTGGCTCTCAATTTGCTTTCAACTCTAAATGTAAGGTTTAGGATTTACGAAAGCTTTCAAGAATATTGAAAGTATTGAATGTTTGCGTCAATATTTGTCTGTAAACACTTGCGTAAGTAAGTACTATTGACAGTCAATTTTGTTTGAAGGATAATGTACTTACCTACTTTCAATATCTCAAAGCCTTACTGAAACTTTTACGCGCGTAAATAAGTCTATTTTATATTCTTAATCTCATGGCAATTGACGGAGACGGTACACAAATTGTTAAAAACTTTATATCTTGAATAATCCCAACAAAAATGAAAATTGAGACGACCGGACTGACGAACCTACACCGTCATGACACATCGTCGACATACATACATACATAAACTCACGCCCGTAATCCCTAGTGGGGTGGGCAGAGCCACAAGTAATCAAAGACAACTTGCAGCCACTGTTGATACGATGTCGTAAGCTGGATATGAACACACACACACACACACACACACATCTCATCACATCGTCGAAGCTCTCACAAAAAAGAAAAAAGCAAACACACATCTAGCCACGAAAAGCGGTTAATATCCACAATAGATTCATAATTTCCTTTCCATTTAGCAAGAGAGGGGACTTACATTATATCTCGTCATATTATTACGGTTACGGTAGAGTTGGTTAGACGCATAATTTGCCCGAAGCTGTTTAAAGTGAAATTATTTAGCACCTAGGGGAAGCGAGCTGGCGAGCAGTTTTTGCCCGTCTCACATTCGCACATTAGCATTTGTAACGACACGCGTGGCTATAGGGTTGCTACTGGCAATTAATTAATAAACTGAATTTTATCTACAAGGGTTGTTTAGTGTTGTCTCTGTAAGTTGTCTAATAGAAATAACTGATATTATCGGCAAACAACCCGTCCTTGACTTAGGTATCTATGTTTCAGTGATGTAATTTCTGAGGGCTTTGTGTCTAATCTGGTTATTGTATGGTTTACTTTAGACGTAACCGAAATACGTCTAATTGTAACAGTTTTATCATTTTTTTTATAAAATAGTGGAATTTTTCGTCGCAAAAGTATGGAACTGTAAAATAATTAAAATAAACACTAAAATTTTTATGAATTTTCCGAATAACAAATACAAGTAGGTATGGGTGTTAGTGTCACCGTAACGAATACTGAGGGATGATTCAGCTCATTATTCTAAGTTAATATCTAGTGGAATTTTCAATCGCAAAAGTATAGAATTTAAAGTAATTTAAAAAAACTAAAAAAGTCATGAATTTTGCGACGGAAGATTCCACTTGATATTAAATCAGAATCATGTTCTGAATTATCTCCCTGAGTGTTCGAAACGATGTCACTAACAGCCTGTATATTAAAGTGACGTCAAATCCTCTGAACAGCCAGCCCTGCTATCGCCGCAAACGTACAGCAATACCGCCTCTTATTTATGTAAACGTGGAAATGTAAATTAATATCCTCATTTATGTAACGCGACTTTTTGGCGGCCTTTCGTGAAATTACTACACGCAGCTTCTGAGAAAAATGAGACCTGTTACACGGAAGACTTGCTCTGTATTGGGGTAATATCACTGGAAAGGTAAAATTATATAAACGCCAAAATATCCTAAAATAGCAGTGAATGTTATAATATAGGGATGTAAGGGGCTACAAATGACACCTTTCGGAGCCCAAGCCAACCTCGCCTGCACGCGGTACATCCTGCTGGTCAACGAAAGAGGCTCTGGCGACCCACCAACACGCACTGGACCAGCGCGGTGGGCTTATGGTCCAAACCCCCCCAACATGACCTCAACACATGTAAAACGGCCCCCAGTCCCCGGCAGCCCCGTTGTCCGTGGCTACGGTAGCGGCTACGGTAACGGCGGGGCAGGGGGTGCGAAGAATCTCCGGGCTCCCGCTACAAGGTGGACCGACGATCTGGTGAAGGTCGCGGGAAGCCGCTGGATGCGGGCAGCGCAGGACCGATCGTCGTGGAGATCCTTGGGGGAGGCCTATGCCCAGCAGTGGGCGTCATACAGCTGATGATGATGTTATAATATGTATTGCTAGATATAGAGAATGAAAAACAATGTAAACTTACGTTGACGTCATCTAAATTGGATAAATGGCTTCTTTCTTCTAATCGTGTGGGTCGCTGGTGTCAGGGTTATAATTGAGCCACCAAAAGGCCCTGACATGGCTCATGTAACGATTACTCACTTACATCAGTGAATAGTAACCGGGACCAACGGCTTAACGTGCCTTCCGAAGCACGGATCATCTTACTCTCGGACAATCAGGTGATCAGCCTGTAATGTCCTAACCAAACTAGGGATCACAAAGTGATTTTTGTGATTTGTCCCCGCCGGGATTCGAACCCGGGACCTCCGGACCGTGAGCCTAACGTTCAACCATTGGACCATGGAGGCCGTTAGAATGCAATAACAAAAGTGTTTTCAAATAGGCTTGGCTTGCGACTTATAAATCCTCAAATCATTGTCAACCAATCGGCGTACGAGCGGAAAGACTTGAATAGTCTGGGATGCGGCCGTGCGAGTGACGCAAGCACGTAGGTAGAATTTGCACGTTTGCTCAAAGCGATTCCCTTCTCCAACGCATTGAGTTCATTCTGGTATTCGTATACGTAAATCGGGCACTGTGTTAATAACTCGCCGATGTGTAAACACCTTTATATGCGTACTGAGCAGATGCAGCATTATGGGCATGAGCAGGGCTGCTTTTACCCGGCATTTTTTGCTGATTGATGCCTGGTCAAGATAATTATTATTGAGATGATGATTCTAGATCAAAAGCTCAGGTAGAGTAGATAGGTTGTCTCTTTCTAATTAGTCTAGTGGCTAGACTAGAGCAAAGCTATACTCTAGCCCAACCTTTTAAAAGTTACCTAAATCATGCCTATTTTCCCTGTTTACTATAAAAAAAAATATATAAAAGAATTAGCCTGAGAACGGCAAATTGACTTATTGAGAGTTCACAATACTGATACCTACCTACTTACCTAGTGCCTTATACACAATGGGTCTATTATCTCGATAAATTTTCTCAATTTATTTACGAGTAGGTACATAAATCCTCCTCCAACGGTATGGAGGAGGATTGAAAGAATAAGTTGGTCAGAAAGGGTACCTAATGAGAAAGTCCTAGTAAGAGTAAGGGAAAAGAGGTAAATAATGAGAGTTATTGAGGACAGAAGTGGTAAGATGATTGGAAACTTAATAAGACACGACGAATTTATTAAAAAAACATCATAGAAGGGAAACTACAAGGAAAGAGAAGAAGGGGAAGACCAAGAAGAGCTTAAATGCAATAGATTAAAGAGAAAGCAAACGTCGTGTATTATAAGGAAGTGAAAGAATTGGCTTTGATAGACAAGAATGAAGAATGCTACACCGACAAGAGCGTGGTTCTTAAATTAGTGATGATGAGGTATATAAATGTGCGATATTGTATGCCTCATTACAATTGTTCATAACTCGTAAATATAATTTGGCTAATGAGTTCAGCTGAAACAAATGTTACAAAACGTTGATGCATATTAATGTACAAATATACTAATTACGTACGTAATTAGGGAGATGACAGTAATAAACGAATCATTATGATGAGCATGATTTAATAGGTAGACTATTTCAAATAAGGTATTTCTTTATGAACCTATAGTAAGTAGGGATAATAATAATATAATAATTAAGGCGTAGGGATGTGACGACCCTGTCACCCCCTGGTGAATTCATCAGCGAACCTGGTAAATTCAACAGTGCAGTCAGTCTCCGCAGGCCAGCTTGTGGCGAGCTATTGATGAGTGACGGCACCACGGTGCTGAGATCCCCCGAGAGTCGGTCTGGCCCTTCGTCTCCGGCGTGCCTACACTGGCCAGCCGGAGTGGACCCCAGCGGGGTCCGCAGGACTCTCACCTCTGGCTTGCCTTCATTGACCGTCCAGAACGGGACGTTAGAACTATACGCTCGCAGGGTGAAAGACAGATAAGTCGCGAGTTGTTGAGGCGAGTAAACCGCCTTACAGAAAGTGGTGTACACCTCTCCACACCCTGAGCTGCTTACAATCATATTGCTGCCTTGTAGTCCAGTCGCGTCGTTTAGATAGCTGGCCCATCCAGTGAGTGGCAAGTCACCGCCTGCTCATTGTATGTTTGTTAATAACATTGGTCGAGTAGGCGCCAAAGTCCCCCATAGCCCCAGTATCCCGGTCCACTAACCCCAACCCAATATCTCCAACCCAATATCCCATTTCCCTTTGTTCTCATAATCTGCAATAGTCCTACACGAACCGGGGATTGTCTTTGGGTGCACTCTCATAGTACATACAGGAATAATCGCCGGTTGGTGTCACACCACATTTACATTAAATTGTCATAAGGTGCCTCTACGTGTTGGCTTCGGCCCCACGTACACCTTCTAAAAGTCCGGGACTCCATAGGACTGAGATATGGAAACGAAATACATAATAAATATTATTATATTATTATAATAATTAAATGAATTTATTGGATCAAATTACTTAAAACCTATGGATACGTCATGGTAATAACAGAATATGAACAATTATGCAGCAATGCTAGTACTTACGATAGATAAAACCTGTACTATAAGTACCAGCTATCTCCCATTGACCCAATAATATTCATAAGAGTTGAGCGATGTTCTTCTAATAACAATCGTTATTATTTTACATTTTTTTACGTGACTTATAGTAGATTTGCCGCAGATGGCATTAACTACTTGGCCGGACAAATGGGGAGCGCTGAAGGCTCTCATCCAGAAAGTACAAAGTGAAATAGAGTAATTACAATGGAGAACATCAGATTTCGGCCTAGAAGTCAAAGTCTTACATTTTCGGGAAATTTGGTGATTCAGCCTACACTCTCCTAACCAAACAAAGGAGATACAAAGTGATTATGTTAATGTCGCCATCGGGAATCTTTTTTTTTTTTTTAACTACTTGGCCGGACAAATGGGGAGCGCTGAAGGCTCTCACCCGGTACAACGTTTAAGACAACAGGCCTGAGGGTGCCCAGTTGGGCGCGAACCTCGGCTCAGGGCGTCGTCGAACCTTTGCTTCCGAAGGCACTTTCCAGCCCATAGCCCCCTCCGGTTGATTGAGAGGAGCCCTGTGCCCAGGAGTGGGACGTATATAAGCTGTTTGTTTTTGTTTATGTGGAATACAAACTTAACACGTTCACTGTGTATGAACCACATATGAGGCAATAAATTTGAAACTTATACGAGCATTTCCCATATGTGGGGCACTAGGGAAAATGGAAAAATCCGACGGGAGACTTTTCAGATTGTTTTATTCTTGCCATAGTGTATCTAAGTACATCAATTTCAATGAGTTTATATAAGTACATAGACACACTATCTCAGACTTCTTTTGACGTTGGTCAACAAAAAAAATCTAAAAAAAAAAACAGAAGATTACAGATTATTTTGTGTCCTCTTTCCTTTTGGGCTGAGAAGCATTCCCATCCCTGCCACGTGGAATAAAATTTGAACATTTTTTATGAATTTATTTTATGAAGTTCAATTAATTTCCTTCAATAAGTTTTGTAGAGATCTTAAAATATATATAAATTCCTTTTGAAGTACAAAATTAAGAGGTATAAAATAGATGGGTTCCATTTAAATCTATTTCTAGAAAAGTATAATTGATACACTTTATTGAATAATGAATCCGTGATAGCCCTTTCTGGCAAACACGTGAGTTATAACGTAGTGTCATGAGTTCGAATACCATATCAGGCTTTAAAGCACTGAATTCGACTTTATAATAATAATAATAATTTGTCTTAAGGGGCCTCTACGTGTTGGCTTCGGCGCCACGCACGCCTTCCAAAAGTCCGGGCCTCCATAGGCCCGAGATATGAAAAAGACATACAAATAATAATAAAATAACAATAACATTTATTTGCTCGCATATACATTGATACAGGTCTTAAATCTAGTACAGTAGGTCTATTCAACCTGTTTTCAGGTGTGCAAATTAAGCAGAGGGCATGCATAACATAATTTCAGTCAAAACAAACTGAATTAATTGTGGGATTATGTAAACTTAAATTACTTACATCAAAAGATTTACTTACAGTTTTTTTAATATAATATTAACTATCTAGAATTATTTTCATTTTTAGTCATACGCATTATTTATAAGTCATTCATTCACTGTGTAGAAACACCTTTCCCTCAACCATTTAGTAAGAGCTCCTCTAAACTCGGGAGATTTTAAACATAAACATACATAAACTCACGCCCGTAATCCCAAATGGGGTGGGCAGAGCCACAAGTAATCAAAGACAACTTGCAGCCACTGTTAGATTTTAAAGCTTTTATATTTTATGGTAGTTTATTATTTAATTCTATTGTAGCGTTATATGATTTTTTTCTATAGATGTAGGCTCGGGAAGGATATAATATATTAGTGTATATTCATATTTGGATCATAGATTGATATGCCTCGCCGACTTATACATAGCTGGCGAGGAGTGAGTGTGTATACTATACATCTGCCTACCCCTTCGGGGTTACGGGCGTTATGCTACGTTATGATATGGTACTAAATGTGAATCCTATCACTTCATGGAGTCTTACAGTTTTACTAGGAGGATGACAGTTACGGTTGCAGGCTGCCACCGCTGAAATGTGTCCTTAGATATAACCTAAGGGCGCGTCTAAGGTTTGGAGGTAAAATGAATAAAGCCTGGTTTTATAACAAACAAATTACAAAAACCTAAAGTTTTTAACAAGCCCAATAAGTTGCTTTAAAGTTACGCAACTTGTTAGTAGTAGGTAAGTTTAACAACTAATTAAAGTTAGTACTAGTTTTTGGGGTTGTCAGAGTTCACTGATCCTCATTATAGTTATTTGAACATTAAATGCTTCTACGTTTCGTTTATTTTACTGGACTGAGAAAATAGAACTGCTTATCTTTCCGGGTAAGTCGTAAAAACCGACAGGGGGATTGCATCCTTTCTACCATGGTACATAGTTTCTACATTTTCAATGAACGAAAGGCTGATAATCTGTTAATATAAGCACAGATTACTTAATAGGTAAAACGTAACAGATAATTCACTCAGTACAAAAATTCACATACCTACTACGATAATAACCCACTCCTTCCCGACGACTTCATCGGCAACCGCTGTTTGCTAAAATGTATTTACCTTAAATCTCAAGCACATAGTTGTTACCGCTTCCGGCCCGACACTGCCCGAATGCGCGTAGAAATGGTAGTAGGTAAATAAATATCGCACGCATGTACACGGGGTGACGGAGTACTAACATAAGGCGCATCAAAAGTAACTCCAGCAAGGCTAACATGCCCAACGTGATTAATCGATCGATTCAATGAAGTTTGTCGAAATCACATGCGTGCCAAGTGATTTTGTTCGCATTTTGACAGAACGACATGACTTATTTGGGTTCAAATATAAGCTCTAATCGACAAATGGACATAATTATATCGTCAGAATCGATACAAAGTCGGTGACAGATTTTTAGTACGATGTGCACGTCAGCCCAACAAGTCGTCTTCTGAACATGTGCGGCTTTGCACTTAGGGATTACGGTCTTAAGTTTATTCATGTATGTATTACTGTAAAAGTGATGATGGTAAAAAAACCTAACTCGCTTTATATTAATCGTTCATTTTGCAGTTTTACTGGCAGGCACCTGGTTAATATTAGGATTAACCACTGAGCCATGGTAAATAGAAATTAACGATTATTGAAGAGCGGAATTTACCGTTGAGCTCTTAGGTTAGGGCGGGTGATAGTTTTATTTAAAACATCGTGCGTGGAATTGTGCAAAATTGACGACAATTTCTTTTTTTTAGATAAATAAATAAAATCCAAAGAAAACCTTCCATGATAAAGGACGGACTAAAATGACAGGTAGACTAGAAATCTTAAAAAATGAATCAAGTGACACCGACCGCCACCTAACTTTGCTAATATGTGCGCTACCTCGTGGCTACCTCTGTCATCTTGTAAAATACTGGTGCTAATATTTGAAAACTTTCCGAAGGTAGAGCTATTCTCTCGCAAAGAATTTTGCTACCCTCCCAACTTCGTAAATCATATTACCTGTCCTCCATAGTCAATTGTTATTTTATTTATATCAAATTATACAATAAAGCAGGTCGAGTTCTACGTAAAAGTGTTTTATTTACTTCTGTTTCGGTCTCAATTTTATAAAATACAACCTCTGATTTTGTATTCAAGGTCTATATTTAGGTAGACAAACAGGGCCAAAACGTGAAATGTAACGCAACCAGTAATCAGTTCTTTGGCGTAGTGACTCTTATTTCAAAGACACCAAAAGAGGCTGCAAATAATCCACGGTCTTACTGTAATCATCTTCCTCATTTTCAATAACTACTACCTACAGCCTTTATTCTACACGAGAGTTGTCAAATATTATGAAACGTACCTTGAAACAATTCCAAACTATCCCTCAGGCAGTTCCTTACAAAGGCGTTGGAGCGACTGACTCACACTCGCACAAAGGCTAAAGACATGAGGATCTTCCTGATAATACACAATTGAAAGGTTTTCGGAAATATTACTGTTTTCTCTTGCCCATAAAGTACCTATTGGATACTGTTTGCGAATATCGCAATGAAATAATTGAATACGATATTTTATTTGGAATTCGATATTTGGAAGTATTAAGATAGAATAAAGAATAATACTTCGTAAAGAACGGCAATTCTCCTCGCTAAACGAAATGGTCAGCTTAATTTGGGTATTTAATGAAATACGATCATTTCATGAAATGACCAATCGCAAGATCTGTCCGCGACATAAGTCCAGTATGTTTTCTTGAACATCAAATTGAACCTTTCAGGAGTTTTCCTGTCCGTACATGTAAGATAAAGACAATAAATAAGCAGATAAAATATTGCCGTTTAAGGTGGGTAGCAATTTGTAAGCTCCTATCTTGAGTATTGGAGATCGGGCCGAATTACCTACAACAGCCTACAACAGGTTTTTGCGGAATGATTTGTGGCGCCCTCGGGCCATGTTTGATCCGACACGTAGTTACCCTCCTGAAAACAACTTGTGTTTAAGCAAAATAATTCCGCCCGCTTCTGTGGTCCTAGTACCCGATTCGGATGATTGGAAAGGAAATTGGCAGAAAAAAATGAATTTATTAAACTTTTTTTTCACTGGGTATTCGCTACTTAGCAGAAATATTAAGCCTATTTTCAAGCCTATAGTTAACCGAGTAAAAATTGTAGATTCCTTAAGCAATTAGTTCTTCTCACTTCTGAAATGTCAGCAGTTTTTTTTATTTCTTGTGTTTACTGAGTATGTTAGGCTTTGTCCGGCCAAGTAGTTAATGCCATTTGCGACAAATCTACAATCAGTCACGTCAGAAAAAGAGTATTTTATGATAGAATATGAAAAGAGAAACAAAGAGATAATATGCATTTTTTTTTGACGTGGCTTATTGTAGATTTGTCGCAGTTGGCATTAACTACTTGGCCGGACAAATGGGGAGCGCTGAAGGCTCTCACCCGGTACAACGTTTAAGACAACAGGCCTGAGGGTGCCCAGTTGGGCGCGAACCTCGGCTCAGGGCGTCGTCTGAGAGGAAAAATATTTTAAAGAATTAATCGACCCTAGTGGGTCGATAGCGATAAGCGCTGAATGAGGGAAATCGTCGACCACGCCGGCGGGGTCGGTATCGGGGTCCTGAAGTGTTTGGTGTCGCGAGCTGATTGGCTGCCTCTATGGCTAGAGTAATCGGGTCGTCGGGATCGTATATTACGTCCTTCGGACGCCGATACTTTTCAGTACCGTCCCTAAGCGGGATGTATTCGGAAGCCGCAACTACCAGGGGATTGGGTGGTGCGGAGCAGAATCGAAAAAACGTTTGGAAGCTAATTTGAGCCATTGGGCAATGGTTGGCAGACCTAGGTCAATGTGCAGATTTTCATTGCGAAGGAACCACGGAGCTCCCGTGGCTTTCCGCATGAAACGATTTTGTATTACCTGTAGACGGTGGATTTGAGAGGGACTCGCATGAGCGAAAACTACCCCTGCATAGGTCATGATCGGACGGATGCAAGTCGTGTAGATTTTCACCTTATTCCTAAGGGACAATTTACTTCGCTTGTTAAGGAGACAATGAAGACGGCCCATTACAAACGCGGCGCGATCGCGCACACGTTTGATATGGGCCTTGAAAGTAAGACGTCTATCTAAGACTACGCCGAGAAGATAATATGCACCATACCTATAAATTATATCCTAAAATACTCCTTTTTTGACGTGACTTAATGTAGATTTACCGCAAATGACATTAACTACTTGGCCGGACAAAGCCCAAAATTCTCAGTGAATACAAGAAATAAACAAGTGGATATAATTTGACTACTCTTTAACATTATCGTATAAATATAGACATGCGGACTCGTGTAAGTAATTGAATGGTCAGGGCACATATCTCTCTTGTTTCTATATTCTGTGTTCATCTCATATTTATACACCGCAAATATAGCAACGTTGAAGTTTATACCGTGAAAATGTCGTAATAAATGTTTAATTTCCCCTAAAGACTTTACGAGCCATTCGTCACTTGAATTTCAGACGCATACAAATTCTTATTTGACTCTACGACATACATTTGTAAATTATAGATAAGTAATATCATTGATTAAAATATGTACAGTCGTGAGCAATATCATGTACCCACTTTAGTTCCCTGTCGCACTATCATATTTGACATTTAATGAGATTCACGGTTTAATTTGTCAAAAAAGTTAATGTGACGTAGTTTCAAAATGTATACATATTAGTACTAGTGACCGTACTAGGTAGTTACCCATAGCTATGGTTCTTTATCTTAAAAACGCCAAAATTACGAGCAGGTTTGCCTACCTTGTATAAGGTTATGTTTGTACTACAACTTTAATCTTGTTGTATTTTATTTATTTATATATTCTTTATAAGATACGATATTCGCCTTCTTTTCAATTTGTTCCATGTAAACTTTTCTTTATCTTTGCCTTCCTCTCTTTGATTCTAATTACTTCCATGATGACCTTTATTCGTTTTCTTTTTTTGTCCTTTTTTGATGCTTGGCCTTGGGTAGACTAAAAAGCTGGGTAGGCTGTTACTGAATGGAGGCCAATGGATGGTATGCGATATCGAGGCAGTCGACCAGCCCGGTGGTCGGATGACATTCTGAGGTACGCGGAAAGGCAATGTATGCGACTTGCACAGGACCGGAAAGGATGGCGTGAAAGAGAGGAGGCCTATACCCAACAGTGGGTGGATACAGGCTGAGTAGATAGATATACTAGAATGGAGAATGCTACGCCGACAAGAGCGTGACTCTGAAGTTAATAATGAATTATTTATTAAACCTTATTACTTGTATTGTATTTACTTAAATACTTATAATAACACACTGAGCTTATATTATTATAATATATAGCTGGAGTTATTATAATATGTACATGTAAGTCAATGTAGCTTATATAATTTCAAAAGTAATGTTGGAATGTTATATTTTCGTTAAAACATTCCAATATTGCCACGGCTTTTGCGAGTCGTAACACTTCGTGTCCCTAAACATCGTTCATTCGACATCTATCACCGCAATAAGATAAGAAAAGGGATGTCGTAAACTTGAAAACACGCATTTTTATTCCTTCAAAGCGGTTGTAAGCGCTCTTGAGAGCTCCGAGTTCTAAGAACAACGTTTGCTGATCACACCCCGAGATTTGGAGTTTCAACCACCCTCTATTTATTTACCAAAATCTTCCAAACTCGCGAACAAAATTCGTACAAGTTTCAACAAAACGTACAAGTTACAACTGACTGCGAAAAGTTATAGAAAGAAATCGCAACTTGTGGAGTACAGAAACAAGTACAATAAAATAGGGAGAAATAGCTGAAGCACCAATTTTTCTATGAAACACAATTCACGCAGGAAGGATCCGCTAAGAAACAAAACGGGCATAAATTCGCGGAAAGCGCAATTTTCGCACGTTATGCAAAACCTTAACCGTTGCCGTTCGAATAATTTGTGATAGGAAAATGGTATTGTATGCAGAATAATAAAATCCTTCGACCCTTCCCATCGGGCCGATAATAAATTTTACCGCCGTGGTTTCCACGTACACCTTGTTTTGATCGCAACGCTAACGCCTGATACAGAAAAATTAGAGCGTTCTTATCTTGGCTTGATTCATGTTCGTGGGCAGCGTTACAGGGCATTAGCCCATATCCGTTACGACACGACCACGCTTGTAGAGATCGTTCTCGAAGTTTCTAGACTAAATGGAAATGTAAATGGGCAACCGTAAGTTTAATTCTAAATCTTCTTACTATCCCATACAGGGTAAACAAAGGGGTGAGGGCAGGCTAAAAATAAAAATAAACTTTGTTTATATTTCTTTAATTTTCATTTTTATTTTTCTATGAACTCGTACGTATTGTATTGCAACACCCAATATTGTTTAGTTATAATATAAAGCTCATACAACTAAAAACGCTGTGGATATACATATAAAGTTTAGAGTGAAAACGAGCCTAACAAACAGTACATGTATGTTCCAATGATTTATGTGCAAGAAAAAAGGAAAACCAACAACACATTGTAGGGCGCAGTAAGTCAGACCTCAGGGTACGGCGTGGCCATCATCAATATTGCGGGCACGTACCAAAACTTTCTGCCACAATTACCTGGGAGCTCAAGTGTCGGAAAATATATTGGTTTTGTTCGTCTTAGGCCAAACTATCTGGAGAATTGATTTCGAATAATCGGCAATGGATCAGTTGTGGACAGTAAACAGCCTGGCTCAATATTGTTTTGCTTTAGATAAACAGTGGCTAAACAAACGAGTCTTTACGTAAATAGTCAGCTTTGTTATCAATAAATAAATATTTGTTTCCTCCAGCATAGCTTTATATTTTTCGACTATCTGTATAATTGTATTTGTATAATTTAGTTTTCTACCTAAACGTTTATGTTGTATTACACTGCAAATGTTGTACAGTGCATCTATAATTGGCTCATCATGAGCCGCTCATGTCACAATCCAATTATTCTGATGTAACTATTATTTTATATAAGTAAGTAATGTTTCATTATATAAGCTGTCGGTGTACCATTTATTAATAAATAAATAAATATTAAACAATTTTAAATCCCAATACATGATTTGTAGTAGATTAGTAAAGTTGTTATCTAATCTATTGAGTTACGTTCAAGAATAAATTATGTACTTACTTTCAAATAATTATACAAAACTGTATAATGTTCTTAATGACAGACCTAAGTAAGAAAGTAACGCAATGATAATATAAGTGAATAGGAAATCTTATCAAATACAATAAAATGATTTTTTTACAGTTAATATCGTACTTAGGTATTTTATCGGCATGACGTTAAAGAAAATGAGTTTTTCTCGTGGAGCAATTAATTGGGATTGTTATTATTTTCGCCATACGGAGTCCACATCCGGCAAAGTTAATTAATAATGAGCGAGCTCGTCGAGGGTTATGTATGAGGCCCGTTATTATGGCAAGTCCAGCCAATATTTGTCAAAATTCTAAATAGAGAAATGGGCATGGCGATTTTTTACGCACATTACGACAGATTCGTCTTATATTATACGGAATGTTCCCATTGCAGTGTAGGTAAATCTTTTAGTGCATTAATGCCCTTGTTAAATAAACTCGCAACCAATCGATTTCATTTCTAAATTATGTTTAATTTTCGCAAAGATTTATGTAGCCTTGGCAAATCTTTTGCAAATATAAAGTGTATTTTACTCAACGTGGCAGTAGAAAAACTAAAGACGCTTAATCTGGGGGGGTTAAAAAGCCACATCGAAGCAATCCATCTAAGAAAGCAATATTACAATTTGACATTTACGCATATAAAAGTAAGTGCGCAATGCAAAGAAATGTCAAATAGCAATATTTCTTTCATTTGGCCTTTTTAAACTCCCCCGTTAATATAAAGCAATATGGACTAGCTGCAATCATCCATTTTCTGTCATACACGGGGGCGAACGAAAAATATCGTATCGCCAAGCGTCGGTTAGTTAGCAGAAAAGAGTGGCGGTGCGCGGCCTGAAATAATAACCCACAACCCGCACACTCGTTGATTTATTGTTTTGGCTTTACGAAACCTCACTCAGAAGGCAGATAAAAAATGATCGCACTTATTAACACCACCGCTGAACCCGACTTTATTACGCTTTGCCGATTCCTGTCACAACCACCGCTTTTATATTAGCCTTTATGAATAATCAACCTCAGCCACGTCTGTTTTTTCTCATTTTAATATTAATTTAGCGGAAATGTACGCGTTATTAGATTCTGGGGTTCGTACGTTGCTTCGTTTGGTTTGGGTAAATGAAACGAGCGCTACAAAATAATGCCAGATGTACTCATCATTTAGGCCTCTCGCACACCACACTAGTGCTCCGTACACGACGCACACCACAGCTACGATCGACAGCCGTAGTTGTCATGACGGCATGGGCAGCATGCACGAGAGCAGAACGGCCGGGGCTTAGAGGTGACTTGGGCCCTGCACGGTATCTGTGTACTACAAAGTAATAGTGTAGTTTCCAACTAGCCAAATCTGTTTGAAAAAGCAACCTGTGACGTCATAGAAAAACGCAAAACTAAAAAGCAATAAATAAATTCACTTCGCACAAAGTAATTAGTACGTATTTTCAATTAGTTAATTATTTTATAATTCTGAAGTCGGTGCCAAGTAAATGCTACAACGAAGTACCGATTCTTATATTTTTCAATACTGATTGTTTTGTAATTTTTTGTTTGACATTGTTTTGTAATTGCTTTGATATAGGTATTAAACAATATTGTGTGTACATAGTAATTTGATATTGTAGTAGGGTTGTTGTAGCATTTACTTGGCACCGACTTCAGAATTATAAAATAATTAACTAATTGAAAATACGTACTAATTACTTTGTGCGAAGTGAATTTATTTATTGCTTTTTAGTTTTGCGTTTGAAGTCGGTTTTTTTTTGTTAAAAATTTTATTTTATTTTACGATTTTAAGTGATGGTTAGACCGAGCAAGGATGCAGACAGACAGATTTTCTGATTTATATTGATATATAATAATATATGATTAGTAGTGATCACAATTATTATTGATGAACATGTTTACACACACACACTCACACACGCGCTAACGCACACGAGCACAAGCGCACGTACACACGCACACACACAGACACACGCACACACACAGACACACGCACACACACACACACACACACACACACACATACACACACACGCGCGCACACACACGCACACACACACACATACACATACACACATGTGGTTGTCAGTGGAAGCTGCTATCATACACACTCACGCATACATATAGATACAGTAGATTTCGCGTATTTTATTCGAAACTGTCCCTCTTCGTATGGCGGCCATCTTGTTTTTCCGCCATTTTGTTTTTTTTTCACCGGCGACAGAATTTGACCAAGATTTAAATGGGTGTCGTGGAAACAAACAAAATCCAGGTGCAATAGGTTTGCCAGGCCGTAGGATGTCTCCCTGGTTGGGAGCAGTTTTCAAAGATGACGTTCCGATCACACCCCTATACATCATTTTTACCCCCAAGACATTTTCTGGAAAAACAAAATTTTGTATGGCGGCCATCTTGGTATTTCGCCATTTTGTTTTTTTTCACCGGCCATTAAATTCGACCAAGATTTAAATAGGTTTTGTGAAAGAAAAATTGGTTCAGGTGTGATAGTTTCGCCAGGCCGTAGGGTGTCACCCTGATGCGGAGCAGTTTTCGAAAATCGGGAAGTATTTCCATACTTAACATGACGATCCGATCACAACCCCAATATATATTTTATATCCCGAGACATTTTCTGAAAAAACAAAATTGTGTATGGCGGCCATCTTGTTTTTCCGCCATTTTGTTTTTTTTTTACGCGCTATGGAATTTGACCAAGATTTAAATAAGTGCTCTGAAAGAAATATTGGTTCACGTGCGATAGTTTTGCCAGACCGTAGAGTATCTCTCTGATGCGGAGCAGTTTTTGGTGACCAGAAAGTATTTCCGTACTCTACATGACGTTTTGAGTAAGCGCCCCATACATTATTTTTACCCAAACGGGCTTCTTCCAAAATCGACAAAATTTTGTATGGCGGCCATCTTTTTTTTCCGCCATTTTGTTTTTTTGCACCGGCGATTGGATTTGATCAAGATTTAAATACGTTTCGTGAAAGAAAAATTGCTCCAGGTTGTATAGTTTTGCCAGGCCATAGGGTATCTCCCTGATGCTGACCAGTTTTCGAAGGTCGGGAAGTTTTCCCGAAGCCTAAAGATCGATCCGATCAATATGACTTTACAAACGCACTAGTCGCTCCTACGATTTTTGAAAATTCCCCTCGATTTCTCTGGTCTTCCATCATCAGATCCTGACTTCCTTGACATGGGACCCCCTTGGGTATATCTCCTTTCAAACAAAAAAAGAATTATCAAAATCGGTTCATATACGACGAAGATATGCCCGAACAAACATAAAAAAAAAAAAAAAAAAAAAAAAAAAAAAAAAAAAAAAAATATACGGGCGAATTGAGAACCTCCTCCTTTTTTGAAGTCGGTAAAAACGTGACGAAATGTCGCACTTATTATTACATTTTTCTTTATTGAAATTCATAACTAAGTAAAATAGAAAAAAGAAAACGTTTTTGTCACCTTTAGATCTGTCTTTATTTAGTAAACAGAATTGTATAATTTGTCTTTGACTTAGGAAACTACCCAATTCTTTAATCAGCCAGTACTTTTTTGTCGTCATTGTCGTACAAGCAAATCTTCAGGTTAGCCAAGCGGACCCTGTGGAAACGGGATAAAAAATTCTTTGTCGGACAAGCACAAGTAAATTATTAAGCATATTTTTAACAAACCGAGATTACTTTGACTTAAATAAAATGTTCGCCTGTCACTTTTTCAGCTTAAACAAATCCGAACGACTATTTTTAACACGTCCTCTGGAGGACAACGTGTAAAAGGTATTAAGAATTCCCTTATTATTTAAAGTAAACGAGAACGCAAATGTTTACAGCAAATAAAGCTGCTTACACACGAGACGCTACGTTGGCGGCTTTAGCGTTTTATCTCGGGATTAGTATACATCGTACCTAATTTACGTGACTTCTCGTAACATGATGGCAGCTTGTTTGCGAGATCAGGTGGGAATTTTACGATTTTCTCAACAAGGCCTTTGGCGGTAGATTTGTCAGGTAGGTTTCCGTAGCTTGTCTTCTAAGGCATTTTAGTTACTAAAACTTTGTTCTTCTACTTCGTGGCATGGACACGTTGTAAACTTTCACTTTGCACTTCTGGAGATAATGCACTACGCTGCATCGCCACCGCGCATACTCCATTGTGCTCAATACCCCCCTTACCATTAAATGAGATTGTGGTCAAACGTGAGCCTATATTATTTAAGTTCTGATTGCGTGTGACTATGCCCACTTAAGTTTATTTACTTATGTTTGTATGTCTTTTTCATAGCACGCTATGGAATTTGTGCTTATCTGATTTGCTAGACTGCATAGAATGTTAGTGTTTGGCTGCAAATGTTTTATTTTGAAATCAGCATTCAAAAGAATGAACAGAACTTGTATTAATAATTATACCTGCTGCTAAAAATACACAAAATGTTATCCCGTCTTATTACAAAAAATACTTTAGGTTTAAGCCCGGACTAGTAAGTCTAGGTTTAGGAACGGCGGACTAAATTTATTACCAAAGATGATCTTAGGATCAGACTTAGTCTTCATTTTTTTTGTTATTAATCTTGTAATAACGTTTTTTAGTCCATGATTTTTCTTAGTGCCTCGTTTTAAAATACTCATTCAATTAAGTCCAGGTTTAAACCTATTGCCAAACCTGGTGCTATCTTTAGTCTGCGTTTTGAAGTAAGGCGGCTATTGACGGGAACTTACCAATATTTACATAAACCAGTACACCAAAGTTTTGAGAACTTGGATATTTTTATAAAACTACTTTTGATTTTTGACATGTTATAAAAAATAACAAGCGGGATCCTTGAGCTTATGTCCATAACAGTATTATCGTACATTCTGCCACCTTTTCGAAAAAGGAAGAAGGTACTTTCCGAGTAGGTATAGTATAAACTGTTGTTATGCCTACTTTATGTCCTTTAATGTATGTATCTTATAACTTGTAATTATACCAAAAAAGTAGAAAAAATAAAATTATATAAATTAGATTTATATGATTGCCACCTTGTATCGTTATTCAGTGCCTAGGAATTTAGTTAATGTGTACCGTCTCGTAGATAGATTTTATTTATTCACGTACTATAATTTTGTTTCTTTTATTTACTTAGGTAGTTGTAAATATTTAACGCTGGAAGGCAGAGTAACTATTTGGTTAGTTATTACTGGGAAGAATTTTGTTATAATTGTATCACTTTATGCGTTCGTAAATGGTAAGAATAATGTATTATTACTCTATTATTAAAATAATCACATTTTCAAACATTTTATAAAAACGTAGGATTATTATACAAGTATCAGTTATCTTCTCGTCCAGAATACCTCAGTGTCTCAAGACGAAAGTCTTTGACCAGTGCGTGTTGCCAGTGATGACCTACGGCAGTGAGACGTGGCCGCTTACTATGGGTCTCGTGAGGAGGCTCGGTGTCGCTCAGCGGGCAATGGAGAGAGCTATGCTCGGTATTTCCCTGCTGGATCGAATCAGAAATGAGGAGATCCGCAGGAGAACTAAAGTCACCGACATAGCTCGGAGAATTGCAAAGCTGAAGTGGCAGTGGGCAGGACACATAGCGAGGAGAACCGATGGCCGATGGGGCGGAAAGGTTCTGGAGTGGCGACCACGTGTCGGACGACGCTCAGTGGGTAGGCCCGCTACAAGGTGGACCGACGATCTGGTGAAGGTCGCGGGAAGCCGCTGGATGCGGGCAGCGCAGGACCGATCGTCGTGGAGATCCTTGGGGGAGGCCTATGCCCAGCAGTGGGCGTCATACGGCTGTTGATGATGATTATACAAGTAAACAATAAAATCCCCATTTTGACTCTAAACGAAATGGTATTGCATTTCGAATATTCTTTTCTTCCCGTTATCACCTTCAATTTCCGAGTTTTATTGTACGCTCAACCGCACCTGCGCTGCAGCAAACTTTAAAACCAGCAAAATATGAATAGTCCGCATAACCGTACATTATTTTTCCGGTATCGCCAGGTACAGGACGTTTAGTCACGTTAAGTGCCAGCGGCACGGCTCGTGAATCCCGGCACACCTACCGAGGTCGCCTCCCCTTTCGATTCCCGCCTACGTGCGAAGCTGACAAATGAGCTTTTACGCCTTTTTGCCGTGTTTTTGGACTTTTTTTTAATAAAAATACCAGATTTACGCTTGTACTGCAACTTATTTACTTTTATTGATTTTGACAGGCAACATTCTTTTGTAATATTTCAGCATAGTGACAAAGCTTTCAATAAATATTACACACGGCGCTTTAAATATTTACGCTAACTTGTTACTGCGGATAAACACGTTCGTATGAATAGCAGTTGGATTTCGGAGCGTTTCTCTTATTTCTTGCTGACACAATTGTTTTGTAACTGGACTATTTGAATTCACAAAAAGCTACAGCAGTTTTTTAAAGAACGTAGCGCAAAAATTGCAGCGCGCGATGACTTTGCTTTTTAGTTTTTTGTTCAAATTGCAATTAGTGAAGAGTTTGCGAATCCTCGGCGTGGTGTCAGAGATTGATGACAATGGAAATTTTATACATCGTTAGCCAGCACCGCGTTAGGTGAGTGCGCTGTTTTTTCAGTAATCCCATCCGAGCAGGTAGCACGCTTATTTGTCATGAAGTTGGCAAGGTTAACCCCCGAAAGCCGCTCTCATTACCTCCTTGTTTATAACCACGGAAACGCCGCTACCGCCGCGCACGTGTCAGATTTTTGTTCCACATTATAACCTGTCGGTGTAATAGGATTGAGCAATTAATCGATCGCCAAGAGCCGATAAATTCTGTCACCGCAACAATAAATAACCAGAATCGAAAGCGATTATTCATATGCGATTGCCGAGACACGCCAAACAATGGGACCGGAAAAAATACTCGATTGCGCGCTACAATCAATTTTTATCCGCCGATGAGGTATTATTGAGCTGGGCTGCGGATCGAGCTCATTCGTTTGTGTTTATCAGCAGGGAAACCGATAACCCTCATTCCGCTTGGTGCGACGCAATGCAGAGATTAAAGGCTTATATTCGTAGTGCCGCCGTGGCGCGGATGTGGAGCGGCTAGATCCAATATGAGCCCGGTCTGACATGCGCCCGACATTCGTATGTCAATATTCGATCGGTTATTTTGTTTTGAGTTCTTATTTCGAACTCTACATCAGAGGACAAATAGAATTCTTAAGCTTTCATATTTTGGTGACTGAAATGAAAGAAATGAATTGAATGCGCGATGAAAACAAGGGCGTAAATCTTGGCTGCTCGGCTCGCTGACATACTGTTACAGGCAGTTAATCCGGTGATCCGGGTCGGCCTCGGGTCTGGTTGAGCCGCGTTGGAGCCGCCTCCTTTGCGTCGCCCGCGCCACGTGGCCCCGCACGCCACCGCCGCGCCAAATCGCCGCGTCACACGCTTTTTCTCTCAACCATAAACCGATTTTTTCAGAAAAATCAAACATTTGTTTACACTTTATTGAGCTTTGTCAATTAAAACAAGTCTTTATTTTTTCAATATAATAAAGGTGGTATGAACGCCAATATCATCAAAACGTTAAACGATAGTAGATGTCTGTTTTTGTAATTCGAAACGTATCAATAGGCCGATATTTATTTCGGATCAAGTCAACATGAGGTTAATATAACTATTATTCAAAGAGACAAATAGCGCAGTAGACAGTGCTGGTTTAGAGCCTGTTACAAGCGGTCGGTAATTTATTGGTATTGATACTGTCGAAGTTCAGGAATCCGCATAATGAGTTAAATCTGCCGTCGTGCGATAGCGCGATCAAATATCCGGCAGGCATTTCGAATCATTTAACAGTAGTACAAAAGAGGGATGCCTTATAATCCTGTAAAATAATGAGATAGTCTCATTCAAGTCCAGACGGCTGTTAAAACGGGATAAAAAAAATCAATTGGACTTTTGATACTTAAAAGTAAATTAAGGATAAAAGGAGCATAGAGGAGGAAGTTGGAGCGTTTGAGACGTTTCGATAAGTGCACGAACAATCTTTTAATTTAGTTAATTGCTAGTCACAGTGGAGATATTCAAGTTGTTCTTGAGAGATCACGAACGTCTTTATCCAATTTATTTAACGACGAAGGCGCCCTCATTAGAGAGTGTAGTGGACGGGGCTACGGCGGCTGTTGGCTACCTTCTGCATCTTGTTCGTTAGTGTCCGCCTCTAGAGCGACGGTGCCTACTTACCTACCTGCCCACCTCACATACACACAACCGTTCTCTCCACGACAAGCCTGGAATCCACTCGGCAATGTCCCCGACCATAAACATGTCTTTACACTTAATGCTTGCACTAAACTTGACTGAATTATCCTAGTAAACCCAACTCGTATTGCATGACACATCCACTTTAGAACTTTGTAATCAAACTCTGTTTTATTAGGCCTATACCCACTTATTGCCTCACAAACGTGTACGAAATAGAATATCTGATATAGGTAGAACTAATCCAGAAGCACTAACTTGAAGATGTAAGTAACTAATACACTTGTATCAAACGATATTTTATTGTTGTTCTCAAAAGTTCTGTCCGTGTTGAAACTACATCATTCTTATAGAAATATTACAAGAAATAAAGTTATATCTCAACAAATATCTTTTGTCGCCGTATGTTCGTGACAATGTGATATAGACAATGCCTTGGAAAAGGGTAATGCTCCGTTTATACTGAGCCAGTGACTTGCACTGTTTGGTTTGACTTTTGGTTTCGACCTTTCTTTATAGCTGTTGAATTTCTGGGCGGATAAATATGAGAATTGATAAAAGAGGATCGTAGTAAACGGGGCTTAATAGACAGAAAAGGATAACCTACAGAATCCTCACGTTCTTGAAATATGATTTCGATAAGTCGCGAGCTATTGTCCAAGGATTTTTTTTATGACATGGTTTATAGGACAGGTTGTTTTTAGAGATAAAATGTTTAAGATATTTATTTTACTAGAGTATTTTAATGGAATGTTTATATATAGTTCAAGTCCATATCTAGAGTGCTCTGCATTCATAAGCAACGTCACAAGACAACTTGCAGCCACATTTGACAAGATGGATATGTGGTGGTTAGTTACTAGACCATCGTCGTTTTAGGTATCTGAAAAAGACTTAAAACTTGCCTGGATTGGTAGGTGACATTATTCTAAGGTATGCCTTTATTCCTAATTCAAAATTCAGAATTGTTTTAAAAAAGCTGCCTTACCCTAGAATGGATAAAAAAATATTTAATTATTTATCCATTTTTCAGGCGATATTCGGTCACTTATTACCATTACATACAATAAGTTAATAACTGCTGACGCTCGTGCCAGCATTATTTAATAACATCAGTCGTCATTATCTCCCTAGCACTGTCCCGTTTTCATGGGTCCGCTTATCTAACCTTCAGCCGTAATGTAGAGCTTGCATATCGTGCGCGACGCGATATAACACGAACGAACGCTATTCGCTCCAAGATTTCTTTCCTTTATGCTGTACAGCATGCTACGTAGGTTGAATATATTGTCACAGTAGTTTGTTGTAAGTGTTTTTTTTAATGGTTTTTATCATAGATTTGCGTCAAATGGCATTATATACTTTTAGAGAGTTTTTCCGTTAGTTTTCTTTGTAATTTACTAATTTAGAACCTATATCTACATAAAATAAACAGATAAGAAGATACATACATTGTAGAAGGCTGTGTGTCTGGGATTATTAGATGGATAGACTTTCAGATATTAGACAGAATTCGAAAGCCACAGTATTGCTAGGTTGACAAAGACTAAAATAAATGTAAAGCTGTTGGACACTCGACACTACCCTTCCAAAATACAAGCCCAATGTAAATGAATGTCACGTCTAACGCTATAACGTAAATAATTAATGATTATCCAGCTAACGAACTTTCGATTAACCCATTTACCGTCTGGAATACTTGAGCTAAAGAGAATTGATACCGAAAATGTCGTTATAACAGAAGGAATAACGTTATTAATCACTGATATGATGCGGAGAAAAATAATATCGTCACATGTTTCTGGCACCGTGAGATTAGCACGTCTGTCCGTATTTCCCTCGGAAACCATTGCGTAACTGGGTACCGAAACAATGTGCGTGCGTACTGTATATTATATATACGTAAGAACTTCAGCAAATGTAATATTCAATTAAATAAACATGCCAGCAATAATCTGATAAGATTATAAATATGCTAATGAGCGTAATTGCACTAATTGGTGCACGAAGATAGACATAATTGTAAGAGAAAACAGGTCAGTGAAATGTCTTTTAGGAATATAAATTAATTTGTATAATTAAGATCCGAATAATAGATTCATTATTTAAGTTAAAATTATCATCAAAGTGGGTATCTTCTCAAAAAATATGGCAAGGTATACACATACCTAAGTACGTAGTAAGTAGTAACTTTCTAAAGTTTATTGATGCTATGTGCAGGTTGACTTAGCACCGATTTATGCAATGTGTCCAAGCGTTGAGCTAAAAGTAAGTAGGTAAGTAAGATTTGGGTCGTGATGTAGTGAGTATTATTTTTGTTTTTGACTTGTTGTGGATTTGTCTCGAAGATAAATGAAAATAGATAAAAAGCTTTTTAATGTTATAGAAAGAGTAAACAACAATTTGACAGTGACATACATCTTTGTCATCTGTTCCTCGAGCCGGTTAGCAGGCAGGCACCTCTGTCATCTATCAATATTTAGTTTTGTCAAGAAACTGAGATTTTACTCTCGGATATCGGGTTGTGTACTCTGTGTCACTCTGAAAGCCTCCCTTTGTTTGTGTCAATCTCGATACTTAAAATATTCTCTTGTGTAATGCGGAGGCAGCGCCTTATATGATTTATGCATAAAGATTAGTCAAGATTACCTTCCCAAAGACAACTTGGGCATTTCAAACTGAGGAAAACAAACACAATTACCCGAGATTTAATGTGTTCCGTCTTCTTTTCTCGCTCTTTATGTCATCAGTCGGGATGGAACAAGCCCCATAAAGAAGTTAAAATGTAGATAAAGCAAACAGCAATTAAGTCGGAAAACATCGAGCCAAAAACACATTTTAAACGTTAAAGGAACGTTGCAAGTCCGCAGGGGTTGATAAAAGTAGTGGAAGTAGACTGGCGCGGTGAATATTTATGATCGTTCGGATATTGTAACTCGGTGAAACTTCACCGCGATTCCTATGCACCACTATATACCATACACATACAAACAGCCACGTACACATAGCTGGTCTATTGTGCTGCTGTATCCAGCTAAAAGTGGTAAAATACGAGTTGCTTCAACAACTTTAAACTTGCATATTTATGAGTGAACTTCCAAAGACTTGAGTGATGGGGAAATAAAAGTAATGGCCTCTGCAATGTTGTGTGTTGTTTTGAACGATTCAGAAGTTTAAATGCATTTTCGAGGGAAATATTTTAAAAACACAAGTTTTATGAAATTGCATGGTATGAATGCATGGTCGGCGGTTCTTTATGATATAGTTCGCAGAAATAAAGTTTAGCGGTCATCGAACTTGTGGATTTTATTGTAAGTACAAACGAAACTATCACTTTACAATGTATTGTGATTGTTGAAGGTACTTACGTCGAGTTTGAACCCTCCGGAACATTATCTGTGAACTTTTAGAGCCCTCGCGAGAACCTTACAGCTTATCAGCATAAAAATACCCTTCTTAAACCCGAAGTCCAATGTTTTGTTTTCGAAAACGTCTCATATTTTCGTTTTTATTGGGAAGTCTAATATTCTTTATTTATTTACTATGTTTCATGTGAACTTGTATTGTCAGCGATGTTTACGAGTCGAGAAATGTGGAATTAAGATAGCGTTGCACGATAACCGTCGCAAGGGATGGTTTATATGGCTATACCGCTGTTCCCCAGATAATAGATATATGTACGTGTTATTTCCTGAGTAGG
This sequence comes from Pectinophora gossypiella, assembly GCF_024362695.1. Lineage (NCBI taxonomy): Eukaryota > Metazoa > Arthropoda > Insecta > Lepidoptera > Gelechiidae > Pectinophora > Pectinophora gossypiella. The sequence continues at coordinate 9,204,135 of NC_065413.1, read as the reverse complement.
AAGTCCGGAGCGATTTTTCTTCAGCGATTTATCTCTTGAAGTTTACAGGCTATTCCGCCCTAGTCATAAATGATACGATAGCAGGTTTATACCTGCTCCGGAAGGTGTAAAATTAAAAGACAATGTTTTTTTAATGAGGGCCGAACGTAAATGCCGTTTTTAAAGGGAGGGTTCAGAAATTTAAAAGAAAAATGGCTAACAGAATACATTCTAACAGATTTTTATGACGGCAATGTTAGTATGTTAGTAAAGCTTTGAAACTTCCTAGTCTATCTTCTGAACACGGGACCCTAAATTGCATTTCTAAACTTTGTAGTTAACATGTTTCACTTATCCCAGTGTTACGGCCATAATTTATACAGCTGCAGTTCTCAAGCGTGGCATAAATCATTGTAAATATTTTAGACTTTCTTATTACTCTTGCCTGTATCGCACTATTTGTATTGTTGAGGATGCGCTTTAGTAAATTTTGTAAGTATTACCGCCAGTTTTACTAACTTAAAAAAATTTCAGTGGTCAGGAATACATGGAATATGTACGTTTTTATATCTTATACTCAACACTCGCCGAGTATAATCGGGGCCTAAATAGTACACTATAATTATCTCAGCACTATCATCTTCACCAAGCGTGGCTAAGTTATTTTCCGATAACTTGTGTCTGTCTGTCTAAAACCAAACATGGTATAGGTATAATATACTACACATTTATATTACCTATTACCGAAGTTAGATTCAGTCTAGACCCTCCAGGCAGCATAGATAGTAAAATAGTGTGTAGAATTGAACAAGCGTAGGGAATCGTTACAACTGTACCTACTGATAGTCAAAGATAAAGCACGTACGTGAGGCATCGACCCCTGGTAATGACAAGATCCTTTGACTACCTTCCAAATTCACCCTGCGTAGGTTACTCTCAAACTTTTTACGATTATTACTGCGATTTTTGATCCCCTTGCCTAGGGAGTACCTCCGACTTTCGCCCTTACATTTATTAACCGCTAAATGATAATGGGCGGTCGTGATCAAGAATTTATCTAGTACTTATTAGCTCAACGTCTCGTATAGATGAGTCTTTAGAGCGGCGAGTTTATTTGAGCTCGAAGTTCTTTGTCAGGCTCTTTTTGAACGAAACAATGAAAATGTAATGAAACATTCCTTTGGACAATACTGCAGTTACAGAAAGGCTGTACTACAGATAGTGCATAAATGTCAATTATTTATATTTCATTTACAATTATAATATAACATACAATCGTAGATAAAAACAAATGGCAGTCATCTTAAAGTATCTTATTTTTGCACTGTATAACGGCTATTGGGAAAAGTTTGAAAATAAGAAATAACTTGTCGTTGTAGAGTCTTACATTCGTTCATTTTAGTAAAGCAATACATAGTGGCTAAGTTTAAAAGCACTAGACAAAAAAGTACACTAAGTACGTTTTGACTCGGAGTCAAACAGCGCTAATAAAAAGAAACAAGAACCACAAAATCTATTTTATATGTAGCCGTAAAAGTCGAAAGTTTCAGTGCAGTCTATAACGCAAAATGGAGTCGATTTAGAAAAAGTGAAGAGTAAAGTTGTCGAGGTAGAAAGTTAACCGTGGTACTTTATCGAGGAGTGGCGCGACGGACCTCGAAACCACAATCGTTTCGCCAACTTGCAGGAACATGGAAGTGGACGGCGAATTAAATTCAACGATAAGACGGAGCCTTTAAAGTTATAGATCGGGAATAAGTAGTTAGGGGAACAGTTCAATATTCGCGGATAAGTAAGTGCCTTGTAAAAGTTTGATGTATGGCCCGACTTTCTTCGTAAAGCACTGTTTTCACTAGGATATATTTTATTTACGTATGTTCAAAAACAAAAATAAAATACCTGTTCTATTTACTTAAATAGATATTTAACACACCAACACATAACGGAACGCGATTTTAGTGCCTACTCGGCTGGGCCCGCAAAATATCAGCGTCGTCGCTCACGCCGCGGCTTGTGCTGAGTGAGGTCCATTTATTGAGGACTCTGACTGGCATCTTTGTTTTTGTATCTATGTCAATGTGTATAAGTTTTTGAATGCCTAGTTTTGTATTGTTATTGTGTGTGGTGTCGTTTTATAATAAATAATAACTTATATCTTTTATTTCTTTCAAATGTCTCCGTGCAATAAGCAATATAATATAAGCAAGTCAACATGCGTCCGTCTGCGACTCTTGCTTCGCCGCGAATACTCCAGTTTGTAAAGACTCGCGAACTTCATGTGTGCATTACGTAGATCGTGTTGCAGGCCGCTCATGCGTCGTACGGGCCCAATCTACGCCGCTCGTGGTTTTTATGAGTGCTTACGAGCGAGCTGCGCTGAAGTTGCGCACCAAATTGTTACTGTATCTGCGTGCGCATTCACTGGACGGAGTCTTATATTTCACTAATAACTAAACTCGAAATCAAACATACAAAAGTGTTTAAATGGTAACTCAGAAAGAACGCTTCGCGTATTTTCACTATTATTCACCAGTATATTTTTAATTTCGTATCTTACTTAGGTAATCTGATATAGCGCCCATAGATGCAATATATAGATACCTTTTTTTTGTATCGGAATGAAACATTAAACTTGATCATCAAACTTCCTTTGTAAAGAGTTATGTGAGAATAACAAAGAGCCATTCTAAATCTACTACTGTCAGAAGATTTAATTTTCATGAAATTCGTGATTTAATCATTCGAAATTCGATAATTGAAGTACTCATCTGAATTATATACAAATAAAATCTATTCAAGTAATCCTAAGCTGCATTGTCATTGATGAGAAATTGCCTTCAACAATGACTAATTTACTAGTTATATTATCTAGCTGACCCTTATATTAATAACAGGCATGTGTTTATTCGTAGACGTAACATTTATGTATGTAAAGTTATAAAGGTTAATACCCGTATGTAATAGTAAAGAAAAATCCATTTAGAAGAAGCTTGATAAAAATGCGTGTGCATAAACTAATTTGACAAAACTCGTAATAAAAATTTACATAATGCGAGAAAAGACTACCCCGCAAGAAAGCACAAATGTCGAGAATTTTATTTTCATGCTCACATTTGCGCAATTTGTATACAGAATGTAAATTAGAAGCGCCTTATTTGGGAAGGCGTCAGGTTATTTGGCGCGGTTGCTTTGTCGCTTGACAAATAAAACTATACGTACTGAAATAAGGCTTTTCATCTGCCTCGCATTTGCTACCACACGAATTGTTTCCCTCTAATGAAATCTGTATGTGTTTGTAAACGTTGGTTTGTCTGTTTTTAGTTTTATTCACTGGAAGTCTTTTGTGCGTAGTGGAACCCCTGGTTGTAAGAGGCTTTTCAGATGTCATCAACGTGAGTTGTCTGCTAAACATACTCTTAGATCTGTCTTTATTAAGAGCTTTTATTTTGTTGAACTACAAATCTTTTGAGAGGCTTATTCAAATTTCCACTCCATGTCGTGTTCTCCAAAGAAATGACGAGTCTGAAATGTAAACTACTATAAAACGCCATATTACACTATGCGATGCGAGTTATTACATTATGCGAGTTATATTATTACATCGACCAATCCTGACGGATCGTGTCCGATAATGTATCATTAGTATCGTATAGTAAATTGGGTTTTAAAACAATAGGCGTTATGGTTTATTAGGTATAAACATTAAAACGAAATAATTCGTCCGATAAATGCTAATCCGAAAAATATTAGCATATTCTCCGCTAACGTTTAATGCCCTTATGTTTTCGTGAAATTCAGTAATGATTTTCAGAATGAAGCATTTTCCAGGCTACGTTCACCAAAAACAAAATAAATTGCGTTGCACAGCTTTAACGTGATAATCACCTATTTTCTCATTACTCGGGTACATAATTGTTCCAAATTACAATGTAAAGTAATGGTAATGAAAGCATATATAAAAGTAATTGTTGCTTGATATTTGCATTACATTATGTATAGAATTATATTGCTTTTCTTTATTTTGATCAGAATAATAATGGGTGGAAGATGTAATTGTGCCTGGGTGTAATAAAAAGGGTCATCATTTATACCCAAATACGAAGATATAAGAAGCTTTGTATCCATGAAATTAGAAGGTTAAACTAAGAAAAATCTGTACAGCGCCATATTGTTTTTGAGCTACGTAGCCTGGAAAGTTCCTCATTGGAACAATGTCAAATTCTTTTTTTTCATTTATTTAATATTTGGTGTACCAACTATCCTTAAAAACTACATTTAGACACCAAGCCGTAAAAGTCAAGTATCCGCCTAAAAAGCTTGTAATTATTGAATTGATTTAATTGTATTACTTGGATAATGGAATTAAACGTCATTTTACTGTGACACCTCCCACAGAGGCATTCGGATAATTAAATTCTAAAATGTCTAATAGCTAATAATTTTAAACTCTCAGAGTAATTGTGTTACGTAAATATGATGTGATATGTTGTACCTACAGTTGAAACAACTTCGAAGAAAAATAAATTTAATTATTTTAATTATTCGGATGATTTTATTAAATACTGGCTGTGTTGTGGTCATCTGTCATACGGTTATATTCCATCTTAAGACTTCGTATCAAGTTGTTTCTGTTGAGTCTGCTCATCCCATTGGATCTATGTTAACTTCTATATACGTTATAGTAATGTGGATGCGTATTATGATGTGAGAGCCTCGGTGTAACTTTTGTTGTATTGTGACGCAGTCAGCGGGGTTGTAATAAATGTACAGAATCGAATTGTGTCCCAGCGGAGTGAATGGAAAAAACGTTGTGCCCTGTGGCGCCTACTGACAGATTTACTGCATTCCATTGGTGTAGAGAGTACCCCTACCTGCGGGCATAGAATAACGAATAATACAACGCGTAGAACGGCTACTCTCCGCTCCCTACCAGCGGCTGAGATAGGTTTACCTCACCCCCTCGGTCTTACTTTGGTCTTCAATCGTAAGAGCGTCAGACGTCACACACTCAGATGCGCGTATACGATGACGTCAATGTGTAGTGTCTGAGTAAAACGAGGATTTTTGTATGAAGTGTCCTGGGTGTGCTGCGGGTTTAATTGCTTTTAAATAATCGCTTTGGCTGTATAGGCCTAGTCAAGTTGCAAGTCATCGCTCGGCGTCGTGAAAACCTTGGTAGCGCCTTTTTGAAAAATCACATTTTAATGTGATTTTCTTAAACAAATTCTCGAAACAGACACACTACTTTGGTTCCTGGTCTTCTTCTTCTATCGTGTGGGTTGTGAGGTGGATTACAAACCCCATCAACCCTGGTGTCAGGGTTACTATTGAGCCAAAGGCCCCTCATGTAACGGCTACTTACTTTAAACGTTGGCGACTAAGTCAAGCAAGTATTAAGAACAATGATAACCAAGTTGTTTGTGCTTTAAAAGTCACAGAGTAGCCACAAAGTAGCTGGATTTTTTTTCTATTTTTCTAACGTTGAAAAACACGCATTGTCTCATGCCAATAAAACAGTATCAATTTCCAACAAAAACCTCAAACGCGATCAACAGAACAGTATAAACAATAAAACACTTTAAAAGTAATCATGTGAAACACCCAACGTCCGTAATACACTCACGGTTTATTCGCCCCAAATTTAGTCCGGGGACATTTTAAAACCCCAGCAAATGTGGACAACAAAACAATGACAAACAGTTGGTTACGAGACCTCTTTATTATTTACACACTCTGCTCTCCCCGCTGCGCTGCCCACTTCGCAAACCACAGCTTCCTGCTTTTTTTTTCATTGAATCTCGCAAGGACATTAATAAATAAAATACGAGCAACTTTAACGAGCCGCGCTAAATCTGTTTCCAAAGTACCTTAGCTGTTGTGTACATTATGATCGCATTTACAATATAAATAATCTCACGACTATATCCCAATTGCAATTACTTTGTGATCCCTCCAGATCGTGAGCCCAACGCTCTAACCACTAGAATCACTCAAGAATGATAATTATGGCATACAACATTATCAAAACTGACAAGTTATCATAGGTAGGGATTATAATTACTTAGAGCTAACCTCTGAATCTATGTTATCTATTAAAAAAAAAACATTTTATCTTAGGTACATAGATACAATGATTCATGCCAATTAATTCATAATGGAAGATTCCTTACGGGCTTTAAAATTAGTCTGGGAGTTTTCAATTTACTCGTATTATCTTGCAAAAACGAGCATTTGCAAAGGAATTATGAAATGTTTAATTTCATTATTTGAGTACAATGAAATCCTAAATTTTTTGTCAATGACTTTTATAAAGTTCGAATTATTGAACTGCACGCAATTGTAAATTGAAAGATATTATATACAATATACGTAGTTGCAGTTGTGTGATTTTAATTATAAGTAAGTAACTTTAATAAGTACATGACTATTGATTTTCTATGGTTTCCACAATTTGACCGGACAATGCGGAGCTCTTTTTATCAGAATTCGATGATTCTCGATAAAAGTTTCAGTTATTTTGGGCGTGTATTATTTAACTTTAGTAATACACGTGCCATGTTATCTTAACGTATTTCTACTAATGTTGGCTACGTCAAATATTGGTTAAGGCAATAAATTATGTCATAACCCATTTATTTTCCGATACAATCAAAATTAATAGTACTGATGTTTATATAATATTATATATATAATAGTAATAATGGAATATAGTCATTTATTACGTTCAAAGGTTACTACGCATTATCTACGTATATTAGGGTAATTATCAAATAAGTGGTAGTGAAGTGACTATATATATTATGTATTAGTATTTTTTTAAGTAAAATAATTATTTGACATATTCGGACACAAACTTGGCCTAATTTTAGTATGACATAAATTGTAAGTTTATGGTATGCATGCTCTTTTTGTTTATACTTTTTTTCTTGTTAGTCTTGCTTTCTTATACGCCTTGTCCCTTTCTCTACCCTGAAAAACATGATTTACCTAAAGCTAATATAATTATGTTTACATCAAACAGAAATCCGAAATGAAACTCAATAAGCCTTCATAAAATGGCTTTCATTGGCGGGTGATAATAGTGGCATTCAATTAAAACTTTAATCAATTGTAACTCAAACAAATTAAACGTAGGTTAGTTTTACCAATAATAAAACTTAATCGGAAACCAAATTTAGCTTTAACTGTTATACAGTTTAATATTCGTATGTTTGTACATGTTATAATTACGTACTTACCTATGATATTTGGGTTAAAATGGTAGGTCAAATATTAGGGTTGTAAGCATAACTTTTTTTATTGAACTGCTTTAAAGACTTATTGGCAGTCATGGATAGCTAGCTATACAGGCTGTTATTGACATTGTAACGAAAACTTCGAGGGATAATTCAGACCATGGAGTTGATATCAAGTGGAATTTTCCGCCGCAAAAGTATGGAACTGAAAATAATTTAAAAACACATTATAATTTTCATGAATTTTCGGACAGAAAATTCTACTTTATATCAACTCAGAATTATGGTCTGAATCATCCACCTCAGTATTTGTTAACTGGACAGCTATGAGGAGATACTGTGCGTAATTTTATTAAGCGAGAAAATATCTAAAATCATTACCGCATGCTTTTAAAATAAAAAAATCACTTCGCAAGTGCAATGAAATTAGCGAGCTACTATAAATAATTACCCCTATTCCCCCAGAGTATAAAGTACACTTTGAAATTAACTTTGATGACGTAATTAAGCTATCCACATTCGTCCGTAGGGAAGTGTGATAGTGCTTAGTCATCAGCCAAAATGTTATACAACCTAAGTGCGAACGTACTATTATTAATGTGTTACATTGTCACCAATTCATTCCACAGAGAACAGGTAAACTACAAAATTCATTATAAAATTGAATCTTAGTTAAATAGAAATAAAATTTACTCACCTATAAATATTTTGAACATCAACGTTACGTTGTTTAAATGAAAAGCCTATATTAAAATACCAAACCCTGAGTAGCTCGGTGATTGAAGAGACTAGAGGATTGTGAAGTAAGACATAATTTGGGTAATTTTGTTGCGAAGTATTCTTACCCAACTGCGGCGAAGCAAAAAGTGGGGTTATGTGTTTGACCGCTATGTATGTATGTGTGTCTATATTTAAGTATTACGTCTGCACATCTGTTCCAATTCCAATTCAATTTTTTGAAGTATGGCTTCTGTCATCTTTGACAATTCTGCCAGTGTCGACCAATTCCAACGTAACTTCTAAATCACCCGTCAGTATTTAACAAATGAGGTGTCACTAGAAGCGTCTTGATTGTCTGGTGGTTATAGGCCATATGACGTCACGCTAAATTCAATGTGGCGCCCTCTAGAGGACAAACTGTAGACGAAAACATTTTTTTTCTAGTGATATTGTGTTGGGTAGCAAATGAAAGGGCTTGATTTGCACATTTCAATTATGTACATATTTCTAGCTTTTACTTGCGGGTGTCCTTGTATTTACTCGATATTTACTTTGAATTGATAACATAACTATTTACGCAAACATGTTCTCTAAATCTTGCATAATACATGTATCGGAAGCATATTATATTAATAAATAACCCCTTAAAACCCCAAAATAATGTAAAAAAGAATATAAGATTAAAAAATAAAACCCCACTACGGAAAAATCACGCTCTAAAAAGTATGATCCCAGAAAACAGGTAAGGTAGAGCGTGATTTTTCCATAGCCGGATTTTAGTTTTTAAACTCGAATATTTTTCTTTAAACATAATACAGAGCTTAAATCCTCTTTTTAGAATAATAAATAAATTAAATCATCTTTATATATATATATATAGTACTTTAAAAATAAGATTAACTTTTACATCTTTAGTGAATCGAGTAAAGGTAAATAAAAGTACAAACTTAGTAAAAACTATTACTCATACATGTTAAAAGATATAATTATAATTTACCGCGCTTCATATTTCTTTTAAAAAATGCTGAGGAAAAGTAAGTGTTGGATGTTAATGAGGTTGAGAATTGTACTTAAAAAGTAAAATATAAACAAAAGCAACTCAAAAAGAAGCCTTAAACTACAATGTAATTAATAAGGGTACTTATCTATAAGTAGTTATTGTGTATCGTTAACATTTTACTCTTGCAACTATAAAGGTAACTTAAGAAAACTTTTAATTAGAATGCTACCAAACGTTCTCTTGATAAAATACTTACTGCTAGAGAGGCGGCCACAAGCCGAGTTATTTTTGACGGACTCTTGGGCCTCCGTCTCACTTTATATTTCTGTTTCTCGTAGAAATTTGAGATAGCTTAGTTTATTTCCGTTCAGTGTATTTCTCTTATTTACTATCCATCATATTGTTGGAACGTATTTGCCGTGTTCAATTTTAGTTTTCCCATTCGAAATAAAACGCTTGAGAGCGTATTTATTTCTTGTGAACTCGGAATCCAATAAGACTTCCGACATTTATTTTCTAAATTGAACTATTCATTCTTGAACGATTGAATAGTCTAATTGATAGTTGATTTTGAAATTGTTGTGGCTGAAAATTGAGGAAGATTGAAATAAAACGACATTGAATTTATTTCTGGTCTCTAAGAGGCACACAAGTCACGTTTCTACAAATTAAGTAGTTTGTTTTGTTTCTTTTTAATATAATGTCTTTAGAAAGAACAAAATTACTTTTTTCTTTTTATAAAGCATTCTAAAAATAGGTAGGATATTTGTGACAAAGATTCTACGATACTTTATTCTTTCTTTCTTAGTTATTGTTATTATATTCGTTTATCACAACGCGCGCAGTATACATGCAGCATGCTACGGGAGCCGGCGTGATAAAATCAAATAGATCTTAACACCTCTACATATTGCAAAAGTTACGCAAGTTTAAAGCTTGACCGCTAGGAATTAACGCCACCTTAGTAATAAGATCACCTTTTGTGACCTCTGTTCAATTGTAATTTTTGGGTGTATAAAATATTCCATTTAATCCATAAAAAATATACATATAATATTTTGTAGTGCCTCGTTGTTTGGGTTAAGTAAAATAGTTAAAAAATAGGTAACCTTACAGAAGTTTTTCATAAAAAAGAAAAGAGACTTCAAGAGACCAAATTGTGTACCCTCCTCACGAGGTTGGCTCGTTTGTAAGGTAACAATGTTAAGTGGAAAAAGAGTTAAAAGGCTCTTTCGCCACCGAGGGTTGCAAGCTCGGCTTAGCTTACGAACTTCTTTAGAAAAAGCTATTGAGCTTCTTTTAAGAAAATCGAAGGAGAAAAGATTGTTCGGTGAGGTCGGCTGTGATACACTCGTCCACATAATATTGGTTTATTTATATAGCTTTTATTTATTTACTTGTTTAATTTTTAAAGACAACATACAAAAAAATAAATAAGAAATATATTTGGGACAAGTAAATTAAAAACTTTCTAATTATTACTATTCCCTAAACACCTCGACGGATAATAGGTACAGATGAAACACATTATTAAAAACGAAAATAAATATACAAATCTACGTAGCCCATGAATCTTTTTCACGTTTTTTAAGTATGTAATCTATGTTAATATTTGTACGATATATTAAAGCGAAACATTAACAAAACTTAAAATGAAATTATAATCATGAAATTATAATCATTATCACACCGACTTTTGTTTTGTGCAGTTAAATAATGTTGATAATTAGTTCTACAAAAAAAGTTTGGCAAAAACGTTAGGTATAGTTTCACGAATAAAACATTCGACTAATATTGTTTAATAGCACAATTCGTAGCTAAACAAAAAAGAATTTATAATCTGCGGTTTTGATAACCATTTTATTTAACAATGCCTAATCAATCTGGTATTTAGTCGTATGCTACCTATACGACTAAATACAAGATAGCAAGGAACACAAACTGCGCAAGTCTTGCCGGTCACCTTTTTCAATCAGTATCACTTTTACTTTCCAGCAAATATCCTTTGCATTATAAATTTCAACAAACGACTGAAAGTCGTGTCGTATTCTACAGTCGTCGCCAAAGATAAACAAAGGGTCCCCCAATCCAGAACTAAATCGGGCAGGTATACGATACAAACAATTGAAGCTTATGGAAATCAGGACCCTAGTATTTTACCGGATTAAATATACTGGCAATTAGTGCTGCCCGGACCCGGACTAGTTATTTATCGCAAGGACTTAGACTTAATTAAAACATCTTACTTTGAGGCCCGGAACTATACGCGACGTATCCTCAAGGTGAATTAAATTAGGTCGTCTTTGCCCGGTGTTCCCGTTAGCAAATGTTCCGAATTACACCCGGCTGGTTTAGGGTTAGCTCTTATTCTAGTTTTAAAATTTAAATAAACTGAAGGAAACAGGATGTCAGATATTTTGGTTCAACTATTGCATTGCGGGATAAGAATTTGACATTATGAATGTGGATTATGCCTGACATCTTTTGTTGTTCTATTTTTTAAAATATAGGTAAGTATTTACAAACATAACGTACTTACCCATTTAATATATAATTTCATAAAAACGTAATCATAAACCGGAAGAAAAATACCTCTTTCAAAACGCATTTAAAACGTTACCTTCATAAATTACCCAGCTAATAAATCGACGCCAAGGAGACAGTAAAATAAATTAAAAGTGCAAAGTAAAGAGTGATTATTTTAATCACCGCCAGGGGAGTGAATGCCGGCTTGGATGCAGTCGAAGTGAAACTGAGCCGCATGCAGATTCGAATTAAAAACTCTTTTCGAACCGTTTCAATGCTCCGGGGATTAGACGGCCGAAGCGTCGCCGTCGTTGTCATGGAGGGAGGAAAGTAACTAAAAGTATGTAACGTCTTTTTTGTTTTTTTGTTACGTCATTTTTCTTGCAACGTACTGTAGATAATGTAGGATTTTTGTCTGGACAAATGAACAACCCTGAGGGATATCACCCAGTAAGAAATAAGATGATTCCGGCCATAATAAAATTCTGAGTAGATATTAAGTGGAATTTTCTGTCACAAAAGTATGGAACTGAGAGTAATTAAAAACACCCACATATTTTCATTAATTTTCCGATAAAAAAATCCACTTGATATCAACTCAGAATCATGGTCTGAATCATCTCCCAAAGTTTTTGTTACCATGTCACCCATACGTACTCGTATGGCTACCAGTCCGTACTTATACGGAGTGTAAGTGACATCGTAACGAATACTAAGGGGGATGATTTGGCTCATTATTCTGATTTAATATGAAGTGGTATTTTCTACCACGAAAGTAAAAAATTGAAAACAAAAAAAAAACAAAAAAAATCTACTTGATATTACTCAGAATCATGAGCTCAATCATTCCCCTCGGTATTAGTTAGTACGATATCACTAACACCCTGTATGTTCGGAGATAAGATGAAGTTAGAACTCGCTCAGAGGAATAGAAAATAATGTACAGGGTGTTAGTGATATCGTAACAAATATTGAGGGAGATGTTTCAGACCCTGATTCTGGATTAATATCAAGTGGAATTTTCCATTGCAAAATTCTTTTTTTTTAGTTTTTTTTAAATTAGTTTCAATTCTATACTTTTGCGATAGAAAATTCCACTAGATATTAACTCAGAATAATGAACTGAATCATCCCTCCCAGTATTCGTCACTTACTGTCAGAATATAAATGAGTTTTTTTGTGCTTTTTTAATTATTTTCAGATCCATACTTTTGTGACGGAAAATTCTACTTGATATCAACTCAGAATCATGTACTGAATCATCGCTCAAAGTTTTCATTACGATGTCACTAACACCCTGTATACGGATTATGTGATTCTAAAATGGACTTATTATATTCTTGGCAAACTTTTTCGCTATTTTCTGGTGCACTTTATCGCGATAGCAGTTAGGTCAGGAGAATTAATCAGCATGTAATCAGAGTAAAATACAGAATTGATAACATAATGCAATTGTAACTAAAGTCAACATCAATATAGACGTACAAATGGGCAGTCAACAATTTCAAACCGTTTACAGGTTACATTTTGAATAATGATTTGAAACTGAATATTTGATTTTAAATATTTTGCATGAGCAAATATTTAAAATCAAACATTCACAACGTCACTAATATTGCGAGTTGAAATTAATTGAACTAATTTTATGCCTCAAATGGTTATTGTCAATTATGAAGGATTTCATTACAATATACTTGAGTGATTGCTCTCTAAGCTACATTTATGAAGTGCCGTTATTAGAAATCCTTGATGAGTGATACTCTAGCGCACTGAATATCAATTACTTAATTAAGCAAAAATTCTAGTATAACAATATCTGTACAGGTATACCCAATGCGACACTGTTACATAAATGCGCTTAAATATTTTATTCAACAAAGTATAGATAACATCTAGTACCTACTAAAATAATTTAGAGACCGTTCTGTGAGTTTCGCCACCAACCAAGTAAGTAAGTCGACTTCGTAGTATCGTTAATAAATTAGAGGGCCTAAATTACTGCCTTGATTTACCCCTGAGTAGGTATTATAAGCTTCGAGCCAAGTACTCCACGTACTGCTTGCGCTCGTGTGTGTAGCTAGCAAAAAATACAATAGATCGGCATTAAAAACAATCGCCGCGAACTTCCTCAGAAGGACTTCATTGTCAACGGTATCAAATGCTTTACAAAAGTCGAAGTACGCCGCCTCTACTTCACCCCTTATTTTCTCGTCAACACCTGGCATCTCCGTATTCATAAAGCACATCAAATTCGAATCCGTACTGCGACCTTGTCTGAAACTATGTTGGGCATTCGATAATTGTTCCTTTATTTGTTGGTATAATTAACTGGGTAAACAAGATATTTTACATCAAATAATTTTGATTTTGAGTAAGATTTGATATTATCAAAGTCTAAATTTTTGGCAGAAGCATTTCCAGGAAAAACGTGGAGTAAAAATTTTAAATTTTCAACTTTTCCGCACCATTGCATTACTAGGAAAAGGTTTACTCTGCACATTTTCACGTCCCCTCGTATTGTACGAACCAACAACTTTCTTTTACCAATTTTTTGCTTTTATACTTTGTAAGGCTCCTAGATCCATTTCTCTTCGTAACCTAAAATAAACTAGGATTTTTTACGTTAACTTTCCTCATTCAAAACCGTAATTGAAATAAATGCGGTTAGGTGTTTAATGTAAAGAAATAAAAACTCTTTTTCTGGAAAGAAAGTAACAATGCCGACCTGGCATTCAGCCAAAGCTAAATTAGATAATGGAGTTTGCGTGCAAAAATATAGGAAACGGGGAACAAAGACAAATGGGGTCGACTCTGACTCTGAAATGGTGAAATGAAATAACACGAGAAGATTGAGGTTGTGAGGGAACCTTACGTCGTCACGTGCCTACAATGTGGTTACAGAACAAAACCGATAATAAAATCCACAAATGGAAGAAACATGCTATAACTCTAACGACATTTTGCTCTAGTCATGAGATACGCACTGAATCCCCGATATACATATCGCGCACACATTTTGCTTCTAATTTAATGCCGAACATAAAATAATGTCTCTTTATAAGTTTGCTACCTACGGTAATAATACAAACAAGTTCTTCGCACCGAATTAGTAGTGGAAAGCAGAAAATTTTATTTGTTTAAGGGTACATAAAATCTAAATTAGAAAAATTATATTACGAATTATCAAAATATACATGTTCCCATCCAATTTTTAATATTAAAATGTAATATCTGTTTTTCGCGTATGTGTTTTAAAAGGTTTGTTTTGTTTATGAAGTCTATATTTCAAATTCCAATGTCTAAAAATTCCACATATACTTACTTATTTCTTAAATTAATGTATTAAATAAATATTTAGAAATCTGTGACGTCAACAGCACATTATTCATGTAGACAGATTTCTTATAGTTTCATTTGGAGTAAAGTTTTCCACAAATTTAAATTGTTAAATTATTACAGCTAAATTAATGACCAGTATGTGATGTTTTAAATGTTTGATCTCATTAAATAAAACTCTAGTTTCATATTTTTCTCCTACTTCTTTTAATCGTGTGGGTTGTGAGGTAGATTACCAGCCTCATCAACCCTGGTGTCAGGGTTATTATTGAGCTGCTAAAGGCCCCTGCAATGAATCGTGTAACGACTACTAACTTACATCAGAAAGTAGTAACCGGGACCAACGGCTTAAAGTACCTTCCGAGGCACGGATCATCTTACTTTCGGACAATTAGGTGATCAGCCTGTAATGTCCTAATCAAACTAGGGATCATAAAGTGATTTTTGTGATATGTCCCCACCGGAATTCGAACCCGGAGCCTCCGGATTGTAAGACCAACGCTCATCCACTGGACCACAGAGGCCGTTAGTTTGACATTAATGAACACTTTTTTAGTTTTAGTTTCTTCACTTGAGTAATATGAGTAACATCATACTTAAGTCATTGTTTTAAGTTTACGCGGTTATTATCATAATTAAAGCACATAATGGTGCTAATTCCTGTAAATACCATCTAATTTTATTTTAAGTTATATCTGTCATTTTCTTATCCGCCGAAAAGGAAAGGGACGGGTAATCGACAAGCATAAAATTTATGGAACACACGTCAATTTTAAGCAACTAAACCAACCGTCTAAAAATTTTACGTCCGTCAATAACCCGACACAGTTAAGTAGACAGCACGTCAAACGGATTGCATACCAGGGACGTACCTTTTGATTCGCCCGGGTTATTCATTCATTTACTCATTCTTCCTAAAATTAAGAGCTGTGAATCATCCGTCCCTTTCCTTTTCGACGGATATGAAAATGACGGATATAACTTAAAATAAAATTAGGCGGTGTCTGCAGGAATCGGGGCCAATAGCACATAGTGTCAAAATATCGGGAGTCTCATATCCCCATTTAAACGCGGTAAGAACCCGTTATTATGTGCTTTAATTATCATACTTAAGTCCCTTTAAAAAACCTTCCGGGAATCCGTGATAGTCCTGTTCTGTGACTTACATCTTTGTGTCAAGGGTTCGAGTTCCTAAATTACTAAATTATATGGGATTGAATTCATGTTTGGATCATAGATAATTGATAACACGTGGTTCCCGGGATTTGTGCCCGGTTATTAGTAGTAGGCTTGCCCCCTATTACACCTCTCCCGTTCGGAGATACATGATACATAATACCTAGGTATCATGGTTATGTGTTAAACTTTCATTTCAAAGCACGCACGATAAGCTGAAAAAGTCTAATTCGTTTCTTGCAAAGACCTCCCCATAGACCCAGTAGACCCAATAGACCCAGAACACTAGAAAAACATAAATTTTATAATTATGACAACCAATAGTTCATAATTTGACCACTGTTTACAAATAATTCGCTGGGTTCAGTGACTGAACTTTTGCTCTTTGATTGTACAGTCATGAGCAATATCATGTACCCACTTTATAACCCTGTCGCACTATCATATTTGACATTTAATGAGGCTTACGGTTTAAATTGACAAAAAAGTTAATGTGACAAGGTTGCAGAGTGTATACATATTAGTACTCGTGACCGTACATACTCGTATTTATCTTGATCAAATCACATAACTGAGTGTAGTTTTTTACCTCCGGCTGTTTATTTTGTTCCTCCCCTCTGTAAAGAGAAAGCCCAAGGCTATTAGGGGCTTGATCTTTGTCTCGTCACACTTTTGCAGTGCTTTTCATGCAATACGCGTATTCCTAAAAATATACGAGAATGGATAGTGTGGTTCCGAAACAAAAAAGCATTTAGACGGCTTTGTTATGGAGTTCTAGAGAAATATTATTCTGACGTCAGACGTTATCTGGTAAAGAAGTGCTTTCACCAGATAATTTATTTATGAAGTACCTACCTAACTTTTGAAGACTACTACAATTGATTTTCGATTGAAAAACCTGTAAATATACGAGAGTGGAGTTCTGAAACAAAAGAGCGTTTAGACGGCTTTGTTATGGAGTAGTAGAGAAATATTATTATGACGTTGTCTGGTAATGAAGTGCTAGATAATTTATTTATGAAGTAAGTACTACAAGTTTTTTTCGACTGAAAAACTAACATAGTAATTAACATCGTTATGTCTAGGCACAAAATATTAAGCTGCAGCCGAATATTCAACTTTTGAATAAAACATAGGTATCTAAAATGTACGATTTAAAACAAGAGTGCGGAGAAAACGCCTCATGACCTGTACCCGAATCCGAAAGACTTTATAACATGCACGGATAAAACCGACCGGACTAAATAATAACGTCGCGATGTTGGCACGATGATTTATTATATCGCTCACTCGGCCGCCCGAATGAACCACATGAAAAATGATCTCGGTTATTGCTAGCTACAATTCTGCACTTGACGGTTTGTTTAAGCAAAAATGACTAGCACTATACCGTACTGTTGTTCTTCGACTTATGTTTTTAGGGATTCGAACTAACTCGTCGGTCGCGACTCTGCGATGACAAATCGTTCGGAACCGCTCGCTTTGTTAGGAGTCGTGCAGACACCACTCTCAGATTTAAACCAGTGTCGCTGTCTGGTGAACAACGTACCTGGGGACTAATGGAGGAAATGCATTTGATCCTTACACCTTACATTTGTTCTTAGATACGTGCTAATCTAAGTACGTACTTACATATTTCCTTGATATATTATTTCCACGTGTTCACAGAGAATTGAGCTATATTAAAGACTACTGGAACTTACTACAATCTAAAAATAGAATATGTGATTATAGAAAAAATATTACAAAATTAGAGCCATTAGAAAGTAAACGTGGCTTCTGAACCGACCACTAAAAGGGCTGTAGCATTATCGATACATATTTACATAAATAACGTGAAGTAGTTTTGTAGGGAGCGTATATTTAGTATGGGTGACGTTGGGCGGGTTGAGAACGCTAGTGTTTTTGTAGCAAGTCGCCGGTCTAATTGTCACCCCAGCCTCGACGAGTGCGAACCCCGCTGATAAGGGTTTCTTTTCTCGCTGCCGCCGGAAATTAATTGTCACCGAACGGAAAATAGGGTGAAAGTCCAATTAATTATTAGTCACTTCATTTATTTAACCCGCCGCGCCGCGCTTCTTTCTAATATTAATGTCCAAAGTGCCAGGCTAATCTCTGCTCGACTTTAAGGTACTCCCATTTTTTCAACCTCTTTCTCTTCTAATTTACTAGACGATTCCGAGAAACTCACTTAGTGTGTAGTATTAAAATGAGCGCGCAAAGTGACTTGCAGTACCCAGCTTTCTCCAACTTTGAGCTTAAACAGGATTATTATTAGCCGCAATTATACCGCATCTACGCAAACAAAAACGTCTTAACGTCAACTTTCGTACCTAAACAAAACTTTCCCTTAAAATTGGCAAAAGTTTGAATGAAGTGACTTAACTCGCGGCATTTCATGCCGTCAGCTGCGGTGATCCCATCGCTTCCCTAATGTTACGAAATAAAAAATAATATTTATTTATCTACCTGATGGGAAATGACATGAAAGGTAGAAAGTTAGAATGCGATAAAAAAATGGTGTGGTCTTGCAATTAGCCAGTCACGGTTGTAAGAGTGAATGGGAATGGGAGATAAGAAGGTTATGTCGTGGAGGGTTGGTATTGTAGTGATTGTGGAGGTCATGAATGGTATTTGTGCGTGAAGTCTGGAGACTCGAGTGGAGGAAGTTGGCAAACAGTGCGATATTAGCATTGCCGTAATCGACACGGCGGGAGCCGCCGCCGCGCCGCCTTGCCACACGCCCGCTCTGCAGGCAAATTTTCTTGTTTAGAGAACTCGACGCAATTTTAATACTGTCATCAGTGTACACCGTGATTATTTAAATTTCGTCAAACAAAAGAGACGGAGCTAATTTGCTTTGCAAAAGTGAATGGGGTTTTAATTGTGAAAATATTGTCCACGGGTTTATTTGTGAAAAGGACTTGTAATGTTTTGTTATTTTATTATTATTATTGCATTAGGTACCAACATGTTCATGGCATAGGTATTAAATAGATGAGTCAATAACGCACTATATATTTATGTAGTATAATATGTATATTATAGATAGTTTAATGTACTTATTTCGTGTAGGTAGTTCTTTTAATTATTTATTATGTAAGAATGCTAGCCCGCTACTATTATATTTGTACAAAATTGTCCTGTACCCTAAGGTTGCCTGGAAGAAATTTCTGCATGATCTATAAGGCAGCCTATTGTGCCCTTTTGTATCTGTTGTCCTTACTTCTGTATCTTGTGTCTATTGTGCTCAATAAAGTATATCTATCTATTTACCTAAAAATTGCAGCTTCAAAAAAATATTCTATACTAATTTATATTCTCCTTTGCCTTTGCCTTAAAGGTCAACTTCAACAACTTGGAGACTCTGACAGACAAACATACGGACACAAATAGCTTTGTACAAAATCATAAAAAAATATTTACTTAATCATAAGTATGCCTTTTATTACGTAGAAAGAAAACTGAGCTTTTTATAATCGAAATATTTGCTTAATCCATTCAAAATATTTCTAATTTTAAATTACTCCACTAAAAGCAATAAACATTTGAGCAGCCTTCCTTTAAACGCCCCACTGTTGGGCACTGATGCCCCTCTAATTTGGAGGGGATAAGGAGGAAACTCCACTACGCCGCTCTACTGCGGGTTGGTGGAGCAATGATAAGTAAAATAAACATACTTTTACCCTTACCAAATAATTTAACAAACATTTTTTCGGTCATATTTGCTGGGCAATATAATGGCCTAGATAATCACATATTCAGTGTTTGTCCATGTAAGCGCACGTTCTCACATTTGACCCTCAGTCAGTGGCCTTAGGTCATAACCCGAGCTCTGAAATCCTGAAGGAATAACCCGGTACGTGTTACAACAGTCTAATGGGAAAAACGTGGTAGCGAAATCGATTCGATCGAATTGGATATCGTAAATACATTTCCATGTGTAACCTGCATTGAAAAATGGAAACAAATCATCGTCATCACCCATTAACCCATCCACGTCACGTCAGCCCATTAACGTCCCCAATGCTGGGGTGCGGGCCTTCCGTATGGATGGATAGGGTGATCGGGCCTTAAACCATCACGCGGGCCCAGTGCGGATTGGTAGTTATTAACGACTGCTAATGCTGCCGGGACCAGCGGCTTAACGTGTCTTCCGAAGCACGGAGGAGCTCGAGATGAATTATTTTTTTGTGGTTACCCATCCTATGATCGGCCTTTGCGAAAGTTGCTTAAGTTCAACAATCGCAGACCGAGCGCGTTTACCGCTGCGCCACCGAGCTCCTCAAGAGGAGAAGGAAATAAATAAAAGATATTAATCTACAAAGATAATTTTTGAAAACGAAATATTTTTCAATTAGATTTTTGATGTATTTATTCATCAACCGGTTGCGGGTGCGTGAGGGGAGGGCTGTGCCCAGCAGTAGGACGTATATAGGCTGTCTATGTTATGTGCTTATTTACAGGCCTGTTTTTACTAAAATTTAAGCGCATCTTCCTGTGAAATAGAAAAATATAATGATATTAGAATGTTTTTCTGATGGACGAACTGTGTCTTCAAAATTTGTGCTGTTGCCAAATATTGATGTAAGTGTAAATGTAACGCAAGCTCTCGACCCGGCAAATCCACAACAAGTCACGTTAATTTACGTCAAATTTAGCTTAACAGCCTTCACAACCACATACAAAGTACACATTCTATTAAGGCGGGTACAAATTTCAGTCCAAATTGCAATAAACGAAGATAGCGGAACAGAGTCGCGAGTTTATTCCAATGTAGGAAACATTTATAACATGGTAAGAGCCCCTTTACGTCTCACTGTGCCAAGCTTATACACTTAATTGTGACACGGAAGCACGAACCACGAACCCTAGTTAGGAAGTTTAAAACTAATCTTTGTTTCCTGCTAATAATAGTAATGAGATAGCTGGATTTTGCAATTTGTGAAACTGTTATAAAATGATACGAAAATTAGCAGTAATAATGGAGTAGGTACCTACGTTTTGTGAACATCTGTTACTGTGGAAGTCACCGATGCATTGCCACCCTAAGATTTAAGCTTCACATGTGCGTAATTTCCTGAATGTCTCCGTCTACTCCTTCCTTACGTTGTAATATAAAAGTAATATTATAATTGAAATAAGTTCCATGGGATGGGGAGAAAGAAAGTCCTAGAATGTCAAAGTCGATTAAAGTATCCACGCCCTTTATAACATTAACTAGTTTATACATAAACGTAACATAAACTGCCTATATACGTCCCACTGCTGGGCACAGGCCTCCCCTCAATCAACCGGAGGGGGTATGGAGCATACTCCACCACGCTGCTCCACTGCGGGTTGGTGGAGGTGTTTTTAAGGCTAATAGCCGACCAACGGCTTAACGTGCCTTCCGAAGCACGGAATCATCTTACTTTTTCGGACAATCAGGTGATTCAAGCCTGAAAGTCCTTACCAAACAAAGGACAGTCTCACAAAGTGATTTCGACAATGTCCCCATCGGGAATCGAACCCGGACCTCCAGATCTTGAGCCTAACGCTCTAACCACTAGACCACGGAGGCTGTTGTTGTAACTAGTTTATAGCACCCTATAAATAGACAATTCATTATAGATAAAGGTGTAGATAGAAATCTATTTTAGAAGACAACTACCAAAAATAGCAATAAGCTGTTTCCAAACAACTTGTGGTACTTTGATCTCATGGAAGATTTAAACAATGATGAAAATTTAGTACTTACTTAATAATTGAAGAGATTAAAAACAATCACGTAAAGCCGTTGGTCACGGTTACTATACCAATAGTCGTTGCAGTAGCTATGTGAGCCCTTTGATAGTTCAATTTTAATCCTGTCCAGGGCTGGTGTGGTAGTTTATCGTACCTCAACCCACACGAGAGAAGAGGAAGGATAAAAACTGTATAAATATATACCTATTTATAATGAAAACCAGGCACCAGTGAGTACCAGCCAATTTCGACCAACTTTCCTGTAGTAAAGTAGGTAGTATTTATGTCTATCTATGAGTACAGTCCCCCTAAGTTTGGAAAACAGCAATATCAATGAATTTTGTATTTCGTGACTTTGGGGAAATTCGTCCCCTTCAGGGTTGTCCTCTCCATTCCCCTACTATTATTGGATTTTCGCATCTGTGCATACAACTTTGTTTACGAATGAAAAGTTAGAAGTGATTTAAATTTTCCCTTTCTTTTCCTTTTGAATTTTTGTTGGAAATAGGTTTACTTCACTGATTGAAAAATACCCTCTACGATTCTATTATTAACACTTAGGAACAACTTGATGTGTATTGGAGTTTGCGGCAAAAACCACCAATTAGCACCAATCTCGAACGAAGGTCTCCTGTAGCAAGAATGTGCATACAGTACAACTACTGTCAAAGTAAAAATTCTACAGTTGATGTATTTGGTGACAGTCTGGCCGCTTGAAAGCGTATTCTATTATGTTAATTACCTACTTTTTAAATTTCTGTTTTTTTTTTACTTAGTTCTGTAAAGTGGATACAATTTCGAAAATGAGGTGAACTCCTGTAATTGCCCTGCATTTCAAAATTGTATACGAAAAAATAAAAAAATAATAACTATCATGTAAGAAATGTACTTTGTTGGAGTCCCATGAATAAATAAAATAAATAAATAAAAGGCGCTAGACAGCAGTTGTACAACAGCGGATTAGTACATTCTCCATATTCGATAATACACTTAAGAAAAGCTGATTACCTAACTAACAGTTTTTACCATAACAACATATCTCATAAACTCACTACTCCCACAATCCCAATATGATACTCAAACGTACATTCATCGCAATATGAACTACGTATCCACACCTCACTGAGCTTTCTGTTAGACCAACTGGATGGGTTGTGAACAGTATCGCCCCGTCTATTAACAGTAGAGCCAACTGTGTTAGTGAAAACTGCACTTGATATAATAGACACATTGGTGCAAGTCCGGTACCTGGGTTTGAACCGGCGCTTTCCGATTGAGAAGTAAGCCGGTGTACAAAACCACAGTGACTATAGAAGTTTTTGCCATAACTGTACTATACTTACAACAAAACTCGCTCGACGTGGAGGGAAAATATAGCGAACGCACCGTAGAGAAACGCGACGTCAAACCATTTGCTGTAAAACGAATTTATCTTTCGATCAAATTCCAATTATAATACTCTTTTTAGCTTTTTAGTGATTTTGACATTTATGCTTTACCTAAACCCTCATTTAAGTCACAAATACTGAAAAGACTTTTGCTAAGAAATTAACATTAAAATAATAATCATTTATTTTGATCACGTAAATCAACTTTAGTGTTTGCCTGCTTGTATGTAATGACAATAGTTTATAATATAGGTTATTTAGGTTTATAATCCTTCGTTTATTATATCTTTAATCTGTAACCTCGCCAGTTCTTTATAGCCTTTTAATGATTGTAAACTTAAAGCCTAGCATTGTCTTATTAGTTTTGTTCTGTTCTCATCAAGTTCTAAAATCCGTTTTATTTGTGGAATTGTTGACTAATAAGCTGTTGGATATCCTCAATAAATAAATAAAGATACGCGCCGTGTGGGAATTGACGATCGAGGACTCGCTGTCAACCCCATTATTCATCTGATGCATAACCATGTATGTGTTACTATAGCAACACGGTATTTTTGTCCTATAATGTTTACATGATTCGCGAAAGTCCGTGTTTAGAGCTATACATGATTATTGCCAAAAATGTTTCTCGAAATCACTTCAATGTTAAGATAAGATTATTTATATAAGATAAGATAAGATAAGATTAATATTTTATTATTCAAATTCATTATTTATTTACATCAGAAACCTTATGTATGCCACGCTAAAAGGTTTTCACTTTCCACCATCTTTACCATGCAATCTTAAAAGCACCAAAACAACAAAATATGCAAATGATGACGTAATCACTTTGCATGTATTGACCGGTGCCTCACTAAGGAGCTTAGCGGCTCTCTGGGTTTTCCCACTCACTATAAATAAGGTTTCACGCCTAAATATCCGGGAGCGAACTAATTGCCACAACACTTTAATCCACCAAAATAAAATGGGAACGGAATTAAACAAGTTGTTCGTACTTACAAGTGATTTAAATTAGCCGTGTTTTAGTGCGCGGTCTTGATAAGGCCGAAGCGATTGTGGAGTATTGCAATTACTGTTTTAAGTATGGAGCAGCTTATACTAAGCGTAACTTGGGGAACTCGTAGCATTTGAGTAAAATCTTGTTGTATAGTCGATAGTTAGAAATCTACCTTATCTGTTCTGTAGTATGGGAAAGTCATTATTGGCCTCCATTTAATAGCTTGCAGTGGCTTTTTCTTAAGCGTGAACCCTTAGCGCTCTACATTTGTCCGTACATAAACATTTGTAGTTATTAGTATACTTACTTAACTTCAAAAGCTTGCACGTTCTTTGATAAACTAGAACATTTATTTTACGGTTCCGCTTGAAAACTTGATCTCAACCTATAACCTATATAACTATCTTAATACTCAGCCTGTACATCAGATATAGGACTACATTTCGATGGTGATTTATAAGCGGTCTTAGACCCCGTTGATCGGCTACGATTGCCGCAACTACCGACGCATTAATCATTAGATACTTAGCAGGAGTCTACATCAAATACTCAAGGTTAATATTGTAAGACCCCTGTTGGTGGGCTGATCCTTTATCAATAGAAGGTTCATCATGCAGGGTGTTAATGACATCATAACAAAAACTTTGAGGGATGATTCAGACTATAATTCTGAGTTAATATCAAGAAGAGTTAGACGTCGCAAAAGTATGAATTTGAAAATAAATTTAAAATCCACAAAAAAAAAACATGTTTTTTGCGACACGAAATTCCACTTGATATCACGGTCTGAATCATCCACGTCAGTATTCGTCACAGTATTACTAACATCCATACGTAATCGTATGGATGGAGTGCTAATATAATATGTAATTTAGTAATAACCTAAGCCTTCGATACTAAGTCAAACTTGGAATCGAGACATTGCCTGTAAACCTTATGTCCTTGAAAGTGTTACAATATGAAATAATCTTTCAAACCGCAAAGAAAACTGTAATTTAATACTCAGCACATTCTTATTGATACAAAGCTCATTAAATCTCAGATTTCAAACTTCAATTCAAAAGAATAGAGTTAATTATGTCTAGCAAAATTAGAAAGTTCGTTCACAGTCAATAATAATGTTCTCAGTAACGAGATTCACACAAGCAGAATTTAATTACTGTCAAGAAACTGACTATTATTTACTGCGATTATTATAAACGCTTCATAACGAGTTGAAGGGATGCTTTAGGCTTCACGACATGATCGCATCGAACACACATATATTTTTAATTAATTTCGACTAAGAAGACTATTTGTTACTAGCTTTTGCCCGCGACTTCGTCCGCGTGGCGTGTTATATAAGAGAGAGATCTTTGTGTGTGTGGGAGTGCATATCAAATTTCAAGCATCTAACTTATGCAGTTTAGATTTTTTCATACAATTTTTTTCCCAATAACTCCCATTTTTCAAAATACAGCCAAAAATAAACTTTATTTTTACTAAGGTATGCATGCATGCAATCAATTGATTGAATTGATTTTTTTTTAATTGATTGTTCATTGAGTTTTAATTTTAATACACACTTCCTCTCTTCCCTTCAACGTTGCTGTGCCCTACAGGGTCCATGTTTTAGTTCCTATGCCTATGTAACACCCCATTGTACTACATGGAATGCAATAAATAATTTAATTGAATTGAATTGAAAACATCTATCTTACGCGGTTTCGATTTTTTCATACAAATGTTTTTTTCCCGCTAACTCCCGTTTCCGTGGGAATTTTGCAATATCCTGTTGCAAATAAGCTTTAAGTTAACTAAGGTACCTGCATGCCAAATTTCAAGCGTCTAACTTAAGCGGTTTAGATTTTTCATACAAAAGGATTTTCCCGCTAATTTCCGTTCCCGTGGGAATTCCGGGAATTCCTTTCTTAGTGCACCTCTACGGTACCTAAGCTATGTTCCTTCCAAATTTCAAATGCCTACGTTTAGCCGTTCAGGCTATGCGTTGATGTGTCAGTCACTGAGTCTGTCAGTTTCTCCTTTTATTTAGATTTGATTTTTTCATACAAATGTTTTTTCCCGCTAACTACCGTTCCCGTGGGAATTTTGTAATATCCTGTTGCAACTAAGCTTTAAGTTTACTAAAGTACCTGCATGCCAAATTTCAAACGTCTAACTTGAGTGGTTTAGATTTTTCATACAAAAGGATTTTCCCGCTAATTCCCGTTCCCGTGGGAATTTCGGGAATTCCTTTCTTAGTGCACCTCTACGGTACCTAAGGTATCTGCATGCCAAATTTCAAACGTCTAACTTGAGTGGTTTAGATTTTTCATACAAAAGCATTTTTCCGCTAATTCCCGTTCCCGTGGGAATTTCGGGAATTCCTTTCTTAGTACACCTCTACGGTATCTAAGGTACTTGCATGACAAATTTCAAACATCTAACTTGAATGGTTTAGATTTTTCATACAAAAGGATTTTTCCGCTAATTCCCGTTCCCGTGGGAATTTCGGGAATTCCTTTCTTAGTACACCTCTACGGTATCTAAGGTACTTGCATGACAAATTTCAAACATCTAACTTGAATGGTTTAGATTTTTCATACAAAAGGATTTTCCCGCTAATTCCCGTTCCCGTGGGAATTTCGGGAATTCCTTTCTTAGTGCACCTCTACGGTACCTAAGGTATCTGCATGCCAAATTTCAAACGTCTAACTTGAGTGGTTTAGATTTTTCATACAAAAGGATTTTTCCGCTAATTCCCGTTCCCGTGGGAATTTCGGAAATTCCTTTCTTAGTACACTTCTACGGTATCTAAGGTACTTGCATGACAAATTTCAAACATCTAACTTGAATGGTTTAGATTTTTCATACAAAAGGATTTTTCCGCTAATTCCCGTTCCCGTGGGAATTTCGGGAATTCCTTTCTTAGTGCACCTCTACGGTATCTAAGGTACCTGCATGCCAAATTTCAAACGTCTAACTTGAGTGGTTTAGATTTTTCATACAAAAGGATTTTCCCGCTAATTCCCGTTCCCGTGAGAATTTTGGGAATTCCTTTTTAGTGCACCTCCACGGTACCTAAGGTACCTGCATGACAAATTTCAAACGTCTAACTTGAGTGGTTTAGATTTTTCATACAAAAGGATTTTCCCGCTAATTCCCGTTCCCGTGGGAATTTCGGAAATTCCTTTCTTAGTACACTTCTACGGTATCTAAGGTACTTGCATGACAAATTTCAAACATCTAACTTGAGTGGTTTAGATTTTTCATACAAAAGGATTTTTCCGCTAATTCCCGTTCCCGTAGGAATTTCGGGAATTCCTTTATTAGTGCACCTCTACGGTATCTAAGGTACCTGCATTGCAAATGTCAAACGTCTAACTTGAGTGGTTTAGATTTTTCATACAAAAGAATTTTCCCGCTAATTCCCGTTCCCGTAGGAATTTCGGGAATTCCTTTCTTAGTGCACCTCTACGATATCTAAGGTACCTGCATGCCAAATTTCAAACGTCTAACTTGAGTGGTTTAGATTTTTCATACAAAAGGATTTCCCTTCACTACTCTGCTCCTATTGATTGTAGCGTGATGAAAAGTATACTATTACCTGTCCAGGAGTGTGAAGAATAATTGTACCAAGTTTCATTAAAATCCGTCCAGTAGTTTTTGTTTCTATAAGGAACATACAGACAGACAGACAGACAGACAGACAGACAGACAGACAGACAGACAGACAGACAAAAATTTTACTGATTGCATTTTTGGCATCAGTATCGATCACTTATCACCCCCTGATAGTTATTTTGAAAAAATATTTAATGTACAGAATTGACCTCTCTACAGATTTATTATAAGTATAGATTATTTATACTTAGAGAAAAGCTCACATAGCTTAGCTTCGATTCATGCTGACGGTAATTAACGTCAATAGACGTATGGAACCTTGAAATACTAAATGTACGAGTTACTTAAGTACCCTAATACTTTTTTATATATTACCATAATCATTTATAGTCTCTGGCCAGTACCTCTATTTCATCAAGGTAGCCTCATCAAACACTTGACCAGTAAATCACAAAGGAGGTCGGAATCCAACCCAAGCGCATTCCGAATTTCGAATAAATCTGAATCTGCATTTAAACGCAAGGACTTCCTTGGAGTGCCTTAGTTAAATAGGTGTAGCGGCAGTGGGAAGCGGGAAATAAGTGAGCGGTCAAGTTTGCGGGGAGTATTTGGATATTTTAGAGCTCCCGATCGGTAACTCCCTGTGGTCGGGCAGACGTGCCGTCGGACACGCTATAAATAGCGGCCCGCTCGCCCCTATTAATCACGACCACCTGCGACTTGCACCTGGGAGCAGGAAATGCAAGCAAAAACAAAACGCCACGTTACTGACGTCACGGAACTAATTTCGCGCCGTTTTTCCTTACGTCTAATCTTTGTTGGATTATGGTTGATGGTTCCCGCGTTACTTACTTGCATTTGGTTTCCTTGTTCCATTTCTTTCATCTTCTTATAAAGTCTCCTAATACTTTATTAGTTACACAATTAGTATAAGATGTTGATTATATTTTGTAATAAGCAGGGGATAGAATGAAAGTAGTGAATGTAAATAAGATATAAGTACCTATCCACTTAATGTGCTTTTTGTTAGCTACTTTAAAACTTAACTTAAACTAAAAAACATTTCTAGCACACCCCACACTAGGGAATACCCAATATCGCAGAGATCCTAAACATTTAAGTAGTTATTAAATAGTAAGTGCTTTCCCAGAAAACCGACGACTGGCAGGTATCAATGAAAATTAACTTCACTCATATACTAAAATAGAAGTATATACTTACAATCACAATCTAATAAATTATTGATAACTGCAATTTTTGAAAAGCTTATGCAGTGCCCATATGTCCTGTTGCTAAATGTTTTATAAATTTTTGTATGTTTTGTTTATATGCAATAAAGGATATTTGATTAGATTCACTTACCTACCGTTGAAAATATCTTGAAAGTCTTTTCTCATTGGATATACCCATAACTGTTTGTAAAACAAAGCTTTTTATAAGTCAGGGTGGCTTTGTGACCGTCGCATATGTCTCTGGACCCGTGATATGGGGAACTCCCCTGGGTGTATTGAATGTGCTGGTATTGGAACGAATTTGAACTAAGTGATACGTTTTAACCCCTCCAATACTTGGGCCAACATGATAGCTTGCACGTTTTTTGGTGTACTACAAACGCTAAAGTAACGTCTTTTAGAGCTTACTACCTCGCTCTACACGTGCAGCATGTAGGCTGAGTGTTAAGCAATACTTTTAGGGCGCTGTTGCGGCTGCCGCTTCTGTAGCGCTTCGGGCACGTTCGTTGAAGCTCGTGTCGACTTCTTTTACACGACTTTGAGGAAGCGATGTACGTCATTAGTGCTCAGGGCGCGGGGGGCAGCGGTAAGTTCGCCTTGGCGATGATAGGTGCGCGGCTCGATGCCCGTATTTGCGTGTTATGACTTGCATGTCATAGCGTCCAATATCAGATAAGAATATTAATGGCCCCGATTCCTGCAGACACCTCCTAATTTTATTTTAAGTTATACCCGTCATTTTCTTATCCGCCGAAAAGGAAAGGGACGGATGATTGTCAACAAGTTAATTTTAAAACGAATGAATAACCAATCCGTTTGACGTGTTGTCTAGTTAACTCTGTCGGGTTATTGGCCGATGTAAAATTTTTAGACGGTTGTTTTGAATTTCTGCTTAAAAATGAGGTGTGTTCCAAAAAATTTATGCCTGTCGATTACCCGTCCCTTATTTTTTCAGCGGATAAGAAAATGACAGGTATAACGTAAAATAAAATTAGATGGCGTCTGCAGGAATTAGCACCAATACCTAGAATAAGTTGTTAACTAAGACATATGAGTAATGTTTCTCGAAATAAAAATAAATATAATGCTTATTGCAATATATACGTAATTTGATGGAGTTGCTATTACTATTAGTAGTGGTTAACGTATACTATGAATTTAGACAACTAAATATAAAGGGGTCTTTGTGTCCATAACTTGTGAACTCTATATAGGTACTGGAGTTTCTACTTCACTTATTTTATGGCTCCAATGAACAAAGAACGACGCCCCTATGTATAGTTTTGTTCGTTAGGGCGTATTATAAAATTTGTAAGTACAAATATTATCGTGTAAATATTGGTGAAATGTATAATATTAGTTAGAAAGTTGGAGAGTGCGAGTAAAAAGAAGTAATACTTAAGTTTTTTTTCTGATTATTTAGGTAAACTTCAAGGGTTTGTAAGGTTCTGTGTATCTCGTACGTCTGTGTTTTAAAATACCTAATATTATTACAAATAGCGGAGTAAGTACCTGAAAATATATTGTTCATTTGTACACACTTAACACAAGCTCACGACTATAATATCACTAATTGGAGAAGTCAGAGGTACATCGCAAGATGAACTAAGTACCCACACCTCACCGAGCTTTATTTATACTGTTATAGCAATAAAATAAGTAGTGGCTTCAGACTTTTGAAATACGCTTGAATTAAGTATTGGGTAAGAAAATAAGGAGCTTGAACACTGAAATCTTCAAGGGTAGACGAAACCCTGTGACAACACAAATATTGAGCCATTTTATAACTTTCAATATTTTTCGCAAAAGAGATAAAACTTTAACAATTCCAATTTGAAATTTCTGCTTGTTCAGAGCAGGTCTTTAAGTACCACTTAAGATTTTATTTTGTTCTTATTGCAGTCTTTAAAAATGAGTTTCGCAATTTAAAGATGTGTATTTAATTCTTGTTGAAGTTTTAAACTTTATAATTGTTTGCTCTCTTTTAAAATAACATAATAAAGATGTTTAACTTCAAACTTTAAAGATGTTCAAGTTTACGCGAACTCGAAGTAGCGGTTATGAAGTTGTAGTTACGAGTACATGTGATATAAAAACATATGGAATACTTCGCTTTTTGATGCAAATAGCTAATAACTCTCCAGTTATTCGTTGCCCAAATGCGGCATACTGGGAGCAGTTTGGGCATTTTGGAGTATTTTTTTTATAAACAAATTGGTATTTACTACATAAGCGTGTCCCTCCTTAAGGTCGTATCGTCACTGTATCAATACTTATTTCTTAACCCTACTATGTACTCGATTACTTAGGTATAAGGTCACATCTTGATAATATGTTTTCTGGACGTGTCAGTGACGCGGGTTTTGTTTAAAGTTGAAAGGGTAACAGGGTAACTTTGATTAGAATAGAAAACACCCTTGATGTTATCTGAGTTTCCAAAGTGTTCCATGAATTAAATATTCATGGTAGGTATTTTTTTTATGAAACACGAATGCACCTAGAGAACATTTTAAGACATTTATTAACTTACTTACACAATTATCTAACAGTCGTCAAAATTGTTTGTTGTGTGTCAATAATATTGACGGACAGACAAATATCTAATAAGTCATCATTGCAGTTTAATATATAAACCGCTTTTTGTTGAAAAAAAAAATACATTTGAAAAAACTTGATTTCTCTACCGGACCCGCTGTCAAAATTGTCAAGGATAAGGTCGATTTTTGTTTTGTTGAGTTGAGAAATTCTAGTGACTGTACGTGAAGGATTACATTGATGATGTCGTCATATTTTTGTAAAATCAGCGCAATACAAAAATCGACTTTATCTGTTCTGGGATAGTGATTATAATTGCATGTAAAACTGGCAATTCTGTTTATTTTCCGACACCGCATTGCTTCTATGTACAGTCGCTGGTCAAAAAGGTTCATCCGTTTTCAAATTGTTTCGTTGCGAGGTTGCGAGCACATATTACCTTTTCAAAATTTGTCACAGAAATGCTTGCTGCACGGAAAATTATGCTTAAATATTAGATTATAAAGTTCAAATTTGCTTGCAGCAACATTACTAAATATTATTGGTTTGACGTGCCAATTACATTTATGAAAAACAAAATATGGTCAATGTCATAATTTTTGTTGATAAAGCAAAGCTCTTTTGATGGACGAAAACTATGACATTAAATCAAATATTAACGCGTGTGTTGTTGCGTTGTGTATGTTGTGCGTTGTTGTGTGTTGTGTTGCTTGTTTAAGTGATTCTGGCAGTGCAAGCGAAAAGTTACCTTAGCTGTACGACGACAGCAGTCAAGTCTATATATATAGTATCAAGTAGTTGCACTAAGCTGTATTATAGTCTTGAGACAATTAATTCATGAAACCAACAAACACATATTCTCGGCCGATGCATTCTATAGGATTGCACTTTAATTACTATGTTTCTGTACGAGTAGGTCAAGCAGGTTTTAAATTCAGACATATACATAAACTCACGCCTGTAATTTGTAATGGGGCTAGCAGAGCCACAATTTATCAAAAGACAACTTTCAGGTACTAGTATAGGATTTCATATATGCTAATATTGATAGATATGATGAACCGTAAGATGGCAGATGATCATCGGATCGCTTTTCATATGTTGTATAAAGTATATTATAAGGAACAAACTCCTTACGCACTGAACATTGAACGATCTATTAGGTAAACAATTTTTTTTTTAGCTCACATCTATATTCCCAATTGGGCTAATCAGAGGAGCGGAGCGCCCGCGCTTCACCTAAGCTTTATATTAGATGTGACAGGTAGTGAGCCGTATCGCCGTCTATAATTGCGCAGATATTTTCGAGTAGATTTCTTGATCTATTTAAAGAATGGCCATAATAAATGACATATTTAAATTGCGCACTCGTTCATTCTGAGGACAACGTTAAAATAATACTTCCAAGAATATTATTATCATTTGACTTTTTTTTTCACATACATACATAAACTCACACCTATTTCCCACCGGGGTAAGCAGAGACTATAGAATTTTTTTTTCATGTTGCAATTATTAGCATCAGAGATAAAAGCCGTTTCTGTATGCACAAGGAAGCATCCTTAGAATGGGTAAATTGTCTCTTGACAGGAAAACGTACCTATGAAAAAACCCGCTTATAATTGGACCCTTATGATTTAGTTTACTTATCATAACGGCACGTGTAACTTGATAGTTTGTTTAAGTTGTTATAAGTAAAATTAAGTAAGAACAAGCAACAACACATAATTACTGTATATAAACAACTACAATTGGAAACGTGTAATATTAAATTATAGCGTGGGAAGATTTCCTTCGCAACTTCAAGATACTACCTTAAACTGTCGGGGATATTTTCTAGATAATTAATACAGGCTAACAACATAATTATATAGGTACCATAATTGTAAGTAAATAATAAGTAGGGAGGCTTTTCTTAAGTAGATCATATACAGGGTGTTAGTGACATCGTAACGAAAACTTTTAGGGATGATTCAGGCCATGATTCTGAGTTAATATCAAGTGGAATTTTCCGTCGCAAAATCCATGATTTTTTTTAATTACTTTTAATTCTATACTTTTACAAAAGAGTTTGTCTTGGCGGTTCATTTTATTAAACCTCAACTAAGAACAACTGAATATATCTCCCGACTTATTTTATATAATACATATTATATATGATCTACCCACGTAGATCTACAAGTCACCACAGATACTAGAGTATATTTTTTATATCTATAAATAAATATACCTCATATAAATACTATTAAAAATTTAAAAGACACTGATCACCGGTCATAGACATTTGATTCAGAGTAGTATGACACTTGGGATCAAGACGTTGCGTCCGTGAAAGTGTTAAAGAGCGAATAAAAATCTTCTAGACACAAAAAGGATTTTCGATATCTCCTTTGTCGTATATGCGTAAATATTGACTTCCGACCTATTATTGGCTACGTCGCATGCTACGCTGTAGTCATAGCTGCGTAGCCCAGCGTTACGATCACGGAAGCGCTACGGAAACGAGACATCAAACGAGCAAAATACGCATATACATTGAAAGGTGTTCCGGAACACGTTGAAATATTGACGCTGACTGACTTAAATTGCAAACGTTGAGGGCAATAAGGCCTTTTGTATATTAAATAAAGGGTTTTTTTTGGTATATTTTGGAATTTAACTGTAAAAATATACTTAAATAAGTACGTATAGTTTTTTGAGTTTTTGTTTGGTTATGTGATTTTAAAGACATAAAGACACATTAAAAGGAACTTTGATTAAACAAAAGGTCAATGGTTTTACTAAGAAATAATTAATAATTCCGCTTAAAATTCAACATCCACTTTTTAAAATAAGCAATTTTAATAGTATTTTTTTATTTTTGAAACAATTTTTAGGTAGTTATTTCAACCAAGTCAAATTCTGACGTTGAGGAACGGGCGATGCCCTTAACTTACATTAAGTTTTTTAGTAGAAACAGAGTTATAACCATATCTATGTGTACCTCATCTTGTTATTGTTATAAGTAATTTGTTAATTTGTTACCTATTATAATCGACGCATCTGCAGTGCACGGTAATTTTTTTTAAGTTTGTGATGTACTGTACTAAACATGATAATGTATTTTGCAATTGTTTAAAATAATAATAATTATTATTATAGAGGAAGGTCGAGGGAGCATAACCAGTGGGACCGAAATATGCACAAAATGATCATTTGATGTGAGGCAACGATCATATTATTATAAAACTTTCCACATCGTTCATTGCTTCTTTGGTAGCGCGCAATCAAAACTAGCGCTTATGTTATTACGCAACGAACGGCAGGGAATTAGATGTAGCAGTCCAGCCAGAAATGTCTTGGTGCAGCCTCTTTACACGTGGACACGATGTGAGTTAACAGGCAACATAAGGACTCGTGTAATCTAGTGCTGACGGTATGTCTCCCTTGTTTTTATGAAACATTTTAGTGAAATATATTTTACGAAAATAAACGCTTACTATTACTTAAAAAACTTTGTTTCCACGAAGTCAAACTCACAATTTTTTTCGAGCATATGTTATTTTACACTTAGATATAATAACGCCCGGGTCTTATTTCCGGACCCTTGGTATAATAACACCTCAACTTGTTTAAACTGAAATTACGAGTTTGTTCTAGTGGTTTCTAAATCGTCCCCCCTGAGGCTTCAAGGCGATAGCAATAGCTAACTTGAGTTTGAAATAAATAGTTGGTCGCTACTATCGCCGCCTGGGAGCAATTAATCATACAGTCCACCTGTGTTCCGTTTAATAGGAGACGGCCAATACTGGCAACCTTATAGGGTAGGTAGGTATAGACACACTATCGTTAACTGCTACCAAATTGCAACGATGCAGGTCATTTGGGAAAATAATTCAGTCAACAAAAATATAGATTGTAAGTACCTATATCATAATATAAAAATCTTCCATGGTCCAGAGCGTTGGACTCACGATCTGGAGGTCCAGGTTCTATTCGCGATGGGGACATGGTCGAAATCACTTTGTTACTGTCCTTTATTTGATAAGGACATTCCAGGCTTGAATCACTTAATTGCGCAGTGGAGCAGCGTGGTGGAGTATGGTCCCAACTCCTGCGATTGATTGAGGGAAAACCTGTGACCAGCAGTGGAACGTGTATGTATAGTCCGTTTATATTATGTACCTATGTATGTCATAATCTGCACATTTTTTATTTTTTTTATTTTTTATTTAAAGGTAAGAAAAAACTGCTTTGTTAACTAACTTATTAATTTGAATATGCTAACTGTACACTGTAATTGTTATATATACTTAATATAAAAGTCTTAATTTTATTAATTGTGGTTATTGTCAAGTTGTTAATATAAGGTATAAGTAATGTGAAAATAAGGTATCTAGAGACAAGATAACGATTTTTGTAGACTGAATGAATTGTAGACTAAGCAGACACAAAGAAAGGCGATTATTACCCTCCCATTGTGTAGTGTTTATTTAAAAAGTAGGTTACCCATTTAGTCATTCAGGTAAACTTTACTAGTAGTGGAGTTAATAAAGCTGGAGTTTCCAAACTAACTTCTAATTTCCAGGAACAGGTACGATTTTGATGTCTTTTTTCTTTTGTAGGGGTAGCTTTTTATATCATTAAAATCAGAAAAATCTAGAGTTGGGCAAATAAATATTTCGATCATATAAAAAAAATGTTCAATTACTTTTTTTTTCCAACGAAAATTGGTTTTAAAGTACTTTTCTAGTTCTGTTCAGAGACGGCTTCTGATTAGTACCCATAAACCGTTTTTACGCCTGTCTGTTTGTCTGTCATAGGGTCTCAAAGTGAAACCTTTATAGGTAAACTTGTACCGATTGGCGAAATGAACACACAGACTAAAATATTGCTTCTGCATGAGGCTTAGAACTATCCCAGCTGGTCAGGAACTGAGTTCCAAAATAAATAGTGGGTCACATCCAATCGTCTCTGGGAACCAATTAATCATAGATGCCACCTGTGTTCCGCTTAATATGAGATGGTCAATATCCGCGCTCAGGGAAGGTCACTTATGCTTTGTCTGATATATCGATTTCTGTTGCTCTAATAATAATATACATACGAGAAGAGAGAGAGAGAGAGAGAGAGAGAGAGAGAGAGAGAGGGATGTAGTTTGTCAATTTTGAACAACCACGGATTGTCATACGAGTACAATCGTCGTACTAGTGAAATAAATGAGTAATTAATTTATCTTAAGTGCAGATTTTACTAACATAGTTGGCTCGACCATTAGACGGCGATACGGCTCACCACCTATCACGTTGGTCTAACAGAAAGCTCGGTGAGGCGTAAGTACTTAATTCATTCTGGAATGGATTTACCTCTGACTATCCCGATTGGGATATAGTCGTGAGCTTATAGTACACAACATAAACAGCCTATATACGTCCCACTGCTGGGCACAGGCCTCCCCTCAATCAACCGGAGGAGGTATGGAGCATACTCCACCACGCTCCTCCACTGCGGGTTGGTAGAGGTGTTTTTACGGCTAATAGCCAGGACCAACGGTTTAACGTGCCCTTCGAAGCACGGAATCATCTTACATTTTCGGAAAATCAGGTAATTCAAGCCTGAAAAGTTCTTACCAAACAAAAGGCAGTCTCACAAAGTTATTTCGACAATGTCCCCGTCGGGAATCGAACCTGGACCTCCAAATCGTGAGCCTAACGCTCTAACCACTAGACCACCGAGGCTGTTGTTAGAGCTTATAGTAGTAACGAGATATTACTGGCAATTATTGTATATGATTTAAAGTCAATTATTTATATAACACAAAACTTAGGCACTTTAAGGTACACAATGGGTATATAGAATCAGAATCATTTATTCAACGTAATTTTTTATCTTGAATCAACTTGTTGAAAGTCAATTTAATATTTTATAATCTACGTCTTTTCGCAAGCTGATGGTGACGAGAAGAAACGACAAGAAACTGAAACAAAAACATATAACAGTATACATTACAAGTTATTTTCATTTATCATGTAGATAAATTACTATTAATTTTATACTTAGCTATACCTTCTAATCTATTTTCGTACCAAACTTAACAGAATAATACCGTCATCTTAATATTATTGATATAACTTACATAAGTACGTAATTTTCATGTGAAGGCGAATATATTATGGATATAATATTGTTAACCGAAACCTCAGGGGTGTTTTCTAAGGCTACGGGATTGAGTAACAACTGCGTAAATCCGTATATTGAAACCAAGCAGATTGTAACTTTCGTCTCAAACGCTCCAGGCTCTATTGTTGGAAGATCGAATTTTCGAGTTTATGCTGAAAATTATTGTATCCGTTTTTGAATATCACTACGCACACACATACAAAAAATTCACGTCTCTCGCTCTCTAAAGGGGGTGGGCAGAGCTACAGAGCTCTTGCAGCTACTTCTATACGAAGTCCTAATATAGAGGCAAGCTGCAACCACTTCGATGCATGTCCTAATATGGAGGCAACTTGCAACCACTTCGAGACGATGTCCTAATATGGAGGCAACTTGCAACCACTTCGAGACGATGTCCTAATATGGAGGCAACTTGCAACCACTTCGAGACGATGTCCTAATATGGAGGCAACTTGCAGCCACTTCGATATGAAATACTAATATGAAATCAGCTTGCAGTTACTTTGGTACGATGTCCTATGGAGACAAAAAGTTATTTTCAAGTTGGAAGTCTACATAAATCATACATACGTCCTTCTGCGTTTATATACCAACTCAGAAACTTAATAAATTCCTATTCTAAAACTACGTCAACGAGTTCATAAAGACGAGTTATTTTAGCAATAAAATCGACAGTATCTGTGTGTGATTTTAGCATAACTCGGAAATGTAATAATAATAAACCAATATTTATTGATATATGGCATTTACCCATAAAAAAATAAAAAACAATATTTGATTTCATAAACCATAATTATTATGATTATAGCTAGCGTATATGATTATTGATAACGTGTACTTACTTAGTCTCAATACAACCCTTTTATTTCAAGTCTAACCTCTTGGCGATTTCGCAACCAAGTTCTTTATTACTGTATTTTATCAAAATTTTGAGTGAGAGAAGAGAGAATTGTAAAAAAAATCTAAAGATAATTAATTTATCTACAGTGGTTGTTAATTTTTAACGTCCTAACGCCGAGAGTTCTAGACACTATAGTTGAACCGAACCTTATTGGTTTGGATTTTAAAAGAACATTCGGTTTAACGACTCTAAACACTTCTTTAATTGCTATAGGACGCCACTATAATTAAACCACGAATACGCAGTTTCGTCCTGCGACACTCCGAAATTTTTAATATCTTCCAAAAAAGATGAATAGACCCCATAAATTCCTCGCCACCGCAACCCTTCTTCTGTGGACAAAATATCTCTTTATTCTTTCATAAGCGCGCTTTGATATTACTCTAAGAAGATATCTGCACGTTCAACTCAAATATTTTCTTCCGCCGCTTCCTTTTTATGTCTTTTTTAATAATTTTTGAACAGGTTGCCGTAAATTCGGTGTCCATCTGCATTTCTGCAGGCGAGCGCATCGCAGACGGTCGTAAATAATCCTACGGACCTGAAAAACGTTTCAGTGAATCCAATAAAATACGTATCCGCAGAGACTGCGCCGCAGCGAGCTCGTTACCGCGCCTAGACGATTTATTGAGATTTGAACGCTGAAATATTATACGTGGCCCGTTTATAAAATCCTAGTATGAAATACTAGTCACGATAAAACAAGAGATGTGGTTTGGTTGCTTCCTAAATGAACCGCGCCAACTCGCCGCGGATGGAAATATCGCAAACATTTACGGATTTCGTCGTTCAGGAGCTATGGCACTTCAATATATTTCTGAACATAGTATTCTAGTAAAGTAAAAATCTCGCAGTATTAAAAAAGACTGTAATCAACTAAACAGCTTATTTTCCTTCAACATCTTAGGCAACCTTACAAGGATTTTAAACCTGCCAAACTCAGCCCCGCACTAATTATCATAATTTGAAAAGGTACCTAAATTTCCACTTATTTGTGATTAAAACGTTCACTGGATTACAAATGGGGAACTCATAAAATTTATCTTTTATCTGACTCGCACAAAACGTGTTTATATTATCAATATCGCTAATTACTATGCAAAATTGATGCGTTAAACAATGCGGAAACACATAACTCGATCGGCTTCATTATAACGTGCAGAAAATTGGCGGGGCTTTGGGAAAATTACTCATTAGCGAAGTAATATATTTAGGCTACGACTCGCTTTATGGCTAGCCTGTTTCCTAACTTCCCCCAATTACATTCAGGCAAGCACCGATAACGACAATATATACCTACTACCTACCGTCCCTAACAATATTAATTTTCAAGAAATTTTAGTTAGGAGAGTTTTTTGATTCAAAGTAATCAAATACCCTGATTTGACACGCACTTTGGTTGAAGTCACGTGTAAACATAAAATTGAGGGCCGTAACGTCACCAATATCAAAGTTTCGGTCACGCTATAAAAGAAAATTGCACTTTTCTTGTTAAAAATACGTAGTTCGTGGTAATTTGATAAACTGCTAAACTGCAGTTACGAAATGGAGCGAAAATGGCGAGATATATTATTGTGGAGTCAGTATTGGGTTCTTTGAAAGTCAGTCGCTCATTTGCAGTGAGCCGTGAAGAGAAAAGGCTGCGATATAATTACTAGTGTACAAAGCGCCGCGAAAATGTTCTGGTTAATCTTCATTATGAATGTGAAACTCGTTCATGGCCCGGGGCACTCGTTTCATGTGACATGGGACACAATGTAGTAAAGATAAGGTGTTCCCTTCCAAGCCACTGGCTCTATTGTCAATCTCTTACGCAGCTCGCCTCCTGAAAGGAACGAGCCGCAGCCTGGCGTTACAAAGCCTGTTTTTATTTTAATGGATTATAATTTCTGCTATAAACTGCAGAATTTGATTGTTCCGAGCCTTTTTATTTTAGACTTTTCCGCTATAAAAAGTAGCTTGGAGATTTTGAATAACATAATTTGAAACATGTTTTTATAAGATACGAGTGTTATGTCAAAATGTATTGTATCTTTTCCGGCAATAATGTTATTACAGTACATATTACATGTTTATCTCGTAATCAGCTAAAGGCACGTGAATAAATAATGTTACATCATTTTTTTTCCTTTGTTCCAACGCCAAAATGTTTTCGTAGTTACGATAAAAATAAGATAAGCTGGAACACAAAATTTAGGCAGTTTAGTTTTAGTGCTTCTCTAGTGAAAATGGCTTACTTTTAGATAGAGAAAACGTATAATGGAATGCAATAACTCTTGACCGGGTGTGCGAAGAAATAACAGTGTGTCATATTTCACAACCCTCCAACATTTTTATAAAAGCGGACCATCTGCTTTTGACCCCTCATTCTTTTTGTTTTACGAATTATTTCTATATAAGTAAAATATTAGTCTGATAACATAAGTTTTGCCGTGCACGTTCTCGAGCAATTTTTATTTGATCAGAAACTCATGTTTCTTCCCGATACTGAAACTTTATAATTGGGTTTGAGGTAAACTAATGTCGAGAGCTTGTGGCTTTACATAAAGTATCAATAGCAAATCAACGGTTCTCGGCGAATTTCGAATTTGCTTTATCTGTAAAATCAATACTCTTATAATAGGCTAATTGCTATGTACTTCTATGTATAAGTTATAAGTTTTATTGTAACTGTTTACTTATTTTGGTACAATTACTATATTTGTATATATGTTGTATAGTATTAATAACAGTCATGCAAGGGTACATCTATGTGTACCCTGCCCGACACTCTCAGGCCTGTTATCTTAAATTTTGTACTGGATGAGTGTCCTCAGCGCTCCCCATTTGTCCGGCCGAATAGTTTATATTTCTGAAGCCTTAATACTTCCGTAGCTTTCATTTTCAATATAATGAAAATCAAATCCTTGGTATTGTCGAAACTTGCATAGTATTCCTTAATAATTAGATTGCTGACTTTTAAAAAACGTATACTATTTTTGTCCTATCGGAAATCGATCCCGTAACCAGATGCACAGTAAACAGTCACTATACTAACAGAGTGAGTAATCATCACTATTAGGCATTAAACTATTCCCTGATTCGACGAAATCAATCGAAGTAAGTATAAAGTCGTATAATATTTACGCCGTGTACAAAGTATATTTAATATATACATTTTCCGCGAAGTTGCCTCGTCGCTGTCACTAGTTTGTTTTGATGGGATAATTCTTTCATAAGTTTGCTCAACTTTTCTATCTCCCGGAATCTGTTTGCTCGTACCTCTATACGCTCAGAATTTCTATGCGGTGCTCTGAACGATTTTATTTTGAATAGAAGATTTGCCTAGATTTACTCAGGTCTTGTGTGGCCAGACTCTTACCGTAGCGGAGGTAGATAACGTCTTACCGGAGAGATGATTTTCTTTTGTAATATCATTATTTGAGAGTTTTATCTTACTCGTCAAGATTATATTTATAGATTTATGGTAATCATTTAGTTATGCAATTTGGTTCAGTCTATAATATTGAAACAAATACTTATTTACCTTCACTTACCTAACCTGTATTAGGTAAGCGGACCCTGTGAAAAATGGGATAATGCTAGGGAGATGATGATACTTATTTAACTTTATACCAAACTTAAAATTAGAATGATTTTTTCATCGCAACTAATTAAGTTATGTTATTTTGATATTTATGAAGATGTTTAAAAAATTGTTCCAATAAATAGTTCACGTAGTGATGTCCTTTACGGATGTCTTTAGCCAATGTGACGTGTTCAAAATCTGCATATCTGTGATGTCCAGTCCAGCTCACGTTTTGTCAATGCGATCCCATTGAGTTAGCTGCCGCCGGTCCGCCTGTTAGCTTCATACATTATTTTCATCCGAAAAGCTTTTATTGCATCGCTGCACACGTAACGTTATTGCATCTATTTGCATTTGTACTGAAGGGTATACCTCCTATGATAAATATTTATATCAGTATTCGATATATCCATTAAATCCGTGAAAAACGAATATTCAGCTTTATATTCCAAACTCGAATATTGCTTCTCTCTTTTTCCTTCAATAGTTTTATAAATCATCCGAGCGGAAAATCTTAATAGAAGGGCAAGTGTTCGTTGTGTCCATAAAAACTTGTGGGGAGTGAACGTGTAAGGAATAAGCGTCACCGGAACTGGGGTGACTGCGGTCATTCCGCTAAACGAAGATCAGAATCGCAAGCTGTTAGCATAGAGATTGCGATCGAATGAAAGCCGCCCGAAGTATTCCATCCGATCGAGGGGTCCCGAATATTGCGGCGCTCGAAACAGCCCTTTAGACTCTACTAACATTCCACTGCGACACTAAGCCGCCCTTTGATTTTATTTATGACCCATACAGAATGCTACAGTTTAAAATGAAATTGCGATTGTATGGCCATCCACATCCGGAGTTATTGACCATCGATCGATCTTTTGTATACGCTTACTAAATTACACTGCATCTGAGTGTTAAAACTGAAAAATGAGCACATCGCTTACAAAGAAATCTCTACATTCAAAAATATGACGTTCTGTATTACCAAGTATACCCAATTTTAGCTGTTTATATTCATTGAAAAGTAAAAATATTTTTTACCAGTCCGTGACTCCGTAGCAATCCATTCTCGAGTCACAATGCAAAAATGACACATTAAACGAAAGAAAAATATGGCCAGCGAAATTTTCAAACCCATCGATTGTTTTGTATTGAGAAAAACTTTCTTTGTCATTTGATCGATGGCCTCTTGTCCATTAGGAACCTTTTAAAAGTTGTCCTTTGATTTCATTGTATACTTTTACAATAAACACAAAGTTGCTAGAAAGAACTTTCTGGTGTTCGGCGGAAAATAAATAATCATTAATCATGCAGATGTTTTGTTTCAAGATTTATTTTGTGAAAGAACGTCAAACTGCGAGGAAGACAGTTTGCGAGTCTTGTTAGTATTTATAAATTGGCTCGGTTGGCTTCCTTTCATCTATATCTTAGTATCTGAAGTGTCGATCAAATCAGATTGTAGATGGAAGATTGGTTGTGGGTGGCGGAGAGCGGTGGTGCGGCGGTGGCGGCGGCGGGCGCGCGATCGCAGGCGAGCGACGGGCCTGCAGGAGGTGCCAATATATTTCCTGACGGTTGAACGGTCAGGTAATTGTGGCTGAAACTTATCTCAGGGGGCGAACGTGAGCGGAATACTGAATGGTTTGTAGCTTGTGCAAATTATAAACGCGGTCCTCGGGGTTCCACTACAACTATCTCAACATTCGCGCCGCCAACTTTGTGCACTCTTCAAAACGAGCCGTGAATAAGAGACCCATCTGTTATTTCAACATGCTTATTTTGTAGAATCAAGAGGAAGTGGAACTAAAAACAAATGTATTTCATAAGTCGTCGCGAGAAAATTTCTAGTAAGGGGCGCTGAGTTTTCTCGCGAGACGATATTTTTAACTTTTTTCACAAGTCGACTTGGAGTATCAAAGGTTGGAACTGTAACCTGAATGTCTGACGTAGACTTTGTTCAAGTT
This sequence comes from Pectinophora gossypiella, assembly GCF_024362695.1. Taxonomy (NCBI): domain Eukaryota; kingdom Metazoa; phylum Arthropoda; class Insecta; order Lepidoptera; family Gelechiidae; genus Pectinophora; species Pectinophora gossypiella. The sequence continues at coordinate 9,160,092 of NC_065413.1, read as the reverse complement.
ATTTACTTTAGAGCTTGCTCATTAGCTAAATGACCGTGCTTTATTGAAAGAGTAATCAAAAGAGTAACTAGTAGTTGCTCTGCAGTCTTTTAGGAAATTGGTGAGTAGAAAACTTGATGTTTGAAAAACTTACTGGCCAGAAGTTGGATTAAAATTACTTTTTATTTGTACATCTTCTGTGAAGTTTTCTTGATATTAAATTAAAAATAAAGTTTTATTCCAAACTCAAAATTTGTTTCCGTTAGAAAATCTAATTCTAAATTTAAATATTTTGCTTTCTTCGCAAAGACGCTTTCACTGTCTATCTCAGTAAAATAAACCCGTAAAAGTAGATTGACTATTTGCCCCAAATTCGGGTCGCTGCAATTTTGCATTCGTTGAAGAATTACTTTAATATAATTTCGGTGGCAGGGCACTCGGGGACGCAGTGGAAACAAAACCGATATACGGTTATTCCCTGACAGCTGAGCTCTTAGGTGATTGTGGCGGAAACTTTTATCGGATGTCGAACGTGAGCGAAATAGCGATTCCCGCGGGCTCACCTGTTTACCTCGACAAATGTACTACTGGATATGACATACTCATTAAATAGGACATTATTTACAAATCTGCTTTCAATTTCAACTTGCAACTCTTCAAGGTCAAAGTGTATAAAGACGGGCTACAGACTAACCTATTTTTAATTATGAAAAGTAGTGTTTCTTTATAATAAGAGTTTTACGCACACGAAAGAAATCAAGGTAAGCATTCGCATCAATATTTTTCTATGTAAGTACCTATATTACTGATAGACATTCACTAGTCACAATGAAATGAAAAAGGGTTTAGCGTATTAGGTACACCAATCGAAACAATATTACAGCTATAAATAGGTAGGTATTTTATGAATAGGTATAAATTTTAAGTATTATATTTGGCTATTTCCGCTATACGACTGTAAAATATTAAATAAAATTATAATTTTACGCGGTAAATTTTTGCGGTTTTTTGGGATGTATTATTCCGATGTTTTAAGTTATAACTGGAAAATTGTAAAACACATTAAAAGATTATGTTTTTTTGTTAACTGCATAATGTCTCGTGCATTTCGCAAAAACTCAATAGTTTGGGCTACTAGTTAAGGGCTATGGGCTGATTACCTCTCACTTAAGGGCTTATTACACCTATCTGTCCGTCAGGCTTGATGCACATTAAAATCACGGGTGGTGGGGCGTAACCATGGTAACGACAATTTCGAGGGAGTTCGTCAGGAGTAACCATGGTAACCATCTAGCCTAACGCCTTTAGGCGATTTTCACACGACGCGGATTTTGTAGTGGTGCCCTTGTCGGCCGCTTCACCGCAAACCCGTGCGCGCATGGTATCGTTTGAGAATCGCCTTATAGTTTATTCTTCATACTAAGACCAATAAACTCAAATTAGATTGAAAAATACGTAAGTACGTAAGTAGTAGTAAGTAGTTGTAGTAGTGTTGATTAGGTTGTAGTAGTAAGTAGTTACTGTTAGTACCTATGCGATGGGTATAAAGTTAATAGGCTGGCTATATGAGTCGATTCCAGTATGATTCTATGGCCGAAGCAGCTTTTAGCCTCTCACACCCAAACACGCCGGTTTACTATCAATAACCCGTCATTTTATTCCATCTAGTACATAAACGTCTCATAAACTATTGAACGGAACAATTGAATTACCGCATTACAGCTTTCTTTGACGTGTAACGAAATGATTGAGGGAATATAACTGTTAGTAATATTGTATGGAACAAAGAGGTTTTAGAGTGGTTGGAATCGTGGCGACTTTTAAGTAGTTTAGATGCCTTTAGCATTAGGCAGGTTTGAAATAAAAAAGTATAAACGAAAGGTCAGTATAAAATGGGTAAGTTCAATTACTAGGCATTGTGCTCTACTAAATATATTATTATTTTCTACTCTCATTGTACGTTCGACAAAAAAATATACCTCTATTTACTATGTAAACACTGACGATTCAAAGTGTAACTATGTTACCCATTAAATAAAGATGTTTTTGAGTTTGAGTTTATCGGAGGAAGGACTGCTGTCCATGAGAGCTCTGAGAGCTTTCACATTGTATAAAAAATTAAAACAATTGAGCTGAAGGTGCTCATTTGGATGAGCCCTCGGCTGAGGGCGTCGTCTGAGACCCTAGTTGGCCGATAGTGATAAGCACTAAATGAGGGAAAGCCACGCGGGCGGGGTCGATATGGGGGTCCTGAAAAAGATACGCTAAGCTTCATCAATCAATATCAATCTTGTTATAAAATAAAGTATGGGCAGGCTGATGTCGACAACTACCGAATGAGGTTTCATTAGATTTATATTGTTCTATACTTCATCAAAAAGACTATACAGATAGCTACTAATTATAAGCAGCAACAAATTATTTTGTTCGTTCATCCCAAACTTTGCACAACAGAGTAATAACTCATGTGCCCTTTACATGTTCATGTTCTTTACATGTTCGTCTTATATACCGGGTAACCACCCTGTGTATTGGTGCTAGTGACATCGTAGCGAAAACTTTGTGGGTCGATTCAGACCATGATGTTGAGTTGATATCAAGTGGAATTTTCCGTCGTAAAAGTATAGAACTGAAAATGATTTTAAAAAGATACTAAAATTCCTCTTAACATCGACTCAGAATCATGTTCTGAATCATCCCCTTCAGTATTTGTTACGGTGTCACTAGCACCCATACGTACTTGTATGGCTACCTGTATGTACTTATAAGGGATTTACGTGATATCGTGACAAATACTGAGTGGCGTGATTCAGCTGATTATTCTGAGTTAATATCAAATAATTTTCCATCGCAAAAGTATAGAATTGAAAATCATTTAAAAAATTTAAAAAATCTTGAATTTTGCGACGAAAAATTCCACTGGAATTTAACTCAGAATCATGGTTTGAATCATCCCCATCACTATTCGTTACGATGTCACTAATACCCTGAAGTCACTGTGTGTGATACGAAACCCGGTACCGGACTTGCACCAATGAGTTATTAGTTTATCTTAAGTGCAGTTTTCACTAACACATTCGGCTCGACCATTATAGATGGCGATACGGCTCACCACCTATCACGTTGGTCTAACAGAAAGCTCGGTGAGGTGTGGCTATGTAGCCTTGCGATGGATGTATCTCTGACTACCCCAATTGGGATAAAGTCGTGAGCTTATATTATGTACGTTCGTCTTATGTTCTGATAAAATATGCACTGACGTTGCACCATTAAGCATTAGAGACTTATTGGCTTTCTCTCGTATGCAAAATAATGGCAAAGTAAATCTGTGTAGAAATGCGAAGAAAGCGCATTTCGAAGCATCTATGAAGAGTATTGTGTTGCGGCGCCACTTACAACATCCGACGCATTGCATATTGCTCAACATTCATTCTTATTGTAGAAGGACGACACAATGCATCTTTGAAAAGCTGCATATTACACCGTGACGAATAAATCAGTCAGGTACTGTGATATGTGTTACTGGCCGTGATTAGTTTAGACGATTCTCACACTGCCCCGCATGATGCAGCGTAGCGCGTGGATGCGTGTAAGTATCTCCGTTTAACACACAGAAAATGCATCCACGCGCGCTCGTGCGGATCACGCGCATACAAGCGGAGAAACATGCACCCCCACGCGAAGGTGCGGGGCGAGACGCAAGGTATGGCACACCGAATCCCGCAGTGCCGCGCGTGATTTTGGAACGGCTTTGAATGAAATGAGAGCCGCCGTGCGTTACTCTACAAAACGCACCAACGCGCGTGAGTGCGTAAAAAACCCGCACGATGAGGCAGATCTGCACTCCCGCAGGTATGCGCCATAGGTGCGTCGACACGCAACATGCAGCATAATGCGGGGCAGTGAGAGAATCGCCTTATGTTCGGTTTATGTGAATAGGTTACTTGACAACCTAGTCAAATGAGATACTTTTTACGCAACGTTAAAACGAAAGTTTTCTTTAGCGTTTGTATGGAAATACTGTCCTGTGACGTCATCAATGAAAGCGTTCAAACGTCGTACTCATCAGCCGTACGACGCCCACTGCTGGGCATAGGCCTCATTCGTAACGTCGTACTCATTGTTACTTAATTCGTAAATAAAATTCTGAAATAAGTCGAAAACTAAAATGAGATTGCACTTGATGCAACCAAGATGATCAAAAGTGACCAGTGAAGAAGCCATTCTATTTCTAGGTTAGCATTTCATAATTTATCTTTGACTCAGTCAAATACCCTATTATCATATTTTGTCACTGGTTACCCCGGTGGGCAATAGGCGTGAGTTTATCTATGTATATCTTATATTTTGGATCCTTTGAGGAGTTTATTTTTGCTAGTAGATTGAAGCTGACCACGCTCGTCACTGGACACGCACATATTTGCTCTATTCTTTAGAGCTCCATCAGGAGACAAATCAATACTTCGAATAAACATCACAGTATTTATTTCCTATTAACATTCTATGAAGGGCCGGAGAAAAGAAAAAAGGCAGAATACAAACTGCAGGCACTTTTTACTTTAAATGTTTATGTATGCTGTGATCAACCTATTACATTCCTTAGCTTGCATAATGTTTTTTAGTCGCTGATAATATTATAATAACATATACAGGGTGTAACTGACACCGTAACGAATACCGAGGAAGATGATCAGTTCATGATTCTGAGTTACTATCGAGTGGAATTTTCCGTCGCAAAATTCATGTTTTTTTTAATTATTTTCAATTCAATTACTTTCCATAGCAAAACTCATGACAACATGTTTTTAAAGTATATTTTTCAGTTCCATACTTTTGCGGCGGAAAACGTATATTTATTAACTCAGAATCATGAGCTGACTCATCCCCCTCAGCATTCAGTGTCAGTTACAACCTGTATAAAGTAACTACTCAAGAGTGACTTTTTATATCTTCTTGATTACATTACGGTGTGAAGAAAGCAAACTGAAAGAGCAAGGAAGAACTTGAGCAAGACGTAGCGCAGCTCTGTTGCAGCCATCTCCTGATATCTGTAATGGCTACTGGAACTATCTCAACCGCTATTTCCAACAAATCTCTCGTATTGCGGCCACAGCTCTGTCAATATCCAACGCAATGCATTTACCACGATAAATCTAGTCTCGTTTTAGAATCCACCACACCTAACTACAGATTCGTATCGATTCTGTTTTGTCTACCACGTTTATGTTACACGAATTATCCACGCTAACGTAACATTTTAGGTCTCTTAATTAATACGATACAGATAAACCCATTTCTTGGAGCGAAAACATTCCAATTAGGCACTTATCAAATTACTCGATTCGTAAAGCGTGAAACATATTTCGACTTTGGGGGCATGTTTGGTGCCAGTGTAAGGAAATTTTCTAATGGAAACAAGTGGAAAAGTTATTAATATCGGAGCACATTCGTTACGAGGAGGTGGCTTGCTTTGTTTCCAACTTTGCAAACTTTGTTGCCCGGTTACGCTGTTCACTTTGTCGGAAATCGCTATTACGCTTTATGGATTGGTATTCGTTTTCCTTTTGTATTCGCCCGAAAAGCATTTTGTTGATGAGATACAAACTTAGTAAGGGTATTTTCTCAAGATTTTTTTGTTATGTGTTTCTTTGTGTGACTTTTAAGCTGTTAAAATATCAAGCTGCTATTTAGAGCGATCATTGCGCATAAGTACTTACTTATCACATTATATAGACTTGCATAACTTTAGAGAACACAAAGCGACGTGATAGGTACTTACTTAGTGGAATAATTACCTACACCTATTTTCGGTACAACAAAAAGTTACAATAATTGTTGTTGTTAGTGAACACTAAACTATCTTTGATCTAAATAATAATTTCATAGAGTTAAACGATCTCACAAAATCTAGCTAAAGTAACGAGTAAGAAAATCGGGATAAACTAAAGTTGAAAGGTTTTCGCAAGAATCCCAAAAAATAGGTATTCTAAAGTATTTGGCTTTATTAAATAAAGTTATTTATATCGTCAAGGTGTTGTTCAGGCTCGGGATTAAGTATAGTAGTTAGTGGAGCGACAGAGGCCGCGTTGGAGGGAGAGGCGAATAATTGCCACAATCACAGCCAAGCCAACTAAGCAATAATCAGAGGAAACCTCAGAAATGAGCAGCATTATTCTTAAATTGTTTTACTCATAAAATTGATTATTTTTTCTTTGTAGAGGTATTTTTAACAGCCTCCGTGGTCTAGTGGTAAGAGCGTTAGGCTCACGATCTGGAGGTCCGGGTTCGATTCCCGATGGGGACATTGTCGAAATCACTTTGTGAGACTGTCCTTTGTTTGGTAAGGACTTTTCAGGCTTGAATCACCTGATTGTCCGAAAAAGTAAGTTGATTCCATGCTTCGGAGGGCACGTTAAGCCGTTGGTCCCGGCTATTAGCCGTAAAAACACATCCACCAACCCGCAGTGGAGCAGCGTGGTGGAGTATGCTCCATACCCTCTCCGGTTGATTGAGAGGAGGCCTGCCCAGCAGTGGGACGTATATAGGCTATTTATGTATTATGTATTTATGTAATGTATGTTGAATTGCTTATTTTTCTATTGTAGACAGCGTTTTGGGAATCAATTAGTATAAACAACAATCAGGCGGAAGCGTATGGATCATAATCCACAACGCTGCCCCAGTGCTGGTAGGTGGTGGTGACGCAGCTATTAACCCTTTCACGGACAGAGATCATGGGTCATTGATGGTTCATAATAGGTAATTATGACACCTTGGGATCGGAACGTCATTGGACGTTCTGTCCTTGAAAGTGTTAATGACTGTTAATGATTCGTTCTGCGATGAAAACCTTAATCGCGATGACTTCGCCCGCTAATGTCATTCAATGATACGACTACACATAACATGTACAGAGTCTGTCCGTCTGCGACAAAGCTTGTAATTAATAATTAATCTAAATAAATATGTTAATATTATTCAAGACGAATACAGACTGTCGCGATACAAGTATTTACTTATTTAATTAAAATAAGAGCTCTGCAGCATCAAACAAAAGGTTTTTTCTCAAAGTGACGACATCTGTCCCTGTTATAAGAATTTTCTTTTTATCATAATGTTCTGGAAAGTTGAAAACTAAAAAAGGGTTGAGACGTCCCAGCTCTCTGCATTCGCCCACTAAACTAAAATTCAGTCCGACTAGTCTGTCTTGCGTTTTAAAGTTGGAAAATAATTTCTTAATGGGTCAACTTGGGCAATGAACTTGTGTAAAATTCCATATTACGTCCGAGCTTGAAAATGTAATTGGTAGAATCTACTTCAAATCAAAGAAAAAGCATTAGCGCTCGGAATAGAACGTTACATAGTTGAACCGCACGTCTTCAGTCACTGTGAACGAGTGAGCAAACATAGGGTAGGCGAGTAATTTAAGACATGGGGGTTGCACTAGTGCAATTTAGTTAATTAATTTCGATGGTAGAGGCGGCTAATGTAATGATAGCGTACATTTATCTTGTCGCGAACTAACAGAGCTCTGATGCAGGAGCCAGGCCGTTTTTATGGGCTAAGTTGCAGCATTGTGCCTTGGAATGTGCGAAGTAAACACTTAACTGCAGGTTTACTTGTCGTAATGCAGTGCAAGTTTCGCCACGCGGCCGCCCGCAGCAACTCCGGCGGCCAAAGTTTTATGCCTGCAGTTTTAATGTGGACTAAGCCCCGGTGAGGCTTTGGACTTGTCTAGCGTTGCGGACACGAAATTATACCTTATTTTTTGGGCTCAACTTTTCGTATAATCACTGTTTTTGTTTGTGTAGCTTAGCCTTAAAGTCTTTTGTAAGTGATGGTTGAAACTTGCTCGTAATAATATTAGATTATATATAATATTAGAAGTTCGGTTTGTTCGCTGGTTATGTGTAAAAACTATATTTTATTTACTTACAACGAAAAAGAAAACAATATACCTAATGTATGTAAGTATATGGAAAACAATAAATGCAATTCTCTTAGCGAAACAAAAGGATACTACAATTTAAAGCCCGCGGAAGTAGTTAAATCGACCACTTAGGATGATTTTAAAGTACTCTAAAATAAATAGCGAATGTTCACGTAACGGTCGGTGAGTCAGGGAAGTTGGAAAGTAAATGGTATTAGCATCGTCTAATCACTACCAGGGGAGCTCTCTGTCTGGCTCCGTGAAGCGGCAACCAACATTTCAGCCGTTACCGTACACTTGCTTGCCCGTTCTGGGAGCCTTCTTGCATGCAAATAAGCATTCGAAACGCCTTTACAACATCGAGACGCTCTTTATTGGGCCTGTTCGAGCAGATAAACTCCCGGCTCGACAAACATTCCTCCGCAACGCACATCTCTTGTAGGTACAGACTTGTACCCCCCGGCAGTGCCGAGACACCAAGAAACTACGACGCGATAACGCTTAATGAAATTCTGATTCCCAAAAAACACGCGTTAACTCTAAAGAAATCTTATCATGGAAAGAGGACAAAAATCAAGAAATGCAAATTCAACAGGAAAGGCGAACTTAAGCGGCGCTGTAAATGTAATTAGATTTTCAAGTTTACAAAGACAAGCGCTCAGGTTGGTAGATTTACTGCTGGCTGACCCACCTCCCCGTGGAGTAGGATAAATGAGATGCCGCGAGGTAGCGATACTAATTATCCTATAGGTAGACGCGTTCGGGTTTCATCTAAATCTTGTTAGCGGTTACCGTTGCCTGCAATTCTGATAAATGCACTTCCTACGAAAATTAACCCTGTCAAGTTGCTTTATGTTCTCAAACACAGCCGGTTCGTATTTCACTCTGTTGTTATGAAAATAGCAGCATTTGTTTTAGCGCTGTCATCCGATCCAGTCATAGGAGATCCGCGCCGCGAAAGTGCGCTGTTTCTTAAAACATTTTAGGAGAATAAAATGTATCTTAGTTGAAAAGTGTTGGTGAAAGGAAAGTCACAAAATTTGAATTTAGAATCGTAGGTATATAATTTAGTGTTTCGTTTTCAGTTTACGAACTTCCTTTAGATTTTCTCACAAAACATTGTATCTAACTTGATATTCTTGCACTATGTCTAATAGACATAACTTTATGACGATTATTACTAAATATCTCCATATACAAAATAAAAGCGGTAGAGTTATATTATTTTTTGAAAATCCAATCTCGTTGTTTGGTTTTCACAGTCCGAGTTTTATAGAAATCTTTGTTTTACCGAATGTGACCACATATCTTACTATTTTACTCGAATATTTGTTTTTTCGTTAGTATTCTCAATCAGCGTCTCGGCATAGATCTCCCTAACCTTCCTCATTCTTCTTTTTGTTTAATATCCCAATCAATGTATTCGTTTGAATTTTCTTGTTCTATCAAGAAGTCATCCATTCGAAGCATCAGCATGTTTAAACAATTTTTTTTTTGTATTTTCTTTTTGAAATGTGACCACAACAAAACTTTATTATACGTTAATAAGTTGTTAATACTTACATTTAAATTATAAGCAATAGAAACAATAATATTTAACTTAAAAATTAATGAGATCATTGTTAAAAAGAAGAATCTTATTTGAATCCTACTTATAAGTAATTATGCACTGCGTTTAGTACGAAACACATTGACACCAAGTATTTTACTATGCAATGACGTGATAGAAACCAACAGTATTTAATTAGTTAGTGATCATGAAACCACATGACGTTGATTTAATTGGTATTTGTACCCATTGAAATAAAGCAGTAGAATAATGAACTGGAATGTCGAAACGAATTCGTTCATCTGTAAATGCGTAGTTATTTGTTTGCTTAACCCGTAATTGTTTGCATGACCTTTGATTTGTTTGTGGCATGAGCAACAAAATAAAGTCAAATGTCATATAAACATTCCATCGCTAATAAAACAAATGTTTTTTTTTTATATGAAAGGAGACGACTTTGTAGTGTAGGAAATGGCTAGATAGAGACTGCCAAATTCCTGGTCATGTAAATTTTAGTATATTTTTTTTAATAAACCGTCAAGCCGAGAATTTTTCGAACAATGCAGAGTTCTATGTCCAGCAGTGGGAGTTAGGTAATATAATTTAGCAGCTCGTTGAAATATGCTTTACTCCATGCATAAACACACATAAACCCACGCCCATAATCCCTGATGTGGTGGGCAGAGCTACAAATAATCAAAGACAAATTGCAGCCACTGTTGATACGAAGTCCTAATATGGATCATATACATCTTATGGTGATAAAGAAACTAAGGCCATTACATTTCCAGACACGTAAAAGAGGCTATTGAAATCAGAAAACACAATAATTTCTAACGGGTTTAAATTATCGAGCATGAGAAATCTAGTGATAGGTATTGTAAGAAACTTAAAACGGCCTAATGTGGTGAAAAACGCGAGAACACAGTGAGTGCGGTTTGTGGAGTGAGTTTGGTGCGAGTTCAGATGGTTCCGAACATTCCGACATCAAATGTAGGAACAAGCGGCAAAGAAAGAGGGTAGACAGATAAACATATCTTAGCCCTTAGAAAATTATGGATCTACCTACTCCACTCCAATTTCATCAGTCGTCCCGTGATCATGGCACTTGCAACAATGTTGAAATATCGGGAGTCTCATATTCCTTATACGCCGTAAGAACCCGGTATTATGCGTTTTAATTATGATAATAACCACGTAAACCTCAAACAATGTAGAAATGTTATTGGAATTAAAATCTGTACTAGGGTTAAAAAGGTCACATCGAAGCAATACATCTAAAAAACAATATTGTAATTTGACTTTTGCGCATATAAAAGTAAGTGCGCAATGTCAACAAATGTCAAATAGCAATATTGCTTTCTTAGACGAATTGCAACTATGTCGCTGTTGGCAACATCAAAACAAAAAAAATATTGTAATATATTTTTCTCTGGCAATATTTCTTACTTACGCAATAGAGTTTGCCGACGAGGCGTGTTGTCTCTTCAACTTAAGTAAATAATTTCCAAGTCTTCTATTGCAGTCCACTTTAACACCATCCCGAAGGAGTTTTATTTACCAACATTGGTCCCTCGAGCGTCTACTACAGTCGCCTTTTTAGACCCCCTGTACATTACAGACGAATACTCGCGGTGAGGGGCCGCCTTTACTTAGCGAAACATATTTAGCTGAGGCTAAAGGCTTGAATGATAGCGGTAATCACCGAGTAGCTATTGACAAACGCACGTCCTTGCCCAGTTTTTAGTTTTAATCAAATCTGCCCCACTATAGTTACGAGTGTTTGTTCATTGTTTGAAAGAGAGGGACATCTTGGCCTTAGTGGTAGACTTGTTAAGCTTACACAAATTATCTCGTACCAATGTCTACTTAAAAATGGTCATAAATTAGAATTAGAATCATTTATTCAACGTAATTGTCATGGATAAACGTGGATCATACGTGCATAAACAATCTATATATGTATGCGTCCCACTGTTGCGCACAGGCCTCCCCTCAATCAACCGGAGGGAGAATAGAGCATATTCCACCACGCTGTTTCGCTACAGGATGGATAAAAACATATTGAAGTCTCAATTTTTAGGTCTACGTTATTTCGCAAGATGTCACTGCTGAGGAGAAGAAACTTCAACAGCAACACATCTCTCAAATCAATGTAGGTATACATTACAAGTTGTTTAATAACTAAAGGACAGATTTAATATCAGGCATTTTTGTCACTTAGGTATTAATTAATCTTATAAGCTTTTTTACATAAAGTATACTTTGAATGTATTTTCATTCTGTCACATTTAAAATAATAACTGGTATTTTATTGTAGAAAGCGTATAAATAAATCCCAAAAAAGATTAATTTAATTAACATTTACATTTTACACTTTTGGATAGTAGGTAATTTTATTTACAAAAAAGGATAAAGTTACAATGGTAATGTAAATTCTGTGAATTCAAAAGCATAAACTTTATTGGAGGCTACAAGTAAAAAGTAACTAAGTATCAGACTAATTTACTGACATTCCTCTTTTGTGATTCCGTAGACATATGATTTATCAAAATCAAATCAAATCAAATATACTTTATTGCACAGAACTAAATTTCAACAATCAGACATAACACATGAATACAGTACAGTTTGGGCGGCCTTATTGCTCTAGAGCAATTTCTTCCAGGCAACCACCAAAAGGAAACAAACATTTACAAACAACTTGGATGCGGGATGGTGCAACAAAAAATACCTAAAAGTAAAACTAAAGTTAATAATATGTTATCTGGATTTGGGCGGGTATTATACTTATAAATTAGTGTGTGTTTGTAAAGCTTGTTCTATATAGTATAATATTCCCAATCCGATGACCGCATTCGTAACACATGCTCGCTAGTGTGGACATGGTCATGATACGCGGTCTCCATGGAACGACGCGACAATACGATAACACGATACGGAGATACGTACGATACGCCACAGTGATATATATGTGACCCGAGGCTTAAGATGCCTGCCGTGTAAGGCCTTTAATAGTAAAGTTACAACTAATTATATGTGTAGGCGGATGGATGAGGCTCTATTGGGGTGTGATTGACCATTTTAAAGCCATTGGTATATCAGTACTTCTTCTTCTATCGTGTTGGTTGTGAGGTGATTAACCAACCTTATTATTGAGCCCCCAAAGGCACCTGACATGGCTCATGTAACGACTACTTACTTACATCAGTAAGAAGTAACCCCCTCTGAGTCTAACTTAAGTAAGTAAAAAGAGTAAGAGGGGGAAGACGCGGTCAGTATCTCGCTCGGAATTACGCGGTAAAGCGGCACATGGTCTTCTTCTCATCGTGTGGGTTGTGAGGTGGATTACCAACCTCATCAACCTTGGCGTCAGGGTTATTATTGAGCCGCCAAAGACCCATGACATGGCTCATGTAATGACAACTTACTTACATCAGTAAGTAGTAACCGGGACCAACGGCGTAAAATGCCTTCCGAACCACGGATCATCTTACTTTTGGACAATCAGATGATCAGCCTGTAATGTCCTAACCAAACTAGAGATCACAAAGGTTCTTTTGATATATTCTCACCGAGATATCAGTACTATAAAAGTAAGATATGAAAGGCCCTATCGCGCAATTCGCATGAGAATCGCTGTTGCCGGTTCAACCCCTTGTCGACCAAGTAGTTAATGCCATTTGCGGCAATTTTACAATAAGTCACGTCAAAAAAAGGTTCAACTCCACTCCCTTTTACCACCACTTCTGTAAACAGGTAACTACTATAGCTCTACTGCTTCTCAAATTCCATAGCCACTTTACCGGCAATGTATATTTTATGTGATAGACTGCAATTTTATCATTTTTCATAAGATACTTACTGCATAAAAAAGGTTTTTTTTTGGTACTAAGGTTTTTAGCTTTCCTGTGATAAGGAGGGATCTCCTTGCATGATATTTGACTTATTGCCCTGCAAGTTATAATGCACAAGATAATCTTAGCTCCGTGTGTCGTAAATTTTCAGTGTTTTGTTTCGTAAAGTTGAATTATGAACTATTTGCTCATACTAGTACGGCGGGCGATTTGCGTTGCGACCTTCCAACCTCTTTCTCAATTCAATTACGACAAATTCGGGGAGATATATTCACATCTGTCTTAATAAATAATCATTGAACTGTAGGTGGAAGTTTCCAGACTATATTAATAAAAATATAACACACACAACACACATAACATTTTTGCATAACGTAATCTATAATACAATGGTGCTAATTCCTGTAAACACCATTTAATTTTATTTTAAGTTATACCTGTCATTTTCTTATCCACCGAAAAGGAAAGGGACGGGTAATCGACAAGCATAAAAATGGAACACACGTCAATTTTAAGCACAAATTTAAAACAACCGTCTAAAAATTTTACATTGGCCAATAACCCGACAGAATTATGTTGACAGCACACGTCAAACGGTTTGCATACCAGCGAGATACCTTTTTGATTTGCCCGGGTTATTCATTCATTTACTCATTCTTCCTAAAATTAAGAGCTGTCAATTATCCGTCCCTTTCCTTTTCGGCGGATAAGAAAATGACAGGTAAAGTAAAATTGGGGTTGTCTGCAGGAATCGGGGCCAGTGTCTAAATTGATAAAGCAGCGGTCCATTCAATCATGAATACTAATTTTACATTATTCTCTCTCAATAGACTCTAAGGCCGAGTAGATCTACTAATAATATTTATATTACGTTCCAATATCAAGCATGTAATATGAGAAATATAATCCCTATCTCAGTGCGAAAAATGAATTTTACTTTCACCATTCCGCGTTTTCCACGACTGGCGTAAGATCATATATTACCGTTTAGTGCAGAAACGTTTCAGTAAATCTAATAAAATACGAATCCTAGGAGACTGCACTGGCTCGTTACCACATCTAGACAATTATTAGAATTTACGACATGTGCACATTAGTTTTTGGCTAGAAAACCAAGCGGTTAGCGCATTCACTCAAATAATTTACTAGACTTCTTTCAAATAAAGTTCTATAAAAACTCATTATCTTCCTTAACGTTATCCTAATTTCACAGGCGCTGCTTATCTAATCTGATTATTTTACAAGTTTTTTACGTAAGCAACTGCCTGCCTGACCTTCCAATCCGGTTATGGAATACGTATCTGATACTTTTAAGCCTCGGAGTCATCCTCTACGTTAAGACATAGAGTAGTGCAAATAGCGGTGAATTCAAACATACGGCGATGAAGGCAACCGTTCACGCAGAAGCGTTATCCGGCTTGTTTGGTCGATATATACACTAATACACCGATGAACACTTGCATAACTGGGCCATCATACTTCAATATACATCGTATGTCGACTAAGATTCGCTAGACGATGAGTAATATTCACACTACTTCAAACTCATGTATCATACTTACTTCAATGTAAATTAATCACGATTCCAGACATTGTCATTTTCATTTAGGTTGAAATCAATAGGTATACGAATAAACTTCGTACACGGTAATGGAAAATGATTGATATGAAAGAGACTAGAGGTGAGTGCGAATCATATGAATTGGTTTTCATTCCTTTCTATTATTAGAACTTAATAGACTGACTAGATATACACTGTATATCTGCCTATATACGTCCCACTGCTGGGCACAGGCCTCCACTCAATTAACCGGAGAGGGTTAGGTATACACTATACCTATAATAATATTATATAATATTTATGAGTCTGTCTCGAAATAAATGTACATGCAGCTCGTAGTATGCCAAATGAGTTTAGGTATGTTAAAATTTATTTCTTCCAGACGTGAGTATGCGAAATAATTATTGTGCCAAAAATGTGTATGGCAAAAAGTAAAACTTATTTATTCATAATTTAGGATTGCTTTATTCATGATTCTGTTGAATTTCGTGGCTGCTGTTGACATTTAGGACAAATAATTGATAAGCGTGTATTAATTTTCATTATAACCAGCGAAGCAGCGAAGTGGAGTATACTCCATACCTCTTCCCATTGATTGAGGGGAGGCCTATGCCCAGCAGTGGGCCCTGTAACGGCAGACATGCGTTCAAGAACAAATAACAAAAAGATATAAAAAATGTAGGACTAACAAACCTCGCGCTTTTTCGCTCTAGTTTTATTCTGATTATTTCGATCGATTACATTTATTAAATTCATAATCTCTCTAAATAAGTTTACAAATATATGACATAAATAAAATAAAACTTCAAATCAAACCTGTAGCGCACATTGAAATATTACCTAGCATATTCCCGCGTGAAAATATGAAAAGTTGAAAAAATATAATATTGGATGCGACAATATCGAGAGAGCCGAAACAATTTCGAGATGGAATAGAAGCGGAGTGGAGACATACGAGCCGTATGCGATTTCCAATTATCGATGCGCTTGAGTATTGCAAGTTGTGCGATGGCAGCGAGATATTTCGTCGCAGCCATGTTATGTTCCAAGTAAACGTGTTCACTTCTAATCTCATTGTATTACAATTGGAGCATATTTTTCTTGAAATTTTGTTTAGGTAGACAAAAAATATCGAAACAGATTTTATTTTGTTTTGTTGATTATGCAGCTGTATATGGTTCGCTCTTCTTATTTGACAATTGAAACTTTAACGAGAACTTTATGAGCTTAAAATGATACGACGAAATACTGTTAGCTAACAAGGTTTTTTTGTAATATTTTTTTTTACTTCTTGTAGTTTTGCCCCATACGGCATTAACTACTTGGCCGGACAAATGCTGAGCGCTGAGAGCTGTTACTCGGATGACGTGGATTACAAGGTACCAGTTATGTTTGCAATAATAAGTTTCCGGCATGCGTCCCAGGTACTCAGAGTTTGACGTAGAGCAATGTAGTTTCCAACTAGTCAAATCAGTTACTTTTTACTAAACGTAAAAACACGAAATTACTATGGACTTTGTATCAGAAAGCAACCTGTGATGTCATAGAAAAACAGGACATTTTGTGGCACTTATAATTACACTTTTCTTTATTAAAATTCATAAATAAGTTAAGTAGAAAAAAGAAAACGTTTTTTGTCACTTTTAGATCTGTCTTTATTTAGTATTAATCAGAATTTCATAATTCGTCTTTCACCTAGGAAAATACCCAATTCTACAATTAGTAACACAAACCTTATTGAATCTTTTTAATTTAGTAACAATATTGAAGCTGCGTAATTAGTTGACTAGACGTTATTTAAATTGTTAGACACGAAATAATTTATCAAATTACATTCAAAAAACAATGTTATCTTTCTGTTAAGATATTGTTTTAAGTGGCAAAGTTATGTTTGGTGAAAAGATGGTATGCCTCTTTGTTTTACATTATTTAGTTTATAATATTATTGGAGATTATGAAACGATGCCCATACATTTTTTATAATATCTGTCGACGTTCTACCAGTAGTCTTTATTCCATAGTTGTTATTCTCCTAAACAAAAAAAATTACCCTTTTTTCCTTTTTATTTTCTCCTCATATAGGTATTTCTATTTATATATTTATACATTTTTCCGATCGTGTTTGTTTTGTGACTTTATGACGAATAATTTTATTAACAGTAAGTATAAGATATAAAATTAGGAACAATCACTTTTATGAAAACAAAATAATGTTGATTGATTGGATGGTATGAAAAATAATAAGTACTTACTGCGAAAAATCATTTTATGGAATTATGGCCACAAAAAATGGATTTCGTTTTCTCTCGAATGAAGTGACGTAGTTTTAGACAGCGTAGTAAATGAATATAAAATCTTGCGGTAGAAGCAGCTAAGTAGAAACTTTAGACTTCGTATGAATATTCACTAACGAGTCGAGAGTGTGCTAAGCTTCTCTCTAAGAAAATAGACTGGGCACAAGATTCAACACTATCTACTTACTTAGCGATATGATAGCTGTGCTTCAGTTTAGTAGACTATTAGCTTTAAATCTTCTAGATTATAATGGCGCAGGCTACTAAGTTTTATTATGACTGTTGTGGCACCGTAAAGTTTCCTTGTATTAGTTAAATGGGATAACTGTAATGTTCCATTTTTGTTAATCATTTAGACGTACGTGATAATCGTTTAAACATTAAAACAACAACACGAACCCAATATAAAACCTTTCAAATCCTAATAAAAATCTTGACATTATTTTGGTAGAAGCAGAAGTTTCACTCAAACCTACAAGAAATTGAATGACATTCTTTACGTACCAAAACTAAAATAAATAAACAACTGAAATCGGTATAATTTGCATTCGCTATCACCATCCAGCTCTAAAGGCAAATGAGACGTAATTTTATGCAGAGTAAAGAGTGTAATCGCGATTAAAATTTCAGCGGGGAATGTTTACAATCGCGTCGCGCATACAAATAAATTGAGTACAAAATAGACTATAGCGAAGCGGATCCAGTCCTCGCATGAAACAAACTGTACAGTGTACGGGTTTATGCAAATTGGGCTCCTTTGTATTTCGCCGGATTAAAATATAGTGGGAATTAGTTCCGTGTCAGATATCCGGCCCGCGGCCACTTGATTTTATTGCTCACTACTTTATTTGAAACGCGAGTTTATCTGCTTATCTGCTTTAGTTTTATAGCGGGTTATTAGTCGTACCCCCGATTCAGGTAAAGGGGTTTCCCGTTGGAAATTGCGGTTGTAAATCTTTCTGTTTTACAAATTTTGTGTAGTCGTTTGGGCTACCAAAGTGTTATGTTACTTGTCTTTTAGTGTCGAAAATCGATATCTCATATTGTTGCGTCAAAGAGAAATAAAAATGAAAGAAAAAGTCTGGTGCCGCTTTTTGTGGGACCATTTTCTAAGAATCGTAGCAAGGCAACCAAAAAAAATAATAAAAAGACTTTTTTGTAGTTAAAAATTTATATAGGTACTCTATCTTCAGAGCAGTGTCAATACAACTTGGCCGAAGATACGCACATACATTTGAAATCAAAGGAGAATGGTGGTGAAACTCATTTCCCCGTAATACCGAATAAAGGTCGTATTCACCCCGCGCTCTTATTTCTCAGTCTAATGATGTTGAACGATGCGACAGCCTCTGCATATTCAAGATAGCCCGGTAGCCGTCATTTTAAAAAAATGGTTTTCCTTTCATGCCCCCTTTTCACATAAAAGAACCCCTTCGTTATTCAAAGAGAGTTTTAGTGTTGGCTGGTATTGAGGTGGCAGTCTGTTAGCATTATCTCGACCTTTTTGGTCGCTAGCCCTTTACTTTGCTTTCCTATTCCTCATTACTTAAGTAACACGCCTATTATCCACCGGGGTAAGAAGATACTATGGAATTCCATTTGGTTCGATCCTGACACACTTCTCTTGCTTCCTCCACATTCATCAATCGTTTCAGACACACACGTTCAGAATAGATCTTACTGAACTTTTTCTAAGGACATCTCCAATTTGGTCAATATACGTCCTTGTGTGTCTTCCTCTGCTAGCCTTACCTCCAAAATTTGCTTTATATACCTACTGCTTTCATAATCCTATTACCAACTTGGGTAACATTCCCGGATTTATATGGCAATAAGCATGATATTTTATTGTTTTTATTTTGTTGTAACTTTATAGTTTTTTATGTTGTTTATTTACTTTTTGGTTCCATATTTTTTTTTAGTTCCGCTTTTAATACCTCTATATAAGTAAGTAAGTGTGTGATGTTAAGTGACCCATTCAAATTGACCAAGTAGGTATAAGTTGAGTGAAATGAACAATATTCGATGAAGTTGATGGTAATAATGAACTGAGAATGGCTTCTGTTCATTTTGTAACAACTCTACTGTTAATATAGGTAAAGTAGACAGTGTTTGGTGTCCATCATAATGGACACGACTTGCATAGTTGGTAGTAGATAACTAGGTAGGTACTGATAAAAGTACTTTTCATACATAAAACAGACTAAATATCTCACTAATGGGCATAGTACTTTCCGTAAAACTTTAATAATGGAATGTTATATTTATAATAGGTTATGGTATTGTCTATTTTTCGTTTTTGAACTTGTCTCGCATTGTGAAAAAAAAAAAAACAAATTCAAAATACACTATAATTTTATGTCAATAACCATTTATAAAGAGAGAGATGCAAGCTGCAGGACTGCACCTATTTGAGTATTTATACGAAGTAAATGTAGACTACTAATAGTTATTCTGTACCAATATCAAGTTCTAAACTCTTAATAGGTCCACCAATACATGGTAAGCCTTAATAGTGGTCAGGCTCACTCCTATGATAGCTGCCAATTAGGATAAGGCCAAAATACTGCTGAGATTAGAAGATGTATTTACGATTTCCAATTCGAGTAGCAATTACGCTAAGGGTACGTGGATAAGGATTGAAATTAAGGTATTTAACTTTAGGTTCCTTAACACATTCACTATGTATAAACCACATATGAGGCAATACATTTGAAACTTATAAATGCGTGGCCCATCTGTGGGGCACTAGAAAATGGGAAAATCCGACAGGAGGCATGTGAATATATTCCAGCTTGTCGAGTCCTGTGGCGCATAATAGCGTTTCCAATCTACCAGAGAGGGGTATGGAACGTACTCTACCTAACCTGGTGGAGGTGTTTGCGGCTTATGGTGCCTTCTGAAGCACGGAATCATTTTACGTTTTACTTCAAGCCAAACAAAAGACAGTCTCACAAAGTGATGTCGACAATATCCCCATCGGGAATTGAACCCGGACCTCCAAATCGTAAACCCAACGCTCTAACCACTAGACCATGGAAGTTAAAAAAACAGTTAAAATTCTTACCTTCTCAAAATGACGTGAGCATATAAAGTGAATATGAAATATTAAAAAAAGTACTTAAACCAATGTATCAGTAAATATTAACTATTACTACATTTAAACAGAAGTATACAGTGTTGGATGGATGTTTTTGACCTTAATATATGTATATTAATCCGACCGTAATTAGTAATATTAATTATTTTGTTTGCATTGTGTAATTAATTATTCATGTGTGAAATGCAATTGGCCAGGTTTAAAAAGAATAAATCTAACTTGCTACTTTAAATTAAACTCATGTTTCGTTGAAAACATCGATATATATTCGTGAACTTATGTTAAAATTTAGATATGAAATAAGTTCACCAATATATCCCAATTGGGATAGTCTGAAGAACGTAGAAAGATTAACTAAGCACCCAAGCCTCACCAAGTTTTGTTAGACCAACGTGATAGGTGATGAGTCTTATCGCCATCTATAATGGTCAAGCCAACGGTATTTGTGACAACTGCACTTAAGATAAGTTAATAACTTTTTGGTGCAAGTCCAGCAGCGTAGTTCGAACCGGCGTTCCCGGTATCAGAAGCAACAGTGAACAGGACCACAGTGACTTTTTATTACAAGTAAATGTAGTAGTAAGTAGAAAGTATATTTTAGGTGTGCAGAAAATTTGTAAAATTGATAAATATTATTATTAGTATTGTTATTTTGACGAAGCTTGTGCGGATTTTATTATGTATGATTTGAATATGCTTTCCCTTTTTTTTTTAAATATGATTGTTGGTACTTGGTACTGACGAAGCCTGTGGTGGATTTTCATTCTGTTTTTTATTATTTTTACAATAACCACTATAAATTCAATAAATAATAATTATTATTATTTATTATTGATTTAAATAATCTGTGTGTATCAAATTCAAATTCGTTTATTGCAAAAAAATGTGGTACATATATGGCAGTAAAAGTAATAAAAATTATAGTTTCACACATATGCTTGCAAAGGTAGTATTTGGTGATACTCAATGAAAAATAACAGCTTGTTGTAACCTAAATACCATCCACAGAATAAATTTCATTCCATTTCATATATTTAATGATGTTAGTATATTCTTTTTTACACACTTCATAAAGTAATAGTAGAAAATACTTTTCAACATCCAGTAGTTCGCAGCTATAGCTCTGTCCATTCTCAGCGTACTAACTAATAGCAAAAATCATCGGTAGATCCGTACGCTATTTCCAAGCGAGTCTGACAGCTTATAGTTCAGTTCGTTGCATTAAAAGCGGGACCGTTCGCAATCGGATTTACAGTAGGTACGTACCTATGTTCAACCGACTATTCTGCACTAATCCGGCGCTCCGTTTGACGTAACGACTTGTTTGGTGTACCTTGCAATAATCTCAACAATATATAAATATAAAATTGCGTCAGATAACAATGTTTCCAGTTTTGTTAGAAGTACATTATCTGTTTTATATTTACTTACATAGCATAAACAGCGTATATCCATCCCACTATTGGAGGGAGTATGGAGCATACTCCATCGCGGTGGTCCACTGTGAGTAGGAGGTAAAACCTATCCGGAACATGTCTCAGCACTCATGTTATCAATTCAACGTAATTATCGTGTAAATACAAGGAATCCCGCTAGTAGAAGCTAGTAATATGTACATAATTGAATGTGCAAATTACTTCCTTTCATTTGGTTTCCATACAATACCATTAGAAAACAAAAAATATATTCGTCTTCAATTTATGTCCTCTAGAGGGCGCCATATTGAATTTATCGTAACGTCATGTATAGCCTATAACCATCGAACAATCAAGACGCTATTTTGTGACACTCATTTGTTAAATTCTGACAGGTGGTTTAGAAGTTAGGTTGGAATAGACGTGCTTACATATGTATGTAAGCATGTCCGCTATGTATGTACATAGCGGTCAAACACATAACCCTCCTTTTTGCTTCGCCACAGTCGAGTAAAAAGAATAGAATTTCAGCATCTTGTTTTTAATTTACGCGTAAATTAAAAATCGATTGCAATAATAATAATTTAAAAAAATATATTGCCTTGTGACTTTTATGACTAGCCATACATATGAAAAAGCATTCAACTCATTTCCTAAAGTTGTAAGAATATAATTTATTTTAATTATAACGTGAACATTTATTTAAAATGGTTGTAGGTGGATTTTACACCCGACACGTTAGGTACTACAAATTCTTTAGAAGTTTAGGGTAATGAAGCAAAGTTTTGATATTATGTTAAAAATGTAATATTTCAATTTTTAATAAAAAGTATTTAATTAATTTACGTATTTAATTTAAATTGAGCTTAATTTTTCTAATGACGTTTGTAAATCATAGGATACTTATGTTGACACATGATTCGTTCAGGGTGAACTCTTTTACAATCTCCATAATGTCGATATCCGTATGGTATCTCGTAATTGAATTTGGTTTGGATTTATATTCGACCCGTCAAAATGCTTTTAACGATGTAACAATATGTATAACGAATATATACAAATGAAAATTGAAAACGAATGGATTAACTCCCCAATCAAAAAACATGCCCATTTCAATTATAATGGATAAAAATGCATATTGGAACCTTTCATAGGACGGATATTCATAATTTACTCAGTTGTAAAAATATTAGGGCTTAATACGTGTTAAAAATAAATAATAATATTCATTAATATTACATACTTGTTCTTGCTTACAATACAACTATATTTCGTATTTTTTACATTTATACTTTGATTGTAGGATGAGCGATGATTGTTATCATTTTCATCTTAAATAATAAAGGCTTAAAAAATTCAATAAACAACAACTTGAAAAAAAAAAAACAGCCAAGCTGATACTGATGATATACTTACTCTTTATACACTGAACACAATGTCCTAGTGAAATATGGCCCTAACACCTTAAGACAACTTCTGACAATTTGCAGGCAAACTTAGCTAGTCAAGACAGGACAGCTAATCGACTTCTATTATAACCAAGGATAATCTTCTACTTTCGAGTAGGTTGTGAGACCAATGGCTCAATCAACCCTGGTGTCAGGGTATTGAGCTGTCAAAGGTAGGGCCTGTAATTTGGGATAAAAGTCAGCATGAATTGTTCCAATTTTATGTCATAATTGCATGAATAAATCCCATAAATGTGATCACTTCCGCACTTCATCGAACGCACCTTATTAACCAGAGTGTAAAATGCCATTTTTCCCCCAAGAAATATCTTCAAACTTGAAACATATTTGGACGATTTAATATTATGAGCGAAGTTCATAGCCTTTGAAACGATTTGCGTTATAAAGAAATTTGTTAGTGTTGTTAACATAACGGTTGGTGAAATTATTTAGTGCTATATAAAGCTTTATAGCCGCCAGGCTACGTTCGCGCGTTAATGGAATCTCATAGACGATCACTCTTCCTTATAATAACCTCATCGACTTGTGTATGAGAAAAGGGATTTTTAAAATACCCTTCTAATTTACGGCGAGCTTGTGGGAGTATGATGGATAAAAGGCGGAGGAAGCATAGTGGAGCCGCGAAGCTCATGTCTGTGTTTATTGCTCGTTCGTTCTACGTATTCTACTTCTTGCGTATCACAGCTGATAGATAGGTATAATCTTTGGTTGAGACTGTGTTCTATCGTGTTATAACCTTTATTATTTTCTTAGCATAATTAATTTTGCCTAATATAACTTCTATCTAACATCATCATTCATAGAGTCATCATCAAGCCTCGTATATCTATTTCAGATCATTTAAACAGTGTCTAGGAGGCACATTTTCATTACTTTTTAAGCCAATCCACAAGACTTATCATAGACCGAATGTTACTGTGATATAAAAGTATAGACGTAAAGTAAAACACTAAACATTTGTAAGTATATTTTCATTGTTTTAAGTTTACGCGGCTATTATCATAATTAATAGGGATATGAGGGAGTCTCATATCCTTATTTTGAACGCGGTAAGAACCCGTTATTATGACATGTGTTTTAAATATATTTTCAGATAAATAAATTAAAGCGGATTTTTTTTAGGTACTTAAGCAAGAAGTTGATATTTCACAAGTCGGCAATCATGTTACTGTTACAAACATGATATGACATATTCCAGTAAATAAAAATATTTTTTTTCCATTTTCAATGTATTTTACTGAAAGCAGAATACTTATTTCATACCGAAATGAGATTAAGACGGAAGCATTTGAAGCCGAGTACCGTATATATATCGAATTTGTATAAGTGCTGAGATTGTAAGATTGTAGATTTTTTGTGGAATAAGTATAAAAATATTTTGTTACAATTATTTTTAGACCTATTTTCTGAAGATTTTATTTATAAGGATAAGACGAGAATAGACTTAATCACAATCAGAAAAAAGTCAGCTACAAATCTCCACGATATTGCAGAGCTTTTTGGCGTGACTTATTGTAGATTTGCCGCAGATGGCATTAACTACTTGGCCGGACAAATGGGGAGCGCTGAGGGGTTTCACCCGGTAGATATTCAATAAGCTTTTAGAGTAGATAGATAAACTTTTAGTATATCTTTATTACATTTTATTACATATAAACATTGTAATTAAAAGTTTTTTATTTGTTTCAGGCAACTAAGGCAAAACACACTTTTACCTTAACCTAAGAATACATACAATATAAATCTACAAGTGACAATGGCAAACGATATATTAAGTATGTACAAAAAGTAAGTATATCGATATTTATACCTAACTGTATTTGTATATTCACGCGCCTGTTTAATATTATAACACCAAAATATTACAAGAGTAGGCAAGTACGTACGATAGTAGAGTGGGTACAGTACCGTTCCTATTTAGCACAGTATTGGCCCAAATTCTCCGGGCAAAGACCCTTCTTCGGTCCCATGTTTAATGAGGTCAATATAAATTGTCTGGTAAATAGCGCATTTAAATCAAGGCACTGGAGGGCCGCCAAGCCTCTCGTTCGTTGGCTGCACTTGTCCACTTACTCGCTTTCAGGCACAAACAACCACTCACGACTAGAATGCCAACGTCTTCAAATTCAATCAGCGTAGTTGTGGTTTGCGAATCATTGTTGTGTAGTTTGTGCCTTTATGCGCAACCGACGAACTCTTATATTAACCCGTGTTCTACTTGCTCCAGGCGGATGTTATGACGCTAGTGTGTACCTATTTACATTCATAAAGGTTTAAATACATACATGAAACCACGCCCAAGTAATCAAAGACAACTTGCAGCCACTGTTGATATGCAGTCCTAATATGAATATATAATACACCTTATAGTAATTCGCTGATCCTTGCCAATCCAAGGGATCAAAGGATACTTGAAAAGTAATTTAAAAATATGGGAGGATTTGTTTATATGGTATATACATACATATATAATCTCACGCCTATTTCCCACTGGGGTATGCAGAGACCATGGAATTCCATTTGCTACGATCCTGACACACTTCTCTTGCTTGCTCTACATTCATCAATCGTTTCATACATGCACACTGGTTCAGAGTAGATTACTGAACCATTTCTAAGGTCATCTCCAATTTGTTTATTTGATATTATTACAATATTGCACAGAATGGTACCTAAATAAGTACTTATATATAACATCTCCACCAACCCGCAGTGGAGCAGCGTGGTGGAGTATGCTCCATACCCCCCTCCGGTTGATTGAGGGGAGGCCTGTGCCCAGCAGTGGGACGTATATAGGCAGTTTATGATATAACATTACATCTCAGCTTGTTGTTAGCTTCACCGCAGTGTTATATTTATGTCAAAGGATCCAAGAATAAGGAAAATGAGTGGTTTTCAAATGCAACACTCGAGTCTCAATCATCGAGAAAGTTTCAAGAGTTCGCGACTGAGTCGCAACCGTCTCAGTGATGCTTCACAGAAAAAGTAAATGACTACTTGAACTGATCTTCAAATAATAATCAACCAAACAAAATTATTTTCCCGAACCCGACAAACATTCTTTGAAGATTTTTGACAGCTCCATGTTTTGTTAAAGTAATTTGCGTAGTTTCTAATTTAAATATTATAAAATTTCAGAGCTAAAAGACGTAAAATTAAATTATCTTTAAGAGGTTCCTAAAAGTTTTTCCTTAATAAGATTCTGTAACGTTCAAGTTAACTACTTCCAAGGGAGCTTCTGCGAGGCAAGAAGGTAAAATCGAAATGGAAATATGGTGGACTTAAATTGTACTACATATTCTAGAGTAATCTTGTTAATAAACCAAATAAACACAGTTTATTTTATTGGGATGAAATATTATAATCCCTGTAGGAATCGTTTAAACAAGTAATCATGAAAACTAAATTCTTTTTTATTAAAAACGTTTTTCTTTTTATTGCCAGTAGGAAAGTTGGCAAATGAATTGAAGTTTATCTGATGTCAGTCTGCGTATACATAGTAAGGCACATTTTATGTGTTCGTTGTCCTAGTTGGTATATCTTGTGAGATCTTGTAACTGGTATCGGGGCTATTGAAACATGACGCTATGTGATGTTGCGTAACTGAGATGGTGCCGAGCTGTCTGCTTGCCAAGTCTGACTTGGAACGGGTCGTTTCATACTCGTTTTACTACCACTCGGGATGAAAATTCAGAAAAAGTATGATGTTTTTAGATAAGTAAAACGGTAATAGGTTTTAGTAGGAAAAGGACTTATTCATCAAAATAGATAGATATAAGTTGCGATCGGAGTCCGCACATTTTCACGAAATTGAAAACAACCTTAAGCGTACCGCAAAAAAGTTAGATTCCGTACAAAAATAAATCAATGACTTAAAAGATTGCATTAGACCGTTCCCGGGGGAACTCGCATTTTTCGCACTAAATCCAAACAACACAAAACACGCAGTTAGTGTCCGTGACGACTGTGAATGAATGGCGTCGCATTTTTCTCGCTAAAACGCCGCGTCGCGCCTGCAATAAAACATTCATGAATTCAGAATGTTACTACTGAGTGAACGACCAACACCAAAAAAGAACATCGATTCGCTACTCAACAATCCGAACGAATGAATAGACAATTAATTACTTTTTATTTTGTAAAAGCAAAGTTTCTTCCGTTGTAAATTGCAGGCTGGCCCGGGGTGCAGCGACGAGCGATATTTTAAAAAGAAAATTTTAGCAGCGCCATTAAGTCGAGCCTATAAATTGATGAAACTTAGAACTTTGACAAATTACAAGTTTACAACCCTCCTTAATTTGGCATGACGTAGGCATTTATAAAACCAATTTGTCATTTTTTTTTCCTTTTTTGTGAGAATCCAAATACGAATATCTGGTAGCTGCCTACAATTTATATCTTTAACATTTTTGAAGCCACATCGTTATCAATCTTGTACCTGTATTTAAGAGTCGAGCTCTATTCAATGAAGCCTTCTCCACTTATTGCCTTCCAGTGCTACAATACATATTTCTGGAGTTAAAGAGATTGATTCAAAGTTGGTTCCTTTTTATTTTACACGTATGTCGCATCGTTTTTCCGACATCCATGTCAGATTGCTCGCGCCGGCGGCGGAAGTGCGACGAACTATGTGCGGCGGCGGCGGAATGCGAACAATTTCACAAAGCCCACCGAGTGAGACGTTCGTGATAACGCGTGAAGCCTAATAAATTCGCATGTGGGGAAGTGACGAAACAAAAAAGCCTATTACGTCTTTATTGTTCATTTCCCGTGGCCGAGGTAATGATGCGAAGTAATGTGGTGTTAGACGTAATCGCCAGATTTTTTATGTGGGTGTCTGAGCTTTGAATAGGGAAGGAAGCGGTGTCGGATATATGTCTTTTTTTGTGCTATTCCATAATAATTATGTAAAGAAAAATCCGTTTGACGTAAGCGTTTTCAGCGCAAACATGTTTAGACGTCAGATTTATGTGTTCTGATCCATCTGCCGTGCCGTCTCGCATAATATTGCGGACGGACTTTGAAAATAATAAAGGCGGAGAGATAAGGTTTTCGTCTGTTCCAAGGGAAGCGGCGGAATTGAGTTGGGACAATTTTATTTTTCATTTCCCTTAAGCCAAACACAGATAAATCAGTGCTTCTTAACTGTTGTACGTAAATTCACCTTGTTTGTTATCATTACCTAAAAGGTTTTATTTCAAAACTAATTGCCCGAAGTCTGTAAAAAATATAAGCAAATAACTTTTTAAGTTTATACCCTTTTGGGATCTACTGTTTAGATTATATTTTACGTAAAATAACTACTTGACTTACAAAGTTAATAAACAAATTATAAAGTTTAGGAGGTTCCAACGTACCTGCATAATTCATATTACTCAACCAAGTCTAAAAATGTTAACAAGGTATTACTGCGCTGCGATATAAAAAACTTCGTGATAGCAACAATAATATTGAATCGCAGATTAAAATCAAACATCTATAGCGAAACAAGACGGAGGAAATAATAAAAATAGGTCTTGCCTAGCAACTTCCTCGACCAACAGAGCGCAAGACGAACCAATTTCAGACCGATGCGAGCGTTTTGTTGGAAATAGCTTTCCTTCAATCTGCATTTTCTTGCTGATTTACCAACTTTGATACAAAACTCCGCGATACCTGGGAACTTTAGCTGAGACACATTCAAATTATTATTAAACTTGCATTTGGACTTCGTCGTTTTAAACATGACGCCATGTTCGATGCATTATTTGAGGCTAGGAACTTAGAATCTAACTTACGTATAATATTAATAATATTAGAAACGCAAAAGTAGGAGGAGCTCGGTGGCGCAGCGATAAACGCGCTCGGTCTGCGATTGTTGAAGTTAAGCAACTTTCGCAAAGGCCGGTCATAGGATGGGTGACCACAAAAAAAAAGTTTTCATCTCGAGCTCCTCCGTGCTTCGGAAGGCACGTTAAGCCGTTGGTCCCGGTTACATTAGTAGTCGTTAATAACCACCAATCCGCACTAGGCCCGCGTGGTGGTTTAAGGCCCGATCTCCCTATCCATCCATAGGGAAGGCCCGTGCCCCAGCAGTGGGGACGTTAATGGGCTGGTGATGAAACGCAAAAGTATGTCTGTGAGGTTGTCTTACGCTGCTAAACAACTAAACGGATTTGTAACATGATAGGCACTCACATAATAGTCGAGTCAATGAAAATATAAAAATGAAATTATTATTTGCGCCACTTAAATTTTAATTGACTTTAACTTTCCAATAGAAAAAATCATCAAAATCGGACTTGTCCCTGGCAAATAAGAAGTGAAATTCTTCATTGACTTCACTAATAGAGGATTACGCGGGTGGACTCGCGGGCAAAAGTACCATGCGCAAGCGATGCGCGTCTCTGGTGCGCAGGGTGCGGGCCAGCCCCAACCTCATCCTGAAGGCGATAGGGGACAGGCTTGACTGCCCTTATATGCGCCATTGTTGCGGACTACATGTCGCAATAATTAATGTATTATTTTAGTTATTGTTTGTTTGTTTTCTTTTACTAACCCATAGTGTAAGGAAAACGAATTTCGAGCGCTGGCAATACTGACGGCTCCGACTGAAGGTCACGTGGTCTACCATAAAACGTCACTTTCAATGCTACTTTTGCTTTGGCGCTAAACGTTACGTGTACTTGGTAAAAATATAACTTTATTGCGTTGAATCGGTGTTTTTCTGGGCGGTCTCCTTCAATAAATTAAGTTTTACTAACAATTAACAAATGAGTCATGTCACTTGCCATAAATAAATAAATTTATAATAAATAAATAAAGTTGCAAAGTAACACTCTCCTAATCCACCCACCCGAGTGTTACTTTGCAACCTTCGTATATGATCCTATACATGGCTAAAAACTTGGTAGCGAATCTCACAAACGTATACGCGCAAATTTTCCTAATGAAGCAAAGTATAAAAAAGCCATGTTTATTCAGTATGAACATGTCATGTCCGCACGTATTGAATGGACACTCGCAAAGGGTTGCGATTACATTACGAGTAGGTAGGCAGACCTCTATACAATACACTGGATGGGCTACTCGTACCAATCCCCTGCGTGACTTTTAAAAATCTGTACTGATGTAAAATACTACCAGCGTAAATTCTTCATAACTCCTCTAGAGGTAGCTAAATACCGAGCGTAGTAGCTAGTCATACCTACACCTCACGATATGTAAAAATAAAAACGAGATCTATACAGGGTGTAAGTGACATCGTAACGAAAACTTTGAGAGATGATTCAGGCCATCAGGTTTCAGTGTGTAAATCTAATTGTACTGATTGCGTTGGAAGAGCGAGGCATTCCCATCACAAGTGTCATCCGACTACTTTTAGGGAAGCCCCTGTAACTTGTTTGTTATAGATTTACAGAAATAAAACTCTTTTTATTTTTTTTATCATTCTGAGTTGATAGCAAATGGAATTTCCCGTCGCAAAAGTATGGAACAGAAAATAATTTAAAAAACACAAAAAAAAATCATGAATTTTCCGACAGGAAAATCCACTTGATATCTTAAATTATCTTCAAAGTCAAAGACAACATCATATATTTCATTCAATCTTATCTTATCTCCCGTCGTGTCCCGCTGCTGGACAAAGGCCTCTCGCCAATTCGAAGATCAAAATAACTACAAAAAATTTTATTCCTTAACCTGTCCAACTGATTATATACAGTATACAGGTCAGTGTAGAGGGTACATACGAGTGAGTTTGCAGGACGGATTAACTACAGAACGCGGGGACGACAACGTGACATGAATATTTTCAAAATATGGGTAGTTTAGATTATTGAGGACGAATTGTTTATTTGTAAATGTGAACAATATTGTGACGTGTCATACATAGCCAGGGACGAAAGGAGAAAATTAAAATGTTGCAATTTGGTTATCACCTCGGTCGTGTTGTAAAAAATCCAACCTGGTTGTCATTAGGTTAGATTAGGTTATCTATGTTATCTTATTACCCAGGAATTAGGGCGTCTATTGTAGGTACTTTTATTTATCTTTTGTTTTGTATCTTCTATTTCCTGTGAGTCTATCCTGTCATGTCATGTTTCCAGGTAACTCAGTAAGACTAAAAGAAACTGCGTTCTTTCTGCACGTAAACAACAACAGCAATCATATATCATATTATGGGTAGCGATGTAGGTATTTTCAATTTGATCAGACTTTACCATTTCACCTGTTTTATTTTCCGCATTTTAATGAACGTTGTTGAAAACCCCGCTCGGCTGGAAAAGATCACACACGCATAAAATGTGTAAAATTATTTAAATGTCGTCTGTCATTAAAAACCTTTAGAGTGGATTCCAACAAGCTGATATGATATAATAATATTTTTTTACACAGCCACGTACCTAGATAAAAATACTTTGTGAAATAAGCTTTAGTTGTTTGTTCCTTTGTTTACCTTTGTTTTATTTATTATCGTATCACATTAGAATTTTCTGATTATTATTGAATTATATTTCTCTGTTATTTGAATATTGAATTATATTATGGGTATTCTATTTTTTCTTTAACTTGTTTCATGAAAGCTCTACGCAGTTTATTTATTAGAACAACTTAAACTTGAGTGAAATTTTGCACAAAATACCAGCAGCTTTGCAGAGGCACTTTTTGTTGCCGCTGCAGACGCTGTGAGCCACACTTACTAGTAGACCTGCAGAAGATCAGCAGCAACTGGCGCTCACAACCTGCAGAGGCGCGTGTCTTGCTATGCCCTTCACCCCGCGCCGCTGCTGCAGATGCTGTGAATCAAGAGTGTGACGCGGGGCGGAAGCCTTGACGGGACACGCAACTAAGTTTTATCCAACAGGGATTGTCTGGACGTACTTCTGGCCGGAATAATATCGGATAGACCTAGTTTTATCCAACAGAGAATGGTTGGACATAGTTGTAGCCGGCATGATGAAGGCTAAACCTAGTTCTACCCGAAAACAATCGGCTAGTACAGGTTTAACCAAGGTTAAGTGGCTACACTTGTAGCAGAGTACAAACTCTGCACATACTGGCCTTTTGTTCGGACCATCATCATTTTAAATTACGAAATTCTCATTCCATTCCATTCGCATTTCCTTTCATTTTACTCACTTTTGACTCACTGAATCCCCGACCTTCATAAAAACAACAAGTGTATTATACCGTTTAGGGCCGTGTCCTCTAATTTCTAAGTCCTGATTCTTTTATGAAATGTGTATATTGTGAACTATTATGTTTGTGACTATGTTACTAAGTTTGTGAAGTGCTTTTAATAAACTGTATATATTCCCGCTTGCTTCTAATTTATCCCCGTCATCACCCATCATTCCCCTACTCTGCCGGCTCGTCGGGATACCATATCCTCACCTCTCAGCGTGCCGCAGTGGCGCCCAACGTGGTGCGAATGATGGGTGATGACGGGGATAAATTAGAAGCAAGCGGGAATATATACAGTTTATTAAAAGCACTTCACAAACTTAGTAACATAGTCACAAACATAATAGTTCACAATATACACATTTCATAAAAGAATCAGGACTTAGGAATTAGAGGGCATGGCCCTAAACGGTATACACTTAGTTCTAACTAGGTGTAGCCACACTTCGGGTATTAGCCGTAACATATATTATATACCAACACTTTCATTATAATTTACTCCTGTATTTCATATACATACAGGGTGTTAGTGACATCGTAACGAAAACTTTGAGGGATGATTCAGGCCATAATTCTGAGTTGATATCAAGTGGAATTTTCCGTCGCAAAAGTATGGAACGGAAAATAATTTAAATAAGCTCTAAAATTTTCATGACTTCTCCGACAGGAAATTCCACTTGATATCAACTCAGAATCATGATCCGAATCATCCCCTTCAGTATTCGTTACAGGGTCACTAACACCCATACCTACTTGTATGGCTACTGTATGTACTTGTATGGGGTGTAAGTGACATCGTAACGAATACTGAGAGGGATGATTCAGCTGATTATTCTGAGTTAATATCAAGTGGAATTTTCGATCGCAAAAGTATAGAATTGAAAATAATTTAAAAAAACTAAAAAAATAACATGAATTTTGCGACGGAAAATTCCACTTGATATTAACTCAGAATCATGGTCTGAATCATCCCTCTCAGTATTCGTTACGATGTCACTAACACCCTGTATACTTTTCTCGTAAGAAATAAAATATTTTTTGTTTTATATTTAGCAAGAGTATTTATCTGTTTACAAACTCTTGTAGGTAGTGCTACAGTTTATATTAAATTCAATAAATTTATACTTAAGACAAATTCGAACAGAATAAAGGCCGATCGCAAATGTCTTGTAATTAATTTGAACGTCGAAAGTTTGGAAGAGACATAAATAATGTGAACAGTACTAGCCTTATTAGAGTGTGATTAGTATCGACTGCTACTTAATTGAAACAATCATAGTATAATTTGGAAAATTTCTAATAATAGCGATAAATTTCGTTTCTTTTACTTTCTTTTTTAGATTACTGTATAATGACCTTTAGTACTTTGCAATCTAGTACCTATATGCCGTCGTATCTACAAAATCACAAATTTTCAGTACTTCCAGTAAACTTTGCACTTAACATAAACGTATATCGCATCACGCCTGTGTCCCCGAAGAGGTATGCAGAAGTGTGTATGTGTGTGTAGTATGTAAGTAAACTTGCTGGTCTGCCCTGCAATGTATGCACGCAAAATTACTAATTTATCGAACTATACTTAACTCTTTACAACTTCGTATTGTATGAACTAGAGATTATAATCTATATAAATTGGCTAGTTGCGAGGATGGTCGGTGGTCAAAAGACGTCACAGAATGGTGGCCACGAGATGAGAAAATGTTAGTGGGGAGATCAGTGGCCCGGTGGTCGGATGATATCATTGCAATTATTATTATTATTATTTTATTATTTATTTATTTATAAAAAGGTACATACAACATTACAGTGTAATCCAATGCGCTGTATGACGAGAAAAATGACAATATAAAAACTAATATAACACAAAAAATAAAGAATGAATGAAAAAAGAAACAAAAAGAAAAATAAGACTATGAACATGAAAAACAATAAAAAAATAAGAAATTACAATTTCAAAATTAAAAGGTAAACTATCACACAAAAAAAAATATTAAAATAATAATGTAAAAAAAAACAAAACAGTAAATCATTAACAAATCTTCTCGCAAAAAGCCAAACACTCTCTCCATACACTCCACCATCTGTCAGCGAACACATCACAATGTGGTGTCGATTCCAACATTGCGGAGAGGAGACGCAAAGCACGCATGAGAGGTGAATTCGCGTGAGACACAGTGCGCGCACGCGGCACAGCCAACAGCTGGTGGCTGCGTGCTCTCTTGTAATTGTCCGGAACGAACAGCCTACACGAGTGCTCCGCAATGGCGGGAAAGTTGTGGATGAGGTTACTGCAGGACTGGAAAGAGTGGTGCAAAATGGTGGAGGCCTATAGGTACCCAACAGAGGAATGATGCGGGGTGACTTATGACGATGAATCTACGTAAGTATATAAGAGAACAGATGTGTCCTTATAATCTAACAACGACCTTCCTTTGAAACCTAAACACATCAAAGTCTAGTTTCAAACCGATTTCTACATTGATAGATGAGCAAACTTAGAATTAGCAGCTTAGAATCTACACTCGGAATCTAACTTCGGTGATAATTAACCTAATTCCTGTGTCATGAAGATATTCTAGAGACGCAAATACAATCGAGTCACGGCAATCCTAGGGACCTTCCTCACAGAGAGCGATAAGATATTTATCTATGATTTTCAGGTAGGATTGCCAGTATTGGACCGTATTTAACAGAGTTCTACGTTACAAATTCTATAGACACGTTTCAGCAAAAAGTATTTCAAGGTATCATTAACCCTATTATTAAAAGTGTCAACTGTTTCGATATCGTACCAATCCATCCCAAGTAGCAACCGATTGTCTTAAAAGAGAATTGTAGATATCTTGAAGGCAAGTAGACTAAATCAAACCCTTGTCTTGGATAAGTCTTATAGGTCTCCAAGATATCCCTCAAGATATCTTGAAGATACAGTTTAGTAAAAGTGGGCACATACTTTAACTCTTATACAAGACAGACTTAAGACAACGTTAAGTCAGACTTAAACCCTACTTTAGACAATGTTCTTGCATATTCTAAACTTAGAATTCTTGTAGTATCACTTAATACCAAGAATGTATACTTGAAAATATCTACAATACTTAGTTAAGACTATAGGATTGAATTGCACTGAGTCAATTGTAACTTAACGAAGTAAAACTTCAGGTCATACTAAAACGATTTTTACTTCACGCGTCTTTATTTTAGAATATAATGGCGAACATTTATATTAACACAAGAAATGAAGTCTGTAAGAAAATGGCGTCTAAAATATTTGTTAAGTTGTTTTAACAAAAGGTTATTCTGCCGTTTCACATACAGGAAATTATAAACGCATGATTGTTTCTCGTGTAAAATCGATAGAAAGTGTTAAAAAACAGAAGGGCCTTTAATATACCAGAAAAATAATAATAAAATTTGGATTGATTATTCAGCAAATAAAAAAAATGGTGACATATAGTATAGAGAAATTCATTTTCTATTAATATGTGACAGCTGAACGCAGTAATTGTTACTACAACAGAAATATATATTAATTTACTTCAGTTTTTGACGATAATATTGTCAAAAATATATTACATGTTTTCTTCCTGTAAGTGCAAAATGGCGTTAAGTAATATTTTTCTAAATGAAGTAAGACTTTAGAAACAATTGATTTCGTAAGAATCAGTTTAGAAAAGTAAAGTCAAGTTGCACTTCATCAAGTACTAGTTAAGATAAATTTTACTTCAATTGTCTAGGAGTATACCAACTTAAGACAAAAAGTATTTAGTGAATTCCTACTTAAAACTCTTATATCTAAAGTGATCCTTTATTTTGATTTAGTAAAGTAATGTCGTAAAATCATGTTTGTTTATTCTGTGCCAGAATCATCTATGTAACAAGTAACAATTAAAATCGAACAAGCTTAAAACCTATGGAAAGTATGTTTGTTTGAGAGGTAAGTTTTTCGACTCGTGGAAGATAAAAAAATATTGTTATGCTGAGTTCTTACTTGGATAGGAATGTGATTTACTTAATTATTTAATATTTATCACAATTGGAACTAACAAACATAAACTCAATTTGCTAATGAGTCTCCGCGCATACATTCTCATAGGTACCTACATGGTTCACTGACGCAAAGTAGGTACGATCACCGCGCTTCTAATTGCCAACGGAAACAATGTGATTATTGTAAAAATTAACGAGTATCCGTTGAATATTGTATATACGAAGAACCCTTGCAATTTGATTAACGTCGTGTGTGTGCGCGGTAGTTTCTAATCCCACCTAAAACATTATTGTTAAAAAAGGCGGCCAAATTCCTGATGTCTTTATCAAGCTAAAAAAATAAAGGAATCGAATCTAATGCCCACTTTAAATGCATTTAACCATACACAAAACTTAAAATAGATAATAATATGTTTTGTTTATGATTGTCAATAAAGCTTAGTTAAAAATAGGTACATTTTTAAAATTATTAAAAGAAAGAATGAAAGAAGAAAGAAAAGTATCTAGACACGTGGTAGCGTGTCAAGCCAAGTTCAAGAAATAGAACTGGCGAGCCGCACCGTGTGTATTATTTATTACACGAACCATTTGGAGCCACTTTTGACCCCCTCATAAATCAAAAACTATTTCACATAAACGTATCAAATTTGGCTCATATATTGAGACTTGTAAGATACATATAAGTGTTCTGAATTTCATAAGCTTATCTCAAACGGTTATTTAGATATTTATGTCCAAAATCCTCATTTTTATCATTGACTGACTGACTGACTCATTTTTATCAAAACTCTAACCCAGTTCCAGATGACCTAGAGAGTTAAAATTTGGTATGCAGATAGGTAATTAGATGAATATAAAGGAAAAAATAAAAAAACTGGCAACTTTTTAATAATTAGATTCTATCATGAACGCTTAACATAAATACCTAATTAGTGCCTGTACCTAACTATAGATGTAAGAATCAGTAAGTAATCAAAACTCATGACAGCCGGTCTTTTTGTGGTAGGTATGTAGATTAACTTAACATAACATACAATCACGCCCTGTCGGGGTAGGCAGAGCACTAAGTGATCATAAAACCACTTGATGCCACATTCGACAAGTACTTTAAGGGTAGGTAAGCAAATTGGAACATGTGTTTAGCGGTGATAGGTTGTCAGCTTTTCGCCCACGATACAACACAACTCTCATCCATTTTACTGGCATATTTTTTTTTTTAACTTAACGTGAATCTTAAACGAGTTTAATAGGTATTCAAATGTTTTATACCTATAAAGTCGACTTTTAGTTTTGAATTTGTCCTTTTAAAAGGACCCACGCGTTACGAAGATATTTACTTACTTACCTACAATAAGACAGACCTTAGGCTACAATATATTATCTTATGTTATAAGAAGATATGATATGTTATACTGTTACTTATAAATAAATTTCAGGACTGACCATTGAACTTGGCACCCATTTAGATCTCACTTCTTTTGTCGTTGAAGTCAACAACCAAAGCATTTATCATAATATTGAACTTGGCTCTCATTTCACATTTATGTTTTTGATTGGATTTATTTATTATTAGACTAATAGGTACCTAATTTTATATTTGAACTTAGCAGGTTTTAATATAAAAACCGATTTTTCATGGTGTAGTGTTGCCGTGCGCTTAGACTAGGTTAGACTAGCTTAGTCATTTTTGAGAAGATTTGTGCGAGACGTAGGTACCTGGGCCGCCACACGCTGGATCGGATTTGAAAAACAGGAACTTACGATTTTTTGCCAAAATTAAATGATTGTGTTATACCAATCGATATAAAAAAATGATGGCAATGAAGAAGATATCGCATCGCTAACAAAAACAGTGGGATGTGCATTATCACAGGTTAATTTTCTGTATTTAATATTCTGCCTTCGAAAACCACCAGATCCTTTTATTATTTGGACTTCATCCGTCTTTCTGCTTGCTTCTATTTCGATTTTATCGTCCATTGAATAGACTTTTCTTATGTTTTACTTATTGTAGTCAAAAACGAATAAAACAGTCTTGTATAGGAGCAACAAATAATAAAAATTGCCTTAAGTATATCTAGGCAATCAATTTTTACTTTACAAGACTAAACTGATACTTCACTAAATCAATTTAGTGTTAAGTGAGCCTTTAAATAATCTGAGTAAAGTAAAAGAATACTTGTAGACTTAACAGTAGGCTGAGATAAGACTAAATAGTTTTGTGAATACTTAACTTGGTTTTGTGTATTCTAAGTTATCTAAAGTAGGATTTGTTGAAAACTATATAGTATTAAAGAAGGAAATGAATTTATGAAGTCCTAATAAGTCCTATTTGATTTGGATAAATCTCACTTTAGCTAAAGTTTAGACATATATGACTTAACCACAATTCTTGATTGCTACTTGGAGGAGCTAAACAACCTTCCTATCAGCTTGATGTGAAGTTAAATGGATAATAATGAGTTGTCATGAAAAAAATGGTCAGACAAACTTTTTGTTACATGCGGTCTAAAATTGACAACATATCCCTAAATATCGGAGATCA
Source organism: Pectinophora gossypiella (assembly GCF_024362695.1). NCBI lineage: Eukaryota > Metazoa > Arthropoda > Insecta > Lepidoptera > Gelechiidae > Pectinophora > Pectinophora gossypiella. Next base: position 9,121,238 of record NC_065413.1, on the reverse strand, counting down.
TAGCGATATCGAATCGTGCTGTGGGGTAGGTCGCTTACTTAAACTAAACTAGATCGTGGACAAACTGGATTGCTAGAGCCGACGTGTCGGGATTTTCTTAAGGAACATGTGCAGTGCACATACAGTGATAGAGTTCAGATTAGATCTGCTGAGATATTAGTACTAATAAAAGGAAAACAACAAAATTTAACCAAGTGACAGTGGGTGGAGTATCTAGTAAACGTGTAATGATACTAATGAGGAATTTCATTCTATCGCTCGCTAGAAGCGGTTAAAACTTTCAATGCGAATTAAAATTTGAACTTTTATAATTGGCTTTTGCATTAATCATTTTCAAATATTTGTGAGATAATACATAAAAAATATTATCATTATTTATTATGTTTACAATTTTTTACATTTAAACGTTTTTATATTTTTCGACTCTATAATCTTAACTCTTTTCGCGTAATATTTTCCATACATACTTCTTCTGGTTGACAAAAAAATTCATGTCCAGTAGGGCTGACATGCGCAACATGATAAATGACACGGTCATTTTATCGATTCTGACAATATAATTATGTCGTTTTGTCGATTGGTGCTAATGATTGGGTTCATATAACCCAAATAAGTCATGTCGTTCTGTCTAAATACCCAATTAAATCACGTGGCACACATGTTAGGGAAAGATCAAACTTATCGATTTCAACAAAATTTATTGAATTGAGTGATTGAAATTTGTTTTTTTATCAAGTTGTGCATGTTAGCCCTGCTGGAGTAGAGGTTATACAAGTTGTTATACTCATACAGTAGCAACGATAGACTTCAGAACATTGTTAAGGCGCAAACGAGCAATTGCTTTAAACGCATGCAGCAAAACAATGTTAAGGAGTCGCTGAATGGTCGTATAGAATGTCATTATCCTACATCTTGGGGTGAACAAACTGAAGCAACAACGTCATATCCTCTGAGGCAACTGTAATTGTCTGACTGCTGGCGATACTACGTTATGTGCTGGACTATTTTTGTATTTACATACAGGAATAATCGTTTATGTTAATACTTATTTTGTGTGTACAATAGAGAGCTTTTGTAAGAGTGGACCATGCTCTTAATTCGTCATAAAGGTCACGAGTCACTTTGTGACAGACTTTAAAGTCATCTATGTTCATAATGCGAGTATAACGCATGGATTATTATACGATATGACGTGAATTATGATACTAATTGCTGAATGCTGTTTTCACTCAATGTACACCACCATTGAATCCAATGGTGGTGTACATTGAGTGAAAACAGCATTAGACCTTATATAAAGCACAAGTCCGTTCTTGCATGGAGTACTGTTCTCACCTTTGGGATGGCTCAGCTAAGTACCAACTTGCTGCGTTGGATTCTGTTGAGCGACGTGCTAAGAGGTAGATCGGCGACAGGAAGCTGGTGGAAGCCAAACTGCATAGCCTAGACCACAGCCGTAAAGTCGCCTGTCTGTCGGTTTTTTACAGATTGTACTTCGGGGAATGTGCACAGGAGCTCCATCGGCTCATTCCACCAAGTCCATTCCATCTGAGGACATCCAGACGTACGGCGGGTTACCATCCTTACTTGGTTGACATACCACTAATCCGCACCAAGCGCTTCGCTTCATCCTTCATAATGCGCACAGCCAAGGAATGGAATGGGCTGCCGGCGTCGGTGTTTCCTGACTCTTATAACCTGGGGTCCTTTAAATCACGGGTGAATAGGCATTTTCTGGGTAAGCTCGTTCCAACGTCGATCTCTTCTTCTTGTAGAAGAACGAAGTCAAGAGCAAACCCACCTTAATTAAAAAAAAAAATATTCTCAGGCTGATTTCTACCACACCTCACGTTCACGATTATGGAAGCCATCATTTCATTATTATCTCCTTAGCGTTATCCGCTTACCTAAAGAAGATTTGACAGGTCTGGTTTTATAAAGAAGCGACTGCCTGTTTGGCTTTCCAACCGGCGAAGAGAAAACCAGCCCAACATATTTAAACCACCACTTAACTACCCACTTGATATTCTTGGCTATATATTTTTTTTAACTTTGTTGATCGATTATACAACTAGGGTTCAAACTCTATAACTGTATGCAAGTCTGCCTCACAAATCTGATTTCATTAAAGTGACATGTCCAATATTAAAATTAAGCATCCGTTAAGCTCATAATTATCAATTTACTCTGATCATGATCAAATATATAAGTGAGTAGTTTTAATTACACGTGAAATATAGTAACGAATAGGTTTTCATGACGACTGTGTTATGAATGAGTTCTTCATTACAAATAAAATAATATAAATGAGTATTTTCAGTTTTCTATTTCATCACATCACTAATTTAAGAGCCATGCTCTTTTCGGTGTAGCATTCTGCATTATTGTCTATCAAAGGCAAATTCTTTCACTGCTATATAAGACACGACGTTCGTCTTCTCTTAAATCTTTTCTTTTTATGCTCTTCTAGGTCTTCCCCTTCATATGTTTCCTTCTAGCTTCCCTTCTATAATGTTTTCTATTTACTTTACTATAATGTGAAAGTAGCGTTGGCGATAGTTCTGAAAAAGTCTTATAAATTAACAAGAATATTCGACTTTTAACCTTACTATCAATGTACTGTACTATACTGTAATAAAAAAAATGTACTGTAAGTACTTTATCTATCGTTATCCGAATACATTATTCATTTCGAATATTAGCTAATTGGCTCTCGACTCCGGAACTATAGACCTATCTGTGGGGACGATACGTAGCCATAGCAAAAATAAATCAGTCACTTCATTTCATACATGTATGTATGAGAGCTTTCGCATAACATAACACATATTCACAATCAACTGATGATCTAAGATTAAATACGTTTGTCATCTTCATTTAATTTCTTAAAAATAATAGTGTGCTCACATGCGCGGATCTTTCTGAATAAGATTTACCGTATAAACCACACACACACACACACAAGCGTACGAAGGTAGGAGTTGAAGCAGTAAGCAGTCGCTGTGCTAAAATCGCTTGGATCATCATAATCTGGTCACCTACTTTAAAGCCAGTGAAGAAAATAATATAGTTGAATTTGGTCCTACTATTCTCTTTACACTGTAACATTGTGTATAATCTATGGGTGTGCGTCTCGACGTTCGGCGACGCGATGGCTGACCCGCCTCCCATTACTTGATCAGTACAACTCTACGCTACTACAGTGCTCATAAATTTTCATAGTCTATATCTACTTAGCCTCGATACTGATACTCGTGTCTTTGGATGAAGAACTGATATGTACAGGGGGGTTAAAAAGGCCACATCGAAGCAATTCATCTACCATATTATAAGAAAGCATTATTGCAATTTGACATTTGCGCATATAAAAGTAAATGCGCAATGCAAACAACTGTCAAACAGCAATATTGCATTCTTAGATGAATTGCTTCGATGTGGCAATTTTAACTCCTTAGTAGTATTATGCTTTTTTGTACAGTTTGTTATATTGTTATATTATATTACTTATTTATTATTTCTCGTAGGTATAATTACCACAACAAACACCTTATTGGACAAATATTGTTACCATAGTAAGTCTGGTTTCTATTATTGCATTACGGTACTTATTTAGATTTTTGGGGTCGCAAAAGAATTGGGGTAAGGGTGAGCTGTATAATTTCCCAAAGCCTGCGTCTCTAACAGCACAATTGGCGCGGCTAATGTAATTTAATTAATAATTACTTATTCCCATATTCTAAAATTAAAACTTTGTGGTCACTAAACTGAAAGACATATTTAACCCTTAAAAAAGTAGAGCTACTGACTTTTATCGTAATCTTATCTTTAGACAAAATTCATAATTTATGTTCTTCTGTCGTGTGGGTTGTGAGGTGAATTACCAACCTCATCAACCTGGTGTCAAGGTTATTAGTCGCCAAAGGCCCCTGACATGGCTCATGTAACGATTACTCACTCACATCAGTAAGTAGTAACAGGGACCACCGACTTAACTTGCCTTCCGAAGCACAAATCATCTTACTTTCAGACAATCAAGTGATCAGCCTCTAATGTTCAAACCAAACTGGGGATTATGACGATAATTTTCGTGATATGTCCCCACCGGGATTCAAACCCGGGACCTCCAGATCGTGAACTCAACGCTTAACCTCTGGACCACAGAGGCCGTTTTTATTATATTCATCATTTATGGTACTAGGATAGGACCAGTTAAAATAATATCTACAGAAACATAATGTGCATTACACATCTGATCGCAATTAATACAAACGTAAATATTTGGCTGCAACAAGGACAAAAACTGTCAGAATATAGATGCCGGGGCTACCGAAAGTTAGTTTGGTAACAAATATTATGCTCCATAGTCCGTAACGACTAAACTGTGTCCAAATAGACTGCATAACGACCTACTTTTGTGCTGAATTTTGCACGCGAATTTCGCTTTGCCTGCCGTGACAAGTAAAACGAAACAGATACAGCTCGCGTCTCATATTTCATTACGTACCGGGGAATTCTCAGAAGCCAATTTTCAGACTTCCATATTCAGACAAATACGAAAGAGGAAGTATATTGAGAAGAAGTAATGATTGAAACCAGACTTTTTTTTAAATACATCTTGCTTATATCAATTGAAGTTGAGAAACTACTTATAGAGATCACGTCCTGACTAACTTTGTGAACTAGTTATATAGATCACACCTGTTTCAAGACGCCAATAACAAGCGTTGCGACAGTTTGTCTACTTAATATTTGTCGCTAGTCAGTCGACTTACTTACGCCATGCCTAGAATAATAAAATGCACGAAATTTAGGTTTGCTAACTTTTTATACTTTTTCAATTAAGATTTTCATACTTTTTAGGAAATAGGTACGACATTTTGTCCTTTGATTCAGTAAAGCCAAATAGGAAGGATTATAATTTTATCAATCTATATAATGTAAGTATGTTATGTCTTTTGTCATTTTGCTTTTTCCCGCACGCGGCTCGGAATTATATTCAGTGCTTGGACCAATAAACGATACGAATGCTATCTACGTAGATGGACGTCAAACGGCTATTTACCGTGCAGAGCGTACTCGTTGTACTAGCAAAATATATGTAAATATACCTACACTATTTTGCTAAGAATCACAAAACCCCATGGCAACAATTCACGGATGATATCACAGGGCGAATTTCAAGACTTAAACTTTAGTGGGAAACTCTTCAGCATTTGATACTGTAGATGTTTTCGCAGGAGCTTCGCACAAGGTAACACTTAAGAGTATTATTGCGATGCAGCGGTCGTCTGCAACTATGTACAATCTAAGCAAAGAGAATTGAAGTTGAAACTTGGGATCGCGTTGTGGGCGTGAAATATTACACCACACGTTTTGGTGATCGGATTTTATTAAGTGCTATATATACTGCAGTAGGTCTATTGTACGTTGCATTAGGAATAAAAAGAATAGGAAGAAGCCGTGGTGGCCTAGTTGGTAGAACGCTTGAGAGGCAAACTTTGAGGTCGCAAGATCGAAACCAGCACAGGCCTAAACCAATGATTGTCGAATTTGTTTTGTCGAAAAAGCAAATTTCGGAGGTGTATTGGGCTGGTTTTCTCTTCGCGGGTTGGAAGGTCAGACGGGCAATCGCTTCTGTAAAAAGCCGGATTTAGGAACTAGGAATAAGACAGAATTAGGAATAAATCACTGTTAATTTTATCAATGTATAAAACGAATTGTTTTAATAATTTTAGTATCAGATGATAATGACCTTGTTTCTTGCGTTTGTTTTAGCTAATAATACAGTTAGCTAAAGCATTTTTTGCAATGTAGGTTTAATTTATTTAGAATTATTTACTTAAGTACTTACTTACTTTATTACTTACGTAATTTTCACGTACGGTAAGACAATGAATGTGTCGACTCAATTGATATTAATTAATTAGATTGAGTACTTTTTTATTTATTATGTAATTTAAGTTGTTATAACTATAACAGAGTCTCAAACAAGATTATCTAATAAGGTGTCTCATCGGAGTAGGTCTAAATTTCTGAATCAAGTAAGTACTGAACAGACTTTAATAACTGCAATTAAACATACTTAATTACTCCTATAACTGCTCCCTGTCTCGTTCCGTGATTATGTCATTATTATCAGTCAAATTAACTAAATCTTAAGTAAAAATTTATCGTTTGGCTAAAATTTATCAAGATTTTGTACAATAATATAGGTCTGTTTATTATAGGATTTTAAAGAGGTAATTTTCTGGTACTTACTATTATCACGATCTATCTCCCTATAGGTACCTATTCCGTTTTATACAGGGTTCGCTCTCCTAACTTACTTAACATATTTATATTTGAAAAACACCTATATTACACAACATAAACATCTACCTATACAGGGTGTTAGTGACATCTTAGCGAATACTAAGGGGGATGATTCAGACCATGATTCTGAGTTATATTAAGTGGAATTTTCCGTCGCAAAATTCATGACTTTTTTTTGTTTTTTTAAATGATTATCATTTCTATACTTTTGCGATGGAAAATTCCTATTGATATCAACTCAGAATCGTGGCTTGAATTATCCCTCAAAGTTTTCGTTACGATGTCACTAACACCCTGAATGCATGTTTTACACGATGATGTAAACGATTTGCATATAAGAGATCCTGTTCTATTCTTTAGTCATTTAAAGTGGTATGTCTTTTTCCGTAGCGAGTGCCTTAAGTCTTGAAGGGTTGTTGGGAACGATCTCCTCGCGGTGCATGATATCACAATAACAATACACATTGTAGCCCACAGACGCCATTTATCGGGAGTCTGCACGGAAAATTCGCTGTTTCGGATATTGAGCCACCGTATCATATGATTACTGTTATCAGTAATATGAATTCCTTCTGGGAATTGACGTCTTATCGAGATCTAAATACGTTCTGTGACTCCAAGAACGAATTCTATAAACGTTTTAAGTTTTTCTTATTTCAAAGATGCATATAAAAGATGATAGTATAGAATCTGTTCTACCTTTTCTATTTATATAATCTGTTACATAAATAGAAAAGGTTGGAAACTTTTGTAAAGTTCGTTAAGTAATATAAGTGAGTAGGTACTCTAACTTAAACAACTCCTGAATATTAATTTGATAAACGGACTGTGGCTTGGTTTATTGTACTTATTCGTCTTTTGTATTATTTTATTATGCCGTTTCAGTGAGTATACTGGCGAGACGGCTTGTCTGTTCCCGGATTTCTCGCCCTTGTTTATCTGGCTGGGGTAGTTAGCGGGAGTAGGCACCCCGCGGCAGTGACTTCAGAGCCTCGCGCGCGATGGGACGCTCGCTCGCGGCCCGCTCCACACAACCACGCGATCGTACCAAACACAGGTGAACTATTCAATGTGACACCACAATGACTCTTTTTATACATTTATACTGTGTCATATGGATAGCGTTTCTAACGGCCTGCTACTCCACCACAGGTGAGTGCAACTGCACAGCTTAGTTTCGCAACTTGGGAAAGTTTTGTTTATAAATAAGATTAGGTGCTGTACCTGATTTATTCACGGTTAGCACGCAATCTCACGTCGTATGTTCCGGGTCGTTAAAATTTTAATCATTTTTCTTGATATTTCAACACCGTTGACATAAAAGTTTGTCATAAAAAATGCATACATATAAGCCTAACCTAAGTAAATGAAGAGATCAAAATAATATCAACAGATTTTATATAACTATCTGTCAACAGTCATTTGGGTACCTACCTATTAGTAACAGAACATATCTATCTACTTATATCTAAATCTGCAATATACAAATAATACACCATATTTTTTATGTAGGTAGGTACTTTAATGGGTATATTTTTTTATCCCTGCATTTGATATGCGAATATTTTTTACTTGCAAATGTATTCCGTAGTTTTGTTTCCGTAAAAATCTATATTTATATTTATGAATGTTTTAAAATTGTATTCTGTGGATAGCTTCACTTGAAGATTCACTTGATTTGATTTTAGTAAATTAATCTTTTGCAAATAAAGTGAAATGGGGTCATTAATTAAACTCATTTTTATATTTTATGATAATGAAAGGGGAAACATCTCAGCATTTCAAACAATTAGTAGTCGATAACTTTCAATATTTGATACCTACGTATTTTGTTTCAGTTATAACTTATAAGTAATGTGTTGATAATCTCATAATAACAGTAAAAAGTCAGATTATAATAGAGTATTGTAAATTATACGTAGGTATAACTTTACCTGTTACCGGTTTAACATTTTCATTATACCTAGAAAATATAACCACATACAGGTACTACGGATATGTAGAGTCAAAATTCAGTAGACAAAATAATGCAATAAAAAGGAATTATAAGAATCCGAACCATGGACAGACGCAAAAACATTTTCAGACAAAAGACACGACTCATTACTTTAGGTTACAACATTTACAACTAGATTAACTTGCTTATTTTTAAACTAAATTCGTCATTCCAATGCAATCTTCATCAAACAATGCAACTCGAGAAAAAGCAACAAAATAAGAAGCCATTTAATCAAAAACTTTTACGAAAGCTAAAACTCGCTGGCAAAACTTGAGCTTGTTGCACAGTTAAAAAAAATAGACGGAAAATTCATTCATTTTGACGGCTTGTATCAACATGGATACTGTTTGCTCCCTGCTGTACAAATACATCCGAAATGAAATAACAAAAACAACAGTAAAACTCGACATCGATGGTGGCTACTCTTGAAGAGTAATTCTTTCAAGTACGAGATTTATTCAGAGGGTCGCGAGGAGCACTCGTGTTTCTACAACATAATTCAGTTAACAAGGGGTCCGGACACAGAGCCAAACTTGGAAGGAATTGGGGAATATGCGTACTGCAGTCTGTGTATCTTCCGGGATGGCTAGACGACATGAAGAGCAAATTTAAATGACAATTCACACCTTTTTCTTACGATTTATGTATAGTATAGCGAGCTTTGTAACGGGGTATAACTGCCTGCCTTCAACAATATAACATAAAATCATGACTATTACTTCAAAGTGAGTCAGAGGTACTTACAGCCATCGGTAGATAAACTATCTATCCTCGCTTTACCTGAGCTTTCTGTGAAACCAACGTGATGGGTGTACTCTTAACCTCCACAGTAGCGTAGCGTGTAGGTTGTTTCATATTCTTTTCGGTCTTAGAAAGTAAGAAAGTAAAGACACACCATAGACAGCCCTTGTCTTTGTTTCTCTCCTCCCTCTCTTCCTCTTTTCCTTCTCTCTCTCGCTCTTCCCCATATCCACTCTTTTCTACTACTTCTCGCTTTTTCAAGACCTTTCCACATAGGTAAAAGGGGAACAGAAGATTACGACTAAGTCTATGGGACAACCCTCAATCAAAAGAAATGGGAGTCGACTGCACTTCTAACAGGCCTTTTTGATATTTTATGAATATGCGTTATCTATAAATAAAAATAACAAAGACACACGCTGCGTGAAAACGGCGATGATAATATATTTATTTCATAATTTGAGATACACAGTGTGTTAGTGACATGAAATGATATCAAGTGGAATTTTCCGACAGGTAACTCTCCACTTGATATCAACTCGGAATTCTCAGAATTACGGTCTGAATCATTCCCTTCAGTATTCGTTACGAAGTATCTAACACCGTGTATAGGTATTATACACATATATTACAACAATAAATATAACATACATATAATAACCTATTCCATATTATACTACATCATAGTCACTTCAACAGTTTATAATATAATCGAAAAATACGTGTGGGATTCACAGAAGAGCTATAATATGAATTGCCAAAAACAAAAAACGTAAAATCAAGCTAACTCAATTCAAACCTTCCCCGAAAAAATAAAATGATTGCTCCTAACAAAATTGTACCCCAGACCTGACAAGAGTCGACTAAGTTGGGGACAAGTGGGCTAACTTGGAGCCACGCGTGACGCATCGACGGATATCCGTGGCATCCGCCATGACAGTTATGGATGTACCCCATTTCGCAATAAATACGGGGGCGACTAACGCGAACGACTCGGATAAGCTGATAGAATCTTAGCAAGACTGGTTTTATAAACGATATTACGTTACTGCCGCGTCCCTTTTGCATATTGGCGCCGATTCTGGCGACAATATTTAACTTAATTTTAGTTTTCACATTACTAATTTAAGAACCACGCTCTTGTCTATGTAGCATTCTCCATTCTTGTCTATCAAAGACCAATTCCAATTTAATTCCAATTTTAGTTTTATAGCTCTAAGTTTTTTCATCTTTCATTTAGAATAGTAGTTCTTAACTGGTCCGCGGACCCCTGATGGTCCCTGAAACTTCCCAAAGTGGTCCGCGAAGTCATCAATTATCATCAAGATTATTAGAATTATAATATATAAATCACAATAGGTGCCACAAAATACTTTTAAAATACCTTTTTTGTATTATTTTCGCGAATAATACTATCTAAATAATGTTTTGATTAGGTAGGTTGAATAATTTCATACTTAGGAGTTTTATTCATAAAACAGTATTTCAATATCTAATAATGGTGTTTAATATTTATAAGATATTATTACTACTCATCATCATTTAAGAGCCACGCTCTTGTCGGTGCAGCATTTTCAATGCTACTTTTTTAGGGAAAAATAGGGCAGTGGTTTCCCTCTTGCCTTCCGCCCGTTCTTAAGATATTACTAATATTATACATAACATAAACAGCCTATATACGTCCCATAGCTGGGCACAGGCCTCTCCTCAATCAACCGGAAGGGGGTGGGGGGTGGTGGGGGGGGGGGGGTTACTACTATTACAATAATATTAATTAAAAGACTAGTTGGTGGTACATTATCAACCATTCATTCAAATGGTCCACCCACTGACTTAGAAAAGTTCAAGAAAGAGATAGAGCTAGTATTACAGCTGTCAAACTAAAACCAAAACTAAGTTTGTATCCGGCGGAATCGGCACCATCATCGGTACAAAAAATCAGTAAATACAATAAATGATTGTGGTAATTAACGCTCCATCAAACCTTACATGGGCATGCATCACATCCTTTATGATCCTTTTTGATTTTTTTGTTCTTCTTTTTCCTTTGTTTTTTTTTTTCAACCTACGCCCAGCAATGAGACGTATGACGAATACAATACAATACACAAGTCTTTATTGCACTTAAAACATATATTAAAAATACATTCCGGATATATGTTTTGTGATGTATAAATAGGTTTAGGTTTATGTTTATGCCAATTAAACTTATCAAATTATATTTCCCAGTGGTGTAATGAAGTAGACGGAAGCTAATATTAAATTATTTTTATGGACGTAGATTGATAAGTTTCGCAATAAAAGAGACCCATGTGAGCGTGGCATTGATAAGAGCAACACGAATATAAACAATGCACATGTACGTACAAAATTCCGCGATGATAACCCTAATCCAGAAACGAACCCAAATGTTGCGTTTTATTTGTCTCTTTAAAGGTGGCCCATTATTATGTATCATTGTGGGTATCGTATCCCCGTATTGTACCGAATTACCGATAGCATAGAAAAAAGAATAATACTTACTGCTCGCTAGCGTATCGAATCGAAACCGCGTATGTGCCGTTCCCAGGAACGTTCGAAAATAATAATATTTATTTATTCAGAAAAAAAGGTACAATTTTTACAAAATCAGCATTACATGTTTTTGTGTAAGTTTACAATTTTCACTGAGTTTACGTTTTTCAGAAGCAATATCTATGATTCTTACACTAGGCAAAGCCTGTATCGTTTATTAACAACAGTACATACTATCTAAGTCTCCGTTTAGGACAAAAAATGGAGAACTACTGAAAACGTTAAAACTAACTTGAAATGAACAAAATATAATTAAAATTGTAAAATCTCTTTAATTGTAAGGATGGCTGCTTGTCTTTTTCAAATCGTTCTTTCTTTTACTCTGATCTTATTTGTGTAAAAGTTAGGTGACAACGAATAAAAGAGAATATTTTCTTGTTTCTTACTTTTTCGAGCGTGATTATTTTTAGTTTTCAAATTTATATTTTTTTAAATATTAATATATTCTCAGTTTACAATCAGCTAAAAAGGAGCACCAACATCAACTTACGTTTCATCGATACATTAAACAACATTGGAAACTTACGGAAACCTGCAATGCCGGTATGGAAATAATACCATTTAATTCTTCCTGTGTAATGTCGTACAACGCAACAGAGAACGAATTGGAATGGCAACAAAGCTGTGTTGAACTGATAAATTATATTACACTGATCAATGCGCTTGCTAAGGATTATAGGAATGACATTAGGAATAGCATTAATGCAGATAGAAGTAGGTTTAAATTCTAACGCAAATGATGATTTTAACGATGTCTACGGGGGATTGACATGAAAATTAAAGGAAACGAAAATCGGAACTCGGAATTTGTATCATATGACAACGTAGATATAGGTACACTTTACAAATTAATAGATCGCGGCTATAAATTAATGAGTTAGGTCGTCAAAAATCACGCCGTAAGGAATGACCCTTAAATCAATCGTCGCTCTAGAGTGATAACATCAAATAATGAAAAATTAAGTAAAGATTTAATTTAAAGATTCGCCAGTTATTTTACAAACTGATTTATGAAAAAAGTTTCGCAACCTTTAAACCAATTTCGGCAAAGTTTTTGTTTTACGTGACGCCGGAAATTTACCAAGTTCTTTGTTTTGTACGGCCAATTATGTGAAGAACGAAGCCAAAAAACTTGACATTTTAATTAGAATCATTCATAATTATTTCCTTACTTGGTGATGTATTCCAAAATAGAATCATTTATGTCACTATTTTGTTTCGAATTGTGGCAACGTTTGTATCCTATCTATTGATGCTCTCCTTTCTACACTCTACCCTTTCTATACTCTACCCGAATTTCTTTACACTTCTACCTTTCCAAGGAAACAAAATGTTACATATCTACATTTTCTGACATTCTCGTGCATTTTTTAAACACGAACGCGGAACTATGACCTACTTATAGTTTTATAGCTGGCAGTTTTGTCAGAGGACAAAATAATAAAAACCTGTGTCCGTTTCATCCTACTCCCAGCCCGGTAGGTGGTGGATTGCCACGGTTATGGCCCGTGACAGGTTGACAAATAAACATGATGAAATTACATCAGCCCAGAATGAATGAAGACTGGAATTATTCAATAATATTATGAAGAGAAATATTTATTCTAGAGAAGGAAGTAAACGGAGGTTATAATTTCTGTTTCTCTTGGTTTATTCATAAAGTTTCCGGGTAAGTACCCCAGAATATAGGTACGTAAGCGAGTATAATAAAATTGTATCCTGATTTATACATATAAAACATGGACACATAAACTTATCAATTCAATCTCTATTAGAGTGAGTTACAAGTCGGCAAATGACAAACCAGCAGCCACTTTTAGTACCAAGCCTACTTATACCTTTTACCCGTTTTACTCCCTTAGTTTTTAGGAAAAACAACGGTTAATCAAGATTTAAGCCTGTGGATCTAAAAAGGTCCTGAACTACGTACGAGATGTATTTCTTTTCGAACAAAAAGTAGCACATGTTACTCTTTGGCTAATACATACATGCCTAAATACGTCCCACTGCTAGGCACAGGCCTCCCCTCAATCAACCGGAACGATATTTGGCTCATATATTTATAAACTATCTATAAACATTATCATCACGATCCGTTGCAGCAAGAAAGAAAGCCAAACCAACAAAAGCTTTTACGCATTTTTAATATTAATAGAGAAATGTTTCAAGAAATATACAAACACAAATTTGTATTTGACGTTTTCTGATACACAACCAAATAGGCCCGGAAAGTGCTAGCGAAAGTCATGGATATATCCCGGTTACTGGTTCCGGTATCAAGACAACTTACTTGTGAGTTTCCCCCGGATTCAATCAACTTATTGCAGAGTCCGCAACGAACTGAAACGGTGTTTACCCCCCTGACCTCTCGTCTCCGACTCGCGACTCAAGTCATGGGTTTCCTTGCCCAAGAACTAAGAATGTTTGAAGGAGGCAATAGGCATACTTAAACTAAAGTATTCCCATATAAGAGAACTCTGATTACATCAGAAAATATTTTTCATTGAGTGGCGATATAAGTAAATCATTTTACATCTTTGAATTAGAATTAATTCAACTTTGTTATATTTACTTAAGTAAGTATATCCTCGACATATATTTTACTTTTTGCCGATGCCTACACTGTAAGATAGCCTAAATTAATAAGCTTATTTTGCTCTAATCGTGCTAATTTTGTTTATTTGCAACTGTTTCGTAAGTATTATTGTACTAGTAGTATGTGCAAGAAAAGTCATTGATTCAATGATAGCCTAATGTGCTAAATAATAAGATACTAACCAATAACAAAGTGACAAAACAGACCCTTTTTGATAACCTGTGGAACATTTTATAATAAAGGATGTGGAATCAAAGTTTCTTTATAACTCTTTGTTCTTAGCAAGATAGTAATGATGCTGCCATTGCAATACAATGTCTGCCAAATTTACAGACAACATTTGCATTGTAAGTCCTGTATATTAGGTAGGTACTTGAATGGTAATGTACCTAACAATAAATAAAACTCGGGCTTAATAGCCGGGAAGGGAAAATCTATTCAATAGATAGTTATGAAGTAAGTAGTGTTATATCTTTCTGGCCAAGTAGTTTATGCCGTCTGAGGCCTAGAATAAGTCGCGTCAAATATAATGAGTAACTAGTTTAACAGATAATATAATCATCAATATTGTTTTGGTTAAATGTGTGAAATTTTAATTTAGTCATATGTAACAACCAATGTACCACAGTTACTGCAAATAAATGATTTGATTTTGATCCATTCAATGTGCACGTTATGTGGATACATTTTTTAGTCGTCAATAATAAATACAATATCTCTATAGATCGATAAAGACCAGGGTTAACAGAAAAAAAATTCAAAGACATAATAAAATCAATAATATCTGTTTCGACAAAAGGAGCTTTTAGTTATTTGAATAAATGGTACATATTCAATGTTTCTGTAAAATATTATTAATATATAAGTTATTTTCCCTCGGTGACCCAAACCCCTCGTTTATAGGGTATTCTTCCTGTTTGCTAGCTAGTTCAGTGATATTATGTTTTTTTTTTTTTTCAAATGAAGTTACCGCGTATCTTTTCTTTTGAAGATTATCTAAATAAAGACGTTATCTTTTAACCAAAGGCTAATGCCATTTTATATATTAAAAATATATAAGTACATGTATTCTTTCTTGCGTGATTGACTTCTACCAAATAGCTTTCGAAAACCAAACAAACCAAACGGACACACCAAAGTTTTGTTACACCGTCAACTGTAAAAAAATTTATTAAGTACTGTATTTATTTTTAATAAATAAATAAAACCACCTATGGACTGACGAAGAACAAATACTTAGCACGGAAAAGACAAAGTGAAACTTGGGGTATTCTTCGAGCAGGCTCTTGTTATTTATTTAAAGTGATCATTACATTACCACATTACCTGAGCCTAAAGCTATAGTGCAGTAAATAAATCACATCTTACTAATATTATAAAAGTGAAAGTTTGTGAGTATGGATGTTTGTCACTCTGTCACGCAAAAACTACTGAATGGATTTTAATGAAACTTTACAATAATGTAGCTTATACATCAGAATAACACATAGGCTGCAATTTATAAATATATTATGTGTTTTGTCAAAAATGTGACGATAAGTTGGAGAGTAAGTTGGAAAACATCTACCATCTGCGAGCAATTCTGGCGTGCGCTGACAAAACCGTTACACATATTATGTAATGTATGATATTATGGAAGTGTTTATCTTAAATGGTTCTACAAAAAAGCCAGGCCTATGATTAGGGCTGTGTAGTGATTGATCTATATACGATTTTTTTAATTATTAAATTGAGAGTCTATACCCTAAATTTAATATTTAAAAAAATCGGAAATTCTTACCGCGGAAACCGAAATCTACGCGGACGAAGTCGCGGGCGGCCGCTAGTAATACATATATGAGATCACTCTTGTGAATTCATTCCGAGAATAGGCAAAATCATCATTCCTGTGTGCAACTTCGTAATTGTCTGGATTTAGATCAGGTTCTTTCTAGCCTAAACCAGGCCTTTAAAGTTACACGTGTATCATATTTTAAAACGTATTTTAATTATAATTTCTGTTATTAGAAAATTAGATAGCTAGTGATACTAATATTTAATATTTCCTTATTAAAAAGTAATTTGTTATTATTACTTAAACTGTTGCTTACTCGTGTAATGTCGCCACATAAATACGTTTTATAAGTCACGTTTTTAAAAAAATAACGAACCAAGTAAATTCCTTCTACGCGATAAAACTTTTTATAACTAGAAATGCGGCGACATCCATACTGGGATTTCCTAGGATCATGGATTTATAACTTTTTGGACTTACTTACCTATACTTTTTGTCGGAAATATAAAATGAATTTAGTAGGTATCTCAAGCATAGATTTACTACCGTAGATTGAACATCAGCGCTCAAAAAGTGGAACGCAAAGTTACTGTTAATATAGCGACGTTAACAGTACTTTACCTCAATGCGCGATTAGGCGCCGAACTGGCAACACGGGGAAGTGCTAAAAACTTGCAAAAATAGAAGCTCAAAGCGAAAAACAAAAGATGGAACATTATATTTCTAATAAATAATGATCATCATCAATGTTATCATAGTATAAACATTTTTATTTTCGCAGTAAAACCCACGAAAATTATTATTTTACTTTAAAATACACTAAAACAAGTACTTCCGGGCAATCCGAGTCGCAATATAACCCGACCGCGGTACAAAGAACCACGCGGTGATATACGCAATAAGACGATGCGTACTTTCTTAATTTGGCACGATTTTATTGAATGTATGTACTTACCGCTGACCGCTGATTGGCTGATCCCTTATCACCATAAGGTTCATCATATCCAGCTTATGACATCGTATCAACAGTGGCTGCAAGTTGTCTTTGATTACTTGTGGCTCTGCCCACCCCATTAGGCATAACGGGCGTGAGTTTATGTATGTATGTATGTATGTACTTACCGCTGTGTGCGAATGTATAGCCAAGTATCGCCGCATTTTTGTATCAAGCGCTGTATCTACGGTGGTGGTAAATCATGATTTCAAGCCTCAAATAGGGATCTAGGAACTCTCAGTATTGCCATGAACGGTTGAATCCAAAGAAATAAGTAGTTCTATCGTCTATCATGCCGGGAGGTGTTAGCAGCTCTAGTAAATCGGCTGCTTCTATTGAGATAGTTAAATTACTATTTTGATCCTGCAGTACATCCTTCAGACACTGGTATGTATATTATTTGTTATAAACGTCCATCCTAGGGATGTATTCAGAAACTGATACTATTAGAGAATGTTTTCGGAGTAAATAATTCAGATTCTAGACGTTAATTTGAGCCTTTAGTAAATGGTCGGGAGTATGGGCACACAGCCCATTAACGTCCCCACTGCTGGGGCACGGGCCTTCCCTATGGATGGATAGGGAGATCGGGCCTTAAACCACCACGCGGGCCCAGTGCGGATTGGTGGTTATTAACGACTGTTAATGCAGCCGGGACCAACGGCTTAACGTGCCTTCCGAAGCACGGAGGAGCTCGAGATGGAAACTTTTTTTTTTGTGGTCACCCATCGGTCGGGAGTATGAGTATTGCGATATTATTATGTCGATAGATATATTATAAATAATGAGATACGTGACTTCTGTGGCTTTTCGCGATTTAACATTTTGTATCACGTCGTATATTAAATAATGATACAGTGTATAGAACGGTAAATCTCCGCTCCACACTTCGCCACCCCAGGATCTTACTATAGCCTAAGTGGCCGTATATAAGTATTTGTTTTTCCAGTCCTCCTCATAGATATCTACATCGTCTTTCCATCTTGTTGTGGATATGGTCACTGTGCTTAGCGGTGGGACAAGATAGGCTAGAGAAAAAACAAGACTATCGTTTTTTGTTTTTGTTGGCGAATAAGAAACATAGAAAGTATTTAATTTATCTTTTCAGTCATAAAATTGTGTCGTTTCTAGGATGGTCAATCATAACAATCTGTGGGCGATGGATTGATCACTTCCTGTCACCATAATACGGTTCAAATCCATCCTGAGACTTCGTACGTGTGAAGGTGTCTGTAGGTTGTTCCTCCAGCCTCCGTGGTTCAGTGGTTTGTGCGTTCAGCTCACGACCCGGAGGTCCCGGGTTCAAATCCCGGTGGGGACATATCATAAAAATCATTTTGTGATCCCTAGTGTGGGTAGGACATTACAAGCTGATCACCTTATTGTCCGAAAGTAAGATGATCCGTGCTTCGGAAGGCACGTTAAGCCGTTGGTCCCGGTTACTATTTACTGATGTAAATTAGAAGTCGTTACATGAGCCATGTCAGGGGGCTTTGGCGGCTCAATAGTAACCCTGACACCAGGGTTAATGGGGTTGGTAATCCACCTCACAACCCATACGATAGAAGAAGAAGACCATCCGGTAATATCGCAGTAAGCACATCAAGGAAATCTCTGGAGTTACTCAGTGGAATGGATCTCATGTCCATCTTTGGATTCGATCTATTGATGTGCCTATTTTCATCCAATGCGTGAAAAGCTAACAGACAGACAATTGTAACTTTTGCATTTATAATATTGGTACGGATGTTTATTTATTTATTTTATTTAAAATGCTGTCAATTGTTGGGTAAAAATAACAAGTTTAAGAGAAAACACCGAGAACTAATATACACTTAGTTTATTGGAAATAACTTAAGAATTCACACAAAACATCAAAAGATCGCGCGGTAGCGTCGCTCGGCGTTGCGGAACTGAACACTGTAGGCTGAACCCTGCCGCCCGCGCACCGCGAAGAGACGTACACGCAGGGAAGCAAGGACCTCGTAGTTTAGGGTGTACTGTGGTCGCTCTTATACAAAAAAGAGTGCATGGACAAAAGTGTACAAGATAAGGTGCTAAAACTAAAAGTACAAGAGGCAGACAATACTTTGTTTAACAGGAAGAAAAGACAAATACATAGGAGGACCACGAAACGTACAAGAACAAAATGAAACAATACAATAATATATAATTTATTAAAGCCGAATTACTAATTGCCGCGTCCACCAGGCGATAGTGATAGTGTTGGTTGTCAATTATTCATCTACTCGTCGATAATGGAACAGTCTTGTCGGTTCTAAGAGCACCGCTGTCAACGGTGCCAGTAATGGTACACGTAATATACACTCATAGTATTCGTAGGTACGATTAGAAAAGTTTTTAAGTGCTGGCAGTGAAAACAAATTATAGACCGCGATAGAATAGATAGCATAATAGAAAGAAAAGATTTTTTTTTTAATTGGAAGTCTTTTATAAGTAGTAGTAGTAGTTCCTATGTATGTGTAATGTGTGTGTAGGATAGGTACTAACATAGTTTAAGTTCATATTGTTACTAATAAATATGGATTTAAGTCAGAAATAAAATAATTCATTTCATTTTCATTTATTTCATAAGTAAAAGCTGTTAATATATGTACTAATACACTTACTCATTTATTAAATTTAAACTTTTGAAAGCCAAACTTACAACAGACATTATGGGTTTGCTTAAAGCTCAAAAAAGTAAAAGTCAACTCAAATTATCATCTTCTCGTAAAAATTGTATACCATGGTACAGTCACTGTCAAAACAACAAGAAATTATTGAAAGCATCGATGCTTACTTTAGTCTGTCAACGCTCAGATTTTTAAACCCAAAAATAAGCGATAAAAGGGGGAAGTTATGATGAAGTGATAAAGATTACGCGGTAATGGGGTGAACGGTTATAGAGTTGGCCATTATAAGCGCGACCCTACTGATTTATTTTAGGGGTGCGGGGAGCGTCGAACTAGTGACGACACAATATTGTAAAATTACTTTTAGTTCGAAAGTAGGTAGGAAAACTTTAGACTTTAATATTAAAGTCAAGTCAAAAATTATGAATTTTGATAAATGATTATTTGTTATTTTATTCAACAAAAGCCCTGAAGCTTCAAGTTGCATGGTATTTATCTTGTATGTTGCTGTTGCAGTTTCTTGCCGTTTCTTCTCCACAGCCATAATACCTCGCGAAATAACGAAGATTCAAAAATGTTAAATTTACCTTCAACAAGTTTACCGTTAACATTAACAGCCTATATATACATTCGACCGTTGGATACATACCTATTCTCTCAATCACCCGGAGGGAGTATGGAGCATACTCTACCACGCTGCTCCACTGCCGATTAGTAGAGGTGTTCTACGACTAATAGCTAAGACCAAAGAATCATGAAATCCTCTCTTTACCGTACAATCAGACGATTCAATCTGCAATGTACAAACTATATGTAATCGTAAAAAGATTTAATGTACAAAAAAAAACATCTTAATATCTAAAAGGAGAAACTGACTGACTGATATGTCAACGCACAGCCTAAACGGCTAAACGTAGGCACTTGAAATTTGGAAGGGACGTAGCGTAGGTACCGTAGAGGTGCACTAAAAAAGTAATTCCTGGAATTCCCATAGGAACGGGAATTAGCGGGAAAATCCTTTTGTATGAAAAATCTAAACCGCTTAAGTTAGACAATTGAAATTTGGCATGCAGGTACCATAGTAAACTTAAAGCTTAGTTACAACAGGATATTGCAAAATTCCCACGGGAACGGATGTAAGCGGGAAAAAACATTTGTATGAAAAAATCTAAACTGCATAAGTTAGATGCTTGAAATTTGACATGTACTCCCCCACACACAAAGATCTCTTTTTTATAACACGCCACGCGGACGAAGTCGCGGGTAAAAGCTAGTACAAAATAAATCCCAAGCAACATTTAAAAACCTACTAAATTAAAGGATTAAGCCACATGCGTATTTGTGTGCACATTGTTATATCAATCACTTTTTACAATAAAGCTTTACGATTATAGTTTAATAATGCAATGCAAGCGTGGCAAATAACGCAATAAAAGTTTTTAAAGTAATAGCTGTACATTACGGGTTGATTACTGCATCCATCGTCATAAAGACCATTTATTCCCCGCAGTGTACAGTGCTCTAGTAATTAAACACTGCAAACTTTTAACGGCCCTAGTTTTCTACCCGCTAATGTTTTGATGTAAAGGTACTTACTTATTGTCATAGATTTGCAAGTATAGGTATTTATATTTCCAGGTCAAGTAGATGTTACAAAATGTATCAGATTAACTCGTAGAAAAATAAATGATTTTTGTTTTTTTTTTTGTTGGGGCGGAAGGCAAGAGGGAAACCACTGCCCTATTTTTTCCCTAAAAAGTAGTAAAGAGAATGCTACACCGACAAGAGCGTGGCTCTTAAATTAGTGATGACTCGTAAATATTATATTTACTTATTAAAAAAAAGATATAAGAGATTTAAAAATAATTTTCAGTAGTACTTACATTCCGCTGCTTATAAGATCATGACATTAGGGTGGCTAGTTCAATCCCGATTAAAAATGCTGTTACTACCGTCGCTCTACTTTTAAATAGATTGAAAATTGCAGCGTTCTGCTCAACTCACCAGTAATGACCAACTGACCTACTGCGGTTTGTCTGAAATCGTGGTGGATAAAATTAAAGTGATACAAAAAATAACTTGCATTTTACAATAGCTCGAAACATCGACAACCCCAGTAGTAGTCACTTGACAATAACACCCGCGTCGGCAAATAAACTTAATTACGACGTTTATGTAAGTCTACGACATTTGCGTAGACAGAATACAGTGCCGCATATAGCAGCATATAGTGACCCGTGGTGGCCCAATTAGTAGAACGTTTATTGCCTCTCACTTTGAGGTCGCAGGTTCGAATCCAGCACAGGACTAAATCAATGATTATGGAATTTGTTTTCGAATTCATATTTAGATCATAAATGATTATCACGTGGATTCGGAGGTATGTGACCTAACTTGCATTGGGCTGGTTTTCCGTTTGCGGGTTGGAAAGTCAGACAGGCAGTCTCTTCTGTAAAACCGGGACTTGTCAAATCATCAGGTTATGAAAGCGGACCCTGTGAAAAACGGAATAATGCTAGAGGGATGATGTATAGACAACATACGCTGTGTCTATTGGTCGAAACCAGCGATATTTGTAACGACCCTATCCCGCTTGCCAGAATTTGTGACCGGTTAATAGCAATAGGCTCGCGTCCTAGTACGTGGGACTTATCCTTTCTCTTACCCTTCAGGTATACCGGCGTAAAGCCATAATAATATATTATTATGCTATCACACTATGGCTCCTAGAAAGCATAAATCCTATCATAACATTTCTATTCTATCATATAACCCAGATAGACAAACACTTTACAATACAATATAAAATATACTTTATTGCACCAAAATAAAAAGGAATAATTACAAAAGACTCCTTATTAGGTCCATAGCGGTCTTATCGCTTAAAGCGATTTCTTTCAGACGAGCAAAGGCACCATAAGGCGAGCAAAAATGTAAAAATTTTAATTTAAAGATTTTCACTTTAGATTTAGACTTTAACGTCAAGTGAACGCGGTTTATATATTTTTTTTCTTACTGTCTGTTTATTACTTGCATAATATACCCAAAATGTTACTACTAATTAGTGTAAACCCTCAATTAAGAATAAAAACATTTAATTATTAATTTTAATTTTTTTGTGGGTGAAACTTTTATTCTAGAACAACAAAGCAATACTTTAGTATTTCTAGTACTTATGGAGGGAGGCCATTGCCCAGCAGTAGCACACAGGTTAGACAAGACAATTCCAGAGTTATATAAGTGTAACAATTTATAAATTAAAGCTTAAATATATTATAATTATGTAGCCTACCTAGCCAATAACATAGGCTAAAAACTTCCGAGAATAACATAATCCCTTCCAAAATAATGTTCACAATTTTATTCTATAAGACTTTAAGACTTCTATAAATATTAATATTTTTTCAGGTCAAGAGTTACCTACCGGGCAAAATGTAGTGTCTGTAGCCCCAATAGAGGTACCAGACGGTAAGTCAATTATTTTTTAATTCCCCGTACTATAAAATTCTTCTTTGTAGAACATAATTAGCATAATGTAACTTTTCATAGTCTTAAGAAAGACGCAGTTATGAATCGTTTCCTTTCTTGACTGTTCAAGATTTAAAATTAAATTAATTGAATTGAGAATGGTGGTTCTGTGTACAGACAGATAGGTCGTATTTTTGAAGATGTTTAAGACTGTAAATGCTACCAAAAGGTATTTTTTACTTAAAATTTTCTCTGCTGTATCACTTAGAATGTTTTGTGTTTCTTATTATCACCACTATTTTGTTTTCTATCATTAGAAATACTTTACTTGGGACTTTCCAGGCTACAGTCCCCAAACAGAATATAGATGGCGTTGTAAATATTAAACGTAATAATTACTCATTGCTCGTGTACATAATTGTTCAGAAATATAAAGTAATGGCAGAGGCATATATAAAAATAATTGTTGCTTGATATTTGGATTAGCTATGGTGAAGAATTAAGCTGCTACCTATACCTATTGCTTCTCTGTATTTTGATCAGTATAATAATGGGTGCAAGATATGTTGTGCCTGGTTGTAATACATACAAACATAATACAAACAAAGATAAAAGATGTATACTTACACCTGTTATCCTTGAAGTTAGAAGGTTAAACGGAGGCAGCTCTGTACAGCGCCAGCTATATTTTTTTGGTAGACGAAGCTTGAAAAGGATCTCAAGTTTTGATGTGATTAAATTTTGGACTTAATGACAGTAAAATACTATCCCAAGGTGATTAATTGTGACCAACTGAAACCGAGAGTTTAAAAAGTGTAAAATATGCTTAGCTGTCGATTCTCTGTAATTCTGAAGCGTTCTAAAAGAAGAAATATGAGGTGCCTTTTCTTAAGCCGGTAATGGCGAGTCACCGAGAACAAATAGTAATAAATCAATAAAAGTGACTTGGTAATTTATTGCTGTCCTTTGCCAAAGGCAAACGTTATTCCAATGAAGCTCAATTATAGAGGACTTGGGTTAGGTACACTCACTCTTTGCTTTTACTCAAATAATTTGAACAACAGACAAATAGCTAATAATATACCCGTCTGAAACCAAAATTAGGTTTTATAGACATATTTTGTTTATTTAGGCTGATTTATAATCATCCTTTATATCATTTACTTTGGTTTTATTTCGTTTATTTTGTAGGTGTGTATTTTCATTTTAAATTGCTTGGACCCTGAATAATCCTTTCATATATTAATATACTTCAACATTCGGTAATTTATTGATAAATAAAACGTTTAAACGTTCATTTTTCTCGAGCAGTTATTATAATAGTCAAATGAGATACTTTTTACGAAATGTCGAAACGAAAATTTTCTTTGTAGTTTGTATGGAAATATTGTACTGTGACGTCATCAATAAAAGCGGTCAAATGTCGTACACATTGTTACTAAATTCATGGAAAAATTCGAAAATAAGTGGACAAATAAAATGAGATTGATTTATGATCATCTTAGACTGGCTTCTATTTCTAAATTAGTATTTAATAATTTATCTTTGACCCAGTCAAGTACCCAATGGTAATAATTTATTATCCGTTGCTATTCTAATATAGGGTTACGTATATCATAAAACTTATAGGCGGTGGGTTCATACTTGTCTCTATAAATTACGTACCTATATTACATCATACTTTATCACGGGTCTCGCAAAATCAGAGCACTCTATAATAATAAAAGAATTACACACTCAACTTTCTTTGTAAGAAATTATAGGCAACTTGTCGTTTATTACACTACAATGTGAAATTATAGCCGGGAATAACTATACACTTTACTTGTACTTATGGCACACCTGTCAGCTCCCATTGTTGTGTTAAATCATACTCATTGTATACCATTTATTAGCTAGTCCATAGTACATCAATGGGCTAGTCTGATAACCGAATGGGAAAACTAAAGCTAGTAATTTGGGCTTTATAGAATACAATTTGTATTTTAGTTGTGCTTGACGACTGGTAGCGCTTAATTTGCCTAATTACAATGTGACCAATCAGTATAAGCTTGTCTGATAAAACTAAAGTACTTACTAGTAATTTGGGCTCTAAGAATACAGCTTGTCCTTGAGGGCTGGAAGCGCTTAATGTTGCGTAATTTCAATGTTTTAAAGTACCAAGTATATGAATTATAAGAACCTTTTCTTTTCTACTTTTTTATATATACTTTTATTGCATTTAACAAATAGTTACATCACAAATATGAAATGGACGTTAACAAGGGAGGACATATTTCTTACTCACTATTCAAACTAGACACTATTGAAAATAGCACTTATAAGCGGCCTGGAAACACATATAATATGATAAATAATTATTCAATTTCACAATAAAAATAAACGTCATGTCCATAATGGCGTGTAGCATTGGCATATCTCGAGGGCATTGCGTCCAAAGACAAAATTCAAAGGACTTTTCTCTCCTATTTTTGTAATCGTTCATTTTAGTCCTTCTCGAGAAAAAGGCGCGAGTTTATGTATTTATTTGTGTGTATGATTATTTAATACCTGTGAAAATATGGAGCTGCTCCTAAAGACTGACGATCATCGTCGACTGCTATTAAAGCCTGGTTGAGAATGTCATAAAAATACCATTTCCGAGTGAGAATAGTAACCGGGTGAGAGCCTTCAGCGCTCCCCGTTTACAATAAGTTACGTCAAAAAAAAGTGATAATAGTAATACAATACAATCAAAGTGAACCAACTTTAGATACTATTTACAAATAAAATATATTATTATACATGTGATTATTTTGTTCACTTTAACTTTTACTTTGTACACGTTTTTTGACACTATATATAAACAACGTGTTTTGGTTGTTAAAAAGCATCGGGTCGTACTACTTTATCCACTGAAATATGTCTGCAAAAGATGAATCTTGTATTGATAATCACGTCCCTTTTAAAAAACTATTATTCTCTTTTATTTTTTCTTTTCTCTTTTTTTTTATCCATCTTTGGACTTCGTATCAACAGTGGCTGCAAGTTGTCTTTGATTACTTGTGGCTCTGCCCACCCCATTAGGGATTACGGGCGTGAGTTTATGTATGTATGTTATTTTTAAGAAAATTTCAATCATTTTAAGTTTGAAACCTAAATATACTCCGCAGACAGGAGCATAGCTTTTAAGCTTGATGGTGATTGACGATTGAGGCATTATCTAATTTAGTTTCGAACACGTATGGAACTTTAGCGTTTCGAACTCTACTCGGACTAGGGAATAAAATTATCTTCTACCGTTTGGGTTGTGAGGTGGATTACCAACCTCAGCAACCCTGGTGTCAGGGTTATTACTGAGCCGCCAAAGGCCCCTGACATGGCTCATGTAACGAATACTCACTTACATTAGTAAGTAGTAACCGGGACCAACGGTTTAACGTGCCTTCCGAAGCACGGATCATATTACTTTCGGACAATCAGGTGATCAGCCTGTAATGCCCTAACACGGAGCCACACAAAACACAAAGCCTAAAGTTCCTAGCGATCACAAAGTGATTTTTGTGTTATGTTGTTTGTGTCCCCACCGGGATTCGAACCCGGGACCTCCGGATCGTGAGCTCAACGCGCAACCACTGGACCACAGAGGTCGTTGGGAATATAGTGTAGGAAAGGAAGCTAGTGGACCCGAACATTGATTTTCATGGTGTATTGTGTCATATAACCATGGCAATAAATCATTTGGTAAAATAAATTTGGACTGAGAAATTAGTCGGCCTAATATATTGTGGTATTTGTAATTTTAGGTATAAATGGCATGTTTTTTTTTTAAATTTTTTATACAAGTTTCACCTAATCCTATTCTACAACCCAGCAAAATTTCAGCGATTGAGGATTTAATGTTAGGGTCGTCATACAAAAAATTGCATTGCAATGCAATATATAATGAAAAAAAATAGGCCTATGCCCAGCGGTGGGAGTCGTACGGCTGATCAGTAGTGATCATATTATAATGAAATCACGGGACATCTCTTATTTTGTTGACGTTTTTGAAATCAAATCAAATTCTTATTTATTTTCGTTTCTTTGTGTCTGTCCACTTACTTATTTAATTTAGTACCTATCAAACCATTAAAGAAGAAAAAGAAGAAGAAGAATAAAATAAAGTTTTGAACCACTTAGTAAATTGATTAGATACTCAACAAAGTGAGAACAAGGGAAGTGAGAAGCGGTTTTTTTTATATATAAAAAGAGTACGTATGATATTTTCGCTTATGTTTAGCCGCTGATCGCTAGCAAAAGCGTCGAAATCCATAGTATTTACGTCATGTTACGGTTGTTGATACATTATTTTGTCTGCGAGAGTGATACAGCGAGCAACCGCTATTTGTCGCTCTGGTCTGACAGTAAATCACGCACCCTCTGTTGTTTGGCCCAGGAGTGTTCTCATAACCTCGCTTTGAAGAAATCTGATAAAGGAGGGAGAAAAATGTTGTATAGTTATATTTATTGTATTGAAATTTTAGTCAGTGGAGAGCATCGAAGTTGTAAAAAGAAAGAAAAGTGATGATAATTTTTCGTTTAATTTTTTTTATGACTACCGAGTTGATAATGCACTGTCAAGTATAGCAAGAAAACAAAGTAAATGCTTCATTATTTATTTTTAATATCGCAAAATGATGTCAACTACAATTTTTCGAATATGGAACTACATAGCTGATTATTCATTCCAATGCTTGCTGGAAAAGTAACTTGTGAAAAAGTTAAGAATTCCATTTTTGAATACTTGTGTGAATAAATAAAGTATATCACCTACATTATGTATAGAATTCGATTAGGTAAATGGGAATGAGCCGCCTCCGCCAGACGCGCCGGCACCTAGCTTCATGTTTGCGAACCGTTTCGCCGAGGCCAGCACTAGCGCATCGATTTGTTCAAACTACTTGTAAACATGTTTACAAGTCTCTACAAGAACTAATAAAAATTTTCTTTCCAGAATCCATGTACCCAAGATTCGCTGAACCAATACCTAATGTCACCGTCACAATCGGTCGTGATGCGCTGTTAGCCTGTGTCGTAGACAATTTAAGGGGATTCAAGGTAATTTTTATTCATTTGAATTAATCAATAACTTACAAAATAGAATATTCCTACACTCACTTGTTTAAACGTCTTATCTTATTTAGCATATTCGATCCCACTGCTGGGCAAAGGCCTTCCCTTGATTGTTCCACTCCTCTCGACTTTGCGCGATCTCAAACCAATACCTGCTGTAAGCATTGAGGTCGTCACACCATCGTTTACGCGATTGCTTCGACTTCTATACTCGCCTTGAGATGTCCAGTGGGTAACGACTATTTAATAATAAATACAACGGTCCTGATTCCCCTACACACCATCTTATTTTATTTTAAGTTTTTATACCTATCATTTTCTTGTGCGCCGAAAAAGAAAGGGACGGGTAATCGACAGGCATAACATTTATGGAACACATGTCAATTTTACGGAGAAATTTAGAAAACCCTCCCAAAATTTTATATTTGCTGATAACTGATAACCCGATAGAATTAAGTTCACAACACGCGTCAAATGGGGTGTGTATGCGAGATGCCTATTCTATTCGCCCGCGGTTATTCATTCATTTTTAAATTAAGAATTGTCAATCATCCATCCCTTTCCTTTACGGTGGATAAGAAAATGACGGGTATAACTTAAAATAAAATTAGATGGCCATTAATTATATATTCCACGGAACCTTCTATCACGTTTAGTGTAATTAGTAAGTACATTTAGTTTGAATTAGGGTTATTTTTATAAAAGACTCGAATTCGACACAAAAGCTACCTTTTGTTCCTCGTCCGGCGCTATTATGATAGATCGCCAGTTCAAATATCACGATAACCTGATAATGTAATCAATAGAGTCCCAAAAATAAATTAATATCACGTGCTCAGTGTTGAAGGAAAACATGGTGAGGAAACCCTTATTCCCGAGAAATGCATTTTCGGAGGTTTCAGTATTGGGCTGGTTTTCCCTTCACAGGTTGAAAGGTCAGGCAGGCAGTCGCTTTTGTAAAAAACCGGACCTGTCAAATATTCAGGTTAGGTAAGCGGACCCTGTGAAAAAGGGGATAACGCTAGGGAGATAATGGTGCTAATTCCTGTAAATACCATCTAATTTTATTTTAAGTTATATCTGTCCTTTTCTTATCCGCCGAAAAGGAAAGGGACGGGTAATCGACAAGCATAAAATTTATGGAACACACGTCAATTTTAAGCACAAATCTAAACCAACCGTCTAAAAATTTTACGTCAGTCAATAACCCGACACATTAATTTACTCATTCTTCCTAAAATTAAGAGCTGTGAATCATCCGTCCCTTTCCTTTTCGACGGATACGAAAATGACGGATATAACCTAAAATAAAATTAGGCGGTATGAATCATTAGAGTCCCAAAAGCATTAACGCATCACATTCACCTTTGTAGATTATAACTCAAGCTATGATTATAGGTGGCATGGGTTCGTATGGACACGCAGACGATCCTGAGCATCCACCACAACATAATAACCCAGAATCCGCGCATCAGCCTGTCGTACAACGACCACCGCTCCTGGTACCTCCACATCAAGAACGTGCAGGAGGTGGACCGCGGCTGGTACATGTGCCAGGTCAACACTGACCCCATGCGCTCCAGGAAGGGGTACCTGCAGGTCGTAGGTCAGTATTTCCTCATCAACGTCACCTAATGACTACTTCGACGTTTTAGCAATAGTGTAGTTGACAACCTAGTCAAATGACATACTTACTTTATCGAAACGTCTGGACTTCGTTTGAGAACACAAAGTTATGACGTATTTAATAGACAGGTATATATTGTGGTCAAACATTGAATTCATTTTTAAGTTAAATAAAAATAGGGTTTATTTTTGACCAAGGCAGACTTTCTGATTGAGAACTCTCTCAATACACAAACTGACAAATTTTAATAAGATGTTTGCCGTAATACTCTTTAGTAGGTTTTATGCGTTTCACACAACCGAAAACCATCGAAATTATATTTCGTTTGGTGATCTCACTCCTAAGATCAGTGATTATTAGGTACATAAGTAAGACACTTCACTCGAAATAAGTGTTACGGAAATTATTTAGTGAATATTCGCTTGAATTTCAAATATAAAATAAGATATAAATACACATGTGTGACACGAACGTTTACGAGTTAGAAAGGTCAAGCAGGTAGAAAGATTGAGAGGTCAAAAGATGACGTCTTGAATCCAAATGTCAACGTCCGATGGAAATTGAAAGCTTCTGAATTCCATGGACACATTTCTTCGACTGTGAAGGGGTGTCATCTCGAGTACATTTCAACATTCAAAGAAAGTAAAATCTCTGGATTTTCATTTTATTTAAACTTAATTTGGATTCCATTTGCGATTGGCGAGAATGGCGAACATGTATGAAGTTGAAGATGAAGTTGGATGCGAGTAGAAAAAGCGAAAGTGGTATATCAAGATTAAATAGTAAACTGGCATTGTGTGGTATGTACCGAATGCAATTGGAAATAGGCCGCAATCTCATTGTGCATGTATTTGCGACATAACGTGGTAGTTACCATTTACAAAAACTTTTAAAGGTTTAGGACGATCCCATTATTAGGGTAGTAACATAATTTGATAGTTGTTAATTGTGTACGCAGTGCCACCATCAATCATCGACAATATGACGTCGACCGACATGGTAGTGCGGGAGGGCACTGATGTAACCTTGGTGTGCCGAGCTTCAGGATACCCTGAGCCTTACGTCATGTGGCGAAGAGAAGACGGCCAGGACTTTAATTATAATGGCGAATCAGGTACGAACACTTGCGCTAACTTGGATTTATGCCAAGTTAGGAGTTTGTGCTCTAGATTCAGAAAAATAGCTTATATTTTTCGTGATACAGTCAAGAAAACACGAAGCTAGAATCAGAAACTTTTTCAAATTTCCTGGATATCGTCTTATATATTCCGTTTCTGTATTCAAGTGAACAACCAGTTCTTATTTTTCTGGAACGAAATGTTGCTAATACGAAACCTTTATTTGATTTAATTTTGATGTCTACTTTATATTTTCTAAATGTTTTTTTTATTTTCTGCAGTTAGTGTAGTCGACGGAGAGACACTGACAATAACAAAGGTGTCTCGCTTGCACATGGGTGCTTATCTTTGTATAGCGTCCAACGGCGTACCACCTTCTATAAGCAAGCGAATCAGTCTTATGGTACAATGTAAGTATCTGTTAACAGTCATACAGTGGTAGAACAATCAATATTATATTACATATATTTACATTATACATAACAAGCCAAACTGGAATGAAATCAGGACTACACAAAGAAGGTAGTAGGATAAGGTTAGGATGTCATATCAATTTCCGCAAGGTATTATTTTCTTAGCTCAACTAAAGTGAGAATACTTAATTCATCTTGCGATAGACGTACTTACGTCTGTTTCGCCCAATCGGAAATATAAAAATATATATATAATATATATATATATATATTTTATCATTAATTTTGCGATGGAAAATTTCACTTGATATCAACTCAGAATCATGGCCTGAATAATCCCTCAAAGTTTTCGTTACGATGTCACTAACAGTCTAAGTATATTTGTAAAATAAAATGAGTAAACATCCCTCATGCAACATTCCCCATGTTGGTACAGTTCCCCCGATGCTGTCCATCCCCAACCAGCTGGAGGGCGCGTACATTGGACAGGACGTGACACTGGAGTGCCACACGGAGGCGTACCCCTCATCCATCAACTACTGGACCACCGACCGCGGGGATATGATCATCTCTGGTGAGGCTTAGAATTAATATACTTTGTTTTTAACATCACATAATCAGCTTATTGTGGAGATCCTTGGGGGAGGCCTATGCCCAGCATTGGGCGTCGTACGGCTGATGATGAAACATCTTATATAAGTCCCACGGCTGGGCACAGGCCTCTCTTCGTGGAGGTGTTTTTTTTTACGGCTAATAGTTGGGATTCCCGATGGGGACATTGTCGAAATCACTTTGTGAGACTGTCCTTTGTTTGGTAAGGACTTTTCAGGCTTGAATCACCTGATTGTCCGAAAAAGTAAGTTGATTCCGTGCTTCGGAGGGCACTTTAAGCCGTTGGTCCCGGCTATTAGCCGTATAAACACCTCCACCAACCCGCAGTGGAGCACCGTGGTGGAGTATGCTCCATACCCTCCGGTTGATTGAGAGGAGGCCTGTGCCCAGCAGTGGGACCTATATAGGCTATTTATGTTATGTTATGTAGTTGGGACCAACGGCTTAACGTGCCCTCCGAAACACGGCATCTTACTTTTTCGGACAATCAGGTGATTCAAGCCTGAAAGTCCTTAGCAAACAGGACAGTCTCACAAAGTGATTTCGATAATGTGCCTATCGGGAATCGAACCCGGACCTCCAGATCGTGAGCCTAACACTCTAACCACTAGACCATGGAGGCTGTTTTTAACAAATTTAGTCCAATTGATACCGCCGCTGGGCCTTTGCCTCTCGCTGATCTACTTACTGGGGTCTACACTGATGTCTGTCTGATGGCTGAAGTTGCAATAAATCGCGAGGAGTGGAAATCTGTTGTTCCTACATCCCAAGCAGGGGATAGGATTAAAAAAACAAGGAGAAGACGTCGATGTCTATACATTACACACATTAATAAATCTATTTTTTTTCTTTTGAAATTGAGATTATTCCAGATATTATTGGAATTTTTAATTATATTTTACCCGCAAACTTACCAGCAAAATTTCAAATGTATTTTTGTTTTTATAGCACTCACTCGTACGTCATTTTTCTCTTTGAAAATTCCAAATACTTAAAAGAATTTATGCCTGCAGCTAAAAAGCTCCTTTATCTTCTAAAGTGTGGAGGCTACATAATTTTTACAAGGTTATTTATTATACTTGTCAGTTTTCTTAAATCGTTCCTAACCGTAAATATCTCAAATAAAAATGACAGCCTTGAAATTGTTTATTAGAAATAAGGATTAGCTAGGTACTTACCTAGAAAGATATAAGTAATCCATCAAACGAAATACCCACTTTGGTTCAGATATTCATTTACCAAGACATAAAAAAGCATCACGCCTGTATCCCCAAAGGGATAGACAGATGTGTATAATATATCACCCACTCTTCGCGAGCGTAACGTCACGTGTTTCTAGGATTTGCCCTCTACTAAATGGAACTTAGAGATAGCTGGCAAGGCGTGGGTGTACATATATAATTCAGATATTTATTTCTATTAATAATAACGTATCATAATATTTTTTTAAGTACCCTGATGTCAGGGTTATTATTGAGCCGCCAAAGGCCCCTGACATGGCTCATGTAACGACTACTAACTTACATCAGTAAGTAGTATCCGGGACCAACGGCTTATCGTGCTTTCCGAAGCATGGATCATCTTACGTTTTGGACAATTAGGTGATCAGACTGTAATACCCAAACTAGGGATCACAAAGTGATTTTTGTGATATGTCCCCACTGGGATTCGAACCCGGGACCTCCGGATCGTGACCCCAACGCTCAACCACCGGTCCCGGCTATTAGCCGTAAAAAGCACCTCCCACCAACCCGCAGTGGAGCAGCGTGGTAGAGTATGCTCCATACCCCCTTCGGTTGATTAAGGGGAGGCCTGTGCGCAGCAGTAGGACGATGTTTACTTCTAGGTTACAAGGAATAAGAAGTACACTTTCTTCTTCTTTGCGAGTCGATGGCGATCGCTACTAAATTTTTGCTGACCAATAATTGGCCACGCTTACGCCATTATCAGTGGCGTCGTGAAGTCCACGTTGTAAAATACAAAATGCTACGCAAGCTCATAAATACAAGATACACAATGCCAGTCCCAATTCTCATATCCAGATTAATGACAAACGCCACAAAGTTCTAGAATCCAAAATAGCTTTACGACAATAGTCTATTAAAGTCAAACTACCATCAACTTGTTTAATGTCTGTTACAGATATATATCAATATATACCTCTATCAGTGTAAATCGAACCACAGAATATATTGAACAGAAACACATTCATCATGTTCGTATAAATAACATGTGCTCCTGTCAAGTATAGCAGTGTTCGATTGTATCATTGATTTATGACTTCATAATGAAAATAGTTTCCATAGTATTAGAATAGGCGGACGCATAGAACAGAAGACTATTTACGGTATTTGTTGTTTCGAGCGAAAGTAGAATAGTTTTATAATTATGTTGTCTACCCATTCCCGATCCAATAAAATATAAAATGACATATTTCATAGCCTCGTGCCAGTTAATCGATAGCTCTTTCTACATTATGTTTCCCAAATTGGATCCAATGAGCGATCGGTCACTAATAAATAACTGACCCTGCAGAAATCCGATTATGGCTCAAATAACGATTAATCATTATTAGAAAGCACAACCCTGGCAGAAATGTTGTGGATAATTATCTCCACAATACAGTGAAAGGTAGAATGCGCAGACTAAATAATTTAAGTAGAAATGGAAATTGTAGGTGGGAAGTACGAGGCGTACCCGATGGATAGCGGCTACAACAAGTTCATGATGCTCAAAATACGAAACATCACAAAGGAAGACTTCGGCCATTATAAATGTGTCGCCAAGAACTCGCTCGGTGAGACTGATGGCATCATAAAACTTGATGGTAAGTTGCAAGGCTTTGTAAACTCTATAATAGATACTATAGGTAATTGTTAGGGTTGTAATCAATATTTGTTGGTGCTTGCGTTATAATCCCCATTTCGGTAGGGGTGATTTAATGGAATGTTTTTGTTCAAGATACTTTAATCGAGTAGCATTCTCTTATAATTTTCTTCTTGGCAAGTTAGTTACAGGTACTTAAGGTATTTTGTTTTATTTTGCAATTTAACGGAGGTTATTTATTTCCAGAAATACCAGCGCCGCCTTCGGCATTTACTACGACACAAAAGACTATTTTGGATAACCAAACAATCAGGAAAAAAGGTACGTCAACATTTCCATCGAAACACTCCCAAATTTTCATTGAATAATACGATATACTTAGTAAGTGTTGCCGCTTTCCTTAATTTTACAAAGTTTTCCGAGTAAAATTGTTTCTTTTGATAAGTATCATCATTAAAAGGTTTGCAGAGGGTCCTTTTCAAAGAACGGAACGGTAAAACTCAATGCGTCACCGTCATTTCTCGTCTATCCAAAAGGGAAAGTTCCAACTGAAATGTCACTCTCGTTTATGGTTTTTCAATTAGACGGTGAATATTAAATTACGATTACATTTCATCAAACAGGGCAACTTCAAATCATTCAGTCGAACGAAGCGATCAGCTCGAATTTTCAAGGAGAGGCTTACGGTGAACAGATCAGAGATTTTGGTAAATATTTTGTCATTTTGTATTGTTATTGTCTAAAAGTTTGAATTGAAGAAAACATTTACGAAGATCTAGTGAATAGAGGCAGAGATATATGTTCTAATGAGCCATTGCAAAGAGTATAGAATGAGGAAAACATACGCAAAGAGGGATATTCAACGAAGATATTTGTTTGTTTTATACTGTATGTTCCTTGTAAACATTGAATACTCGGAAATTCCTCATGATTTTAGCTGTAAAACAAGATGAGATAAGACCATGCAGTAACTGCTATTTTGCATAAATAATACATATGTATACTAAAAAGCAGTAATATTCAAAAAACATCTACTTATTGACTTCAGTGGTCGCCTGGTAGTTGAATGAGACATTATACGTGGTATAAGAGTCGAAAGCGAAAAATTTATGTTTGTAGAATTATTATTTATTGTATTAATTTTTTGATCATATTTTAAACGAATGTTTTATAGTTTCAGATTTTGACGACGAGATAAATACAGCACAGTCCAATAAAATAAACGCGCTTTTTGTTATTTTAGTTGTTTTTCATACGGGTAACGTTATTAAAGGTATATTTTCTTGATGGTGAAAATTATACAATAAGGTAGCACTTATTTTATTGTTAAATCGTTTTTTTAATTCTTTATTGAGTTACCAGAGTCTACGCTGAACTGACAATAATCCTTCGTTCGCGTGATCGTACTTTGTTTTCATGTGTAAATAGCAGTATTGCGATATTCAATAGAAAGAATATAGTATTTATGTTTTTTTTATAAAAAAAATCTTTCTACCAAAATAATGTAGAAGTGCCGGTAGTATTTCTCTCATTGTAAACAGTATAGAATAAAATGATACGTTCTAGATTAACTCTAATTTTGTACGATGTCGATTTTCTAAAATGCCTAAAATGATAAAATAGATACAAATACTTTCTGGTAATGGCAATAGACTGCCAAACTAAATACTTAATTTATTTTTTAATTCAACATACAGTTAGAATGACGTATAATCAATGCAATCATTGATGTATTGTACCTAATAATATCATATCGTCGTTGTCAATTAAAACCTCTTACTCGTATATGTCGCCCTCACAAAAAAATAATATAAAAGTTTTTTGTATGTGTATTTTGCTTCTAAAACATTCAATACAAAATCTTATGTACTTACGTAAATATCAATTATCTTTTAATATGTTTAACACATAGTCATACAAAAAAAAATCATGCGGAAGTTATTTTTTAATTTCTGTAAAATTGACCCGATTGCACATAATTGATTTTAAATTGACAACGATAATAATATAAACGTCAAACTATACTGTGGAATTTAATAATACGACTATGCTTTTGATAATTGTTTTGTCAAGAAATTGATGTAACTACTTAATGATGTGTACGTCTATGTTATGCCTTTATAGATCTACTTATATTTCAGTAATTTATTCGACCTTTTCTTTCCCTTTGACATTTATTGTTTCTCTTGCAAAATTTCCTTCATTATATTGGTATAGTTTCGTGTAAATGTTAGATACCTATTACTAGTGATCTGTTTACAAATCTACAGACTTTATAGAAAAATAGAAGAATTTTGTAATTAACCGCTAACTAAAACTGCCAAATGAATGTGTACATTAAAATAAAACAATGCTTAAAATATTTTACTTGTGGTTTAATTATTATTTACCTGTATTTTTTTTTCCAAAAATAAAACTGGGTATCTCAGTTGCTTATCTTCCCTGGCATGATGTAAAATCTATTGTACTTATGTTGGATCATTACGTATAACGCTAATGGGCTAAACATTTGTTGATTATACTATACGGTAGATCGCATCTATCTCAGGACTTCGTACCAAAAGTGGCTGTAAATTGTACTCTGATATTATACAGAGATGCAAGTAATCTCTGTGTTCTTAATGTTTCACAGATATTATACTATTTGAGTAAACAAATATTATTAGTTTAGTTATATTTTTACACTATAACCCTTTACGCAGCGTTTAAATGCAAAATCACTTAGGAAAACTTATTTTCAATCAAAACTGCCTTTTTCCAACTGGCTGCTTTTTTTCGTAACTCGTCCTTCAGTCGGGTAAGTTTCCACGTTGCTCCACATTTTATAGCAATTTACCACGAATTTTAGCTGGACAACTGTCAAAATTTAGGAACACTCGACAGTGCTGCCACCTACATTTGAGTTACCTGAGACATAAGAGTTGCTTGCTACATGAGAGTTGTTTTCATTTACCACAATTTTTGATAATGATGATGTCCTTCCAGACGTATTCGTGGACGGCGCCATCCTTACCTAGTGGTAACCTGGGCTCCCACTTGAGTTATTAGTGTGTGTGTGTGTGTGTGTGCGCGTGCGTGCGTGCGTGCAAGCGTGCGTGCATGCGTGTGTGCGTGTGTGTGTGCGTGCGTGTGTGTGTGTGTGTGTGTGTGCGTGCGTGCGTGCGTGTGTGTGTGTGTGTGTGTGTGTGTGTGTGTGTAGTGTCGGACAAGCAATCTGCTGTCAAATCGGGATTGGAACACATTGAACGATCCCGTCTTGAAGATCTTGACGCCAAACGCCAGATCCGAAAAACTCAACCCAAGCCCTCCTACTACCACTGTTTTTATAAAGCTAGCTGTCTAAAAACACTTCGATTCCATGCAACCATCTAGGTTACGTGGAACTAGCAATAGCAACACTCGCATTTTCAATCAGAGGGGGTGAACTACTCTTATACTCTGCCCTTTAGAGTCTCTCACAATCAATACCTTACTTAGTAATTTACTGCATTCGAGTTTTACAATGACTTCGAAATACATCTACTTCTCAGTGTTTTGTTCCTGTATTCTCAAAGATTATTTCCTTACCTATTAGTATGAACTAAGTAGCCACAAGATATACTTTTCATAGACCGATGTCGAACAGTTGCTCTGTCGACAGCAAATGCTGATCGTTTGTAATTAATAATAATTAATTAAACATGCATTAAACATGTTGAAGAGCTCGGTGGAGCAGCGGTTACCGCGCTCGATCTGCGATTGTTGAAGTTAAGCAACTTTCGCAAAGGCCGGTTATAGGATAGGTGACCACAAAAAAAAAGTTTTCATCTCGAGCTCCTCCGTACTTCGGAAGGCACGTTAAGCCGTTGGTCCCGGCTGCATTAGCAGTCGTTAATAACCATCAATCCGCACTGGGCCCGCGTGATGGTTTAAGGCCCGATCTCCATATCCATCCATACGGAAGGCCCGTGCCCCAGCAGTGGGGACGTTAATGGGTTGATGATAATGATAAATTAAACATGCATAAAACAGAGCATCACGCTTGCGTCTCCAAAGGGGTAGACAGAGGTTTATAGTACACAGCCACTCCTCGTTAGCTATGTTTAAGTGCCATGTAATAGGGAGTCTGCTTATAGCCAAGAACTGAGCAAAAATCCTGGAAACCACATGAATTTCAATAATTATCTAACTCATAAAGTTGAAGGTATCAATTACTAGGTACTCATACGTAATGATGCCTACAAAACATTTTCATAAGTACCTATAATTTTTAAGAACGACACTTTTTGATGTATATAAAATAAGTAAGCTACGCGTTTCGTTCTTAAAAATTATAGGTACTTACTTATGAAAAAGTTTTGTATATATATATATATATATATAGGGTGTTAGTGACATCGTAACGAAAACTTTGACGGATGATTCAGACCACGATTCTGAGTCAATATCAAGTGGATTTTTCCGTCGCAAAATTCATGTTTTTTTTTTAGTTTTTTAAAATTATTTTCAATTCTATACTTTTGCGATGGAAAATTCCACTTGATATTAACTCAGAATAATCAGCTAAATCATCCCTCTCAGTATTCGTTACGATGTCACTTACACCCCGTACAAGTACATACGGTAGCCATACAAGTAGGTATGGGTGTTAGTGACACCGTAACGAATATTGAGGGGGATGATTCAGACCATGATTCTGAGTTGATATCAAGTGGAATTTCCTGTCAAAAAATTCATGATTTTTTTGTGTTTTTCTTAATTATTTTTCTATCCATACTTTTGCGACGGAAAATTCCACTTAATATCAACTCAGAATCATGGTCTGAATCATCCCTCAAAGTTTTCGTTACGATGTCACTAACACCCTGTATATTATATTATTTTTACTTTATATATATATATATATACTAGATGTCGCGTGGTTCGCTCGCAGCAAGCTGCTCGCGTGTCTTGTTTTCCCGCCATTTTTTTACCGCGATAGAATTTGACCAAGACTAAAATAGGTCTCGTGAAATCAAAAAAGTTCTAGATGCTATAGTTTTGCCAGGCCGTAG
The DNA here is from genome assembly GCF_024362695.1 of Pectinophora gossypiella. Lineage (NCBI taxonomy): Eukaryota > Metazoa > Arthropoda > Insecta > Lepidoptera > Gelechiidae > Pectinophora > Pectinophora gossypiella. Next base: position 9,081,421 of record NC_065413.1, on the reverse strand, counting down.
GTTGTCTCCCTGATGCGGAGCAGTTTTCCAAGATGACGTTCCGATCACACCCCTATACATCAATTTTAGCTCTGAGACATTTTCTGGAAAAACAAAAATTTGTATGGCGGCCATCTTGTTTTTCGGCCATTTTGTTTTTTTTTTTCACTGGCGATAAAATTTGACCAAGACTTTAATAGGCTTCGTGAAAACAAAAAAGTTCCAGGTGCGATAGTTTCGCCAGGCTGTAGGGTGTCTCCCTGATGCGGAGCAGCTTTTGAAGATCGAAAAGTATTTCCATACTCAACATGATGTTTCGATCACATTCCTCATACATCATTTTTACCCCCGAGGCATTTTCGGGAAAAACGAAACTTTGTATGGCGGCCATCTTGTTTTTCGGCCATTTTGTTTTTTTTTCTCCGGCGATAAAATTTGACCAAGATTTAAAAAGGCCTCGTGAAAAAAGAATCGTTCCAGGTGCGATAGTTTCGCCAGACCGTAGGGTGTCTCCCTGATGCGGAGCAGATTTCAAAGATCGAGAAGTACTTCCATACTCAACATGATATTCCGTTTACAACCCCATACACAATTTTTACCCCCGAGGCATTTTCAGGAAAAACGAAAATTTTGTATGGCGGCCATCTTGTTTTTCCGCCATTTTGTTTTTTTACACCGGCGCCGATAGAATTTGACCAAGATTTTAATAGATTTCGTGAAAATCAAACAGTTCCAGATGCGATAGGTTAGCCAGGCGGTAGGGTGTCTTCCTGATGCGGAGCAGATTTCAAAGATCGAGAAGTATTTTCATACTTGTCATGACGTTCCGATCACACCCCAATACATCATTTTTACCTCTGAGACATTTTCTGGAAAAACAAAAATTTGTATGGCTGCCATCTTATTTTTCGGCCATTTTGTTTTTTTTTCACTGGCGATAAAATTTGACCAAGACTTTAATAGGCTTCGTGAAAACAGAAAAGTTCCAGGTGCGATAGTTTCGCCAGGCTGTAGGGTGTCTCCCTGATGCGGAGCAGCTTTCGAAGATCGAGAAATATTTCCATACTCAACATGACGTTTCAATCATAACTTTCATACAAAATTTTTACCCCCGAGGCTTTTTCTAGAAAAAGGAAATTTTGTATGGCGGCCATCTTGTTTTTCCGCCATTTTGATTTTTGTTCACCGGCGATAAAATTTGATTAAGATTTAAATAGGTTTCGTGAAAACAAAAAAGTTCCAGGTGCGATAGATTTGCCAGGCCGTAGGATGTCTCCCTGATGCGGAGCAGTTTCTGTAGATCAAGAAGTATTTCCATACTCAACAAGACGTTCCGATTACAACCCCATACACAGTTTTTACCAACGAAACATTTTCTGGAAAAACAAACTTTTGTATGGCGGCCATCTTGTTTTTCCGCCATTTTGTTTTTTTTTTCACCGGCGATAAAATTTGACCAAGATTTAAATAGGTTTCGTGACAACAAAAAAGGTCCATATGCGATAGTTTCGCCAGGCCTATGATGCCGCCCTGATGCGGAGCAGTTTTCAAAGATCGAGAAGTATTTCCATACTTTCAAAGACGTTTCGATCAAAACCCTCATACACAGTTTTTACCCCCGAGGCATTTTCAGGAAAAACGAAAAATATGTATGGCGGCCATCTTTTTTTTCCGCCATTTTGTTTTTTTTTCACCGGCGATAAAATTTGACCAAGATTTAAATAGGTCTAGTGGAAAAAGAATAGTTCCAGGTGTGATAGTTTTTCCAGGCCGTAGGGTGTCTCCCTGATGCGGAGCAGTTTTTCAGGATCGAATAGTTTTTCCATACTCAGCTTGACGTTTCGATCACACCTCCCATACATCATTTTTATCCCCGAGTCATTTTCTGGAAAAACGAAATTTTGTATGGCGGCCATCTTGTTTTTCCGCCATTTTGTTTTTTTTTCACCGACAATAGAATTTGACCAAGATTTAAATAGGTTTAGTGAAAAAAGAATCGTTCCAGGTGCGATAGTTTTGCCAGGCCGTAGGGTATATCCCTGATGCGGAGCAGTTTTCCAAGATCTGAAAGTTTTCCCATACTCACCGGGAGGTCCCGATCACACCCCCCATACATCATTTTGACCCCCCGACGCTCCTTCTGTGAGAACAATTATGTCAGTGAGTGAGTGAGTGAGTGAGTCAGTCAGTGGGTTTGTAGCTATATATAATATAACTAGATGTCGCGTGGTTCGCTCGCAGCAAGCTGCTCGCGTGTCTTGTTTTCCCGTCATTTTTTTACCGCGATAGAATTTGACCAAGACTTGAATTGGTCTCGTGAAATCAAAAAAGTTCTAGGTGCTATGGTTTTGCCAGGCCGTAGGGTGACCCCTGATGCGGAGCAGTTTTCGAAGATCTAGCAGTATTTCCATACTCAACAAGACGTTCCCATAACACCCCTATACATCGTTTTTACATCCGAGACATTTTCTGTAAAAACAAAAATTTGTATGGCGGCCATCTTGTTTTTCGGCCATTTTGATTTTTTTTTACCGGCGATAAAATTTGACCAAGATTTTATTAGGTTTGGTGAAAAAAGAATCGTTCCAGGTGCGATAGTTTTCCCAGGCTGTAGGGTGCCGCCCTGATGAGGAGCAGTTTTTGAAGGTCGGGAAGTATTTCCATACTCAATATGACATTTTGATCTCATCACTCTTACATCACATTCACCCCGAGGCATTTTCGAGAAAAACGAAAATTTTGTATGGCGGCCATCTTGTTTTTCCGCCATTTTGATTTTTTTTCACTGCCAATTGAATTTGACCAAAGTTTAAATATGTCTTGTGAAAACCAAAAAGTTCTAGGTGCTATAGTTTTGCCAGGCCGTAGGGTGTCTCCCTGATGCGGAGCAGTTTTCGAAGATCTAGCAGTATTTCCATACTCAACAAGACGTTCCGATTACACCTCCGTACACAGTTTTTACCCCCAAGACATTTTCTTGAAAAACAAAAATTTGTATGGCGGCCATCTTGTTTATCCGCCATTTTGATTTTTTTTCACCCACGATAGAATTTGACCAAGATTTTAATAGGTTTCGTGAAAAAAGAATCGTTCCAGGTGCGATAGTTTTGCCAGACGGTAGGGTGTCTCCCTGATGCGGAGCAGTTTTCCAAGATCTGGAAGTTTTCCCATACTCACCGGGAGGTCCCGATCACACCCCCCATACATCATTTTTACCCCCCGACGCTCCTTCTGGGAGAACAACCCTGTCAGTGAGTCAGTGAGTCAGTGAGTCAGTCAGTACATGGGTTTGTAGCTATATATAATATAACTAGATGTCGCGTGGTTCGCTCGCAGCAAGCTGCTCGCGTGTCCTGTATTAGTTTGAAGCTTTGTACGGCGGCCATATTGTTTTTATAGAATTTGACCAAGACTTAAATAGGTCTCGTGAAATCAAAAACGTTCTAGGTGCTATAGTTTTGCCAGGCCGTAGGGTGTCTCCCTGATGCGGAGCAGTTTTCCAAGATGACGTTCCGATCACACCCCTATACATCAATTTTAGCTCTGAGACATTTTCTGGAAAAACAAAAATTTGTATGGCGGCCATCTTGTTTTTCGGCCATTTTGTTTTTTTTCACCCGCGATAAAATTTGACCAAGATTTAAATAGGTTTCGTGAAAATAAAAAAGTTCCAGGTGCGATAGTTTTGCCAGGCCGTAGGGTGTCTCCCTGATGCGGAGCAGCTATCGAAAACCCAGACGTATTTTCATACTCGACATGACGTTCCGATCACATTCCTATACATAAATTTTACCTCTGAAGCTTTTTTCTGGAAAAACAAAATTTTGTATGGTGGCCATCTTGTTTTTCCGCCATTTTGATTTTTTTTCACCGGCGATTGGATTCGACCAAGATTTAAATATGTTATGCGAAAAAAAAATTGCTCCAGGTTTTATAGTTTTGCCAGGCTGTAGGGTGTCTCCCTGATGCGGAGCAGTTTTTCAAGATCGAACAGTTTTTCCATACTCAGCTTGACGTTTCGATCACACCTCCCATACATCATTTTTACCTCCGAGACATTTTCTGGAAAAACGAAATTTTGTATGGCGGCCATCTTGTTTTTCCACCATTTTGATTTTTTTTCACCGACGATAAAATTTGACCAAGATTTAAGAAGGTTTTGTAAAAAAAGAATCGTTCCAGGTGCGATAGTTTTGCCAGACTGTAGGGTGTCTCCCTGATGCGGAGCAGTTTTCCAAGATCTGGAAGTTTTCCCATACTCATCGGAAGATCTTGATCACATCTCCCATACATCATTTTTACCCCCCGGCGCTCCTTCTGGGAGAACAACCCTGTCAGTGAGTCAGTGAGTCAGTGAGTCAGTCAGTCAGTCAGTACATGGGTTTGTAGCTTTATATAATATAATAATAATAATATATGAATAAGAACGATAATATCCAGGTCAAACGCAACAAAGCGAGTAAATAATGAAACAGAAATATAAATAACTTAGATAGGTATTGGTGAACTAGTTACTTATAGTAAATTAAATTGAATTCTAGCAACTTACATTAAGATTACTAGCTGTCGCTTATCTGGGTAAAAATTCAATTAAGAAGCGGTTGTTTACACTTTGCTTATCACTCTTGCAAGTCAATAAACGGCAGTAAACGAGCTAGTGATTCTCAAGGTGTTTGTTTTTCTTTACATTCATTGACCTCTGCTGGGCAGTCAGTGGTTGAGCATTGGACTCTGGAATTTGTTCGCATCCCGGTGGGGACATATCACAAAAATCACTCAGTGAACCCAAGACATTACAGGCTTATAACCTGATTGTCCGAAATTAAGGAGATCCATGTTTAGAAGGCACGTTAAGTCGTTGGTCTACTTACTGGTGTAAGTAAGAAGTCGTTACATGAGCCATAACAGCGGTCTTTGGCGGCTCAATATTAACCCTGACAGCAGGATTGACAGCAGGTTGGTAATCCACAATAAGAAGACCTCTGCTGGATCAGAAGATTTGGATTTACATAGAACGTGTTCAGCTGCTTGTCGTACTGGGCATATCGTTGAAATCCACTGAGGGTTTAAGTCTTTTTCGCCTTCATAAAGTATACATAGTGTTAGTGGCACTGTAACGGAAACTTTGAAAGATGATTCCGACCATGATTCTGAGTTGATATAAATGGAATTTTCTGTCGCAAAAGTATGGAACTGAAAAAAAAACACTAAAATGTTTATTAATTTTCCAATAGCAAAGTTCCACTTGATATTAACTCCGAATTATGGTCTGAATCATCCTCCAAATATTTAATTACGGTGTCACTAACACCCATAAGTACCCGTGCAGCTACCTGTACGTACTTATATGGGGTGTAAGTGACATCTAACGAATACTGAGGGAGGTAATTCAACTCATGATTCTGATTTAATATCAAGTGTTTCCATCGCACAAGAATGGATCTGAAAACAATAAAAAAGTAAAATTATCATTAATTTTGTCGACGGAAAATTCCACTTGATGTTAACTCAGAATCATGAGCTGAATCATTCCCCTCAGTATTTGGTTCGGTGTCACTAATACCCTGCAATAATGTATGAGCGATAAGCTTGGTAACCTCAGAATCAGAATCAGAAGCAATTTATTTCTCTAGTTATTATTAATACATTTCACTTAAGTTATGGGTTACATTTTGTCCGCGGAGTGGGAACTTTTGAAACCTATCCTAGTCGTGTCCTCGTATTGTGTGTTTATAATATTATTGAGGATAACGATAAAGCAGTGGGGACTAGCCCCAGCGGCTAGCCGCTTGTTACTTAATATGTGACTCTACAGTCAGAGCCTGCGCTGTCGGAAGGGGGCCAGTCGTTTGAAGAGTGGCTTTTCCCTCTCCTTTTTATTGATGTATTCAATGTCACCTACTCTGGTAGCGAATAGGGAGGGATTGTGTTTGGTAACCTGTCACCATTTATGACTTACGTTAGGCATATTCTTCTTGTTCTCTCGTGTGGGTTGTGAGATCAATGCCCGACCTCCTCAACTCGGTTTTCAGGGTTGTTATTGAGCAGCCAAAAGGCCATGAGCCAAAGGGTCATGTAACGACTACTACTTGATAAATAGTAGCCGGGGCGGACTCCTTAACGTACCCTCCGAAACACGGATCATTCAGACAGTCAGGTGATCAGCCTAGAATGACGTAACATAACTAGGGGTCAAAAAGCTTTTTTTTTGTGGTTGTCCCCACTGGGTTTCAAACCCGAGACCTCCGGATCGTGAGGACTACGCTCATAATATCAAATATAAACAAAACACACAGACTCATAAACGTGAATCTGCTGGGCTATTTAAATTGTTTTTTTTTACTTGTAAATAAGTTTGGCAAAGGTGGGCTCACATTACTATTTTTTGTAAAATAATGATAGTAACCTTATATTTATTAGTTAGCACACTCGAATAACAGTAATGATGAGGAAAATAAATATAACAATCCATTCCAAAAGCACTGTTTGAACGAAAAGTAAACAACACTATAAATAACAAGTAATAACGAGTAATTGACTATTCGAGCAATACATTACGCACAAGATTCATTCATTGCCTTTCTCAGCGTCATCTTAGTAAGTCGCGTACCTAAGTTTAGGCGAAATTCTCGTAACCATTTTAAAAACATAATACTAATATTTCTTTTCATTTATCATAAAACTAAATACAATGTTTAACAACAAATTGTACGTTTACGGAGATCAAGATGTTCAAGTTCCAGCTCATTTGAATTTTGGAAAATTTATATTAAATCATATTTTGCGTATGGGCGATGCAGTCGCTTTGGTGAGTCCTTTATATTAATTTCTTAATTGCATTCCATTTGGCTGTTGGCTGGTGTGCCGTTGTACATGTTGATTGAAAACGATCAATAAAGGTAAATAACAGGGTATGCGATCACGTTCCACTACATAGACCTGCCTGGTTGCCTGGAAGAGATTGCTACTTAGCAATAAGGCTGCCTATTGTACTCATCCTATTTTTCTTTTGTTTTTTATTTTGTTTTTTCCTGTTTGTGCAATAAAGTATTTGTTATGTTTCGTTATAGACATCATCAGAACAGCGAAGAAATAACCTGTCACAATTTTAATTTCCTCTTCGCTTCAGTTCACGAATGTTCAAGGCTAGAATGTATGCTAGCCTTTACTTAGTGTTCAATCTTCTCTAATCAGTTGAGACTATATTACAAAAACATCATAATTTGTTGCTGCCACTTAACGAAACGTCCTCATTAGTCAATCGATAATTCTTTATTGCATAAAGACATAAGTAAAGCGTACAAACGGATAAAATAAGCGCAATAGGCGGCCTTATTACACAGCAATTTCTGCCAGGCAACCTTACAGACATTACGACAGAGTAACAAAACTCGAAGAAAATTCTCATTAAAAAAACAAATGTTTGTTTTTTTTAATAATAAGTATTATTAAATATGCAAATTAAAAAAACAAACAGTGAAGAAATATCGAATTTCAATGTAGCTAAATCCTTATCACATGGGGCACAAGCATCAAAAAATTAAAAACATTTAGAACTCTTATGTGGTTTTACATAGGAAAATGCAGAATCAGGAGAGAAAATTACGTACAAGGAACTGGCAGAGTATGCTGTGAAGCTGTCTGTGGGACTGACTAACCTTGGAGTGAAGAAAGGTGACATCGTCGCATTGGGATCTGAGAAGCGTCTGCTGTTTGTTCCAACTGCTTTGGCTATTATTTTTAGCGGAGCAACTTACACTCCGTATGATTTTAAAAGTGGTCGAGGTAAGTGAAATTCAAAAATATCTTCATTCAGAAGGTAACAGAATACATCATAGTCATTTATTTGCTTAAAACATGGTATTTTAACATGGTAACAAGTGTAAATAAGTACATCATGTTTTGCTTATAAAAATAGGCATGCAATATTGGTAGTGCGACGGGTAATATTAAACAGTTTTAACTTTTTAATAATAAACAATAATAATATTCAATAATAAACAATTATAGTAAGTTATGAGGAGCTCGGTGGCGCAGCGGTTAACGCGCTCGGTCTGCGATTGTTGAAGTAAAGCAACTTTCGCAAAGGCCTGTCATAGGATGGGTGACCACAAAAAAAAGTTTTCATCTCGAGCACCTACGTGCTTCGGAAGGCACGTTAAGCCGTTGGACTCTGCTGCATTAGCAGTCGTTAATAACCAGCAATCCGCACTTGGCCCGCGTGATGGTTTAAGGCCCGATCTCCCTATCCATCCATAGGGAAGGCCCGTGCCAAAGCAGTGGGGACGTTAATGGGCTGGTGATGATGATGATAGTAAGTTATATAGTACAACAGGCGGCCTGATTGCTAAAGTAGCAATCTCTTCCAGGCAACCTTTAGGTATAGGAAATGAATTTAATAAAAGATTAGCGGGATAGACATTGAAAAAAAGAAAATATAAAACATTGTTATACAATTTAGTAATTTGGCTGATATCAGTTCCCAGACAGTTAATCCCATGCATATTTTCTAAGTAAACTTATAATAACCTTTTTTGCAACGTTTCTGTTTAATTACTGTCTTAAAACTATCCAAACGTAAATTAAAAAATATATTAAGAAATTGTAACTGTAATGTTCTGTCTTCATCGCTGTACTGCGGTTTGACATTACTCTTAATGGATGCAGATCCTTAGATTCTCTTTTATATATAATATATAAGAGTAAGAATAAAAATATTTTATTGCCAGTAACAGTTTACATTTTTTCTATAAGAACTAGGTAATTTTTAATATTCTAAGTACTCATACGGGCAAAAGAAATTGGATGAGCTTGTGCTGTGATGGACCCGTGTAACGGCACCATCCAGCGCTTATTTTCAGTCATTTCCTCTTTCTCTTTCCATCTTAGGACTTCGTATCAACAGTGGCTGCAAGTTGTCTTTGATTACTTGTGGCTCTGCCCACCCCATTTGGGATTACGGGCGTGAGTTTATGTATGTATGTATGTATGTTCCTCTTTCTGGGATATTGTGCAGAAGTAATTGTCATATCTGTGTTTACACTGATCTGGTATTAGAAATATTATTACTATAAGATATATTAGTATTAGTAATAATAGCCCAGGCTTTACGGTATATGTTATCCAATGATGACCACGCTATCTTCGGCTGTGTTGAATCTATTTGCATACTTGCTGCTGTAAATATATCTCTTTATTTAAGAGCTGCGCTCTTGTCGGTGGAGTAATCGCCTCCATTATCATCAAATTCACCTCGATATTTTGTAAATATTTAATTATCTTAAAATATAAAACAAGATCAAACAATTAATAAAAATAAGGCGTGCTTACAGTGGAGCAATAAAGCGATACCATCACTGGAAAAACCTGTACGTTCGTCGTCTAAAAACACACAACATTGCAATAAAAAATATGTACTAAACCTCTTGAGTTTATATCCATGTTTGGATCATAGCATAGGCAATTGTAATTGTTTTTCAGGACTTGTGCCGGTCTAATGGCAATAGGCTCACCATGCGCCACATATAATATGGGACTTAAACATAGTAGGCGAGGAGCGGGAGTACCTTATACTTTACACATCTGCCTACCCTTTCGGTGATACAGACGTGATACTATTTTTGTTAAGATTAACTTTTCTTGTACTTTTACAGCACACTTACAGCATAAAATGAAAATAACTCAGCCAAAGTATTTCATTTGCTCCGAATTGTTCTGGGAGACTAATAGAGAAGTGTTGGAAGGTTTCGAATCCGTAAAAACATTCATAAGTTTGGACAATTCTCCAAAAAAAGTTTCTGTGAGTTCATTGACATGTGACTGGGCTGCTGTTGATGTGGAGCAGTTTGAACCCACAGCAGTTGAAGGTCAAGTTGATACGGCCTTTGTTTTATATTCGTCTGGTACTACTGGCATGCCCAAAGGGGTAAAACTGTCGCACTTGAATTGTATTCTCAACAGTTTATCTCACGAGTGAGTATCTATAAAATATATAACTATTATAATCGTATAATTCAAAATAAATAACATAAAACGTTTATCATTGTTTATCACGCCGGGCGTATCGCAATGTCTCGTTCAGTGGATTATTTTTAGATGCATAATTCTGGAAAAATAAATATTACGAATTACGTTATATTTACGTACTTAATTGACTACCCTACTATCTAATATGTGTGTTATATCTACAGGGTATTAGTGACATCGTAACGAAAACTTTGAGAGATGATTCCGACCGTGATTCTGAGTTGATATCAAGTGGAATTTTCCGTCGCAAAAGGATGGAACTGAAAAAAAATTAAAAAAAAAACATAATTTTCGAGATGGAAAATTCCATTTGATATTAACTCAGAATCATATGTTCGCGAAAGAGAGTAGGCATCCTGGCTTTTAGCGTCTAATTGAATTATTCAGTCAGGTTACTAAGAAGAGGTTGCGTATTAAGAATGAAAAATATTTTGTAGCAACTATACTGTTAAAACTATTCTTAGTTGGCAACTGGTTGCGTATTAAGACAAAACATTCTTCATTCACAACTAGTTGCCAACAAAGGAGTAAAATTCTTCCTTTGCAACTGGTTGCGAAACGTGGTTGCGATGGCGGCCGAAGGGGAATCCCCCACAGTATTCGTTACGATGTTACTGACATCCTGTATATACGTGTTATTATAAACTGTATGTTCTCCTTAAATTAATAAAAATTTAATAAAATAAATAAGCTCTGATATTTAAAAACCTACGACACTCTGAAAACTCCGTCGACTGGGTTTACTAACTACCTAGCCAATAATAGAGCAATTTTTGTTTGTTGGGTAGTAGCGCTACTTAGCCCTGAACCGCTAAGTTTTAACTAAACTTTTTAACTAAAATGCACATGCAAAATACACACTGTTTATAATAATATATTTCAGAATTGTTACAATATTTATTCCTCTTTTTAGTTTCAAAGACAGTTCTTTAAAAACAGCTTATGTCACCGGAGACTGGTTTCACAATTATGATTCTTTTATGACATACAAAATGCTCGGTCTTGGAGTAAAAATTATCTACACGACGGAAGTGACGCCTGAAATTGTTGCCAAAGCACTCGAAAAACATCAGGTAAGAATTATTATACATCTACATACATTAACTCGCATTCAGAAACCGCAGTGGCGGCTAGCAACATATAATACATTTAGGTGGTGCGAAACCCCTTCAAAATACGGTTTTTGCCATTAATTTACGGCCACCGAAACATACTTAATTAAATTTAAAAATGTCGTTTACAGTCACACATTCTTTTTTGACGTGATTTATTGTAGATTTGACGGAAATGGCATTAACTACTTGGCCGGTCAAATGGGGATGCTGAGAGCTCGGCAGGTGTGCCCAATCCAGTTACTCCCCTGTAGATCCGGGGCTGCTAGCCAGGGTGGTCCTGTTTTGGCTGATATTCAGTCTGTAACTGGATTACAATTTTTATAAGCACATTATTTTTGCAGGTGAATATAGCGTTCTTGGTTCCGTCTGTAGTCAGTTGGCTTTCCAAAATAGATGAAGCAGACCACTATAATCTTGACTCTCTAAAAGTAGTATACTGTCGATCATCTCCGCTTCATGTAAAAACAATGGCTAAACTAAAACAAAGGTAAGTACCTATTCAATGATAAGTATTTACTTATAACTTATACGTATATATATATACATAAACTCACGCCTATCTCCCGGGGTAAGCAAGACTATAGAATTCCATTTGCTTCGATCTTGACGTACTTTTCTAGCTTCCTCCACATTCATCAATCGTTTCGGACACGCACGTGAATTAGAGATGTCCTTAGAAAACGTTCAGTACGAGATACTCTAAACCGGCATGGGCATATGAAACGATTGATGAAAGTGGAGGAAGCAAGAGAAGTGGGTCAGGATCGAAGCAAAAGGAATTCCAGTCTGTGCTTACCCCTGTGGGAAATAGGAGTGATTTTATGTATGTGTATAACCTAAATAACTTTTGCCACCAACTACTTAGTTTGAAATATTTTACAAAGTCGGACATCTTGATGATATTCGAACCTTAACCGCTACGATAATATTTCCCAAATCACATTTGACATGTAATTACTTATATAAAATAGGTAAGTACTTTAAGCACTATTGTGACAATGACCTTTTAAAACCAGTATTGGTACAGAGCACTTGGTAGCACAACTTTGCACACCTTACCATTATTTCGCCACTACAATGAGTGAGACAAGAATTATCCATTTTACAGGTTCCCTTCAATAAAACACGTGTTGCAAGGATATGGTATGACAGAAGCTGGTGAACTCACATCAGAGAACTGGGGTGCTAAAGGCCCAAGACCTGGTAGCGTTGGCGCGCCATCACCTGGCATCACTTTAAAGGCAAGATCGTCTGTCGTTATTACCATAATAATCATATTATCAAGTTTTTTGTTCAGAAAATATAATACATCGCCCAAAAATATTTATTTTAGTTGATAACTAGATAATATGGAGGAAGTGAGAGAAGTAACTCAGGATCGAAGCAGACGGAATTACATAGTCTCTGATTATCCCGGTGGGAAATAGGCGTGAGTTTATGTATGTAAGTAGTCAAACAAATCGATCCGTTGTAAATAAATCGTAGAATTAACCTTTCATTTTCGATGCTTTCACATTCATAACAACTTGATATTATTTTTGAAATTATTACATGGGACTTAAACATTGCTGGCGTGAACGAAACATTGTACATCCAGGTATCATAACTATATACAGGATGTTAGTGATATCGTAAAGAAAACTTTGAAGGATGGTTCAGACCATGATTCTGAGTTGATATCAAGTTTCCGTCGCAACAATATGGAAAGGAAAATAATTAAAAAAATACAAAATTTTCATGAATTTTCCGACAGGAAATTCTACTTGATATCAAGTCAGAATTATGGTCTGAATGAATCATCCCCCTCAGTATTCGTTACGATGTCACTAACACCCTGTAAAGTCACCAATTTCAAAGACACGTTCTTGTAGAATTCTCCATGGTGCTTTTTAAGGCAAAATAGGGCAGTGGTTTTCCTATTTCCTTCTGCCCCGCAGTACTCTGTCTGACGCCAGTGGGATGGCGCCCAGAATAGTCTATTTCAAAGCAGTACTAGGACTGCTGTCCTCTGCCTCTGAATAGTACTGTCAGTTACTGCTGCCCTCTGTCAGGGTCCAGGTTACAGCCACTGTGACTCTGGCTGATGGCGCCCATTTCCGCCTCTCTGCAACCGTTGAGGTCTTCCATTATAGTATATATAGTTATACGGCCTATCTAGCAGACCGATTTATTTGTCTACTTACACACACACACACACATACCTACATAAACTCGGCGTGAGGTATAACCTCAGCCTGTCCCTTTGGCAATACAGGTGTAATGCTATGTTATGTTGTGAAATTATTAATTAATACAATTTCATTCATATTATGATTATTACTGTAGGTTGAACATCCTGAAACTCGTCAAATCTTGGGACCCAATGAACACGGGGAAATAAGCTTAAGAGGTCCAGTCTTCATGGCAGGGTACATAGACGTCGACCCTTCAACGTACTTGGATGACCAAGGCTTCTTCAGAACCGGAGACTTGGGATATTATGATGAGGATGGATACTTCTACGTTATTGATAGACTGAAGGAAATGATCATACACGACGGTTACAAAGTACGTATCTGTGATCAATAAATAGATATTGTTCACTAAAATATAAAAAAGTATTAATAACTTAGAACGGCCTCCATGGTCCAGTGGTTGAGCGTTGGTCTCACGATCCGAAGGTCCCGGGTTCGAATCCCGGTGGGGAAATATCACAAAAAATACTTTGTGATCCCTAGTTTGGTTAGGACATTACAGGCTGATTACCTGATTGTCCGAAAGTAAGATGATCCGTGCTTCGGAAGGCACTACTTACTGATTTAAATAAGTAGTGGTTACATGAGTCATGCCAGGGGCTTTTGGCGGCTCAATAGTAACCCTGACACCAGAGAAGAAGATTAACAACTTACTATTAAAGTAGGCAAAAGCGACCTTCCTCTTCATATTATCTTCCAGATAATATTTAGGTAATACCATGTCTGGCATACAACCATGTAGAGCTCATACTTTACGTTATACTTTTATGGTTTTCTTCTCATTGACTTTCTATTGTTTTTTTGCTGGCAGGTTTTATATCAAGTCGATCGCAAAATGCCTTTCTGGCGTTCTAGCTCTTAATCTACCAACACTACCAATGCTAGATGCTTCATATAACATTTGTACTGTGACATTTGTGTGTGTGTGTATAATATTTCATAATATCGTCCTAACTTGTAACAGCCTCCGTGGTCTAGTGGTTAGAGCGTTAGGCTCACGATCTGGAGGTCCGGGTTGGATTCCCGATGGGGACATTGTCGAAATCACTTTGTGAGACTGTCCTTTGTTTGGTAAGGACTTTTCAGGCTTGAATCACCTGATTGTCCGAAAAAGTAAGCTGATTCCGTGCTTCGGAGGGCACGTTAAGCCGTTGGTCCCGGCTATTAGCCGTAAAAACACCTCCACCAACCCGCATTGGAGCAGCGTGGCGGAGTATACTCCATACCCCCCTCCGGTTGATTGAGGGGAGACCTGTGCCCAGCAGTGGGACGTATATAGGCTGTTTATGCATGTATGTAATATCGTCTTAACTTGTAGGTTGCTCCTTTGGAACTGGAGACCATATTATTGCTACACCCTGGAGTACGCGAGGCGGGGGTAGTTGGGAAACCAGACCCTGAATTCACAGAACTGCCTACGGCCTTTGTCGTCAGACAACCAGGGTCGTCGGTCACTGAACAAGAGCTGATCGATTTTGTCGCTGATGAGGTAAATGTATACATTAATAATATTAGTATACTACTTGAACTAGATGATTATTAAAATCAAACGGGTTAAAAGGAAATTCAGCTTATTATTCGGAGTTTTCGCGATTTGGCTGTTAAGATAAGATAAGATTGCATTCCTGATGTTTTACAGAGGTCTCAAAAGTAGAGGAAAGTACAAACAGGAGCCCTGTAAGGGCACTACAGCAACAACTTAAAATTATACACAATGAAAATAGAACACCAAGAATAAAAAAAGGTTAAGTTAAAAAAATACCACACCATACACTACTTCACAACACTACACTACACTACCACCACTACCAATACACTATAATACTGATTTACCATTTAGACTGTTTGCGATCACTGGTTATTTTGCCACTTGGACATTCTGCACCTAAACGGAATGATGCGACCTGGGGCCATAGCCAAATTGCAAATCATTATAACAATCGACACTGAGAGTAGGTAATTAAAATACATGGAATTGACAGTCATTTTATGTCAATTCCATACAGTATATTTATCACTGTCATTGTTAATTTGGTAGTTTCGTAGATTAAAGATAAATTATGAAATTTTAATTAAGTTTAATATTTTCTATTTAACTTTTTTATGAATTTTAATAAAAAAAAATGTAATAATATGTGCGATATTTTATCACGTTTTGCTATGACGTCACAGGTTGCTTTTTCCTACAAATTACAAAGTCATTTGGTTTTTTGATGTTTAGTAAAAAGTGACTAATTTGACTAGTAGGAAACTACCCTACTGTCGTTGGCTAAGGCGCCTTTCTTCAATAACACTAGTCAGTTATGTTTTTAATTTACCAACTATTGTGACTTTCAGGTATCACCACACATGCAACTGAAAGGTGGAATAAAGTTCATAAAAGAATTACCGAGGAATCCTCGAGGCAAGATTCTACGTCGTTGTCTGAGAGAAATGTTGAATGAAATATAATTTGAATATATTAATAATTATTATTGGTTTCTGTTACTGCCTGTAAGTTGCATTTGAATGAATTTGAAGCAGAAAAACTAACACAAAAAAATATATTATAATACTCTTCGAAGTAACTATTTTGTTTTCGAGCAGCATGGTGGCCCCGTATCCCCTCCAAATAATACAGAGAAGGCCTAGTAATATTCTGTTTATGTTATGTGTTGTAATCAATGGCCGATACGAAATTCCTATGTAGCCCCTCCGCGGATTGACTAGTATCTCCTAAATTTGGTCTATGTCTTTTGGCAAATCGTAAAATAGATAACAATAAAAATTGCATCTGTGCTGCACTGATGTGAAAAAACCAGCGGCTTATCTTCCTAGACATCGCCAATCGCCTGAGCGCGAGCGGATCATCTGTCACCATTTATCATATCAATTATAGGAATTCCTATCACATGAAACCGCGAGTTGTAATGAAACGTAACGTAAAGGTGTGAAAGAGAGAGCGAGGAGTGAGCGAGAGAGAAGGGAGGTTTGCGGAATGACAGGAAAATGGCGGTTGTTTTGAAAAAGGGAAAATGTACAAAATTATAAAAGGTATTAAATAAACAAGAGTAAAGAAATATAATCGTTAAGTGCAGCACTGTTGAGTGTATCTATATTTTGACAGTTCTGCGTGCTGTCTACCTAAAATTCGTTATAAACTATAAATTATGAATATGAATTTGACTTAGACTTGATTGCCCTCAATACAAAATGGTCACTTTGAATCACTCACGCACTTTAGAAGTTTTTTCCAAATATCAAAAACACGCCAAAAAAAAAAGGAAAGAAACCCTAAATTATAAATATAAATTTGACTTTTACTTGATTGCTCCACCTATAATACTACCGAGAGATCTTAACCCTCAATACAAAATAATACACTACTCTGTGCAACTTCTGTGCTGCATGCTGGGCCCAATAATAGTCAAATCTTGCTCTTGTAATATCGAAAATGTTTGTCTTCCTAACGTTATCACCTTTTCACAGGGTACGTAGCGTACCTAACCTGAAGATTTGACAGGTCCCGAAAATATAAAATATATATTGTAAGTAGGTATTTTAATTTGAACTTTTTGTTTGACAGGTAGCATGGTACATGCATCTCAAAGGCGGTATCAAGTTAATTTCAAAATTACCCGGAAGTACAATAGGGAAAATTTTACCCCGTGATCTGAGGGAAACGTTCAATGAATGAAATATAAATTACCTACCCATCTTTATCATAATGAAATTAATTTAGTAATTCATCTTATGAGTTTTATTTCGAAGGTATTAAGCCTCATACGTCTGATTCAGACGGTCCATGACAATCATTGTCGCGAAGTGATGTACCTTTTTTCATGTCTTTGCAAGCAAATTCTGGAGCGGCAAATTCTACTTACATCTATACTTATAATAAATCTGTAGAGAGGTCAATTCTGTACATTAAATATTTTTTCAAAATAACTATCAGGGGGTGATAAGTGATCGATACTGATGCCAAAAATGCAATCAGTAAAATTTTTGTCTGTCTGTCTGTCTGTCTGTATGTTCCTTATAGAAACAAAAACTACTGGACGGATTTTAATGAAACTTGGTACAATTATTCTTCACACTCCTGGACAGGTAATAGTATACTTTTCATCACGCTACAATCAATAGGAGCAGAGTAGTGAAGGGAAATCCTTTTGTATGAAAAATCTAAACCACTCAAGTTAGACGTTTGAAATTTGGCATGCAGGTACCTTAGATATCGTAGAGGTGCACTAAGAAAGGAATTCCCGAAATTCCTACGGGAACGGGAATTAGCGGGAAAATTCTTTTGTATGAAAAATCTAAACCACTCAAGTTAGACGTTTGACATTTGCAATGCAGGTACCTTAGATACCGTAGAGGTGCACTAATAAAGGAATTCCCGAAATTCCCACGGGAACGGGAATTAGCGGAAAAATCCTTTTGTATGAAAAATCTAAACCACTCAAGTTAGATGTTTGAAATTTGTCATGCAAGTACCTTAGATACCGTAGAAGTGTACTAAGAAAGGAATTTCCGAAATTCCCACGGGAACGGGAATTAGCGGGAAAATCCTTTTGTATGAAAAATCTAAACCACTCAAGTTAGACGTTTGAAATTTGTCATGCAGGTACCTTAGGTACCGTGGAGGTGCACTAAAAAGGAATTCCCAAAATTCTCACGGGAACGGGAATTAGCGGGAAAATCCTTTTGTATGAAAAATCTAAACCACTCAAGTTAGACGTTTGAAATTTGGCATGCAGGTACCTTAGATACCGTAGAGGTGCACTAAGAAAGGAATTCCCGAAATTCCCACGGGAACGGGAATTAGCGGAAAAATCCTTTTGTATGAAAAATCTAAACCATTCAAGTTAGATGTTTGAAATTTGTCATGCAAGTACCTTAGATACCGTAGAAGTGTACTAAGAAAGGAATTTCCGAAATTCCCACGGGAACGGGAATTAGCGGAAAAATCCTTTTGTATGAAAAATCTAAACCACTCAAGTTAGACGTTTGAAATTTGGCATGCAGATACCTTAGGTACCGTAGAGGTGCACTAAGAAAGGAATTCCCGAAATTCCCACGGGAACGGGAATTAGCGGGAAAATCCTTTTGTATGAAAAATCTAAACCATTCAAGTTAGATGTTTGAAATTTGTCATGCAAGTACCTTAGATACCGTAGAGGTGTACTAAGAAAGGAATTCCCGAAATTCCCACGGGAACGGGAATTAGCGGAAAAATCCTTTTGTATGAAAAATCTAAACCATTCAAGTTAGATGTTTGAAATTTGTCATGCAAGTACCTTAGATACCGTAGAGGTGTACTAAGAAAGGAATTCCCGAAATTCCCACGGGAACGGGAATTAGCGGAAAAATGCTTTTGTATGAAAAATCTAAACCACTCAAGTTAGACGTTTGAAATTTGGCATGCAGATACCTTAGGTACCGTAGAGGTGCACTAAGAAAGGAATTCCCGAAATTCCCACGGGAACGGGAATTAGCGGGAAAATCCTTTTGTATGAAAAATCTAAACCACTCAAGTTAGACGTTTGAAATTTGGCATGCAGGTACTTTAGTAAACTTAAAGCTTAGTTGCAACAGGATATTACAAAATTCCCACGGGAACGGTAGTTAGCGGGAAAAAACATTTGTATGAAAAAATCAAATCTAAATAAAAGGAGAAACTGACAGACTCAGTGACTGACACATCAACGCATAGCCTGAACGGCTAAACGTAGGCATTTGAAATTTGGAAGGAACATAGCTTAGGTACCGTAGAGGTGCACTAAGAAAGGAATTCCCGGAATTCCCACGGGAACGGAAATTAGCGGGAAAATCCTTTTGTATGAAAAATCTAAACCGCTTAAGTTAGACGCTTGAAATTTGGCATGCAGGTACCTTAGTTAACTTAAAGCTTATTTGCAACAGGATATTGCAAAATTCCCACGGAAACGGGAGTTAGCGGGAAAAAAACATTTGTATGAAAAAATCGAAACCGCGTAAGATAGATGTTTTCAATTCAATTCAATCAAATTATTTATTGCATTCCATGTAGTACAATGGGGTGTTACATAGGCATAGGAACTAAAACATGGACCCTGTAGGGCACAGCAACGTTGAAGGGAAGAGAGGAAGTGTGTATTAAAATTAAAACTCAATGAACAATCAATTAAAAAAAAATCAATTCAATCAATTGATTGCATGCATGCATACCTTAGTAAAAATAAAGTTTATTTTTGGCTGTATTTTGAAAAATGGGAGTTATTGGGAAAAAAATTGTATGAAAAAATCTAAACTGCATAAGTTAGATGCTTGAAATTTGATATGCACTCCCACACACACAAAGATCTCTCTCTTATATAACACGCCACGCGGACGAAGTCGCGGGCAAAAGCTAGTAATAAATAATTTACAAGTTATGAGATCAATTTACTATAATCTATTCTGATAGGACGTGACTGTTCTATTTGCCTTTTGATAGCGGAAGTCGCGCTTTCATGAGATAATATGCAGTTGCCCGGACTATTCTTATAGAAAAACTAAACTTAGCCGTGGTTTAAAAACATTAAACGTTTTATAACAAGAGCACTCGCGTACTGTTTCATTTTGCTCATTGGTTGGTCGCTTTGTTTGAAGGTTGTAAAAACATCGGGGGCAAAGCCTACCACTAACGACATTGAATCCCTCATTCACCTACACCCACTCGTCACGTGGACGGTTTTAAAGATAAACCCTCGGACGTGAGGATCATAAAGCTTGTTTAGATTACACTAATCTTAAACACGTGTTGTTTAAAACGTTGTAGCTTCCCTAGTAAGTAAATAGAATAAAAATATACATTATTATTAGTTTTCTTCTGTTGAATGCTGTTATTCGACATACTTAACTCGAAGGCGTCGCGTCAGATTTAAGTCACGAAAGTGATAGGGTGACAAACAACATCTTTCCATAGCAGGACACGAAGGGGCCGAAAACAAGAGAGTAGGTACGGGAAAAGCCCTTACCCTACAATAGAACTCTGAAGGCCATTAATAATAATAAATAAATAATCCTTTCCTTAATAAATCATTTAATAACAATATAGAATCCAAACACTTCACAAGACAGGTATTGGGTTCAGTAAAGACACTGCTAATTAAGTAATAATTATTGATTGTTGCCGGAAAGCAAACGAAGGATTAAAAAACCAAATTACATTACCTTAAGCATTTCTCTAAGATGTCGACGCGACAGTTTGCCAATAGCACTTCTCGGTAGTTTATCAATGAATTTGATTCCGCCCCTCAGCTGCATGTGCGGTGCTACCTGAAATCAAACACTAAATTAAATTGTGAAAGTAAACAAGTATAATACTTTACAAAATTCACACAAGATACAAATAATCTACAAAATACTGGTAAAATACCAAATGTGTCAATAAAGTTTCTTAGTAACAAATAATAAAAATATAAAAGGCTTGATAGTGCTGCTACGTTTTTAATGGGGCAAGACCAATACTGGAAACCACGTGATGTCAATTAGGTACCTGTCTGTACAGTCATGAGCAATATAATGTACTTACCCACTTTAGGACTCTGTCGCACTAACATATTTGACATTTAATGAGACTTACAGTTCAATTTGTCAAAAAAGTTAATGTGACATGGTACCAAAGTGTATACATATTAATTCTCGTGACCGTACATTTCTTCGTTACGAAAATTCAAATTCGGAATCACCTCGACATTAACGAATTCATGCAGTTGTTGTTCAGTGATAGTGGAGCCCGGCTGCCTGACGACGAAGGCCGTGGGCAGCTCTCCGTAGTCCGGCACTGGCGTCCCCACCACACCCGCCTCGCGCACTTCAGGATGCAGTTGGAGTATCGTCTCCAATTCCAGTGGAGACACCTACAAATAAAAACATGATAGACGTGTAAGAATAGTACACCTACTCTTCGCCACCCATTTTTAAGTCTCATGTAAAAGGGGGCGGGCACATTGCCATTCATCACCAGCCCATTATCGTCCCCACTGCTGGGGCACGGACCTTCCCTATGGATGGATAGGGAGATCGGGCCTTAAACCACCACGCGGGCCCAGTGCGGATTGGTGGTTATTAACGACTGCTAATGCAGTCCGAAGCACGGAGGAGCTCAAGATGAAAACATTGCCATCAACCGGGCACAAGTCCAAAAAAATAATAATAAAAATATCACACCACATTTAGATTCTGTTGTTTTAAGGGGCCTAGACGTGTTGGCTTCGCCCCACGGACGCTTTCCAAAAGTTCGGGACTCCATACGCCCGATATATGGGAACGGGAACGACTTTTTTATTTTTATTTATTTGCTAACCTCACTATCCTAAGGCCGAGATTTCCAGACACTATAGTTAAACAATGGGATTTGGATATTAAAATGACATTCGGTCTTAAGACGTTTTAAAAGCCACATTGTGAATCCAAAAAAAAAAACCGTAAAGGGACCCGTTTGTGGAGCTAAAGAGTGTCGCTTTTTATTATGAATTGTGCCCAGTTTAAGTGGAACTAAGTACAATTTTTGACGTGATTTATTGCAGATATGCCGCAAATGGCTTTAATTACTTGGCCGGAGTCAGCTACAAAGCAAATTATCAATTGCATTATCATAAGACGATTCTTGCATGTCTACTTATCAACTACAAAATTTTTCATAAAGAAAATGTCAGCTCTTTAATACCAAGTAACTATTTAAAGCTGTATCCCCTAAAAAGTAAAGAATAATTTCATATTATATTTCTTAGTCGAGTTATACGTACATTATAGCCATCGTAAATAATGATTTCTTTCAGTCTACCCATAATGTAGACGTATCCGTCTTCATCATAGTATCCCAGGTCTCCAGTCCTGAAGAAGCCTTCATCAACAATGTACGTAGATGGATCGACTCCAATGTACCCCTTCATGAATCCAAAACTCTTGATATAAATTTCCCCATGTTGGTTCGGGCCTAGAGTTTCACCCGTTTTTACATCCACCACCTGGAACAAAGTAACTCATTATCAAAAAAAGAGAGAGTAAGTAAGCCAATTGTAGATATCTAACGAAGTATCGAATCAAAAGAACAAGATTTTCTGTTAAAAATTCATTGTCACTTTTCCGTTTGACCACTATCTTGCCATCAGGTAAGTGACGATATGTGGCCTAAATTAGTGATAAGGAAATTATTGCTTAACCTTTCATCTCCCGTACTTAATGACTTATTTCCTTATTTTTTTCCGAAACACAACTCATATGACTGGACAATACTTCGCTATGTTCATTCAATTAGAAAATAGATGCACTTGTTATTACTACTTCTTCCAAACAATAGGAAACCGTTGTTTATTTCGGTATACCTATATGAATTCCTTTCATCTTAAGGCTGCCTGAAAGAAATTGCTGTTTAGCAATAATTACGCCGATTGTACTTCTGCTGTCATTTTGTAATGGTCCTTTATGTTGTGTGTATATGCAACGAAGTTTTTTTAATTGAATTGAATTGAAAGCTATATAAGGTTGTATACCTTCAAAGTAACTCCGGGTGCCACCCCGCCGACGCTGCCTGCTCTCGAACCCTTAGCAGCCCTGGCTTCTGACGTCAATTCACCAACTTCCGTCATACCGTAGCATTGCAACACCTCTTTTATCGAAGGTATCCTGTGTAAGTAAGTATTATGACATCCACTGCATATATAATTGTGGAGTAATATAAAACACGACTATTTGCTAATATATACATATATCTGCTAATATGTACCCATATATGTATGTATGTATATTTATGTATATGTAAATTGTGGAGCATATTATATATATAATATATGCTACACATTTTTTGTGCAATAATATAAAGATCATTGGTGCATAAATTAGTATTACTCGAAATAAATAAGTTATTGGAATCAATAACCCAAGATTCCAATAACTTATTTGTCATAGTTGTTCTGGCTTACTTTCCTTTGTTTTAACTTTTTCAACGTTTCTTTCTGTAACGCTGATCCTCCACAGCATACAACTTTTAAAGAGTCAATATTATGCAGCTCTCGTTCATCCATTTTGGTCAACCAGTTGATCATGGGTGGATATAAATATGCTAAGTTCACCTGAAATAATCAATAATAAATCTTTTATCTATTTAGTCTATATGTCTATTAGATCTTTTTCAACGTTCATTACCTTATGTTTTCGAAATGTTTTTGTAACTGTTTCTAGTGTTACTTCATTCGTATATACAATTTTCTTACCAAGTCCGAGCGCATTGAAGGTGGAATGTAAATCGTAACTATGAAACCAGTCAGCAGTTATATAAACTACTTCCAGCGATTCGTCTTTTATACTAAAAATAAAAGGCATCCATGATTAATCACTAATGTGACGTGATGAGATGATGACTTTCTTTATGTAGGTACTATTTTTAAACTTAGCGACTTTCTTTACTCATTGTAGACTTACCACGGCACATCAAAATATTGTCATACATAATCATTGTTACGAAATTCCATCATTCCATTCCGCCATCTGGCGGTATTACCAACCTTACCTTTATATACTTATGTGTTACAAGTACATACATACTATACATAATTAATTATAAGGTGTGGAGGAAGCAAGAGAAATGTGTCAGGATCGAAGCAAATGGAATTTCAGTCTCTAGGCAAATAGGCGTGTTAAGAGTTTTATGACTTTTAAATGTACAACAGATTATACTCACTCGTTACCCAGGCAGTTAATAATAAAGGTCAAATGTGCCACTTCCACTCCTTTGGGCATACCAGTAGTACCAGAAGAGTACATAATAAATAACGCGTCAACTTGACTTTTAACTGCTACTGGTTCAAACTGATTTACATCAAAATCTGGCAAGTTGCATATCAATGACCTCAGAAAGGTAAAGGATTTTAGTGAATCGTCCAAAGTCAGGAAAGTTTTTATGGATTTGCATTTTTCCAACACTACACGATTGGTCTCCCAAAACAGTTTGGAGCAAATAAAGTATGTTGGCTGAGATATTTGCAGTTTATGCTCCAAATGCGCTGCAACAATACAAATATCTCGTTACTTTACATCTTCATTAGTCAAAGGACATTTATATAAGATCCTAACGAACCTATTATTCTATCCATAAAGGCGGCCAACCAGCTCGCGACAACTAACTCTACAGGGCGCCGGCAGCGTGTTCAACATTTTCCCTCTTTCACCACTTATCGCTATCGACCCACTAGGGCCGATACCCTCAAATATAATTCTCTTAGATGACGCTCTGAGCTCTCCCTTTGTATGGTCAAGTAGATAATGCTATCTGAAGCAAATCTAACGGTAAGACACAGAAAAATACTTCATAAGTATAAAAAACCAAGTACTGGCGAAAACCAAGACTTCAAAAAGTAAGTTGACTATTCCGATACACCATAGAGTTCTGATGCCAATGCGTCAATGGACTTCGACCTAAACGAATCTTCAAAAATGCTAACCCAATGAGGAAATTTTATTTCCAGATCAATTTGAAGACCCCATACTGCTGACCGTCACTACAAAGAATAATTTAAAAAGTTACCTACATCTTAAGAACTATCGGGATTACGTAGACCAATTTGGTGTTGTGTTGTTTTACCTCGTCACTTATCAAACGATCTCTGTTGATAATATTTTAACTAAATAATGATAATATTTTACCTCGTCCGGTGTCGACGTCGAAAGGAGTACAACTTCCTCCACTTAAAACAACGGCCAGAGCAGTTGGAACAAACAGGACGCGTCTTTCAGATCCCAATGCTACGACGTCACCTTTCTTCACTCCAAGGTTAGTGAGTGCCACAGATAGTTTTACAGCATATTCCGCAAGTTCCTTGTAAGTCATTTTCTCACCTGTTTCTACATTTTCCTGTGTGAATTCATTCGATTTTAGGTAAAGGTAACATTCTATTTTTAAATCTATTTAGTAATTGCATGCTTACTAGCCAGCCCGATATCTACTTACCAAAGCGACTCTATCGCCCGGTACACGTCGAATTCGATTTAAAATGAATTTACCAAAATTCAAATGTGCTGGAACTTGCACATCCTGATCCCCGAATAGCCAGAGTTTATTAATAAACATTTTTGTTTTAATTGGTATTACTTTGTGTGTCGAATAAAACAGTAAACCGAGCGACTCAAGGTATGCAGCTGAAATATGTTGCAACGAAACAGCAAATATATTATTTGGTGTACACAGATAACACTGTACAATAATCTTAGTATCTTAATGATACTATTAAATATTTACTTACAAGATTAATCTTAAAAATAGGTAGGTACATCAACGCTGTTCTTCAAAACATAAATAGTGGTGACAGTTATAAAACTTCATATTATGTCACTAAGCCACAAAATAATCATATTATATTACACACGTAAATACAAAAACTCACGCCTATCTACCACAGGGATAAGCTGAGACTAAGGAATTCCATTTGCTTCGATCTTGGCATACTTCTCTTGGTTCCTCCACATTCATCAATAGTTTCATACACGCACGCCGCGCCGGTTCAGAGTAGATCTTACTGAACCTTTTCTAAGGTCATCTCCAATTTAGTCAATGTTCGTCCTTCTATTATATTTCATAAAATTTAACAATGAATAGGTATATAATAGTTGCAATCCCTTTCGGTAAGAGGCAGCTGAAAAAAATAAGTAAGTACCTAACAAAAGAAGCCTCAAAAAGAAGAAAGAAAGAAAATAAAGAAGAAAGAAAAATGAAGAAAGAAGTATTGGTAGCCTCTGTTTTAGGAACTTTTTTTACGTGCTTTATTGTAGATTTGCCGCAAATGGCACTATAACTACTTGGCCGGACAAATGGGGAGCGCTGAGGGTCACCTGGGCTGATTTATGAACGGTGCTACCTAAAATGAATTATTTAATTCCATTCCTTACCTGCCCACGTATTACTGTAGTACGAATCATGATTGAAGTTGGATTGGGTTAATTTGATCCGTCAATGCGGTGAATATTTGAGAATCCCACGCCATCATTTGCATTGGCAATTTTTTAAATGAAACTCCTTTAACATTTAAATCGACTGGTTCTACCCGAGTTCTACCTCGGAGCAATTTAGTCGTGGCTTTTCCCAAGAATGGTCCCCGCGGCTAGTAATAGGTTTCTTAAAAGGAAATCGAGTTAAACAGGCGTGATTGACTTAATTGTGGGAAAGCTTTATTTTCCGAGATTAAAGAATTACTTTGGAGATTGAAGTAATGGGATTACATCAGCAAAAGTAATCAGATTTTTGTGCCTGGTTTTTAATCATCCTTTCATTACTTACGTCTTTCATTTGTGCATATTATTGTCACTTTGTCAAATATAGAATTTAACATTTATTTATTTATGGCTTTATATTAGTACATCTATGATATTTGCAAAAGTGCCCCTTTGCAAATTTCTACTGAGACTTTTACTCTCGCATTATTAAAGTTCATATACGGCATTCTTTACGTCGTGCCAAAGAAAACATGTTGGTTACCTCAAAGGCAAGGCCTTGAATGGACGCGTGGAAGATTGAATATTTCGTTTACTTTACCTCCGTGGCTTGAATAGAGTTATGAAGTATATTTTCTTTCCTTTTTTTAACATGTTTGCGTTTGACCACAATCTAGCCTGCTCGTAAATGATGATGTAGCCTAAGGTGAAATACGCTGCTCGTAGTAAATGTACAAATCTCTAAGCGTAGCATCATCAAAACGAATTGTCTTTATAAAAGTAAGTATGTCGAATGAGTGCTGTAATATGTCGTTATTATTTATATAGAACGACGTTTAACCTACGTTTAACCCCTTATTTATCGAGATTCTTGTCATAACAGATAATTCGCATAACAAATTTTGTTAAAAACCCTTAAGTAAATAAAAGACTAAAAAAACAGAAAATTCATTTCTTCTAATGAAAATCTGCGTTCAGGGGTTTAAAAAGACCACTTCGAAGCAATTCTAAGAAAGCAATATTGCAATTTGATAGTTGCGCATATAAGGCCTCAAACTGGATGACAGCGGCAGCGGCGCGGCGGCGGCGGTGGTGCGGGAAGCGGCGCGTTCAAATGCTAAGATTTATATTGAAGTGTTCTCGATGGCAGCGCCGCGGGGAGCGGGGTACGAGCGGTGTCTCTGCGTTTGAAACTCGCCTTTTGGTTTCCTTTGTTCATTATAGGGATTCAGATCTTCTTTTGCCTATAATAAATCGTACGAAACAAAAGAACTACAATCGAAAATGCGTTGTCACCGTTTCGACATCGCGTTCATTTGAGACACAACTCTATACCGCCGCAACACCGCGCGATTTGGCCGCTGCTGGCATCGAGAACGGAACAGCGGCCGCCGCGCCGCTGCCGCTGTCATCCAGTTTGAGCCCTAAAAGTAAGTGCCCAAGGCAAAAAAATAACAAATAGCGATTTTGCTTTTGCTTCTGTAAGTATTATTTAGTCGTTACCTGAGCCATGTCTCCTCACACAAGAGAAGAAGAACGGCTAAAACCGGTGACGTCTATTTAATTTACTTTGGACATCCTACACATGACCCGCAGCATACGTGACCCCAGGGTGCGATTAAAGGAACGACACCTGCCGGCAGTGGTAGACTTCGTCCGTAGCCACACCACAGACGTAGATGGCTATATTTATATATTATATGTCGTTTGAGGAGCTCGGTGGCGCAGCGGTAAACGCGCTCGGTCTGCGATAGTTGAAGTAAAGCAACTTTCGCAAAGGCCGGTCATAGGATGGGTGACCACAAAAAAAATTTCATCTCGAGCTCCTCCGTGCTTCGGAAGGCACGTTAAGCCGTTGGTCCCGGCTGCATTAGCAGTCGTTAATAACCATCAATCCGCACTGGGCCCGCGTGATGGTTTAAGGCTCGATCTCCCTATCCATCCATAGGGAAGGCCCGTGCCCCAGCAGTGGGGTCGTTAATGAGCTGATGATGATATGTCGTTAAGAGACATGAATAGTGTTACTACAGGCTTCTGGAAGAAAGGTTCGGTCACAATTTACTCTTGTATGGTAAGATTATTATACTTACTACTTATGCAATTAACTGTTCAACCATCGAACTTCCAAACCTACAACACCGCAAAAGAAAAATAAAAATTCAAATCCTGCATTGAAAGTATATTTTAGATATTTTTTAAAGGTAGTATGCAAAAATGGAACATTGAAATGCAAATTGTGTTGCGATACTTTTCACATTCACTTAGTAAGAAATACGTACGGTCTCTAAAGCACTACCATTAGCACCGGTTGTTAACTGAGACGACCATTCTGTGTTCACTGACTCGTTCATAGAGTCTGCATAACATATAATTAACAAAGTAGCCCCTGAACGTCCGGCCGTCATACCCATGATTCGAACGTTGAATAAGTGAACGTAATAAAATAAATCCAGTAAGCCTGCATAATACTTGGGATTTTACGTGGCTTAGTAACGCTTATGAAGCTGTGAAACGGCCCACCCATATGCCAGAGACGGAATGCTCTTTTGAACAAACAAGGAAAATGAAATATAGATCTATGTCGGGATGGTTTATTTCATCTTTTGTTGTCGTCTCGCGGCCTGGTTCGCGTCACTCTGCGGCTAAAAAAGACGATTAAGCTTCCCGGTTTTCCATTGTGTTCGGTACTCAGTTTTATTAACGCGAAAATGCAGTAGCCCAATATAAAAACAATCCTGTTAGACATGAATAAAGACTGTAAAATGCTAATAGGTTTTAACTTTAAGCCAATAATCAACTTGAACATTTATCATCATTATCATCAGCCCACTGCAATCCACTGCTGGAGATAGGCCTCTCGCAAGGCGTGCAATAAAGCCCTATGCTCAACCTTACGCATCTAGTTGCTTCCAGCAACTTTCTGCAAGTCGTCCCGCCATCTTGCCAGGAGTCGACCCACACTGCATTTCCCTAGACGCGGTCTCCACTCCAGGACACACTTGCGTCAGCGGTTATCGGTTCTGCGACAAATCTGCCACTTCAATGTGCTAACTTTCAGCTATGTCGGTAACTGGTTCTCTGTCGGATTTCAGACTTGAACATTGCTTAATTTCTCTTAAAAATGTGATAATCACAAAGCCATAAAACCCTCGAGCAAATATTATAAATCAAAGACGAAATCGTTTCGATACTTGAAAGTCTTCTTTTGCTAAGTTCTCACATGAACTTTCATTTATAAGGACTCGACTCTATACGGTTTATTTTTTGCCGTTGAGTAAGTACTAGTGTTGTTACCAAGTCTGTCGAACACCAATCTGATAACTTAATAATTCAGAGCCAAAGTTTTTAGGACAAGTAAGTAAATTTTCCGGTTAAGTTATTTTTACAACTTTGAATAAGAGTTCATTTAACTGGATGTAGGGTGACTTGAACGCTTCAAGCGATGTGAAAATAGCTCTACAAAAAATCTCTTGAACCTGACAGAAGGCAGCAGTAACTGTCATTACTATTCAGAGGCGGAGGACAGGAGTCCTAAAACGGCTTTGAAATAGACTACTCGGGGCGCCATCCCACTCGCTTCAGACAGAGTACTGCGGGGCGGAAGGTAAAAGAGAAACCACTGCCCTATTTTTCCCTAAAAAAGTAGCATTAAGGATGCTACACCGACAAGAGCTTAGCTCTTAAATTAATGATGATGAACAGTTTTAGGTAGATGCTGAATTTTAACTTAAAAATCACTAACAAACATTTTATCACAATATATCCACTCCAAGATTTCTACAACATTAAGTATACCTACTTTATATTATATCAATATTAAGGAGCATCGTAGTAAACTACGATGAAAATGCGTACTTATTATAAAATTACATAAATTCACATCGCTAACTTTCAAAGAACCTTATGGAGCGCAATTGATCTAAGATTCGAATAACGTAAAATTGAGGTAAAAGTTTACGCAAAATATTTTTTTTTAATGATAAAATGATAAATATTTATGTAGACTTAGTTGTTCAGCAACAAAACTTGATTCGATTTTATTTAGTCAAGCATAACTCAATACAAATAATATTCCCATTTAATCCATAAAGATACAGCAGCCGTTGAATTTAACTGTAATAGTGTTCCGTATAAGTGAGCAGCGGCATTGTGGCGTGAGTTTTATGGCGGACCACTCGTAAATGCTGAATCCACTGGGAACAATGCTAACGGCTTAGCTTAGCCTGTATAGCAACGAGTCATCCAATGCCAAGCAATGTGTACTAACTAAACTTTGTAAACTAAACAATTAAGAACAAACTCAGAAGCTAAGAGGTCTCCGAGTGCTACCGAAGAGCCAGTGAGTCATCTCAACACTAAGGTTAATTATATCCGTTCCAGTGAAGGCGTAGGTGGCAAATCAGAAGAAGAGACACCAAATAACCCATGAAACATTATCGGTATAAAGTATGGTTGAAAGGGGAACAACACGAGAATAGAGACGGTAAAGAATAATAAATGAGTGGGTACTCTTTTAGTCCCAATTTGAAATAAATAATATTTTTATCTCAAGGATTATTATCCATTTTAAAAAAGTGGTAGAAAGAAACCTAATGGTAAAAACCGGCCAAGTGCGAGTCGGACTCGCTCGCGAAGGGTTCTGTACCATTGACTAGGTAAACAACAAATATTGTAACCTTTTTGATGTGGCCTTTTATATATGGGCAAAAAAAGGGCAAAAAAACATGTTTGCTGTGTGGGAGCCCCCTTAAATATTTACATATTATGTATTTATTTTTCAGTAAGTATTTGTTGTTATAGCGGCAATGGAAATATACAATTTGTGAAAATTTAAACTGTCTAGCTATTGCAGTTCTTGAAATACAGACTGGTGACAGACTGACGGACGGACGGACAGAGAAGTCTTAGTAACAGGGTCCCGTTTTTTACCCTTTGGGTACGGAAACCTAAACAGAGTACAATGTGAAAAATTAGGACCTAGATTATAGATTATAGATCTTTATATTGTGTTCTTGCAGTTAACTTAGCTCAGCCGCTGGTGGGGGGAGTGGAGAGTTGCCGCTCTATACGTGGTATTATTCCTTAATCTATGCTCATAGTAGAATTCATAAAAATATAGCGTAGCTTTGTGTTGGTTACTATTGGTGGAAGTAAGGGTTTACTGTTGGCGGCTGCGTTCACGGTTCATTAGCCACCAACGGCCAGCGGACCCTGCGGTGGTGTCCGGCTAGAACCATGATTATGAAAGTTTTATTAACGTTCAATATACGTACATTGGCGCCTGTGAGCGTAGTTATAGAATCACTATTATGTAGGTAGTACGTATGTACATGGGGTTAGAACATAGCAGGTTTTGTTTGAGAATGCTATTAGTGGCATCATCGAAGTATACGACGTAAACCGTAGCCGTAATAGCCCAGTTGGTAGAACGCTTGCCTCTCACTTTGAGGTCGCAGGTTCTAATCCATCACAGGCCTAAACTAATGATTGTCGAATTTGTTTTCGAATTCATGTTTGGATCATAAATGAAGAAAAACATTGTGGGGAAACCCACATTCTCGACAATGCATTTTCGGAAGTATGTGACCTAACCTGTATTGGGCTGGTTTTCAATTCGTGGGTTGGAAGGTAGAAGGCAGTCGCTTCTGTAAAAACCGGACCTGTCAAATCTTCAGGTTAGGTAAGTGGACCCTGTGAAAAACGGGATAATGATCGAAGTATACGACGTACCTCGAACGTCAAGCATTGTATTTTTTTTAATGTAATACTAAAGATCTTAGTAGTCAGAAGAGCTTTTTCACAGCAAATATCACAATTTCACTTCACTTAATAAATAGGGATACGGCTGTCATCAATATAAAGCAAGATGTTTCCTAATAACGAGCATGTATGAAAACCACATGAAGACTTGACAAACAAATCAAAAACGATGTGTCATAGCAATTGGTTTTGTGTAAGTAAATACTTTAATTGTAATAATGAGAAAGCGTGGCGTGTGCCGAAGAAGAAGGTATCGAGAAAAACCTGTTTAGGTTTGGCGATGTTTGTAAACCAATTTATGTGTAATTTATAAAGTGTTATAAAAAAATGTGGTGTCTATCTACCTCTATGGAATATAAGCTTGAATGAAGAGCCACAAGTAATCACAGACAACTTGTAGCCACTGCTGGTACTTACTACCAGGTAGTTGCGGCTTCCGAATACATACCGCTTAGCGACGGTACTGAAAAGTACCGGCGCCCGGAGGACCTGGCAGTAATATACGATCCCGACAATCCGATTACTCTAGCCATAGAGGCGGTTCATCAGCTCGCGACAACATACACTTTAACCCCGAACCCCGACACCGACCCCGCTGGAGTGGTCGACGATTTCCCTCATTCAGCGCTTATCGCTATCGACCCACAAGGGACGATTAATTCTTTCAAATATTATCCTCAAAGGCGAGCGGAGGTTCCTGCCAAGCTGGGTATCCTCAGGCCTGTTGTCTTAAATTATGTACCGGGAGCTCTCAGCGCTCCCCATATGTCCAGCCAAGAAGTTCTAAGTAAATCTACAATAAGTCACGTCAAAAAAAGGTACCTGCCAACACATAAAATGTTCTAAAATAAACAGAAGATAGAGACTATTTTATTCATTCTCTACAAAACTCATAATATGGTTAATAAAAGCTGGTTATATTAACAAGGCGGAAGTATTTGATGGATGACCCTCGAGCTGGCTGCGGAGTTTTACTTAGCTGTTCCAGCTCCAAGTTCGTGCACTTAAACTTCGCAAGTGTTAATCGATCATCTGTGGTCGATGATGGCCGAACTACTAGAAGACGAAGTGGGTCAAAGTTGTTGTATTTGGTGCGAATATTTTGGCAGTCAGACAAAGACAGGCAGATATAACTTAGATTTAATTAAATTTTCTTTATTGAGGCAATAAACCTATACAAAAAGAGATAAACAAATGAGTACAATATTAGCCTGTAGGAGCTCGGTGGCGCAGCGGTTAACGTGCTTGGTCTGCGATTGTTGAAGTAAAGCAACTTTTGCAAAGGCCGGTCATAGGATGGGTGACCACAAAAAAAAAAGTTTTCATCTCGAGCTCCTCCGTGCTTCGGAAGGCACGTTAAGCCGTTGGTCCCGGGTGCATTAGCAGTCGTTAATAACCATCAATCCGCACTGGGCCCGCGTGATGGTTTAAGGCCTTTACGTTAGTGGGGACGTTAATGGGCTGATGATGATGATGATTAGCCTGTAATTCCTATCGGGGTGGACTGCACTGTTTATCTATATCCCTATCGTTGTCCCGTTTTTCACAGGGTCCGCTTACCTAACCTGAAGATTTAATAGGTCCGGTTTTTCACAAAAGAGACTGCTTTTCTGAGCTTCCACTTCAAAGGGACTGGTTTTCCTTTCGAGTTGGAAACGCCCAATTACAGGTCAGGTTAGGTCACATTCATCCGAAACCATCCGGGCTGGACCGCACTAGTCACTAGAAAAAATGTTGTAGCCGTACTTCTAAGATTATTATAATGTTGACAGGTTCGCCTACTTAAATCATCCATTATTTTGGAGAATATATCCATCCACCCAACCCCTTAAGAAATTAGGACAATTGTTTTATGTTTAAAAAATAAATAAGAGCACTAGAAAGTGTTTTAACCTACTTAATTATGATAATAACTTAATTAAAGCACTACTTAAATAAAATTCCGGGACTTCTAGCATGCGCTTATGTTATTCTAAAAACGAAATTAAGCTAGTATTTTTTATGGAATTCTTAAAGCAGATTCTTAATAGGTTTTGCGGTCTTGATCCGCTTGGGAACATAAAACGAGAAGGCATGCTTAATATTGCAAATTATGCCACAGACTTAGTGCTAGAAAAAGAAAATAAAAACTTTTCATGTTTCCCTTGGAATTTGAAAAACTCTTTTGTTCACGTAATAATAATACAATAATGTTTAAATAATTTTTACATTCATCTGTTGAATAGGATTCCAAAAGGAAAAACGGAACCCTTATAGGCTTTTACTTCGTTCGTCTGTTTGCCTCTCTGCCAGCTGTCAAGAAAAATAATATGTTTTGTAATTGTAGCTGGTAAATAAATCGCTACCTTTTTCGATGTGTGGAGAGAACATTTTGTTTAGCGGCAAATAAGTTTCTTTGGGATTACAAACCTTAATTATTTGCTAATTTTCGAATGATGACAACAGTTTTTAAACGGCAAAGTCAAAGCCTTCTTAGGTAATTTACGGCATTTTGAACGGAACCCTCGGTGGCCGACTCAGATTCGCATTTGACCGGATTTTTTTACATACATACATACAATAACCTTTATCTTTTATTATGGGTACGTAACATGTTTAACTTATGATAATTATGTCTAATTGTAACTTATTTATCAAATCCGTTAGTCTACTTCATGAACATTAAATTTATGAAGTTGACTCACGGATTTGATGATGATCGTCTCGTCTATCCTGTAGGGTTGCGAGGTGGATTGCCAACCTCATCAACCCTGGTGACAGGGTTCATGTAACGACTATTTAGTTACTTATATCAATAAGTAGTAATCATGCCCAACGGCTTAACGTGTCTTCCGAAGCACGGATCATCTTACTTTCGGACAATCAGTGGTCAGCCTGTAATGTCCTAACCAATTTAGGGATTAAAAAGTAATTTTTGTGGAATATCGCCACCGGGATTCGTACCCGGGACCTCCGGATCGTGAACCCAACACTCAACAATTGAACCACGGAGGTCTTTAATAGTCGTTATTTATTGTTAATTGTCAGCGGTTTCAGCTTATTTAATTGAATATTATATACGCCATTTTAGATGGAAACTGATTAAAATAAGGCATTTTAAGAAAGAAAGAAAAAATAAAGAAGGAAAAAGGAAAGAGATATTTATTATTTTCGGATGCCACAGACACAGACAGACAGGTAAGTACATCAAATTTATCACGAAAGAATCCACACAGAAAATGAAAACTAAAATTAAAAACAGGATTCTTCAGATTTGCTTCGGGTTTTATCGCCTCGTGATTTGTCGTAAATTTCCTGGTGGTGGAGTGACCAGGGCTCACGCAGACGGTTTGATTCGGTGTCCATTGTGTATTTGTGGACGAGGGTCGTGATTTATAGGGACAGCGTCGACAAACCGGACCACTGTCGAAGGCTTGCTACCGCAAGTGCTTGTTACCGCTATTTATAAATTATACGTAATTCCGGGTTCAAAACTATAAATATTCAGTAATCTCGGCTTGGGATTCTACAAGTAGGTTAGATTTGTTGCGATCGCGATCGTCACTGAAGGCTTAAGCAATTGAACGGAGTGACGTTTATGCTACATTTTTGTCTCTTGTTTAGTTAAATTAGTCCTTAATGTAATACAACTAATTAAAACAGGGTAAACGCTTTAGAGAGCGAAAAAGAATAAAGTGATTTCAAGTCTAAATAATAAGACATAGGTAACATTTATACTAGCGCGTTTTTCTTTATATTGATGTTTTTTTTTTAACTTTCCGTCGTCTCTCATAAGAAAATGACGTCACGGGTACAAGCACGCGAAAGTAGAAAGTAGCGTGCCGACGAAATAACATCGCATTTATTTTATAACGCTTCATATTTTATCTTAAGGTGCAACGGGTGCCACTCTAGTAAGTACTCGAGCTTCATATAAACTTAATATCAGCATATCTGGAGAAGTAATTACATTTTATTATTTTTAAAAGTAAGTAAGTAGTTTCATTTTTAATTAGGAGAATAGCTTTAATAAATATTAATGAATATTTCGTGCGTATTGTACGTGAGAAAAATTTTGTCGTTCCGTAAACATAGACCTCTATTTAAGGCCCTGTCACAATGTTTGCATAATAATTTATACTGTAATAACCATCCTCCCTTCTCTATGAACACGTGAATCAAATTATATACGCACGAAGAAAATCAAATGTCCGCCTCTGTTTTGTATAAGTGCGACGGATGATCATAATACGCGTGACTTGCTCCTGATTTTCTTAGAAAGTTTTGTTCTACGGTAAACTTTGAAGTAAATACCTAGTCAAGTTTAGAAACTTGATACACGAAAATGTCCTAACGATGATTTTAAGCATAATAAGTTACTATAATACAAATAAGAACACGAAAAAGTTGGCAGTTGTTACAAGTAAGTAGGTAGGTATGTAGTAGCGTATTGTAAATGAAAACTAACTTTTTTTTATCCTGTCCAGACAGGGTCAGCTATAATACTTGTCAAAAGGCAACCTTTTAGTCATTTTTATGATCATGACGTTAAAATATGAAATAGATACATACTTAAGTACGTGTATTTCTTGAGTGATAAATTTATTCCAAGAAATCCAATACCGAACACATTCTATTCCTATATGAAAACTTTATATGGTCGTTATTTAATTAAGTTTGCAAAGTTTTGCGACGTTCAGCGATCGGTCACTTCTGCGTCCTACGCCAAAGATATACTTACATCGAAAAACACTTACTGCTTGATTAAACTCGATCGAAGAAACATGACACGAATACTTACAGGAGTAAACTCGAGGTAAGGTTGAGGCGACCTCCAAGAATACCGATTTTGAGTTCGAACTCAGCCTTCCTTATTCTTCCTTAAGGTCACCTCAACTGAGGACGGAGTCAAAGAAGGTTCGAGATTAATCTCAGAAAAAATTAAAAAAAAGAAGAAAATATTTTCTTCCCCTAGTACTGCTACGATGCTTGGTACTACTAACATTTGAATTCTACCCATGGTACGGTCACGAGTACTATACATTAGTACACTTTGATATCATGTCACATTAACTTTTTTGACAAATTAAACCGTAAGTCTCATTAAATGTCAAATATGATAGTGCGACAGGGTTCTAAAGTGGGTACATGATATTGCTCATGACTGTACTACTGACATTTAGTAAAAAGTATTCTTAGTTTTATAGCTGCTCATATTTTTTTTAATAAAAACTTTTTAGTATTAGTACTAGGGGAAGAAAATTTTGCCCGTGGTACAAGTAGTACCAAAAAACTGAGTTAACATCTTAGAATACGGGTGATAGCCTTATTGATATTATACTCGTATAAATCTTACCTACCACATGACGTAACATAAAACATTATAAAAACACTTTTTTTTTTTAAACTGGGGTTAGAGGCACGTACGTAAGTGGGAAAGGAAAACAGGAAAAAATTTACCTATATTACAAATCGCTACCATCGCAATAGTTGACAAAGTTCGAGTGGCTTTCACAATTATTTTCGGCTTTGACTCTGGAAACAGACAAATTATATACCTCTAGGTAAATAATAAATATGACATTACACACAAACAAGTAAATATCAAAGATGGCGGGCCCACATGGGACAA
Organism: Pectinophora gossypiella; assembly: GCF_024362695.1. Lineage (NCBI taxonomy): Eukaryota > Metazoa > Arthropoda > Insecta > Lepidoptera > Gelechiidae > Pectinophora > Pectinophora gossypiella. Next base: position 9,043,769 of record NC_065413.1, on the reverse strand, counting down.
AACAACGAATATTTAGCAACTATCCGTAGTTTCATCTCCTGATAATTAATTGGATTACGAACCTCTCTCTCATTATACGGATTGGGGTCATTTAGCGAATGGATTTTGTACGCGTGACAGCGTAAAATCGGTTTGTGTTTCGGCTAATAAACACAGTTAAGGCTGAAGTTGTATATTCTATTGAACATGTTATCTGTCGTATTTTAGACAGGTTATTAACACTACGGCTTATTTGTATCAGTTTTAGTCTAGTATAGCGTGGAAATGTACGGCGTATTTGGTACTATTATTATAATTATTTGGGATATTTAGATTTGTAAATAAGGACTCTATCAACAAAATGTGTGCAACAAAATTTCTTTAACTACTTGGCTGGATATAGCTTGGCTTGGCTTGGCTTGGTTGGTTAGTATATTTGATTTGATTTGATTTTGATAAATGGGGATCGCTGAGGACTCTCGCCCGGTACAACATTTAACACAACAGGACTGAGGGTACCCAATTCGTCGGGTGGGTCGGCTCAGAGGATAATATTTGACAGATTTAATCGACCCTAGCGGGTCGGTAGCTATAAGCGCTAAATGAGGGTACCTAATCGTCGACCACGCCGGCGGAGTCGATATCGTGGTTCTGAAAAGCTGTAATAAACTTGTTTGGGACTGACATGTCACATTATATCGATCCCATATAATTTCTATCATTGTCACTGTCATTTGCTACTTGACTGAATATATGGCCCTAATTATGGTAAATAACGGAGTTGTTTACCATAATTAGGTTTTTTTTATCAAAACTTTTATTATATTACCATTCTAATATGATAGTGTAGCACTTATATCTACTTATGACATTAATAACACAATACATACAAGATTTTTCAAATTCGCTCAGACTACAAACAAATATGTCCTGGTTGCAACCTGATTGAGTGTGTGCAATGCGCAATGAGCACTTTTACAAGCAATTACCTGTCAACTTATCACACAAACCACATCATTAAACATAACGTACTTATCCCATTTTTTTTTCAGTTCTAAGTATTGGCAACCCCCAACATTTATTGTTTTTTTTTTTCTATTTTTGTGTGAAAATGTTAATGCGATTCACAGAATACATCAACTTATAAAGTTTCAAATGTATAAAGCTCTTATAGTTTCGGAAAAAAGTGGCTGTGATATACGGACGGACGGACAGACAGACATGACGAATCTATAAGGGTTCCGTTTTTGCCATTTGGCTACGGAACCCTAAAAATGTACATTTATCTCGCAAATTATCTGCACACATAAAAGACCTTAGATAATTAATAAATCAATCGACCCTTACCTTGAGGGTACAAAGTGCTGACCTGCTGACAAATTCGTTAAATTTCCACCGCACCTACTAAAATGATATTGTAGAATAGTAATGATATATTGTAGACGCAAAGGGGCCCTCGAAATGAGCTCAATATTGGGCCCATTATTCCATTCAGTGAAATGGAGTGGGAGTGAAATAGAGCAAAGATTGTGGGCTTTCATTGCGGGATGCCACGTTGGTGCTAATCACCAACGCTGTAAGTTAAATTAACTTATGACGTACATAAGTAAGAAGGGTGAATAATAGATAGGTTACTTAGTGATATTTATAAGAATCGAATCGATGAACTAGGTAATTCGAATAAAATTCAAGTGTACTAAAAAGGGTACATGTTTAGGAAAATAATATCTAAGAAGAGAATATCTAAGAGCCCAAATATCTCCACCAACCCGCAGTGATAGAGTATGCTCCATACCCCCTCCGGTAGATTGAGGGAAGGTCTGTGCCCAGCAGTGGGACGTATATAGATACGAGTAGGCTGTTTATGTTTTGTTTTTTTTATTATTATTAAGTATAAGTAGTTTTTTAACTGATTAGGAAATTACCACAAGGAAAATTCTGTACTTACAGGCAATATTTATTGTGTATAAATAAATAAATAATAATAATAATAATGCTTTCATATTTGTAATGTAGGTACTAACTTTCATAATAATAAAAAATAATATTATAACAGTTTCTTTTCATTCAAGAATATTTTAATTAGTGCAAAGTCATTTATCATTAGTTACATTTTCGTGTGAATAATAAATAAATAAAATAACACAAATAAATACGATGTGAAACAAAACAGGCTTTTAGGCTTTTAATGACTGGTTGGTGAGGTAATGTCAAACAATTAGTGTTGATGATATCTCGCTCCATACAGAAATACAGGCAGTGTTGTAGCCTTATTAACAGTTTATTATTGGTGCTAATTCCTGTAAATACCATCTAATTTTATTTTAAGTTATATCTGTCATTTTCTTATCCGCCGAAAAGGAAAGGGACGGGTAATCGACAAGCATAAAATTTATGGAACACACGTCAATTTTAAGCACAAATCTAAACCAACCGTCTAAAAATTTTACATCCGTCAATAACCCGACACAGTTAAGTAGACAGCACGTCAAACGGATTGCATACCAGCGACGTACCTTTTGATTCGCCCGGGTTATTCATTCATTCACTCATTCTTCCTAAAATTAAGAGCTGTGAATCATCCGTCCCTTTCCTTTTCGACGGATATGAAAATGACGGATATAACTTTAAATAAAATTAGGCGGTGTCTGCAGGAATTGGGGCCATTATTCATACACATAAGCTCACGACTATATCCGAATGGGGTAGTCAGAGGCAGATCGGAAGGTGAACTACGCGCCCACACATCACCAAGCTTCCTGTTTTTATTCTTCTTCTTCTATCGTGTGGGTTGTGAGGTGGAGTACCAACCTCATCAACCCTAGTCTCAGGGTTACTATTGAGCCGCCAAAGGCCCCTGATATGGCTCATGTAACGACTACTTACTTACATCAGTAAGTAGCAACCGGGACCAACGGCTAAACGTGCCTTCCGAAGCACGGATCATTTTACTTTCGGACAATCTGGTGATCAGCCAGTAATGTCCTAACCAAACTAGGAACCACAAAGTATTTTTTTGTAATATGGTCCCACCGGGAATCGAACCCGGGACCTCCGGATCGTGAGTGACATTCTATTACAATACTACATAATAAATAAAAAACAAACGAGGGACATTCGAAGCTACGTGCTTGAAAAACAATATAGGTGAAGCTGTAAAAACTTTTCTCCGTTTAACCTTCTGATTTCATGGATAACAGACATATATATACCTATGCATCTTTTATCTTTGTTTTTGGGTATAAATTGATCATCCTTTTTATAAATCCCAGGTACAATTACATTTTCCACCCATTATTATTTTGATCAAAATAAAGTTCATTATTCTCAATATACGTAGCATAGCAACATAATTTTTAATATTGTAATCCAAATATCAAGCAACAAAATATGCTTCTACCATTACATTGTATTTTGGAATAATTATGTACCCGAGTAATGAGAAAATAGGTAATTATCGCGTTAAAACTGCACAACGCCATCTATATTGTTTTTGGTGAACGTAGCCTGGAAAGTCCCTCGAGACGGCTTCCGATTAGTACCCCTAAACAGTTTTTGCGTCTTTCTGTTTAAAAGGTCAAAGGTTTTGTCTGTCTTAAAGGTCACCCTTTAGACGGCTGTATCTTTTGATTCATATCAAATCCTAGTTGAAATTTGCACAGAATATCTTTTTGATTTGCCGCAGATGGCATTAACTACTTGGCCGGACAAATGGAGAGCGCTGAGGGCTCTCACCCGGGCTGAGGTCTCACCCGGCTGAGGGCTCTCACCCGGACAGAATATGCATTATTATATCGGTTGTATAAAAAACTACCCCTACAAAAGACAGTCATCAAAATCGAAGCTGTCCCTGGCAAGGTAGAAGTGAAACCCTTCATTGACTCCACGTTGACGATTCGTCGACGAACGGATAGCGAAGAAGTCATTGCTTTTAAAGAATCGCTCAGCTGTGGCTCTCTACCTATACCGATTATGTACCTACAGCCGTTTTAATTATTACGAATCACCGTTGAATATTATGTTTATGGCATTTGTTTCACCTATTATACGGTTATATGTACGTTGTATTCGGACGGTGATCATCACTCACCGTCGCCCGCGCACCCCTCTGACCACCGGCGTTAAGCGTTTAGCGCTAACGTGGTATTTACAGCCACAATTACAACTTTTCACGCAAATGACCATTTAGGAACATCGCGGTGGAATAACTAGATTTTGTACGTGACTTTACTCGGTGAGAACTCAAAAAACTGGCACAAACCAGCTTTTCACAACGTACGTACAAACCGTGCTTATGCGTAAGTCCGCAAGTAAAAATCGTCACATCATCCAAATGTCCTTATACATTCTCTAAACTGTTGTACAAAAATACACTTCTCATCAAACAAATCGAAACAACACGAAAAAATGAAAAATAAATTAAATACGAGTAGGTTTTGTGAAAATAAAAATAAATGTTATTTTACAGTGCAGTGGACAAAAACTCGGAAAGGTTTCCATTTTTTTTAATGAAAAGTATATGTTCGCCTTCATCCCACTTCAGTTTATTTATTGCACTTTAGATCTCTCGAGTCTCGATACAGCGAAGTTTATTCTGCAATAGAACAATTTGTCAAGACAAGATTCAACCTTTCATGTTTATGAGTGTAATTATTTAGCCGTCCAGATTCAGTGTTCTCTCTCCAACAGGTTTACCTACCTAGGTACCTATATTTTCTCATTTTCCTCGAGCTAGCACGTACTGGGAAAAATTACCGCAGGGTCTATATTGACAGGTTACATTGTAGCTTGGGGATTTGTCTTCGGATCTCATATCGATCTTTTTAGAAAGATAACAAGGCATTTCGAAAACGATTTCTTGGCATTGTAACTCGAAGGAATCGATACGTCTCGCAGACACGCATCGATGTTGGCGTAAGAAGATGCCTAGGATGATAAGTAGCATAACGCATTATTCTGTAGTCCCAAAGCCCCGACCTAGGAGTAAGTAGGTGTTTAACTAAGAAGTCATTAGGATATAGATCTTGTTCATTACTACTGTAATAAAAGGAAGGATACTTCCTTCAGCAATTATTAGGATCGGAAAATTTCTCACCTTGGGATAACAAGCACCTTGTCGTCACATCGAATAACGTAAAAAGGTCTGTCTAACAAGATAGATTTATTATCGTCTGGTAACACGCCCTTAAATTATATACTGAGAGCAGATCAAAATTCGTCCACCTTGTGATTTAGTTCTGTATGGATATAAATTATAATCACTATTACCGGAACCGATAAGGTCGATTTTTATATTTTTTTTTAATCATAATAACTGGCCACGTAACGTTTCAAAATATCAAAACCTAAATCGATCCTATTTTGTTCTGTAATAGTTATTATAATTCGGCTTTAATAACTATTACAGAACAAAATACTTTAACTGGCTTGACTTCACTCTAGACACTTCATACAAAAAACCTAGTTTTACACAGACACTACACATTGACGTTATCGTACACGTACATGAGTGCGTGACGTATGACGCCCATACGATTGAAGATAAAAGTAAGACCGAAAGGGGGTGAGGTAAACCTAGCTCAGCCGCTGGTGGGAAGCGGAGAATCGCCGTTCTATACGTAGTATTATTCCTTATTCTGTGCTTATAACAACAAAAAGTTGTAGGTATTCTGATGAGTTGAAGTTCTGGGGATCACGATATCAGTTTAAATACTATTATTTTTCCCTCCGACTTGACAACCAAGATCAATACTATAAAAAAATATTACCATCACATCCTTATCAAGAATTTTAATTAAGTAGTTACTTATTTTGGCCATTATTCGGTTCTCTATTTTTACTCATAAAATTTTATGTAATAATTTAACTTGGCATACTGTTACTTGTCCTATTATTAGTTACGCATAGTATTAATTTGTCATAACCTTTTAAGCATAATTTTGAAACTCATAACTACTTATAAGCATAATAATTATTGACAATAATGATATATAAGCATAATTATTATAAGCATAAAAACTATACTCCGAATAAGAAAAGTTTTGGCACAACTTTGAACATTTTCGAAACTTACTTTTCCTTGGCTGCATTTGGTTTATGATTGTGACTTTTTATATTTTTTGACACTATTTCATGCTGTTGGTCATCATTCAATGTATACTTTTGGTGTGTAAGACAAACATGCTGGCGGCGTAGGCCCAAGGGCCACCCCCGCCGCACCCTAACCTACTGTTATCCCTTGTAAAAATTATGACAAAACACTATTATTCTAAAAAAGAATAAAGGAAATAAATTTATATGCGAATCAAATTTATGCCAACAAATATTAGTCCAAAAATAAGTTATACCTAAAAAACCAGTATTCCTAGATGTTATTATGGGAAAGTACTATTATGCTAAAAAACCTTATGATAATTAAAATTATGACAAAAACATTTATGCATTTTAAGAGAATCTCCATTATTCATACATATCTGTATATTATAACAATTTATTTGAATTTTTAGTCTTTTAATCACTTAGTGACTATATCAGTAAAGTTAGGAGCAATAATGTTTACCCAAGCAAAATATGTTCCTTTAATAGCTACGAGTACTTTTCCAAGTTATTTCCGAGTAGGCTTAATGGTAGAATAAATAGAATTCCCAAAGTACAGGAAACTATATCGATTTCCGTTCTTCAATAATTGCTTCCCTTTATTATTAGCAAGAAACAAATCTTGTAGAAACAAACGTGTATTCTAACGGTCAATAAGACCACATAAAATATGAAGTATTTCGTTTAATACTTATATTGGAAAATAAAAATAAAATACCGGACCTGCCTAATCTTCAAGCTATGTAAGCAGACCTTGTTGAAAACGGGATAACTAGGCTAAACTAAGCTAGGGAGATGACGATGATCAAATTGAGAAATTATGCACTTAATGGAGTAAGGCTATGAATAGGCGTGGGCAAGTATGTAACTGGAAAATTAGAAATGTACGAAAACGGCGAAGGAAATTGTTGGCTGATTTTCCCCTTCGCGGGTTGGAAAGCCGGACAGGTAGTCGCTTCTGTTAAAAAACCCGACATGTCAAATCTTCAGGTTAGGGTAAGCGGACCCTGTGAAAAGGGGATAACGCTAGGAGATGATGTTTATTCGCATAAATATTGAAAGCAGATAGTAAGTACCAACGGCCCCTATTTCACAAAAGAATACAACACTAAAAGCACGGATATCTTTTTGTTTTACCATATCTAGCTAGGTTTGAGAGCTCCAGACTTTTCGCCTGTCTTTAGTCTGGCTCTCTTCCAACTCCCGACTCTTTACATTTTATGTTTATGTCTTAAATAAAATCAGAATGACCGCTGTATCCCGGACGTCGAGACGTGTTCTTAGCAAATGCATAAATATTATACACAGACGCCATCGTCTATTCCCCTTTGACATAAATCCTTAGATGAGGGTTCTTCGCCACAACAATATCTGGATGAGCCAATTAATTTCGATCTGGGGTCTGCCTTTAATCTGATGGTCACTCACGCCCAAAACTTGTAATTGAATTTTAGTTAAGGAATATCCAACAAACCCATCCTGATATTACATTGCACGGCCCAAGAGCCCCTGGTCATAAAACCTTTATAAGCAACACAATGTGCACCTTGGTAACTTGGTATAATTATGAAACTAGCAACTTTGTTACGTAACTGTTACACCCATATCTAATCTTGCACCCACAAGTCGTCATATTATAACTTTCAGCTACTTTTGTCCCTCTCTTAAATCTTACGTGAAATTATTTTACAACTAATTTGTAATATTTGCCGCGTGTAAGTATAATTGATACTTAATTTAAACACTTCTTCTTCTTCTTATATCGTGTGGGTTGTGAGGTGGAGTACCAACCTCATCAACCCTGGTGTCAGGGTTACTATTGAGCCGCCAGAGGCCCCTGACATGGCTCATGTAACGACTTCTTACTTACATCAGTAAGTAGTAATCGGGACCAACGGCTTAACGTGCCTTCCGAAGCACGGATCATCTTACTTTTTGGACAATCAGGTGATCAGCCTGTAATGTCCTAACCAAACTAGGGATCACAAAGTGATTTTTGTGATATGTCCCCACCGGGATTCGAAGCGGGGACCTCCGGATCGTGAGCCCAACACTCAACCACTAGACCACGGAGGCCGTTAATTTAAACACTGTTATATTCCTATTCAATTACAGCAAAGGGTGCAAACTGGCCCAACTAAATTGTGATTTCTCTCAATTGATTCGTGAAAGAGGTCAAATTAGGCTCATATACTTTTCGGGCCGGTCACGTCTATCGTTTATGCGAAATCGATTCGAACGTTTTATGTGACGTTTCCGTCGAATTTAATAGCTAGAGAGATGACTGGACGAAGAGCAATAAACGAGAAAGTATTCTTACACATCGACCTATAAAATTTTATTCCCCAACTACACTCTTGCGACGGCATATTAAGTTCCAGTCATTATGTTTCTAACTTACTTGCATAAATAGTACGATAATAACATCTATTTCATGCTATAATTAGGATTCAATTGTAATAGGTATATAGGGTTTTATTGACACCGTATCGAATACTGAGGCGGATGATACTGCTCGTGACTCTGAGTTATTATTCGTTACGATGTCACTTACTTATACACCCCGTACAAGGACGTACAGGTAAAGCCGAACGGGTACGTGTTACCTTATCCAAATCTTTAGTGGATGATTCAGACCATGATTCTGAGTTGACATCAAATGGAATTTCCTGTAGGAAAATTAATGAAACTTAGTGTTTTTTTAAATTATTTCCACTTAAATCATCCCTCAAAGTTCGTTACTGTGTCAGTGACACCCTGTATACTTAACCATTCCACAATTAAGTACCTACTAATCGGTCCCTTATTTTGTGTTATTGACCTGAATTTATATTTTCTTAGTTACTTATTAAGGTTGTTAGAAGTGACATTATTATTAATAATGGCGTTTTGTGTACCCGCGATCAATAAAGTTATTTTAAGTATACAATAAAAAAAATTGTAAATTGTAAAAATTTTTAACGATTACATGAATAAATAAATAAATAAATAAATAATTGGGTCGTGTACTAGGTTCAAGATAAATTATAAAATTCTAATAACAAAATAAACACACATCTTAATCTAGCGAAAAACATTTCCTTTTTTCTATTTGACTTATTTATGAACGTAACAATAAGTACGTTTTTCTATGACGTCACAGTGCTTTTTCATACAAATTTCGTGTTTTGACGTTTAGTAAAAAGTAACTTATATTTGGCTAATGGAAAACTAGCCTATTAAGACATCAACCAAAGCCTAAAAATAAACGTGGTATTATAATGGTATTGTTCGCTAAATAAACCGGGAGCTGCGATATTTCAATCCAATAAGGCGGATAGTTTGATAAATAATTCAATAAGTTGTAACAGGTAAGTGGCACTCTCGCGTTACGGTCGCCAGAGGACGAGGGGGCGCACCGCGCGGAGGGTGAAATCACAGCAATTTTATTTCGTAAAATTAATTTTTAATTTCCCGACTAACTTTGCTGGTTACGAATGATGATATCTTCTTTTATTTTCCGTGGTATTTTACTTTTTGCCACGTAACATGTCGGGATAGGCATGTTCTTTGAAATAACTGACATTTGAGTGACCTGCCCTACTTGTGTTTGAAATGTATGCTCTTTGGTTTGGATACTATTCGAACATGTTTAAAATCGCCGAGATTTTTGTTTGATTTCTCCTCCTCTTTGTAAATAGAAGCCTGTTTTCAGCAGTTAAAAAGCTTTGCTTTTACATTATGAAAAAATGCGTGGACATAAAAAGTATTCGTCAAAAGAAACGCTTAAAATATAGGTACCAATTACGGGTAATATCATCACGAATCGACTAAGGATAGTCACAGACTACAGATATAACTATGATACAACCTACAACTAATCTATGACTCATCATCATCAACCCATTAACATCCCCTCTGCTGGGGCACGGGCCTTCCCTATGGATGCATAGGGAGATCGGGCCTTAAACCATCACGCGGGTCCAGTGCAGATTGATGGTTATTAACGACTGCTAATGCAGCCGAGACCAACGGCTTAACGTGAATTCCGAAGCACGGAGGAGCTCGAGATGAAAACTTTTTTTCACCAATCCTGTGACCGGCCTTTGCGAAAGTTGCTTAACTTCAACAATCGCAGACCGAGCGCGTTTACCGCTGCGCCACCGAGCTCCTCAATATATGATTATCTCCTAATCTATGACTATCAAAACAGAAAATTTGCGTTCAATTGTTGCGGCTTTTGTCCTAACACGGCGTGACCTCTGTAAAGCTTATCTAACATGACGTAAACGTAGTGCCTACTTTCTTACAATGTAACTGCTCACCTAGAGTTTACCGCCGTCAGTTTATGTTTGTTTTTACCTTATATTTTACACGTTACTCCGGCATTGTCTTCCGACTTCCCCTAACTACTGAATCACGGTTGTCGCTTTCCCCGCTATTCTATCTTGAATTAAAGCAGGGTTCTATCAATCCACTGCATTATTAACGAAAGGTGACGCCTCTTGTGTCACTGTAAACATTATGCTTCGTCAGACCTCTCCCGGGGGCTGTATAAACTGTATGAGTCTTCTATGTGGAGGTATAACTCGCTTGCTTACTATTTGTACGAGATTGCTTTAGCGAGATGAGCCGTGATTACTCAGCCGTAATACGAGCTGAACGGAACGCTGCTGAGTTTAGTACGCGAATAAAACTGAGATACTAAGTTGTAATATCCATACGTCTTATATACTTCCTCCTTCTGGACACAGGCTTAGTCTAATAACTGACATTTGAGTGACCTGCCCTACTTGTATTTAATGTATGCTCCTAATGCAGAAACACTCTAGATCCGAGTCAACTTTGAAAATTTCCTTTCCGGGAATCAAACCAGGTTACCAGGAACCGGGTTTTTTCTAGTTCCTTGGTTATTATACCGCACAGGTGAAATAGAAATAGAAATAGAAATGTTTTATTGCGACCATGTGTTCGTACAAATTGTGGTGTTATAAAAATACAGAGGTAAGTATTATAGTATCAACATGGACCCGGTAAGGGCACTGCAACTGGTAGAGAGGACAACATACTTAATTATTAGCCAGTGATACAACTTGTATTTATTATACTTACTATATTTTATTATACTTACTATATTTAAGGTGTTGTACTTGTTGTATAACATAATAACGTGTGTGACAAGAATGGCATAATTCGAAATTCGATACAATTACGTATTCAAAACTAGTATCAGCCACTATTAAGTTTTTAAATCAGTAAAACATTAAAGGAAATCGTTAAGAACAGGAGGTATGGAAATTTCGATGTAACTTTCATTGAATTTAATGATCGAACAAACTTCATTTCTTGCATTCCTTGAATACTCAATTAAAAAATAACATACTTCTCAATCAATACCAATTAAATCAAATCAAATATAATTTATTGCGTATACATATACATGACACGAATGTTGTGTATGGAAAGTCGTTATTTCTGTCCTATGAAATATACAATGAGAAGACAAAGCAATTAAAAATAATTATGAATGTCATTAATACGTTTCCATTTGATATACTAACATAAGATAAATGCGCAGTTTTGTGCCATGTCAAAAAGGATCTACAGTTTAACGTGTATATCTTTTGAATACAATGGGGGTGGCCTATGCCCAGCAGTGGGCGTCGTACGGCTGATGATGATCTTTTGAATGAGAAAGGTACTAGATTTTTTAGTTTAGGTACGAAATAGTACTGGATGGGTACTATAGTACCTATAGTTTTATCATTAGCGTCAAAATGGCGGGAGCTATTGCTTTATGTTGCAATTGCATATTGTTAGATATATATATATATATATATATATATATATATATATATATATATATATATATATATATATATATCTAACAATATGCATATATATATATATATATATATATATATATATATATAATAATGCAATATATATATATATATATATATATATATATCTAACAATATGCAATTGCAACATAAAGCAATAGCTCCTGCCATTTTGACGCTAATGATAAAACTTTATAAATATCACATAATAATTAAGTATATTTGCGCGTCGGATCGCTATACGAAGCGGTTGGAAATGGGGAGTGCTTAGCTCATTCGATACGTTTACTCACTACCAATCACTGTTAAATATTACTTGCACGTCAAATCCCTGAATGGATTTTAGCAGTACCAGCAATGGACAAGCTCTGACAGTTCTCTTTGATAACGTACGATACAAGTCAATGCACTAATACCAAATGACGCAACTAGTCTCAATACGAACGTCCAGTCTTTATCAGAATTCCTACCTCGGAGTTTAGTGACGCGAATAAACTCGTACTTTACTTGAGTATACTCGAGTTGCTATTCAGGGTTTTACACCGTACAGAATACTGAGGGGAAAGATTCAGCTCATGAGTCTGAGTTAATATCAAGTGGAATTGCTGTCGCAAAATACTTTTATTTGAAATTATTTTCAATTCTATTCTTTTGCGATGGAAAATTCCACTTGATATTAACTCAGAATAATGAGCTGAAAAATCCTCCTCAGTATTCCACACGGATACGTATTGCTAATTGCTCGTGGACTTCAGATACTTATCGTATTAAATAACCTGTCTTATGATATGTTCGTCATTCTAACGCCAAACCTATAATTTATTTTGTTGTATTCCTAGAGACTTTTTTGTAATTGTAAGTAACCTGTAAAAGTTATAACTCGAATCGGTTTGTAAGCTTAGAAAGTTACAGCAAACAGTTCTTTGCGCATTTATAATAGTAGTATGGAATTGAAATTGGTTTTTGATAGACTACAACACTTACTGGATGATAAGGGACGATGTGGCTAATAAAAATTGCTTCTTACCATTAATACAATGATTAGATATAGATTCACTGTAACAACTGAGGCTGGATGACAATTCTTCTTCTTATCGTGTGGGTTATGAGGTGAATTACCAACCTCATCAACCCTGGTGTCAGGGTTATTATTGAGCCGCCCAAAGGCCCCTGACATGGCTCATGTAACGACTACTTACTTACATCAGTAGGTAGTAACCGGGACCAACGGCTTATCGTGCCTGCCGAAGCACGTATCATCTTACTTTTTGGACAATCAGGTGATCAGCCTGCAATGTCCTAACCAAACTAGGGATCACAGTGATTTTTCGAACCCAGGACCTCTGGATCGTGAGCCCAACGCTCAACCACTGGACCACGGAGGCCGTTATGACAATTAGGTATTCAGTAAGAGAAACATTGGAGAAATTAAAACAAAATCATCATAATGGTCCACTTTATATTTCAAAAGTATAATTAACGTTCTCATTTGAAATTAATGTTCAAGTTGAAATCATTTTTTTGTTTTCTTTGTTCCCAGGATATGCACCAATTCATATTGCAAATTGGGTGTGCAGTATTCTCATATGGAGTTACACGATTACAGTTAGTATTTGACTCCCAACATCCCTACAGCGCTCGGACTGAGCATTTACAGTACACTTCAATTAACCTGAAGCACATTCGATGTTCTATTCCTGATTTATCTGACTGAATTGGCATATTTGGTATTATTTCTTTTGCTGTGCACTACAAATTTAGAATTTTACAAGCTGCCGAATCGCAGTATTTTTGTCATAGGTAGTATATATTGTGCTCACCCCACTGGTGTTCGTGATTAGCAAGGAAAGTGCTAAAGCAATAAGGCTGCCCATCGTGATTTGTATTTATTGTATCACCTATTCAAAATAACGGCCTTCGTGGTTCAGTGGTTTGAGCGTTGGGCTCATGATCCGGAGGTCCCGGGTTCAAATCCCGATGGGGACATATCACAAAAATGACTTTGTGATCCCTAATTTGGTTAGGACATTACAGGCTGATCACCTAATTGTCCGAAAGTAAGATGATCCGTGCTTCGGAAGGCACAATAAGCCGTTAGTATTTACCGACGTAAGTAAGTAGGCGTTACATGAAACATGTCAGGGGCCTTTGGCGGCTAAATAATAACCCTGACAGCTGGGTTGAGTTGGTTCCACCTCAAAACCCACACGATAGAAGAAAAAGAACCTATTCAAAATATATCATCATTTATATTTTGAGGAGATAGGCGAAGTAGGTGTATAAGAATCATAAAAAAACATAAATAAGAAGTCGGCGTCTAGCCCTTTGATAAACAGTCGAAATATTTACGTACTTATGTAGATATGTACAGGTATATTTGGATCCTCTATTCATTTTACCAGCACAAAAGAGTTCTAAAAATCGTACGGAAAAACTAAGTTACTACAACAATACTGAATAACGAGTTTCAATAGGATGAGAGTAAGCTCAAGTTTTGTGTTCTGTTTTTTATTGCATACTACGCTGTGCATTCGTTTACAAACCTGTTACAAAAAGCGTCAAGATTACCTGACCATCAATGCTCTTACTAGAAAACATAAATAAAACCTCAGAATTAAGTATTATTTCAGACGCGACCTTCGCTTGGATAGTGATGACGGGGGTACGGCTCACCACCTAAACATAACATAACATAAACAGCCTATATACGTCCCACTGCTGGGCACAGGCCTCCCCTCAATCAACCGGAGGGGGCCACCACCTAAAAGCTCGGTGAAATGTGAGTACTTAGTTTATCTTGCGGTAAATGTACCTCTAACTATCCCATTGGTATATAGTCATGAGCTTGTGTTATATTATATGGATAGTAATGAAAAAGTAAACTAAATACTTATGAAATTTTTCGCGAAACGTTTTGAGCTGTTAATCGTGCGATGAATTCAAACCTAATGCCACGTATAAAAGCATTCACGCAGAACCGTCATCCAGCCCATTGATACTTAGATTATTGCTTGTTATTATAATCATCTTGAGCATTTGTTTTTTATAAACAATGGGATGAGATTTGGCGGGAAGAAGAGAGGAATGGCGATAACTCCACCGACAATAGCGCAGCTCTTAAATAAAGAGAGAGAGAATGTGAAAAAAACTATTATAACCAGCGAAATGTGATCAAAGATCTTTCGGTTTTAGAACTGGTATTAGGGTATTAAAACGACGTCTGTGTCTCAATTTGCAATATTAAGTAAGTATGTCTCCTAGTTTCACTCCCAAGTGGATCAAGACCGCAAAACCTATTAAGAATCTACTTTAAGAATTTCTCGAAGCTCTAAAAATAAAATAAATTCTACATTCCCTTCGTTATAATGATGACGATATACCTAACTAAGATAGTCACTGTGACACCGGCTTGCTTTTCATTCGGGCAGCGTCGGTTCGAACCCCGTACGTGCAGTTTTCACTAACATACTTAGGTCGACCAATATAGGCCGCGATACGGCTCACCACCTATCACGTTGGTCTAACAGACAGCTCGGTGAGGTGTGGGTACTTAATTCATCTTGCGATGGATATGCCTCTGACTGCCCCAATTGCGATGTAGTCATGAACCTATGTATGTATATACCTAAGTATACTGTAGTAACTTATTGCCACCCGTGCTGTGAGAATTCTCTACGGTCTTCATTTGTCTGGCCAATTAGTAAAACCCATCCAAGGCAAATCTACAAGAGACACTACTGATATCCTAAATATTTTATTAAGATATGTGATACTACATAGGCGGTCCTGACATCTCCTCATCTTCTTCTTCTGTCGTGTGGGTTGTTTGGTGGATTACTAACCCCATCAACCTTGGTGTCCGGGTTACTACTGAGCCGCCAAAGACCCCTGACAAGGCTCATTTAACGACTAACTTACATCTTTAAGTAGTAACCGGGACCAACGGCTTAACGTGCCTTGCAAAGCACGGAATAAGTACTTATAACACAAAAATCTCACAAAAGATGGTGCTTCGTTGTTATTTTCAAAGCAAAACATTCGCCGACATTTATTAAGGAATTAGTCGCTCCATTGTTATTCAAGTTAGATGGGATTATCCCATGTGCCGATACGTAATTTAGTGGAAAGGTTGTGCCCCGCTAGTTTGTGTTACCCCGACAGTGATACAGGGTATTAAGTTCCCTTCCCTGTCTCCCTTAGCCCGTAAACAAGACGGAATCTTTCCGCGTATCGCCCTTCCTGGGGTTAATAATTTAACAGACTAAGCGAGAGAATCTCCCCGTCTATTTTCTACTTAAACTAAAATTGTTTTGTTTCCATCACCATTGCAGTCCTTATGAATTATGTATGGACTATAGAGAAAACAGTCTGCCTCAAACTTTGCGTTCACTAAAAGAATACTTAATTCGTTTCATTAAAGCGGGATTTAAAAAGGCGTGTTTATATTGTACAAAGTGTCTGATGCTTTTGTTGATTCAACTGGTTTTGATTATATTAAGAAGGTATTTGTTGTGGTCGTTTGTTTGAAGGTTCAGTCCATTTGAACCATTTAATATAATTTATTTTTAGTAAGTACTTACATATACTTAATAACATAACATAAAAAATACTTTATTGCACAAACAGGAAAAAACAAAAAAGAAATAGAATGAGTACAATAGGCGGCCTTATTGCTAAGTAGCAATTTCTAAATATATAAAATAATTTAAACATTCCTTAATTTTAGTTTCAAATTAAATTCCATAGTCTCTGCTTACCCCGGTGGTAAATAACCTTGAGTTTATGTATTTTGTAGTATCAATAGCAGTCGAATTGTGGTTTAATTACCATGCGCAAATAATATGAAAAACAGTTTGTTGTTATACGAAGTTTTAAGTAAGTCGAAATACAACTTGACTGATCTTTCGAAAACAGAACTTCGTAACCGCGAGTACTTGCGGCAGCGCAGCGGTATCTCCATTATGTCCGGATTTTGTGTTAATGCTACCGACTGAGCTGACGGGTACATTTTCTTTTCTAAATAAAGGTCAGCTAGTATAATATGGTTAACGAAGTGTAAGCCGATTTGCAAATTCGATAACTTAGGTGAAATCGCGTGGATTCGCCCGTACAAAGCCCGTTTGATCCTATTAACGCACGACTAAAGGGGGTATCGTGACGGCTTCGATCTTTGTGCTCTCCACGCGATTTCATCGACCTTGTCAGTTTGTTTTTTTTTATTCTTTTATAATGACCTCCGTGGTCCAGTGGTTGAGCGCTAGGCTCACGATCCGGAGGTCCCGGGTTCAATTCCGGTGGATTACCAACCCGATCAACCCTCGTGTCAGGATTATTAATTACTGAGCCGCCATAGGTCCCTGACATGACTCATGTAACGACTACGTACTTACATCAGTAAGTAATAACCGGGACCAACGGCTTAACATGCCCTCCGAAACACCGATCATCTTACTTTTTGGACAATCACGTGATCAGCCTGTAATGTCCTAACCAAACTAGGGATCACAAAGCGATTTTTGTGACTTGCCTCCACCGGGATTCGAACCCGGGACCTCCGGATCGTGAGTACAACGCTCAACCACTGGACCATGGAGGCCGTTAATAACCGGGACCAACGACTCAACGAACTACGACGAATGTATATGATGCATGAATATATTGTATTAACTGTTGATGTGCCTAATAAATAAATAAAACGTTCGACTCACACACAGTCTGGAGGTCTAGGTTTGATTCTTGAATAGATACTGCAGACTGAATCACCTGATTTAAAAATTAAGGTCCGTGCTTCGGAAGGCACATTAAGCCGATGGTCTCGTAAAGTCCAAAAACAACCAGAACCATGACCAACCAACCATGAACAACAACCAACCAGACCAAGCAACCAGAATCAACCAGATCATGTAACCAGAACCTACTGAAGGAACGTGATGCAGTAAACTCTATGGGTATAGAGCTCCCGTTGAAGCAGTGGGACATTTAACATTGCTGTTTACCTTATGTTTATGTAAGTATTATCATATTATCTGCTTCAATTTTTTTTTTAAGTGTGGGTGCAAATATCCTAGGGAAAACAAAAGTCTAGATGAGTTTCGAACAACAACAACCCCAATCCATTTACTTAAATCTCTTAACATTATGCTAGTGGATTGCAAGCGAAATGAACAGTTTGTAAAGAAAAATGAGATGAATAAAAATGCAGACTGTCTGTGTAGTTCGTCCACGTGCTTAGTGAATCAATACATGAACCTGCTGCAGGCTCATTATGAATCTCAATGTGGTTATTCTTAGAGACCCCCCCACACTAGCGTCTTTCGAGACTCGTCGTCGTGTCGGCGTCTGCGTGACGTCTACGCGACGTCGACGCCACGGCGACGCGACGCCAGCGCCGCGCACGCTCGGCGTTCGGCTGCCAACCAGCTCTGGCGTTGCGTCGCCGCGGCGTCGACGACGACGCTCGTCTCTCAGTGTATTTACTATTACGATGTATTTTTTAATTATTTCCCTACTTATTCTGTTGTATATATCTATATATAGTTTATTATTTTCTCATGGTATTATTAGGTTAATATGTATTATATATACAAGGTGTTAGTGCCATCGTAACGAAAACTTTGAGGAATGATTCAGATGATAAATAATCCACACGATAGGAGAAAAAGTAGGTGTGATAGGTGGACTATACTTCAGCTATATATTGTTTTTCCGTGAAGTAATAAAAGTATTATTTACTTAATGTTGAGGTAAAGTCCACCCCCCTCCAGGAGGCAATTCCAAATACCTTCACAGCTAAAAGGACGGGATGCACTCCCCATAGACGTACTTATTTATTTTTATCGATGGAATGTCAACCAACATGGAACGAGATAAAGTCAAATTGAATTCGGATACCTTTTACACAATCAATTTTTCGATTAAAACAACACCCCGTTTGTTTACGTATGGGGAGAGAGACTCATTTTTGATGTGTCGTGGTCGGTATTGGGGGCTGGTCATAGGCGGATCCAGGGTATCAAGGGTTCATGACACCCCCCTTGGGCGACAGGTTGGGTCATGGGTGGCCACTGCAATTTTATCTAATTCTCTATGAAGATAGATTTTCTGCGACCTGGTGACTTCCCCCCCTCTCAACCCCTCTGACATAAAAGCTGGATCCGTTCATGGGGCTGGTACGACAAGCGTAAACAATTATATGATTATATTTGTTTGTATACAATATTTTGGTCAATACGATGACATAAACATTATTTATTTATTTAGCGAAATAGCTTCCGTGCTCTAGTGGGTAACGTGTCGGGCTCACGATCTGGAGGTCCAGGTTCGATTGCCGATAGGGGTACTATCAAAATCATTTTGTGAGACTGGCCTTTGTTTGGTTAGGACATTGCATACCTGAATCATGTAATTCTACGTAAAAGTAAGATGATTCCTCGGAAGGCACGTTAAACGTTGGTCTCGGGCTACTATTCCAAACATCTCCACCAAATCCGCAGTGGAGTATCTCCTATAGTCTCCATAACTCCCCCCTCCCATTACTGTTGCTGAAAAGATTACTACTAAATCACATCATGTTCCTTAAGATGAAAGCACATCAGGGGCGTTAAAAGGCCACATCAATGCAATTCATCTAAAAAAGCAATACTGCCGTTTGACATAATTTGTTTGTATTGCGCATTTACCTACTATTATTTGCGCAAGTGTCAAATAGCTGTAAGTATAGCTTTTTTAGCTGAATTGCTTCAATGTAGCCTTTATAACCCCCCTGAAAACTTCTGTATAGTACGCGCCGTCAGAATTGTATGGAATTATAATCACAGAACAGATAAAATTGGAAAAATCTCTACTGGTCTCAGCATTATACATATACACATACATAACCTAATATATAATCGACGCAGAGTCTAAATTTGGAAAACAGAGCCCACCAACTAACTAACTACATATCCTAATTGTGGTAGTAAGAGTATCGCTATCCATCGCAAGACGAACCAGGCACCCACACCTCACCGAGCCTTCGACTTCGGCGGAATAAATAAATAAATAATACATTAAAATATATAACATTCAAAAGCAATACTATATTATATAATTCCTCGGTTTAACTTTATAACCGTTTCGAATTTGTATTCAACCAAAGTGGTGTACGTAATAATTGTATACAAAGTGCGTACAATAACACGGCGGTTGCATGAACATTTAGCCAGATAATGAGCACGGCTCAATTAATGTTTTAATGGAAATTCCCTTTATGTCCAGGGAATACGGTCCTTCGTTATTCGAAATAGCAACATGGTTTAATAAATAAAATATTTAACTTTATACATAAACTGCCTATATACGTCCCACTGCTGGGCACAGGCCTCCCCTCAATCAACCGGAGGGGGTATGGAGCATACTCCACCATGCTGCTCCACTGCGGGTTGGTGGAGGTGTTTTAACGGCTAATAGCCGTGACCAACGGCTTAACGTGCCCTCCGAAGCACGGAATCATCTTACTTCTTCGGACAATCAGGTGATTCAAGCCTGAAAAGTCCTTACCAAACAAAGGACAGTCTCACAAAGTGATTTCGACAATGTCCCCATCGGGAATCGAACCCGGACCTCCAGATCGTGAGCCTAACGCTCTAACCACTAGACCACGGAGGCTGTTAACTATTTAACTTTATACTGCAGTCAAAATTAAGAAATATATTTTGACGACGCGTGCGTATTATCATTTTTGCAGCTTATATCTTAATAATTTAGCTATAGGAAAAAGAGCACATAATTATTATTTATTATTAGTAGTTAATTACATACTTAATAAAAGCATTCGCATTAAGTGTAAAGAAGGTTTACTTACGTAATATTCATACAGTAAAGAATTAGATTATAACTAAAATATTTTTTTTATTTAGTAACATTATACTTCATAGAATGAAGAGATAAATCATTTTCTACGCCGATTGCCTCTCCGATTTTCTCGCGTAGCGTGCTCGTGTAGCGTAGCAAAGAACTCCGTAGCACTCGCTACGAACTTGTGAACTAATTCATAGTTATCTCCTATAAGAAATAAATTCATTGAATAATATAATATAGTATAACAAAGCATCACGCCTGTATCCCCGAAGGGCTAGGTAGAGGTGTACAGTATATACCCACTCCTCATGCTAGTGTTAGTATTTATTATTGAGCAGGGCACAAATCCTAGAAACTACGTGATATCAATCTAGGTTCTTCTGTAAGTACTTGCGTCCATTTCTAAAGGAAAATTTTCCAAAAAATATCATAAAATCTATTAAATGATGACGTACAAGTACCAATCGTATCACTGGCGTACTAAGTACAATCAAAGAGCAAAAATTCAGTCACTGAGCCCAGCGAATTATTTGTAAACAGTGGTGAAATTATGGACCATGAGTTGTCATAATGATAAAATTTATGTTTTGTAGGTGTTTTTAGTCTATTACAGAAACGACTTGTAACTAAGAGGTCATAAGTGCAACCAGTTACTTTATTACTTTGCAAGAAACTGATTGGACGTTTGCAGCTTATAGACCAATTATGAGCCGACACAAAATAGGTATGTTATGTATTACCACACAACATAACACAAGGATTCCACCTTTCGAATTGAAATTAAATTCCAAAGTGTAAACGGCGGTTCGATGGATAGGCGTAAATAAACTTTGGCTATTAGCACGTCAAAATTGGTGTTTAACGAGAGGGGAGGCCCTGAATGGAGATTAAACAAGGCGATACGGACACCAGAAACCTTCGCGATGACTTTATGGGATTAGTTGCCAGAAATTACGTCTTACACCAGGGCGTTTGATTGAGAATTCCCAAGATTTCTGTTCACTTGAAGAACGGGGACTTATCTCGAATTTACACAATACAATATTTTAATCTACCACATTTATTGTCGTTGTCTTTGCGGGATAATGAAATAGCGGCTGCGGAAACGTCATATGACCTTCCATCGGATTTCTATTACGTACGTGATTGAGCGTTGGGCTCACGATCCGGAGGCCCCGGCTTCGAATCCCGGTGGGGACATATCACAGAAATCACTTTGTGATCCATAGTTTGGTTAGGATATTAGAGGGTGATCACCCGACTGACCGAAAGTAAGATGATCTGTGCTTCGGAAGGCCGCTACTGGTCCCGATTACTAATTGGTAATGTAGTCGTTACATGAGTCATGTCAGGGGCCTTTGGCGGCTCAATAATAACCCTGTCACCAGGGTTGATGAGGTTGGTTAATCTACCTCACAACCCACACGATAAGAAGCAGAATAACTTGTACGCGTATGTGTCTATCTATGTAATGTTATACGTTGAATATCCCTCTAGTGGCGTAGGTCAGCTAGACGAAATCTCTTTGTTTAGAGATAAGCTTACCGGTACCGTCTGTTTCCTTTGTATGTTCGTTCTGTCTATTTTATTGTGAACAAATAAATAAATAAGATCGGATTTCCATAACATCATCAGCCTCCTAGCATTATCCCGTTTTCACAGCGTCCGCTTACGTAACTTGAAGATTTGACAGGTCCGGTTTTTACAGAAACGACTGCCTGTCTGAACTTCCAACCCGCGAAGGGAAAACCAGTCTAATACAGATTAGGTCACATACCTCCGAATGCATTTCTCGGGAATGTGGGTTTCTTCGTGATGTTTTTCTTCGCTGCTGTGCATCTCCAAGATAATTTGCAGGCTAATCATTTCTTTGCGTCCAGGTACTATACGTATTTTTATTATTATGCAAAAACACATGACTGTCTACTTACATTATTGCGCTACCGTCATAAAACATCTCTGGCTTGTTATTATGACACTTGGGTTACATTTTTACGCGCTTATATATTATGTACGTAGCTGTTATTAGGGTATACCGTGAAGTAGTAAATCGCATCTCGCATACGTCAAACTCTGGTAATTCTGTTCTATTTGTGGGAAATGCACATTTACCTCATTAGGACGGTTACTAGTGAATTCGAGTTATATTCGGCTCGATCCGTATTACATCATCGTAATTTTTGGCTAATTAAAATCAACTCTATAAGTGACATGCGAAAGTTTTTTGTTTGACGTGTCTTATTCTAGGTTTGCCTCATATGGCAAAAAAATGGTCGGAAAAAATGCCTCACGAGTGGCACCGCTGCGTCGTCAGAACAAACTGAGTGTCGCGACGTCGCAATAGAGCGGCAACGCAACGTGTCGTATTCTCGGCCTCCAGCCTCGACACAGTTGCATCGTGTGGTTTCGCTAGCATACGCTTGTATTGCAGTCATTGAAATATAGAGTAATGAAGAATAAAGAAACAGCCCAGAACAGGCCAAAACCAATGATTGCCGAATTTGTTTTCGAATTCATGTTTCGATCATAAATGATTATCACGTGCTCAGCGGTGAAGGGAAACATCGTGAGGAAACCCACATTCCCGAGAAATGCATTATCGGAGGAATGTCATCTAACCTGTATTGAGGCTGGTGTTCCCTTCGCGGGTTAGAAGGTCGGACAGGCAATCGCTTCTGTAAAAAACCGGACCTGTCAAATCTTCAGGATAGGTAATCAGGCGCTGTAAAAAACGGGATAATGCTTGGAAGATGATGAAGAATGAAGAAACAGCGACAGCATATTGTGCATCGCACTATGTGATATAAGAACTTAAATAAACTTTAATCCACATAAAATAAAAATGCTTGATTTTAGTATTATTATGATGGATAGAGAGAGGTCAGTAAGAGAATTTTAATCCCCATCAAATATAGAATAGCAAAGAATAACGTATTAAGCTAATAAAGATAGATTAATTTTATTGCGGTCCGTCGCGGCGCCTCATTCCTTATGCATTCAGCGTGGCTTAATGCCTTCATTACCAGTTTAAAGTATTAAGCAAACTTCGGGTCTGGTGACTCAGACCAGATTTGTATAAGCAGCAGCGAATTTCATATAAAAAGTCTATTATAAACTTTGATAAACATTATGGAAAATGGGAAAACTTAACATAACATTACGCTTGTATCCCCAAAGGAGTAGGCAGAGGTGTGTAGTAAGTATATACGAACATGTATATGGGGCGAGCTTATTGCCAATGAGCGGACACAAATCCTGGAAACCACCTGGGGCCTGTTTAATAAAACTTACAATTGTAAATTACAATGACAATTTGATGTTTATTGCGGAGTGCGTGATCACGAATATTTCGCAGTTTCATATTAGCTACGTAATGAACATCAAATTGTCGTTGTAATTTACAATTGTAAGTTTTATTAAACAGGCCCGTGGTATTAATTATCCAATATGATTCAAACTAAATAACACAAACAAACATCATAAAAGGAAAAATTGAAGGGAAAAGAGGAAGGGGTAGACCTAGGAGAACATTTATGAAACAAATAAAAGAGAAGGTTCAGGTCGTGTCGTATCAGGAGGTGAAGGATTTGGCGGAAAGTATTTAAATAAAAAGAGAGATGATTCAAACTAATGAAAAACAAAGGAACGGATATGTAGACTAATTGTTTACCCGCGACCACACGTTCACTGAAAAAAATCTGTAGGGTTTTGATTTTCAAATCTTGTTACACAATGAATTATATATATACTGTATAATATTGTAAAAACTTCTGATGGGTTTCGAATAACTTAGAACTTAAAGAAGAATAAGAAGGGTCGAGGTATGATCATTATAATGTCTAGGTGCCCTCTGAGACATTGAAAAAGTAGGTATAAAGATATAGAAGGACCTTTCGAAATCCTTGAACAAGGAGCTTTAGCTTTCAAATAATCCTTAGGAATCTTCGTGTACGGAACCGACTTTATCCAATTTGGCTGTGGATGGGCGGGATGAACGCATACTACGATGTATATTTACTACTCCTACTGGAAATCCCTTTCCAGTAATGAAGACACACCATTTGTAATACTCGCTTGTACCATTTACTTCTCTATTATTTTGCAAAGTAGGCAACTGATATTTTAGTTCAGAAAATCGTGAATTGCTGCCTTTCAGAACAAACAGGTTGGGTCCTAATTAGCCACAAGCTCACAATGTGAACGGAAGTGAACCAAAATCGGAATCTATTTAAAACTCAGTTAAAATGTCGATTAGAAAAATCCGTGTGAAAATTTGCTCTATACCAACATACCAGAGGGGTTAAAAAGGCCACATTCATCTAAAAAAGCAATATTGCTTTTTTACATTTGCCCATACAACAGTAAGTGCGCATTGCGAATAAATGTCAAATAGCAAAATTTCCTTTTTTAGATATTCATCTAACCACAAGCTATTCAGCTTCGATGTGGCCTTTTTAACCCCCCTGATGTAAATATCTAAAAATATTGACTTGTAATTATTTGCTACTACGATTTGATTTAATTACTTGTGCGATTTTTAGCAAACTACGTAAGTTATCGAAGAAATACAAATGTCACAATATTTTATCTAGCCTATTTAAGCTTTTCACGGTTTCATTACCAACTCTGATGGTGAATTCGTTTATCGACCCTGCAACCCACACGAGATTCTTCTTCTTTGCGAGTCGATGGCGATCGAAGCTAAATTTTTGCTGACCAATAATTGGCCACGCTTACGGCGTTGTCAGTGGCTTCGTACAGGTCTTCAATAGTGCAGGTGTTAGGGCACTTAGGACAGCACAAAAGGTGAGCCATAGTTTGTGGTGATACTCCACACTCGCAATCATCGCAACCATCAACCAGGTATCCCCACCTGCAGAGATTAGGATCAGCGTTTTGCAGACTTATATTGCATCTTCAGTGTACCAAACAAAACAATCCTTTTTTAAGTAAGTAATTAATTTATAAAAAGTTTATCAATGTTTTCATCCCAAACATATACGAAGAAGCAGCATTACCCCTTATTCACAGGGTCCGCTTACCTAACTTGAAAGTTTGACAGATCCGGTTTTTTACAGAAGCGACCTCCTGTCTGATCTTCCGACCCGCGATGGGAATACCAGCCCAATACAGGTTAGGTCACATTCCTCCGATAGTGCATTTGTCGGGAATGTAGGTTTCCTCACGACGTTTCCCTTCATACGTACATGTGATAATCATTTATAATTTAAACATGAATACGAAAACAAATTCGGCAATGATTGGTTTAGGCCTTTATTCTTCACTTTACAACGCGAATAAGATATCAGAATTTAATATACGAAGCTACTTCATTAATATCGTTGAAGACTCCCAAACTGCTAGTTGCAAGAGTCAGTCGATCGAAGACACTATCAAACGGCAACAGCTGGGATGGACAACTTAACGTCGACAGTCCAGGCACTGGAGAGGAATGAAATCTGTGAGCCATGCTGTGGCTATGACGCCATTCTTGCAAAATACGTTTAAATATGTGTTTACTTTGTCTTGTATTATAAAATTCATCATTATTATTACAGCTGTCTCGACCATTATAGACGGAATTACTTCTCTCTATCACGTTGGACTAACAGAAAGCTCGGTGACGTGTGGGTACTTAGTTCATCTTACTTCTGACTACCCCAATTGGGATATAGTTGTGAACTTATGTTATGTATTATAAAGTGCTAAGTAGGTACGTACCATGCAATACAATATAAATTCTTTATTAAAAAAAAAACACGATTAAGTACCAAGTCAATTCAATTTATATATTTAAGTAAGTAGTGGTTAAATATGTTACAATCAACGATAGATATGTATTAGAAAGCCGAAGCGACGCTGAAGTCAAGTCATCTGTGCAGTTTCACAGCTATTTCAAGCGATGGGGAAATCCATCGGGAGGTTCTTACACTTTTTTAAAACAAGCAGTAGGTGATAAAAAAATATATACTTAGTACTTTTTTAAAATTTTAAGGCGTGTCCCACACGATGCGGAGTTTATAGCGGTGCACAGCGCGACGGCGAGGCGGTGTTCGTGAGTTAGACATCAGCGAATTACATACAAGTCAATGCGATCTTGCTGACTGCTTCACGTACACGAATAGATGCGCAGTGTCGTGCGAAAATCGCCTTAAATTATCTCGATGTGTGAACACTGACACCAAGAAGAAGTACTTATCTAAATGCACGATGTTTAGATGTATAATCCGTATAGGTATGGATTTCTAAACCAACAAATTCTAATAAAGCTGAAAAGTAGACAGACAGTTCGTTACAGAAACAAAGGCTTGGCGGTATTCGGTACATAAATAACAATTACCGAGCCATTATTCGTACACATGCGGGGTAATGTTTCAGTTAATTTGTGTGTTAAGTTTAATGGGAAATGGGACCTTAAGACGTCGCGCTTGGTGGGGGAGTTTTTCCCTTCAAACGGCAATTGGGAAGTGTTAATGGCCGGGTATTAGAACCATGCTTATGAGTTTCATTAGTACTAGAGCCGCGGTGGTTCATGTGAACGTGCCATTATTAGAAGGAACGTGATTGTTTTGGAAATTACTCTGTTAAAGGTTTTGCTGAATTGTAAGGCTTCAGGGTCTTACGACTTAAGATACCTACTTAGGTAGCATCGTCGTCAAGTTAAGTACTTAACGGTCTGAAGGTAGAGCTGTTTTATGAACTAGTGTACTCAATATTTTTTTATTTCTAGTTCAAAAATGATAGTACAAAAAATGGTATACAGGTAACGGTAAATCTCCTTCATCGCCTTCGGAATACGTTACAAACAATGTTTACTTATATAAATAATTATATTTTTTAAATATCGAAAGAGAGGGCACAACAATAATTATACAAAACAATTTACAAAAGAAAACGTCGGGTATATGCACATTGCACACAGACACAGACCACAATTTGTTGGCAGTTGGCAGCTAATGGTTAGCAGTTCACGTCATCACGTCGCGTCAACTAACCAGGTTTAAACTTTTATTAATTTACATATATGTGATGTGACATAAATTTACAGTTAGAGGACAAGTAAGTAACCAAAGTAAAAATAAATTATTGTTTAAATAATTCTTGTTTTAGCCGTTTATAGTTGTTTCATCTCTTTAGGCAGTCTGTTTATTAATTTATTTTGTTTTTGATATGACTTATTGCAGATTTGCCGCAAATGGAATGAACTACTTGTCCGGATTATCAAATATCGTATAAGTGTTGTGATGTGTTTCTCGAACAGCCACAGCAGTAGAGAGTTGGGTTTACGAAACACGGCTTTGTTTCCCGGTGGGAACATTATCGAAATTACTTTTATTTTTTTTTGTACTTTTTTAAAATAATATAGGCTCGCGTTTGACCACAATCTCAAATGGCAGCAGGAAGACTCCCAGATTTCAACGAGTCGAAAAAAAAGACGATTTCAGACAGTTCTAATCCTTCACTATTCGCATCGAAAACGAAGTGGGAAAATTTTTAGTACGGATTAGTGGTATATCCATAGTATTTTCTGCATGCAATTTATTTTTATATTTTTACCTTCGTGCTGACGTCATCCAAGTATAAAGACGAATAAAACGAATTTTCAACACTATTTAGAAGAACTAGTAGTCGTTGATGTGCATTTTCAAGTTTGAAACTGCCGTCAAATAAAAACATTATCAAAACTTCTGCGGTTTGCGTGATTATCGTGAGTTATATGAGCCCTAGTTAGGTATGTTTCAAACTGTAGTAAAACATGATTTAGTTTGTTAAACTTATATATAGGTACCCATGACGACTACAACAACCGCTGTAAGGCAGACTTTAATATAAGTACTACATATTTTTGAATTCCAATTCTTTTCTCTTTGCCTTTTTGTACTGAAAAATAGTACAATAGTAGTACCAGCAGGTAGCATGTTTTAGTTACTTATCAAATCAAATATACTTCATTGCACACAAACAGGGCGGCCTTATTGCTCTGAAGCAATTTCTTCCAGGCAACCACTACCAGGAATCAGCCATAAAAAGCATGCACATAGGACGATGCAACAACAACGGATAAAAGTTACAGTTAGTATTAATACAAATACACTATTCATAATAATATATAAGTACTCAATATATCAAATACATATTAACCGAATAATACCTAAGCCGTACTATGGATAAAATAATAAACTATACACGGACACACAACAGAATAAGTACGAAAAAATGTAGAATATATCATAATAGTAAATACACTAAGATTAACTACATTTAGACTTATCATACCGGTACCAGGCAAACATCGATAGAAGGCACTTAGAATAATTACAGTACCTATAATCGAAACGATAGAATTACTACTAGTAGAGTCAATAAAGCATAAGCTTTCCAAGTAACTTCTTATTTGCCAAGAAGTCTGAATTTGATGTGATTTTTTTTAAGCTGTATTCATTGACTCCACTGTGCTTAAGAATCCTTTGACTAAATAACAACACAACAAAGCTTCTAGCACATCATACCTAAGCACACATCTAGATACCTACTTACCCGTACCTTATACAAACATTATCAAATTCCAAATGTACCTAGTAGAGACAAATATTGCTATACAAACATACTTGTGTGAGCTTCGATTATAGGCTGTATTACGAAGCAATACAGTATTAAATTAATGTAGTAATACAGGATAGATTATTATGTATTCTACTCTATTTAGTAAGTACATACTTCTGACTGCGTAGTCCCGCTTCCTTCGGTGTATTGTATCACTGATATTGACAAAAGACTGGTAGGTTGTTTATTCATTTCTCAGTGCTCCAGTAAAAGAACTTTAGAACTAACAAATTGATTTGGCTTCTTATCTTATCTAGCCTAAAGTGTCCCACTGCTGGGCAAAGGCTTCGCTCCATTTCTTCCAGGACTCTCTCTCCAGTACTTCCTCCAGCCAGCTATCCAGGAAAGCATCCAAGTCGTCGCACCATCTCCGCCTCGGTCTGCCACGCCTGCGTCTGTCTCTATTCGGAGACCATTCTGTGGTGATCTTAGCCCACAGGTCGTTAAGTATCCGACAGACGTGTCCTGCCCAATCCCACTTCAACTTGGCGCCTGCGTGGACCATGTCCGCAATTTGAGTCTAGAACGCAGCACGGTGTTTCTGACACGATCAGTCCGTTTCATACCCAACATGCTGCGCTCCATTGCTTGCTGGCAGACCTGAAGTTTCGACCTTTGAGCCTTTGTCAAACACCACACTCTTGTGAATAAAATTTTAAACAGGATTCTTTTTCTTCAAAGTTCTTTGTATAAACATAACTCATGACAACTTCACGCCATGTCATTACTATAGAATAGTAAACAACACATTTGCCTCTGCGATGAAGTAGAAATCTTTATGTAAGCTGACTTATATATATTCCAAACAAATACCGGGTGTTAGTGACATCGTAACGAATACTGAAAGGGATGATTCAGACCATGATTCTGAGTTAATATCTAGTGGAATTTTCCGTCGCAAAATTCATGAAATTTTGAGTTTTGTTTTTAATTATTTTCAATTCCATATTGTGCTTTTAGCTGCATAGAACCCAAATTTCAATAAAAAAAACAATAATGACAAATTATCGAAAATTTTCGATGTAATGGAGACAACAGCTGCTCGAACGGGTCAACGGCCACACGCACCGCGCCGCGCGCCCCGCTCCGCACGCCCCGCTCCGCGCGCCCCGCGCCGCACGCCGGCGGCGGCGCGGCGGCGGCGCGGCCTACAAAGTAGGCACTACGAACCGATCCTATTTCTTTCTCTGTCTATCGTAAATTATAAATTTATTTTATTCTTATTCTTAAATGGACGGATAATCAACAGGCATAAAATTTATGGAATACACGTCAATTTTAAGCAGAAATCTAAAACAACCGACAGAATTAAGTTACCAGCGAGATACCTTTTTGATTCGACCGGGTTATTCATTCATTTACTCATAGGAATCAGGGCCATTATCTACCTAAAACAGTTGAAACAGTAAATAATTGTATTCTTTGTTGTCATTAGAATAACTAACAACCAACTAACACAACCACCACAGATTAGGTAATTAGTTACCTACTATGTCAACCATCCACCAACTTAGTATGTAAGTACCTACGCAAAACCTCGCTACACAAAAATCGAAAATAAATAAATAAATAAATCTTTTAGATCAATACCCATTATTGTTACAAAGCAAGACCTATCGGTACTATCGCTAGTATCGATCTAAATGTACTATCACTACTTTCGATAGTTTAGACAATTTTCAAGTTCAACAATTGATAATCTACCTATCGATAGTTCGGCAACTCCGCCGCGTAGGCAATGTCGGCATGTTCAAAGAAAAAAATTGTCCGAGTGGAGTGATCTTATTTTTCTTGTTACATGTTGGTACCGTACCGAGGTACTAAGTACTAAGTTATTCGTAGTTTTAAATCTCATTGTTAAATCATCAGTAAAGAACTAATTAAACCTATCCTGTTCTGTGTACAATATTCATGTAACGGCTACGTGCTTACATAAGTACCTAGTAGACGGGAGCAACGACTTAACGTACCTTCCGAAGCACGGATCATTTTACTTTCGGACAATCAGGTGATCAGCCTGTAACGTCCCAACCAAAGGCCTTATAAACAGATTTTTGTGATATGTCCCCACCGGAATACGAACCCGGACCCTCCGCATCCCATCGCTCAACCACTGGACCACATAGGCCAAGAAGGTTCTAAGACATAATTAAAGGATCCTGGGACGCAAGACCTCCGAGTTAGGGCTTGTTTGATCTGTCTTGATGGATACTCGGACGTGAATAGCCTCACGGATCAAGGGCAACGCGCGCCAATAAAGTAGGCATTACGAACAGATACTAGGTATTTCTTTGAGTTGATAGGTATCAAGTGAAGTTTCCTGTCGCCAAATTCATAAAAAAAATAGATTTTTTTCAGTCCCATATTGTGTTTTAAGCTGCATAGAACGCACATTTAAAACAAACAAATAAAAATTACTAATTATTAAATTTTATCAATGTCATCAATAATAATAATAACGTATCTACAACTTCAGCTATGCGCAGGTGAATAGCCGGCGCACGGGTCAAGGGCAACGCTCGCCAATAAAGTAGGCATACGAACAGATACTATTTCTTTCTCTGTCACTTGCACCATAAACATACTCTCTCTCTCTCTCTAGTCGTCGGCTCGACTCGGCCGCGGCCAGTGCGTCGTCGGCGCCCTTAGTCGGCGCCTTTGATGCTTTGCGCTAACGCCGCCGCCGCGCGCTTCCGCTCAGTCGAATACTAAGCTTGACCCGAATCGCGTGATGTTTTTCGAGGATATTTTTTTCGTGTTTGTGAGTGTTTGTTTCATTCTGTAAATGAGTAGTGTCGACTATGATGAGATCATAGACCATTTACTGCGCAAAAGTATGGAAGATTGTTGATGTTTATTAAAGAGCAAGGTGTTGTGTTTGTGAGTGCGTGTGATACCTACCTACCGCGGAGGAAACGCGATGTTGCATACCTACGTGACGTGACATGTTCTAGGGTACCTACCTAGGTACTTCATCCGAAGGAATAACAATTAAGGTAAGGCAAGAGTAGAGTTTTTATTGTTAATAAGTTAGGAACGTTTTAATAACTGGTAGGTAGGTACCGTGCGTGAAAAATCGTGGCAGTAGGTGTTCTACTTCAACAAACAACATTTTTAAACGTTGAACCACTACTAAGCATCTAAATACAAGAGAATGAAAACTCCTACCTAGATATCAACATCGTATCTCACACGCGTAACGTAGCCGCGCGTAAGTTTAGCGTCTGTGTGGCGCGTTGTTCGACTTACATTGCGGCACAGTAAAAATTGAAAATCTTAATTAAACATTTGCGACAAGAAAAACACCCACCATCGTTTTTAGTACAATAAAATAGGCGTTCCATTTTTTTTTTCGTTACGATGTCACTAACACCCTGTATATTTTCATACATATAAAGGACTCATGAAATCGCTCGCATATCGTAAATATAATGTTCGCTAATAGTGAACCATGGTCTAGGGAAGCGGAGTCATCAGTACGTGATATCGTTACAAGTCCATATTGTACAAAAAGTGACTCTGGAGCAAAGTTGGTTCCCGCTCTTGTAATTTATGTATGACGGCGCAAATGCCAATTTATTGCTGAGTAATGGCACCGTTTGGAGATCTGCAAATGGGCTAGTCGAGTAAGAAGAGAAATGGTTCGGAACGTACGATGCTAAATGTATTTATAATTTATTTATCGGGCATGTTACAAATCCGAATCGTAATGCAAGAATTGTTCTTGGATTTCAGACCAGACGTTGGGTTTGAGTAATGAGATGGGGGTCGGCGATTAATGGCCTACTTTACAAGTGAGTATAAATATAGTAATGCTGGGCCTGTTGCAGTATTTACATATTTGTGGTCTTCAAATAAGGCTTCATTTTGGGCGTAGCAGACTCTGGAAAATACATTGTGCGAGTGATTTATCAACCTTGGAGCTGTATGTACAAAATGTAGACTTCACCAATGTAGTACTATTTAGGCACATAACTCATCAATTATCCTTTTATTGAAGACACTTGAAGAACTTTGTAATGTACTAGATACCTATACTTAGTACGTAAGCTTGAAGAAAAACAGCGCAAGAAATTCTATCTATCGTCTTGTATCTTCCACGTAATCTTAATAAAAGGTACAATAACTTAGCAAAATAAGTAATCGAGTCAATATTCTTCCACTTAACACGAGCCGAGCTTTGTAGATCGCGTTTCATGGGAAGCTGCCCTAGTTTAGGTATTCCCTCAGGAATGCACCGCGTTGCAACATCGACACACGATAGCGAAGCTGGCTATATGCTAATACAGAACCTCTCCATTATCCTTTGATATTCGACCTTCAAGACTTGTCATTCAAGGTATTTGTTTGTAGATACCTACAGATATAGTATGGGTTCATAAAGGAGATTGTAAATCAATCTGACCCAACAAGCGACACATTTGCCAGTGCCAGGCTTCGACCGTGGCTGGTTACTATCCACCAGACAAAGCCCTGCCGCAAAGCGACGAAAGTCGTGTTCCGTCATGACGTCTGAAGAAGTTGCTATGGCAGAGAGGTTAGGCCAGTTGTACTATGCATGTGTGCTGATCACAATGCCCTGGTGAACGTACTGCTGAGCGGATTGCATAGTACCTCGCCGCACTACTTTCTTCTACTCACTCTTCTTCAAAACTACGTAGAGTAAATGGACATTTACTTGGTAAGCAAGCTTTTACCATCAGGTAAGGTTTTGGTCAAACGCGGGCATATTTAATTTTTTTAAATCCCTATGGATGTGGTGGAAACACAGTTCCTGAAATCGCAATCTTGACGATTAAGGCCGATATTATTTCTATTAATTGACTTTCATGATGGAGCGCCTATTTTGCAGCTAGAAGTATCTATCTAGCGATTATACAAAAATCTAGGTAAGTATGTGATATTTTTGTTGTGAATTCAGCCTTCAATTCTTATTAAAGAACCTTGAGAATTGGTTTCGTCCAAAACCAATTACACAGTATTGGTTTAAAAATATGTAAAACCAAAACAAACAAGGAAAATTAAAAACATCTTGCCCAAAAGTTATTTGCTTAGATCCCCGATTACGAAGTGTATTTATCTTGAAGATAGCCAAAGTCAGAAGCAATTTATACAGCAAATGAAGTTTCAAATGTTAATAGACTGTCCTTGGTTGCTTACTAGACGCCCTTTGAACCGATGGTCGATTACAAATTGCTTTTTGGAAAATTCACTTCAATTTGCCCTTAGATCCGATCAAACTTAGTTAAACATCATCCGTTTAAAATGTTGTAAACGGTACACCCTTACAATTTGTTCTTTACGGTGTTTGATGGTAAGTATCAAGTTAATACACACAACATAAATAGGCGGCCTTCAGTGCAGTGGTTGAGTGGCTCACGATCCAGAGGAACCGGGTACGAATTCCAGTGGGGACATATCACAAAAATTACTTTGAGATTCCTAGTTTACTTAGGACACTGTTGGCTGTTCACTTACACTTTTTGACAATTGTCCATAAGTAAGATGATCCGTACCCACTTCGGTGAGCACATTAAGCAGTTGGTCCCGGCCAGTTATTTCGTAAGTATGTAGAAGTTTTATGAGGTCGGACATTGACCTCACAACCCACAGAAAAGAAGAAGACAAAACATAAATGTAGGTGAACGTAAAAAATCTCGCTCACGATTCAATATTCAATAAAAAGTCAATACTTACAGTGGAGAAAATTCGTTCGCAGAAGACGACCATTGTTCATGCATGAAGCATTTAGTATTTGTAGATTTATGTTTAAAGCCTCCTTGTAGTGGTTAGAACGTTGGGGCCAAATAGATCTTAAGTCGCTATATATAGATACAGAGTATGAAATTAATAAGGCCAGCAAAACCCCCAGCTTCAAAAAATAGTAAGTACTTTTTTATAATTGTTTGTGTAGTAAACATGTGATGTGTGTAGCTTAAAATATAATAATTCATGTACATGATGAGACTCTATGTAATTATGTAACACACACACACACACACAGTGAACCAATTATCAGTAAACAATCTAGAATATAACAAGTTTTCTTTTAATTCCTATTACAATATATATACATCCATACATATATTTTGTAGTAGGCTTAAACTACTAATTGTTATACAGTGTTACTTACTAAAGCTCAACCAATACCATTGTTATCCTCTAATTACTGAGTACCTACTTAAAAAAAGGAGTAGAAGGTAGCATTATTATATGACGACTTAAGCACTGCTACATAAATATTAAAGACATCTATAGTATATGAATATGTCCCCACTGTAATAGTGGGGAAAATAGATAATAGCTGATACTTAATACAAATCAGTTCACAGAATCTATAAGTTTGCCTCTGCAAACCACTTGACAGGAACCCTTCAGTCATATTCCGAGAATAAAGTCCATAACTCATCAAATAAAAATTAAACCGACTTAATCTTTATCAGAAAAGGTATTATCAAGTCTTATTTTAGTTCAAAGCGTTAAAAAAGGATACTTTTGATGATTATATTTCCTATAATGAACAAATTATATGAACTGCACAGCTACTTTTTACACCCCTTGAACAGCAGTATATTCCTTGCCTTAAATACTCTCCTGTAGCATCATAATTATACACACAAACTTACAATAGTTTCCTATATAGAAAGTTAATGAGCAAGCTATCAAATAAAGTGCATACTCTTATATAAACTTTCACAGACACAAAGATATCTAAACAAAAAGCACACAATTTTCTTTGAAACGAACTCGTATCCCGCTATAGTAGTATACTCATCGTTCTTGCTGACCAAACATACAATGGAAGAACAATGAGTGCCGCTAATCTAACTTCCTTCCCTTCACAGGAAAACAGGAAGAATAGCCACGCCCACAAGGAAACACGATATGCTTTAATTAATTAGAGAATTCAAAGGAATCGCATCTTTATGCGATGCGATAAACTTTGACGCCGGATCAGAATGCGATGTGTAGACAAAAATGAGATATTTTACAAAAAACCGCTTTCATATTTGCAGATTTCTTTTGCGTTTTTTGTTTGTTCTTTTTTAAGCATACATAAACATAAGCTCACGACTATAACCCAATTGAGTCACCCACACCTCACCGAGCTTTCTGTTAGACAGCTAGAAAAACAATATCGTATGGCTCTGAAGTCAGCAGGAGGTCTCCCTCGGTCAACACCTACTGAAATGCTGTGAGACCTACTAGATGAAGATCGAAAGCATATTCGTGTACACGATCTCCACCGGGACATGTTAGAAAAACTAAAAACATGTGTATAGTGGGATTAGACACTCCTGGTCCATAATACACTAAATATGGTCAATACAATCCCATGATGTATAGTAATAGGATAGGAGAAATAGACTACGTAACAAAAAAGGATAGGAAAAATCGTGTCAGTAAGCGACATGTTCCTCTCAGGGAACAAATTTTGAAGTAAAATAAAATAAAATTTGATTATTTAAGTGAACTGTAAATAGGCTACAATTTTACACAACATAAAATAAATGTATAGATCTTTAAGACATATTACGTTAAATACACACCCAAGTTGGGACATAAAATTGTATCACAGAAATGAAAAACAATAAATAACTTTCTATTCTATTCTATTCTTTCTGTTAGACCAACGTGATCGTGATAGGTTGTGGTGGTTCCTTTTGTTGTTGTTTAAAGTGTTATATCTATGTTTGTCTACCCATGTCAAGCTTTAAAAGACGAAAGGATGAATAATTGGAGTTAGAACTAGAGATTTTAGAACGAATATTTTTCTACGAAACAAGTTAGTACAAAGTGAAGAATAAACTTCACATAATACCGAAACTTTATAATCGTCTGTTCCAACAAAGAGAACATGACTTTTTGAAGTAATAGTATGTAGAGCTTTGATTCTACAATCATTTGATTCCGAACATCTCTTAACAAGATAAGTTTGTTAGGAAACTCTTCAAAGAAAGGAGAAGTGTGAAATAATTCTGCGTAACGATCACCTTGCACTGACGGATCGAGCTGTAACTTGTTTTAGTGTGTTGATTGATCGATTTGAATCGAACAAGCACAACGCAATAAAACTGTAGGAAAACGTCGCCAGCATTGTTTTTATTATCTTTTAGCTCTAACTATATAAAATAAATCATAGCACTATAAAAACAAGATTTCGGCCGTCATCACCTAATCTTAATTAAACCTGTATTTTTTTATCTGCTGGAATGTAAAGAAACGAATGAACTTGTTAACTGTAAAGTAAATGAGTCAATGAATAAATAACCCGGTCGAATCAAATAGGCATCTCGCTGACATGCTACCTGTTTAACGTGTGTTTTGTATTAGCCGATGTTAAATTTTGAGAGGGTTGTTTAAATTTACATACATACATAGTTACTTAAACTCACACCTATTTCTCATTGGGGTAAACAGAGACTATGGAAACTATATGTTGTTTAAATTTCTGCCTAAAATTTACGTGTTCCATAAATTTTATGCCTGTCGATTGAGTAATAATCCCTTTCTTGTCGGCGGATAAGAAAAAGACAGGTATAACTTACTGGAATCAGCAGCATTATCTTTATAAATCAAATACAAAACTCTAGTATTTTATTGAAATGTTCAAATTTAATGAAAGCTTTTGACAGCTTAAGAAGATTTTAATTAAACTTATCTCCGGACCGGAACTTGGTGGCAACACCTTGGGAAACCTGCTTAATTACCCTACTCTAATCTGTTGGGCAACAACGAAGAATTCCAAGTAGTTGGAACTACAAGAAAATAGGTAAGTAGTGCAAACGAAGCTGAGAACTTAATATATAAGTGTAAACGGTAAACAGTTTCCGACTTTCTGTTTACATTTCACGCTAGCACAGAAATTATATTTTTTCTCTTCTTATCCGCTAGTTAGCTGGATAGAAAGCTAGTTTAATACGTATAAATGCAACTTATTATTGTAGCCATTTTTTGTGTGAGTTTATATGCGTGATTATGCCAATCTATTGCTCTGAAGATCTTATCTTTCGCAATTTAGCCTGTAAAATAGAATACTGGTTCAAATAAAAACATTTTCTTTCTTGCCTAATTTTGACTAGGTACTTACTAGAAATGCAATTTCATCTTACTCCGGTTACGCTCAAAGCCGAAGTAGGTTCTTTTTGCTGAAACACAATACCGTTTTTAAAGTATACCTAAACTTTGATCAACTTAATAAAAACCTACTGTCTTTATTAAATTAAAAAAAAAATGTTTTTAACTTCGTTTTATTGCAATTCTTTGTTACATTTAGGTACATTTTGTTGTTATTGAAATTCCGACGTCATTTTCATAAACCAATCCATCACTGGTAAGTTAGTTGAAAACAACAAAGGCTGTGAGGGTAAAAAGATCATGTTTGAAAGATAAAAGACAAATACGTAGTACACACAGCGTCGGGTCCGGGAAAACGGTCGGCGTAAAGCCTCAAATATTTGTTTCTTTGAGAGCCCTTCCTTTTCGTTCAAAATAGCGGTGGGATCCCAGATATTCCTTATGGTACAGGGTATATGGACTATGTATCTATACGTGATAACAATTTGAAGGCATTCCACGTTTTGTGGAACTAAATACAGCCCTTTAGACAAAAATAAACAAGGAATATACAGGAATAGCCTTAATCTAAAGCTGGATCTAGATATTGAAAATAAAACACCTATACTAAGTATGTTTAGATCTAGGGAAAGTTAAGATAAAAAAACTTTATCAAAAGAGTCCGAAAAAGTCGAACTGTCGAAGTCAACTAGCCGATCATGCCCGGTCTAATGTTGTTATAGTAGACGTAATATACTCGAATGTATTTTTTAGATACCAACACTAACGGGCTGGAAGTTCTTCCGACGGTTTAGTGGGCGTAAAAATGTAGATACTAAATTAATATTTTCCTCACTAAAAGATTAACTTAAGTATATTCAATATATCAAATGATAATAAATGGAACACCAGTGGGATATAGGCAACAGTTTACGTATGTATGTAGTAAATCTATCGAACCGACAAGTTATATCAAATCTCAACAAAAACTGTAGACTCCAGCATAAATACTTATTTAAGTATTTATATGCCACTATGAATACTTAAGTAAGTATTTATACTGGAGTGAATCTATACCTAGTTACGATTAGTACTTCTTCCCTTTTTACAAATGTTTATGTTAAACAGGCTTCATGTTGTGTAATACTTATTACAAAAATCGTAGTACATTTGCTTACGTATTTACAACATAGAAGTAATTACTTTATTGCACAAAATAACAGGCAACTGCAGAGCTATTAAAGTTAGTATAAGTAGTTTATTCAATCAATAACTCTACATCAGGCTCTCTCTAAGAAGTTTATCGTTTTTATAGAGAAAACAAAGATAGTGACATTATATTTTGCCAGTATATGTTGATAAATGTATTTGGAAAAAACATGTTAACCAAATGTTGAAGTGTAGTAACAGTTAGTTCGTAGGACTTCCTTAGGATGTATGCTATGCATGATGCCAAGAACAATACATGTTATTATACTTTAATAAGTAGTGTATAATAGTTAAGTAATGTAAAAAAGATAGTTTTCATGATAAGGAGAGAACAAATGTAAGCCAGAATACTTAATATCAGCCTTTAATAGATGTATAAATAAGATTGTAAGGGGAGAAGGAGAAAGAAGGAACACTTATGTATTTTATTTAGAAAGGAAATTGTTTATTATTTCTGGGTGGTGCTTTTTCTATCGGTGAAATTGAAATAAGAAGATTCATTATGGTGTAATACGAGTACACGGAATAGAAGAAAGAGGTTGGAAAGGCCTTAATGCCCATTTCGTATGAGAACCGCTGTCGCCGCTTCAACCCCACTCTCTTTTACTACTCACCTGCAAACAGATAGCTACGATAGCTCTCTGCTTCTCAAATTCCATAGCCACTTTACCGACAATGTATATTTTATGTGATAGGCTGCAATTTTATCATTACTTATCGTAAGATACTGGATACAAAAGTACTTTTTTATTAATAGCCGATTACACTAAGGTTTTCTGTTTAGCTTTGCTGTTATAAGGAAGAATCTCCTTGCATTATAGTCGATATTAGGTTTCTTGCTCTGCAGGTGCACAAGCGCGGAGATCAGTGCGTCGTAAAGTTTACATACGAGTGGAGTGCAAAGTTGAAGTATGAAAGTATTGGCTCATACTTCTATGGCTCGCGTTTCCCGCTCACGTTAATAATTTCATCCGGTAGCCGGTTGTAAACTATCGGACCCATAACCTTTATCGTCTTTCTACATTTAACAAACGTGTTTTGTATGGGTCTCAAGTCAATCTACTTACTTATTAATAATTTTATTCATCCAATTATATGAAACCAGTTGATATTTACTATCTTGCTGTAAAACGATATTATGCTTGGTAATCAATAGCCACGTTTCAAAACTGCTCAATCAATTTTATATTGTATGAATAGGTACGAGTATTCTATCGTACTTACTCGCCTACCAATAAATGTAGCGTAGCCTTTTAGCGAACAATCGATCACTGAATGGTTGTTGGCTAGATTTTACGAGTTCAACTATTCTTTTTTTAAATAAAGTGCTCTGACTTGATATATGTTTTTCAAGTACATCTTAGAATTTCGTTATTGTACATAATAAGTATGGACACTAAAGCACGAAATGCAGTGAACAGCATTGATGAATTAGTTTTACAATAGATTGTAAAGAAAGTTCTTAGAAGCTAGTAGTATACACTGGAATTCGGTATAACTCGCCTACAATAAATATGAAGTCAAGAAGTTCAAAAATACGAATTCTATGGATAGAATAGGTAGAATAGGATTATAATAAATACTTATTAAAATACATACTTACGTATTTTTAAATTCGTCTCTGGCTGTATAATGTAAAACACACGCAACTACGTAGGTACGTGTACCTAGTTCCCCTGAACAAACACACTCGCAACTCGTTTTACTCTATAATTTGGAGTCATTATAGAATGCTTGCAAACCACTGTTTTATAGGCAAGCCGCGTTTTCACCCCATGAACTATGAATGAAGCAATAACCCGAGATTCGCGTAGATTGAAAAATGGGCGCGCCCGAGGAAAACGTGAAAAATTCAAAGAAATGCGACCCAAGTGTAAAATGAAGCTATATATACGCCCACCTTGACTCACTTAGAGCGTACTTACAAGTATGGAGTTGAGAGTATGAAAGTTCTAGAGTTAATTTCATCGTAATAGTACCTATCGCAGAGTTTAATTCAGATTAATTATGTCGTAGATTATTACACAAACTTGTATACTTACTTACCGGGATTTATTTTTAATAAGGGTCACGACTACACTCCTAAACTCCCAACTATCCTACTGTAGGTACCTACTTGAATATACTCAATGAAATATTGTTACAAAACATAAGAAACTCTTTGAGAGAGCCATAAAAATCGTAAGATATCTTGCAGGCAATTGTAGAAAAAGGACTGTGCCATCTTCTTCTATCGTGTGGGTTGTGAAGTGGATCACTAACCCCATCAACCTTAGTGTCAGGGTTACTATTGAGCCGGCAAAGGCCCCTGACATGGCTCATGTAACGATTACTAACTGTGCCATTGCGCCATACGATTAAATTCATTTTTGATACGAAGTCCTAAGATGGATATATGTGATCAGCCCATCAACTAGGCGCCTTCGAATCAAAAGTGGCTGCATGTCAACCACCAATCGGAGTAGAGGGAGGTACATTCATCGCAAGATGAACTAAATACCCCCGCTTCGCCGAGCTTTCTGTTAGACCAACAGATTGGTGTGGTTAACCGTATCGCCGTGTATAATGAACTGCAACCACAAGGTGTCTTCTGATTACCTACGGCTCTTAGGTACCTACCTAATGTTACAAAATAACGTTAAAAGTAAATAGCCTATATACGTCCCACTACTGGGCACAGGCCTCCCCTCAACCAGAGGGATATGGAGCATACCACCACGCTGCACCACTGCGAGTTGATGGAGGTATTTTTACGGCTAATAGCCGGGACCAACAGCTTAACGTGCCCTCCAAAGCACGAAATCAACTTATATTTAAGTCCTTACCAAACAAAGAACACTCTCTCACGTCTCACAAAGTGATTTTGACAATGTCCCCAATGGGAATCGAACCCGGACTTCCAGATCGTGATCACTAACCACTAGATCACAGCTGTTGTTACAAAATTTATGAAAACAATAATTTTATATCTATCTAAACATCGCTCTGTCTGAGAAAACAAGAAACCTAACCTAACCGTTTAACCCATTTCTACAGGTTTTTTCCGACCGCGTACAAAAACAGTGCTACGAGCATCCTGGAACTACAGCGGCGAAGTGGCGTGATGCAACGCTTGTCATTGACGGATGCGACTGCAGCGTGATCGTTACGGACGTTCCGTCAATAGCCTGTCTTTAACGAGCTCAGGCGGCACTCCATTTACCAACCTACCACCATCTACCACCTACACTTTAAGCACGGTCTGACGTCACTCTCGGGAATTTTCGACCAGCCCGTTTTTTAGTGGGGACGCTCCGGTCATAGAATAAAGAAACTTACCTGCAGAACGGTAACTCCCCGCACCAATTCGTAACGGGGACCAGATTAGATTTACCTCACCCCTCCGGGTCTTACTTCAGTCTAAATAGCCGTAAGCCGCTAGGAATAAAGGAGAACGCCCAAATTGTACTGTATTCATGTTGTCATTGCCTGATTGTTGAAATTTAGAAGTATGTAAGATTTGATTTGATTTGAGAACGCGCGCGTGCTGTTGGTGTCGCTCGCACATACGCGGTAAGAATGTGGTTTTTGTATGGAGTGTCCGAATTGTGTCCCGGTAGCGCGTTCTATGGACGCTTTTTTATATAACTAAAGTGAGAATTATTTGATAAGACTCACAATTACACATTACGGTCATGAGCAATATCATGTACCCACTTTAGAACCCTGTCGCACTATCATATTTGACATTTAATGAGACTTATGGATTAATTTGTCAAAAAAGTTAATATGACATGGTTTCAAAGTGTATACATATTAGTACTCGTGACTGTACACAAACTCAATCAATCAATAATACTTTATTTTACAACGACATATACAAATGACATAAACATACGAATAAAAACATAAGCACAATAGGCGGCCTTATTACAAACACTTATTATTTACTTATTATTTTACAAACTCCTGTCAGTAATCCTAATGATATGACACTAGTAAGTTCACAAGTGTTCAGATATCTTGCAACCGTTGGTATTCGCGTCCTAAACTGAAAGCGATGAACAGGTAGTAACAAAATTACCACCCTATAATTGGCAGAAAAGTCGTAGAAATCACATAAAATTACCTACTACTGCTGCTCTACTGAGACCCCTGGTAATGGGTTTATGAAGAAATTATTATTTCAAGCTTTCGTAGGTTTAAAGAGACCTTTAGGTAACATAAACAGCATACATACGTCCCACTCCTGGTCACAGGCCTCCTCAATCAACCGGAGGGGGTATGGAGCATACTCCACCACGCTGCTGCTATAAAAGAAACTAAAAATAAAACATTGTTCTGTTTTTCATGTACACTAGTCTCACTTTCTTATCGATTAAATAATATCGCCGGCTAGACAGAGCACCCAGTTTATGGTTAATCAACGCGGTACTTGCAGACGTATGAGTCATCACAAAGACGCTATAACATCGCGCTAGACTCTAGAAAATTCTTCATTATTCCGAAGAATGATATTCGACACATTCAAAAAGGCAACGGTTGAAAAAGTGTTTTGAACTGCAATAGCAAAGCGCAATTATTCGTCGAGAGCGCAACCCACAATTACCTCCGCGGGGCTCTGAACAATACAGTGACTCTGCACTGCGATGCGCCTCGGTTCGCGTCACCATGTTACATTATGCAATAATACCAGCCCACACAACATATGCCCGAGGGAGAATTATTCGCACAACTTTTTTGCAGTGTCATCCATTTTTTACAAACCCCCCAG
Source organism: Pectinophora gossypiella (assembly GCF_024362695.1). NCBI lineage: Eukaryota > Metazoa > Arthropoda > Insecta > Lepidoptera > Gelechiidae > Pectinophora > Pectinophora gossypiella. Next base: position 8,999,411 of record NC_065413.1, on the reverse strand, counting down.
AATACTAATGCTGCTCATGATACTATATTATACAACGAGCATTATAAATGAAATTATTGCACTCGCGCGCCAGGTAACACTGATAATAAAATTGTCAATTACGTGCAAATTTTGTTACGAATATTAATGTGTGGGGCGGGAAACCCCTGCCCGCAATTTTGTATGTAAAAGTCGAGTGTCATTCTCTTATGTTTTTAGACAAAGAACGTTTAAAACCGCTCTCGCTTCCCAAGCTCGCGCCTTATCTTCCGTAGCAGACACGTCCCCACCCGTTAAACAGAACGTAACACCTACAAAGAAGAAAAAACTTCCACACAATTTTGCCCTCGGCGGCGCGTTTGGAAACAAACACAATTTTTCTAGTGTCCGAGCATAAAGATTTCTCCGAGCCGGTGATGTAAGTTTGACCCGCTCTGTCGTGCTCGTATGTAAGGAATGTTTAAAAATTTAAAGTGGAGTTCCCGTCGACATACATCGCGGGGCTTCCCGATAAACATCCCCGGGCGTCAAGCCGCCCCGCTGGTTTGTTTACGTTCTACGGGCGACTACGTGATGTACTATGGTCGACTGCGGGAACACGGCTTCACTATAACACAGAATAACTGCCCCAGCGAACGTCGCTTCCTATACGGAGCTAGAAAAATTGCACTTGGAAAATTTCTTGCGTGTCTTATGTACGTACCTACCTACACTGAAATATAAAAAGCACAGCTACGTGGTCTTATAAATGAAGAAATGTACTCTTTAGTAAGTTAGTAGTACGTCTGGACCCAACATTGCCCAGCTTACCTTTCAAAAAAGTAAGTGCTGCGTAATTTCCTTAATTACGCTTCAGCGTAACAAGCAATTTAAAAACTAAGAAATCCGCAAGAGCTTTAATTAAAGTTGATCAAAGCCAAACGCAGAGGTGAGGACTATTTACTTAGTCGCTAAACTCACTGAAAAAGTATTTAATATCTCGTGGTTCGGTTCTAATTTAAAAATCCTAATGCAAGTACCATCTTGAAAGGTAAAATTAAATTACGTGTTTACACTACTTACAGGTATTTAATAATAGTTAACCATAATGTAATACCTACCAGCCTTATTAAAATCACTTTCTTTGACACAGACAGAATAAACAATAATAGATACCAGAGCTAAATCATCTTTCATTAACCTAAGCGAACTTCTAGGTAACTACTAAATCTAAGAAATTAATTATGAAAGTACCCATATTCTTTATATTTTAAAGAGACTGTTTACAATGCGATACCCTTAAACCGCTAAATAACAAGTTCAACGGCTTTTGTACGGTTAATATTGGATACAATCATTCCATTTATTTTATTATTTAAAATTAAAAATGGTTAGATTTCGAATTTCTTTTTAGATTTTAATTGACGGGAAAACATCTTAGCTCAAAAAATTGGTACCTACAACGCCATCTGGTAGGCTTTAAAGGAATTAAGTGATATCTAAGTTGAGAAGACGACAGCAATTTGTCTCTTTCACTCGTGCAGATGCGGATCCGTTCCGTTCCACGCTACTGTTTGATTTGAAATATTTTTTAACCAAGTTATGATGTTAGTAAGCATTTTGTTCTTGCCGATTCAGTTTTACTAATTAAAATAGTTGTAGTTAATAAATAAAATAGTCAATTTTATTAAAAGTTTTCCTAATGCTTAAAAAAGTGTTAGATTTAAATCACAGAAATGTTCTATAAGGAACATAATATTCGTACAACAGAACGTATTTATTATCAAGCTGACACTACTGCTGAATCCTGGTTTTGTTTTGTTTTAATATTGTGTGTTAATAATCGTCAGTTCTCGTAAAGTGGTTGTTTCTAAAAATTATGGGTATGTTTTAAACTTAAATTTGTATCATTTAATGTGTATTTTTTCGGACTACTGTGAAATATGAACGCATTAACTACTGTAACCTAAAAAAAACAATAATCGTTTAAAGCTTTTTGAAATTTTACATTTTATTGATCATTATCGGCAGAAGTAAAGAGAAAAGTCCGCTCCCAAACAGTATCTATCTTTATTAATCGAGGTTCTTGAATTAAGAATAATACTTTTATTTAGGTACTTACATAGATGAAGTACCTAACTGAAGTTAAAGAAATTCGATCAACCAATGTTTATTTTTTGTATTGTAAAGCTGTCGACAGTTAAGTGTCAGATACGTAAGGGAATCTTTATAGTAGGTACATACAGTTTTGTAAAACTAGGAAGTAGGTAGGTACCTCAGTATATACCTAGGGACGCGGGCTCTCAAAAAGCAATAAATTTATATAACATGTTATTTTTATTATGTCTAAAATTATTCTTCATTGATTAAGTTTCATATATATTATTTCTACAAACACGTACAATGTCAACATACTAATTTGTATAATATAATTTCTGGTATAGACCCCAAAATGGACACCGAAGATGATTTAACTACATCTATTAGTGCAGATGAAAAAAAAATCATCCCTGATAACCTAAACGAAATGCTTGCTGTTGAGGAAATACAATTAACGGCACATGAACAAAAAGAAGATAACGCGCTACCTACGACTATTCTGATCCCATCTCGAGAGACAAATATCGAAGATTTTGACCTATCGTGCCGCATATCACTACTTAAAATTATGAAAACATTCTATACTGTAAAAGGGGCACCAAGTTATGAAGACATTTATGAAGAATTAAAAAAACAGATACAACTGACACTAGATTTACCAACAGCAGAACAAACATTAAAGACACTTGGATACTCTTATATAAAAACGAAAACAAATCCCGGGAACATTCTTATGGAAGATCCAAAGTTCACGTTTGATAGATTCCACTATGCAAAGAAAATATTAAAGTTTAGATCTATGGGCAAGCATATTTACTACTTGGATGAAAGAATTATAGAGAGCGGCAATTATATCAAAATACCGAGCATTGATGTAACATTCCCTGCCACACGGAAAACCGTATTTATTCATGTAGTTTCACAAGATGGCTATATCAGTGGTATGTTCTTCTATTACGACTCAAATTGTTACAAAAAGTGGCTTCTGCATATACTTTTGCCGGTCATGAAACCCTCCAGTGTGGTCGTAATGAATAATGCTCTACACGGGACTGTAACTGCAACACCGATATCTAGATATCACACAAAGAATGAAATGCTGCAATGGCTTAAAGAAAGAAATATCCCATGCAATTCCAATTTGCATAAAGCAGAGCTTTACGATTTAATTGAAAGATGTCCGACGGTACTAGAACACCAAGGTATTGACAATCTTTTTAGAGCACATGACATTGAAGTCCTACGATTAACAGATCAATTGCGTGTTCTATCGCTGACTACTCATTTTTGGAAAAATATAAACAATGAAATAAAACAAGATCCAGACGTAATACATAAGGAGCAGGAAGATCTGCAAGACTATATATATAGCAAAATTAAATCTTTTCCGCAGGTTAAGTGGTTCAGTTATTCTAAGATTATAGAATCAGCGGAAAAAACATTTTCAGAGCTTGACACTGAAATTGAAAATTTGTTGGATAAATATGAAATAGACAAGGAATACATATCTTCGTTGCCAAGTATTCCCAAGTAACATCGCAAACAACAAAAAAATCATTCCACGGTATGATAAAGTATAAAATTGAATAAATTGATATAAAAATACAATTTCATTTAATTTACCTAGTATTACAAAATATAAATGATACTTTTTACTGCTGGGCAAAGGTTTCCCCTTGCTCTTTGGTACTCCGGTCAGTCCCTCCGGGTAAGCGTTAAAGTAGTCACGCCACCTGTTTCGGGGTCTACCACGACGCCTATTACCCATCTTGAGGCGCCGAACGTCCGGTCTAATCCTATTTATAGCTGGTGGTTTTTCTCGCTACCACATCAGCGTTTCTAGTGTTACTTCCGGATAAAGCATATGTGGTCAGGTTCTTTATTTGTAAAAATACTAGATAATTCATCGAACCTTAGAAAGAAGCATATTGTGTGACGCAGAAGTGGGTGAGTTTATAACAAACAACAATCTTAGATGAACATTGAAGAAGGTCATAATATTAATAACATCTGTGGATACGCAAAAGTTACGTATTAAATGTTTTAATTTTTGAATAAGATTTATGAAGTAATCGGAATTTTTACGTCGTCTGGTTCAGTGGTTTTTATTCCAGAGGCTTTGAGTGGATTTGTGAGCTGTATGCGTCCACGAGCGCTATGAAATCCTTCTCGAGCTGAGTTCGAGAGATAGTGCATTTTACCTAACCGCTCCCACTTTTCAGGCGCAGCATAACAATCGTTTTATACGTAAATCTTGTATGCAAAATGTAGTAGGTAATATTTAAAAAAATACTCGGTAGATATTAAATCTACTTTAACATTATACCAAACGATTTCTTTACATATTTGCAAGACACGTACGTTTTAGACAGAAATACATACATACATAAACTCACGCCTATTTGCCACCGGGGTAAGCAGAGACTATGGAATTCCATTTTCTTCGATTCTGACACACTTCTCTTGCTTCCCCCAAATTCATCAATCATTAATCATAACATAGACACAAACAGACAGACTAGTAAAATATTTAATTATTTATAAAAGCTGAAAACTACAAAAAACATCTACTTACAGCTGCCCATACAATAACATTCATCATCAACATTAACAACCTTGCAAACAACATTTAATTAATAGGTACAATATTTAAATTTCAGTAGTACACAATGTTTTTTCCAACCAATTTGATCATTGGTTAATTAAACCTATATTGAACAATTTGTACTTTTATTTACGTAGTAGAGCCGACAGTTTGCCAGTGTGGTTAATTGTTACAAAACGTGCATTGTAAATAGTGCGTGATAGTAACTCGTCAATGTTGTTGTAAAATATATATAGGGTGTGTGACACCGTACCAAATACTGAATAGGATGATTCAGCTCATAATTCTGAGTTAATGTTAAGTGTAAATTTTCCATCGAAAAAATATGGAATTGAAAATAATTTAAACAATCAGTAAAAAGATAACAATAAACAAAATTTTAATCCACCACAGGGTTCGTCAGTACCATCATTCTTTAAAAAAAATGGAAAGCATATTGAAATTATACATAATAAAATCCGCACAAGCTTCGTCAAAATACAAAAACAAAACCACAACAAGCTTCGTCCAAAACTACCTACTCTAAAAGCCCACACCGGACCGCCTCCGGCTCCAAAAAAAAAAACAAAAGAATAAATAATTTTACGCTCATCTGTCTCATTATTCGGTACGGTGTCACTAACAACACCCTATATAAAACAGGTCAGTTTGTGTTCTTCACTTAAGCGGTAGATTAAATTCATTAAAAAAATATTTATTCAGTGTATCGACGAGGCCAAACTTCCATAGACGTCTCTTTTAGATTCAAATCAGACAATAGAGCTTCTAGTTCTCAACGTTTCAACCCTCATTCTGTGCTATTCAGTAAACAACATATGCGATGGGACAACAACGACACACTGCACTCTTCTCATTACTTCTTTTATACACAAGGATTTTGCTACCTTTTTCTTGACATAGTAGATATTCTTCGAATACCTATTTACTTAGTTTCCAATCAACGACCTCCGTGATCCAGTGGTTGAGCGTTGTTCTCACGATCGGAAGGCCCCGAGTTCGAATGCCGGTGGGGACGTATCACACACTTTGTGATCCCTAGTTTGGTTAGGACATTACAGGCTGATTATCTGATTGTCCGAAAGTAAGACGATCCGTGTTTCGGAAGGCACGTTAAGTCGTTGGTCCCGGTTAAGTACTACTTACTGATGTAAGTACGTAGTCATTACATGAGTCATGTCAGAAGCCTGGCGGCTCAATAGTAATCCGGAGACCAGGGTGATGGGGTTGGTATTCCACCTCACAACCCACAAGATAAGAAGAAGAAGAAGAGTTTCCAATGTATCATCAATAGATCTACGACGTCATGGCTCAATGAACAGAGAATATCGCAGGTACCAACTTTAAAAATTATCATAATCAAAATATTTCCAATAAACATTCTCTTATCAGTTAGTCGTCTAGTTAAACTATGTATTCATTCTGGAGAGCACTGGTCATATCATTAGTTTCCAACAAGAGTAGCGTCTCAGAAGTCAAGATCCATTTTAAAATCCAAGAACCAGTTAAGAAACAACATTTTTTGGCAATTTTACTTCTGTACCTAGAAATTGTACGCTTATATTCAGACTTCATAATGCCGGCTGTAAACCAAGTTATCACGTAGCGAGAAGTGACAACGCAGATTTTATTCCACCACTTACGAGCACTGGCATGCATGCGCCCTACATTCTGCAATACAATTATTAACGTGTAATAAAATTCATGAACCGTATCACAATGAAGTAGAATTTATTTTAAAGTGCATACAATTTAATTGAAAGAAAATATGACACGTACCTACCTATGTTTACAACTTCTGTTTTCTCTTCCGCGACGTGACACGTTAGTGTTACGTCATTGATTAGTTGGAAATAATTACTATTTTAACGTGTATTGTCAACGGGGATATAGCTCAGTGGTAGAGCAATCGACTGCAGATCGATAGGTCCCCGGTTCAAGTCCGGGTGTCCCCTAAATTATATTTTTGTAAATTTATTACGAGAAAATTTTATGGTTTTGGCAATCGCAAGATATTGTGGTTAGGTACGTCAAATCTTACACGAGTTTGCCATGGAAAACTTTTGCCAACAAAGTCTTTGAAAGACATTCATAAAGGGAAGTTTATGAGCTATGGAAGTCATGCGATAGTTTCGTTTTGGTCGGTCACGCGAGGGGTGTACTAAAATACCTCCCATTTGTCACCTGGGCCGTACAAACTGCTCTTGCAGAGTATAATCTGTTATTATTCTACTGAGTAATTTATTTGCATCGTGTCTTCATTACATACAGTAGGTAAGGACCTATACCTCCCGACTATAAATATAGCCAGAAAGTAATCAATCACACACAGTATGTATACATAATTAACACCCAAAAATGTGAAACCCAAAGTATTTTCTACGGAAATATCACAGAACAGAAAATGTCATCTTCTTTTAGTACTTACCTAACTTTAAAAAAAAACTTATTTACTTAGTATATAAAAAAGTATACTTAGCTACTAGCGCGAATTTGGCTAACAGATACATTTAGAATTCCGTTCAAATCTTTTGTACCGTTTCGAAAACTTATTTACGTACTTATCTATTTACATATATTTGCATCTCTACAACAATCGTTTGTACTGTAAGTAGATGATTTGATTATGGCGGATAAAATAGAATACAGTGGTACGAAGGGGACACTTTCGCAGGCAAACAACAGACGAAAATTAGTTTCTATACTGAAATGCCAACATTTTATAATCCTTTTATCCAATAAGCCTCGGAGCCAATTTCGAATAAAGAGTGAGCATTTAAAGCCGAAGGTAAAAACACGTCCCCGCGCTAACGTTAAGCCACGTACTTTTCATGTAAATTTTAAGCTGTCGGTTTTTGCTAGCATTTGGACAATCTGGATCGTTGAGACAATATTTGCGAAATTGCGGTCAAACCTGACAGTTATTGGTCGAATGCATTAGGAAATAATTGTGAAGAGTTTCGTTCTTGGAATACTAGCGCAGCGCAGCGGCCCGTCTCGGCTTCCCACGGATGGACATTACATACATACATACATACATAAACTCACGCCCGTAATCCCAAATGGGGTGGGCAGAGCCACAAGTAATCAAAGACAACTTGCAGCCACTGTTGATACGAAGTCCTAAGATGGATACACGACGGACGGACATTACTTTTTAAACATTTTGAAATAATAAAGCATGTGTTACTCAGTGATAATGTATTGATCTAATGGTGAAATACATATATTTTTTTAATCGGTCCAGTAGTTTCCGAGTTTATTCGTTACAAACATAAAAAAAATAAAAAATCTTTACTCTTTGTAGTATTAGTGTAGATATGGAAAAGCCATAACACTAATCAAACATTATTCTTGGAAATGAGTCTAAACGAGTATTGTTTTAGTATCCTGCTTCTATACCTTATAACCATAATTGTGCCCTAATGTAATTCAATGTTGAGTAAATATATTCATTTGCATCAATCTACACGGTTCTAAAACGAAACCTATCTACTTATTCCTTTAAATATTGCATTATCAAATCAGAACTTATTCGTATAAAGACCTAATTATATAGATAATCATTATACTTTGTCATTGCTACATAATGTTATAATGTTAAGATATATTTTCCAAATCCAGTATGCATATAAAAAGACCGCGTATTAAAAAATAAATTACGCGCATTAATATTCTAACTTCGCTAATAATACTTTGCGCGGAAATTCTCGGCGCTAACCATTTCACATAAAGAGGTTGTTCAACAGAAAAAGTTAGCAAATTTGTCTCGCCCGCGGCACACATTATCTCCGCTCATATTGCGTTATGTATAATGGATATGATTTTACACAATCCCTCCTGGAAGGGAATGCTCTTAACTTTTTTGAGACGATATTAATTTAAGTGTATTAAGGAAATATTTAAGATAAACCAAGTACGGCGAATGAGCATACTTGGGTACTAAATCGAGATTCCTAGCACACATCATAATTTAGTTTAACTTTCAACGACCGGGTGCTGGATTTATTCTATTCATTTTTCTCGGAGAGTCGGCAAATCCCTCTGCTCGCAGCTGAATCTCTGCCTGCAGTCGTTATACTGCACTCTCCGGAGTTGAGGATTTCCCTAGCTTCAGACGTTGAGTCGCCAAGTTTAAACAATTTGTATTACTGATAACCGGTCTTAAAGCGATACGAAATTCTGAACCATCTACCTGACTATTATCTATCATTATTATATCCGGTATTTTAAGTTTTTACACCAAAGGCCATAAAACAAATTAAAACGTGCCGACGATAAAGCCCATTGTTTATATTACTTAAAATTAAAATCATAGCGCGTCGACGCTTATTACATTTCCGTTTTGAAATATGCCCACTAGTCCATCATGATTATGCCAGGCTGCCACATTTTAAGACCATGTTATTTCCTTACGGTAAGCTATTCTGCTTATTTATTGTATAGCATTGTGGATAATAACGAACTTATTTATCTTCTAGGTTTTAGTAGTCACCGTGCTCGCATATCCAGTCCCAGAGGACGACAAAACTTGTATGTAATATGTAGTTTTTTTACCGTTTCTACTTTCATAACGAATACATAATTGATTCGTTTCTTGCTTATAATATTTCAGTCAATTTGAAGATAGGTTTTGATTTAACACATGGGGAAAATGGCGCACCGTCACTGAGAATACGAGACTTTGAAGGTAACTAAATAAAGTTAAGCATAGGTTTATTTCGGGAACACGTACCAACCTATTATTTATTTAGTATATGTATGTAGTTAGGATCGATGTAATAAAACAATCTTAACCCTAATGTCAAGGTAAGATCGATCTATATTCTGTGGTTCTACTACATCAACTTTTGACCATAACATATATCGCAAGACCCTTTTTCTAAAGATCATTTGTTACTACTTATTGGCTACTTTAATAAATTAGTTATCTCCTTTTAGAATTACATATTTAAACTTAGAAATATTAGCACCTTTATAAAAATATGATTTCAAAGTCGAATCACAATAGGTAAAAAATAAGGAGATTTCAGAATCACGAGAATACAATCCAAGGGCAGGAGATGACAAAAAGAAAGGGGGAGATAGTAAAGATAAATCTGGTCCGCACGCCAAACCTTCTGTAAGAGCTGATTCGGGAAGTGAAAGTGGTGACAACAAGGAAGAAAATGAAAGTCCTAAAGCCGCAGACAAAAAGGTCAGTAAAGTAATTGAATAACTTCATATTAGGCAATTTCTGAAGAAAAACAGCAATGCTAAATAACTATTTAGGTTTCCTGAACTGTTGAAATAATTGCAACCGTCCATTAAAAAATAAACCATCGAAAATGAAATAATTATTGGCGAAAATGTGATCACCACGAAAGTTTTTGTTAGGCATTTCGTACTCTAACCCTCTATTACTTTTACCTAGATACCTTATAGAAAGTCACGATGCATTATCTGACGTAGCAAGCTTACTTCTTACAAATCTTGTAATAAATATGTACGTAGGTACTTCAATAGCCCAATAAAATACAGTAAACAAAAGTCAAAAGTGCAGTCTGCAATGACAGTTGATGAACACATACATACATACATACATAAACTCACGCCCGTAATCCCTAATGGGGTGGGCAGAGCCACAAGTAATCAAAGACAACTTGCAGCCACTGTTGATACGAAGTCCAAAGATGGATATGATGAACCTTATGGTGATAAGGGATCAGCCTATCGCCCATAACATTAGTCCATCATGTTAGAGGACACAATCCCTCTGTCGGTTTTTACGACATGCCCGGGAAGAGAAGCAGCTGAACGTGTTCTATGTTTTTTATATGCTCCCAGAACAGCATAGAAGCAAATTAGAAGCATAGAAGATTGATGAACACAATTTGAATCATTCTGTTCGTATTCTCATTTCTTTATATTAATACATTGGCATGTATATAATATGTGTTCAACCACATCGTTACGTTCTGTACACGAACCAGACTCATAAAAGTAAGAAAAAAAAGGAAGTTAAAAGCGGTCATCAACAGGCTTCGAGTGAGGAGTCCAAGTCTGCTGAATCCAAGTCTCCGCCACCTAAGGCCAGTGGAGGGTCTGATGACGACGTTGACGACGAAGACGGTAATTATACATTTTTAAATTATTCATTTTGATTCATAGTCCACTAAGCTACAGTCTAAAATTTTGTATTGACATTTAACTTGTGTACGTATTATCTTTATAGAATGTGTATAATTATTACTTACATAAACGCCGAGCTAAGAATATCGACATATCACCAATATAATTACCTAATGTAGTATTATGATAAAGGGGGTTATGTATATGCTTTAACCTGCATATGAAAACCTTTCGTTTTACTATTATTAGTTACAAATTGGCCCGGACATCCATCTAGACCTCGTAAAAAGCAGAGAAACGATATGTAACTACAAATTATTACTATTGGCTGTCATTGGTGTGCGATTGCCAAAATCCTCTTTCATATGACATTCAAATAATTTTCAGATTCCGATGTAGACACCAAGCACAGTACCAGAGGCCTTGGAGCTGCTGAATACGAACCCGAAGGTAAATATACAATACAGTCACATTTCAAAACCACTGAATCATGTTTTTTTCTAATATCCACTCCAGTAGGGAATCTGTGTCCCACTGCAGGGCTAAGCCTCTCTTCTTTTCTTCTACTCCTTTTTGAAAACGCAAATTCGATTTTAATCCTCAATCGAATTGATTGAGAATTAACAACACGAAAGTCCCCTGGATGTCGATGAATTAAATGAGAAGTCATAAATTCATAATAAATAAGCCTGTGCGCACTGCGAAGCGTCGACTCTACTACGTAACAGCTGATATTGTGTACATCTTTTTGGTATCCTGCACATGGTCAAATATATCAACTTTTTGAAATGATCATTCATCGATCGCTGTTCTCTGGTCTATCTTGACACTGATATCTATGGTAGATATAAAGGCCAGTCATTTAAGGTGTAAGTACTTTCGCTTTCAGAAAAAAGTCCTAAGTTACATGCTCAGGCTGATGACGACGGTAAGTACAAATTCATAATAAGTGAGGTATTAATTCATGTTCAATTATGTCTTGTAAATGATGAAGATTCTTACGTTATTGACGAAGGTCTTCAAGTAATGTTTGCAATATAAAATTCCTTAAAAATATTCACGCCATTGGTGCATCGATCTATACCTATATAAAAAATGTTATAAGAGTTATTATTGTGTTAATAGAGCGTCGTCGTCGCAGTAAAAGGTCTGTGAGAATTTCACCTCTGAAAAGGAAAAGTGAGTAATTTAATGGTTACCATTGTTTTATTAATTGTAGCCTGATAAACAATTTATAAGTACACCAAACCATTCACCCTTTACCAAGGACCTTCCCACCAAGCAGAAAGCTTCTCATCAAGTTGTTGAGCATATCTAGATGTAGTGGCACAAAACTTCGCTACCGGTTCGGAAGGTCTTTGAAATTCTTTATTGATCAAGATTGTATCAATTAAGGTTCAGCAGCAAAATTATGAAAACTAATGTCTTTAAGTAATTATGTCCCAAGACCTTCCAGCCCTTGCGGCACGGCAATAGTGCCGTGCGTGTCGCGAACTATATCGAGGGCTTTGATCAATCGCCGTACGACGTCTATCAACGTAGATAGCAATTCGCGGCGTTTGTTGGTCATATTTCGCCCCGCGCGCAACGCGATTACGCTGCAGATTCGAATTTGCACTTCGTCATACTTACTCGAGGTATATTAGTACTAATATCAAAAGTAATTTCAAAATCAAGAAGTACCTACATATTTTTTTTTACAGGTAAAAAAGCAATGTTGTTAAGGAAAATGATGCGCGCGATTTGAAATTCAAAATCAATTTGAAATTAAAAAAAAATATTCTTTAAAACGATACTTCGTGTTTTATTTCCTTTTTTTAAACTCAGTGTGTAGGATTTTTTCAATCCCGACTCCTTTTGTTCCACTTTCATCTGAAATTAATGAATTATTCAAGTCTGAGATTCGCACTTCGTTCAATTTTAACTTTTACTCGTTTTATTTGATTAGGCTCAAGCTTCTTTTTCTGTGATTTCGAGATACTTATTGATTTTTGGGCGCTGTTTTCGATTGAGCCCCCATATAAATAATGTATGACGAAACTCGCGCCCCTTTTTTGCTGGTTGGTGAGACATTCATACTGGTGCAGATGCTTTAGTAATATGTAGGTACTATAAACTGTAATAAACGAATGATAGCATGCCCAATTATCTAATAGTTCCTTTCCTACCTGCGTTAAAAAAGAGAAAATCGATCTACTTTCGCATTTAGATTTCTGGATTCATCCAGATACACGCAACAAGCTGGAGAATGCTCATCGTTTATGTTGATTTTTTTTTTTGCAATGTGTAGGGCCCATCAACCATTAAACGAACCCTAGGTACTTTAGAATCCTAAATTCTGTGGTTAATAATAGAATACATCTCAAACAGGAACAATTCCTTAACAGAGTTATTATATTCATGGAACGTTCCAACGACAGAATGTTGCATGTAATCTAGCTCCGCCGGGGTCGGCGGAAGGGCGGGAGAGTTCACCGCAAGATATTGCCAAGAGCTTGCAAAATTACACTATTAACCCGAATATATCGCACTCTGCACCCAGTTCAATGGCTATCCTGAAAGTTTCAAGCCGATTTATTATAACATTAGATGCAATTATTAACAAAGTCTGCAAGACTTCCTGCGCGTCTGAAGCTCAATAAATTACAATTTTAACTGCAGAACTAAAATAAGATAATCTAACTAGATTTCCGATATTCAGTACCAAATTCGAGAGCTCTTAATTCCTTCCGATATTAACATTATGCAAACTAAATTAACTGGTTCTGCAAGCAGTTCGGATTGAGGATTAGAATACGAGGAAGTTCGGTGACGCGTCATGAATCAAATAGGTTATGAGGAGAGCTCGTTTATGCGATTACGGGTGAGTCGCCGCGTAAAATGGGAAAGAAAACAGATTAATATTCCGTTTGTATAAAAGCTGGTTTTGTTCGTTGATGCCTAGGGAGTTAATTAGCATACCTCGGCACTGTTTTCCCGGAGTCCGCGCACTAAAGGCAGCATGGGGATGCTGTTTTCCGGTTCGCCGCGCGCCGCAGAATCGACGTCTGTTTCTCCCAGGGCGAATTAAAAGGTGCAATTTAAACAGATTCCTTTCGCCGTCCGACTTACTCAGATTGCGGGTAATCGCCCTCCTTTCTTTAAACAATCGTTTAGTTAATTCGAGTGCTTCGTAGGAAACCGCGCAACACGAATAAACGTAAAATTCACTGTACAAGGAACGAGCGAACTAGTTATAACAGATTCTCAGTATCATTAGTAGGTACTTAGGTACAGCCTTTTAGGGACATAGATAGATACTACTATCTATCTACCTACGTACCTTCTTCTTCTATCGTGTGGTTTGTGAGGTGGATTACCAACATCATCAACCATGGCTATTGAACCGCCAAAGGCCCCTGACATGGCTTATGTAACGACTAGTAACCAGGACCAACAGCTTAACGTGCCTTCCGAAGCACGGGTCACCTTGCGTTCGGACAATCACGGGATCAACATGTAATGTCCTAAGCAAACTAGGGATCACAACGTGATTTTTGTGATATGTCCCCACCAGGATTTGAACCCGGGACCTCGGAATCGTGAGCCCAATGCTCAAACCACTGGACCACGGAGGCCGTCTAGAAGAAGAAGTAGGTACCTAGGCTTCCTCCAATGCAGTCCATGTATCTCGCTTGTGTTTCTTCCCTATTGTCGCAATATGTCCGTACCTATTGAGGAGAGTTTATTGAAAATAGAACATAAAGACAAATAGATTACACACAAGACAGACAAACGGTTTAGCTTATTTCTAAGACATCTCCAGCAGACCGGAAAAGAGACAAGTAGGCTTTATATTAAATGTCACATTAATTAGGATGTTAGTTGTTGACAATTGCAACATATAAAAATACCTTTAAAAAAAAGGTTAAAAAAATATGAATTCTTTACTTTTTAATTAATTTTATATTCATGGATCTATCTACACACAATTTAACATGGTCCTTCGAGCCAGATGCTTGACACCGTAACGAAAACTTTCGAGGGAAGATTCAGACCATGATTTTCGTCGCAAAATTCATGTGCTTTTGTGTTTTTTTTTTTTTTAATTGTTCGTTATGATCAGAATTCGTTACGATATAACATCCTGTATTAAATATTATTATTTTGTATTTTTTTCAAAATACCTAACTACGAATAAACCTAAGTGGTGACAAATCCTCTAGAGAATCAGGTGAACCTAACAGTAACTGTCTCACTCCCTAAACAGATAATCACATCTCAAAGTACGAATTAATTTAAGCACCGAAGCGCATAGGTACCTTGAGCTTGAAACTCCGGCTCTCAAAACTTATAATTGAATCACGAATCCTTAATTGAATAGTAACAGTCAAAGTCCAGATGAATAAGGAATTATCCTACAGGAAAGATATGCACGGTAACAGAGACAGACTTATGGTAAGTACGGGTGTTAGGTAGGTAGGTATACATCTTATTACCTAAGTATTATTTCTTACTACTAATTCAGATACCAATCTTATTTGTAATAATATAAGTACTCATTTGTGTTTCTAACAAAAAAACATCGATAGAATAGATTAATTGTTTTAGGTCAAATGTACTTAGTTTAATCTTTTTTTACGTAATTTGCCGCAAATGTCTTAAGTAGGTACTTGGCGGGATCAATGGGAAACGCTGAAGGCTCTCACCCGTTACAAAATTTAAAACAAACGGCCTGAGGGCTGTTGGGCGCGAACCTCGTATCAGGGCGTCGTCTAAATGTCACAATAATACAAACAATAGAATCAATAATGTCTGTTTCTTCGGAAGTTAATAAACGTGATTCAGTAATCATTTCAGGTACTTACAAGCAACAAGGAGCAAATAACAGGAGCTAGCAATTTGGACGTCGAAGATAGCCTCTCTGCTCAAAGACAACTTTCCTCGATACTTTTATAAGCTCATTGCATCTCTGGAAAGTTCGGAAAACTTCCGCCAACTACCACGCCATAATTAAAGTTGCTTCCACTTGAATGCGCCTGATGTATGCTATCAAGAAATATATTTTTTAATATAAGTAGAAAGTGCACAGCACAAAATAACACAGTGTCGTGTATTGTGTAAGCTGTTTTAGTATATTGTAATATTTAAACTCATAATTAATAAACCAGTAGAAATTAATTACATACTTACTTAAAAAAACCGGCCAAGTGCGAATCGGAATCGCGCAGGAATAGTTCCGTACCATTCACTAGTTAAACAACAGTAGGTATTGATATCGAGCCAGAAAATGCGTTTGTTTTTTTGTTTGCCCCCTTAAAAGTTTATTTTATTTTGTTTATAGTACTTAGTTGTTATAGCGGCAATAAAAACATAATTTGGAATAAACTGTTTCGCCATCGCTGATTTTGGGATGCAGCCTAGTGACAGACGGACGGACGGACAGCGGAGTCTTAGAACTAGGGTCCGGTTTTTTAGCCTTTGGCTACGGAACCCTAAAAATATAGGGTAAAAGTCACAGTACATGCGTATTAATATAATAACTGTGAGCCAATATTTAGGTCAGACCAACCCCTCGAATGTGTTAGAATATTCAGGATTAAATTGTACTGTATTTATGTGTTTTGTCTAATTGTTGAATTTTTAGTTCTGTGCAATAAAGTATATTTGATTTGATTTGATTCTAATTTAGGGGAGTTTTTATTTTATAATTTCACGGCTTTTTTTAAAGTTTTATGGGTCTACCTATCGTTCTTTTTCCACAATTTTTTTGCATATACCCTAAGTACCTACTCCTTTTCTCTTCCGAGGGTATTATTTTCGTGATTAATGTTAATTTAATACATTTATCTAAATATATTATTCCAGCTAAACAACTCACTACAAACTCAGTTCCCTAATTTAATGAAGGAATAAAGAAGTTAGAACTGAGAAGTGACTGAAGTAAAGATTTCATGTTTGAATAATTCATGTTTTAATTTAATTTGGGGCGGTTTTTTTGGAACTTCCCGCAACTTAACGTTTAGACAGAATTTATTATAGATAAGTAGGGACATCCAAGGAAAGTTTGCAGCTGGATATTTAAATCTAAATTATTTCGTTTATGACTACGATTCTTCTTCTTCCCCTTGTGGTTTGTGAGTGTGAGTTCAATGAACGACCTCACCAATCTTGGTGTCAGGATCATTGCGTGGCTACATTTGCAAACTGACGTAAGTATCTGCAATATTTTGATAAAATAATGTGTCTTATTGACTATTAGTAAAAGGTGCAAAACAGAGTTGCCAAAAATTACAGATACGTGAGCGACATCAGCGTGGCATGTCATGCTGCTATTGTATTCTTCTATCGTGTAGGTTGTGAGGTGGATTACCAACCCCCTCAACCCTGGTCAGGGTTATTATTGAGCTGCCATAGGCCCCTAACATTACTCATGTAACGACTACGTACCTACTTACATCAGTAAGTAACAACCGGGACAACCGGCTTAACGTGCCTTCCGAAGCACGGATCATCACATCAATCACAAAGTGATTTAAATAGATAATTATTTTTATTTGCTATTGTAATAACTAAGGCACATTTTGTTAGCAAAATGTTGCAGATACGTCAGAAATCAGAATCATTTATTCAACGTAATTATCATGGATAAACTTGTTGAAGGTCAATATAACATTTTTGAATTTACATCATTTCGCAAGGTGTTATGGCTGAGGAGAAGAAATGAGAAGAAACTGCAACAGCAACACATCCTTTTAAAACCAATGAGGGTATACATAACAAGTTATTTAATATCTAGAGGAACACATTCAATACAAGACATCAGTTTGCAAAATCAGCCACGCAATGGGCCAAACATGGTTCATGTAACAACTATGGAACCGTTTGTAACTCCTATACCTATACTATAGTTATAAGTACTTATATACAATAATAAAGAATTATTGGTTGATTGTTTAACTACTTACACATTTAAGTATTTCACAAATAAAGCCAAAGAAGTTCAGTAAAAGTAGTCGGGACCAATGTACTTGCCGTCCAAAGCATGGAACCATCTTACTCTTCGAACAATAAACTAGGTATACCTACTTAGGTAACTTAATTTAGCCTGCAAACAAAAAAAATGGACGGTATCGTTAAGTGATTTCGATATCCCCATGGGGCATCATATCTGGACTTCCTGGACTAGAATTAATTGAGATACTATTAATTAAGAAATATTATACGAAACACAAACTTCACAGTAGTTATTGAAACAAGTCAACATCAGAAGTTGTATAACTAAGTATCTACTTGGTATCCTACCAATTCAGAAGTTCCTACAACTGAAATCGATAGGTATTTATGAAGTATTTTATTATTAACTATGTTAATTTCATCAAAATTAATACCGTCTACATACTCGTATACTAGCGCGTAGCAAGAACATTACTAAGTCTAAAAATAAGTATCTACCTACAGCTCAACTTTTCCGTCAATCGATAGGTATTTATTCTTTCTACTATTACTTGATAATGTTTCGATCTTATAAAAGAAATAGAGTTAGATATAACAGCGTAGCAACGGCCACGGGCATATACAGGGTGTTAGTGACATCGTAACGAATACTGAGGGGGATGATTCAGACCATGATTCTGAGTTCATATCAAGTGGAATTTTCCGTCGCAAAATTCATGATTTTTTTTTTAATTATTTACAATTCTATACTTTTGCGATGGAAAATTCCACTTGATATTAACTCAGAATAATCAGCTGAATCATCCCCCTCAGTATTCGTTACGATGTCACTTACACCCCGCGCAAGTACATACTGTAGCCATACAAGTAGGTATGGGTGTTAGTGACACCGTAACGAATACTGAGGGGGATGATTCAGACCATGATTCTGAGTTGAAATGAAGTGGAATTTTCAGTCGGAAAATTCATGAAAATTTTTGTTTTTTTTAAGTTATTTTCTGTTCCATACTTTTGCGACGGAAAATTCCACTTGATATCATCTCAGAATCATGGTCCCAATCATCCCTCAAAGTTTTCGTTACGATGTTACTAACACCCTGTATAAAATATCTACCAGTACGAGTACTATGTGTATAACCTTTTTTGAAACCATGTCACATTAACATTTTTGACAAATTAAACCGGAAGTCTCATTAAATGTCAAATATGATAGTGACAGGGTTCTAAAGTGGGTACATGATATTGCTCATGACTGTACCTAGGTACCTACTTAACTTGAAGAATTTTGAAAATGCCTTCATTCTGACTAGGTATAAATTTTGAAAACACTCAGATAAATGTAAGTTAAACATGTTTATTTATGTCACCCATTAGTTAAACGCCCTACGGGCCAGCTGAAAATATTCAATGTAGGAAAGTACTTATCAACTATATTATCATAATTGTATTGTACCTACTCAGGTCAGAGGTTAATTTTAAATTCCTACTAACACTTTCGCGGACAGTAAGTCACAGGCGTTGGGCACTAAATTTTTGTATGAAAATTTTAAGACTGCTATAACATCTTCATCCTATTATTAATAATTTAGAGTTGGGCATGTGACGTAACCTTCTTTGAAATTCGACTGTTTTAGCATTTCTGTCCTACAATATGCCACTTCTTCCTTATGTTATGACAGCATATACTATAGCAGTCGGCTGTTATGGAATTTCTGCCCTACAATGTACACAAAAATACTTTACGCTGGACAGGAATTGTATGGCACATCCGATTCATCTGTCGCTTCATCAAATAGCTTCAACAGTTTTTCTTGTTGAGTAACGTTGACTATTTTAGGACCTAGTTTTTTGTTTTTTTTGCGGCATCTGCAAAAGATATCCATCGTTTACTCACTAGTTTGAATGAAATACCTACTCAACTACACATGATAAATCTCACTATATTACTTCATTTTTATCATAAAACTAGCTTACTAAACGGTAATTGCAACCTTTACTGTACAAATAACAAGTGATTAGTATAAAAACTACATCGTTTACTGACTAGTTCCAATAAAATACCTACACACCCACACAGGACAAATCTCACGATATTACTTCATTTTCATCATAAAACTAGCTTACTAAATGGTAATTGCAACCTTTACTGTATAAATAACTAGTGATTAGTATAAAAAACAGGATATTATACTTTACATCGATCAAAATATCTCGTCAATATTCGGCCGGCTCGCGCAAAATCGATCACATAACATGTGTGTACTCTCCGGCGCAGTAGCCGAGCGACTGAAGGAACGCGTCAAACAAACACAGACGCTATGCAATCTGCGTCAGTGTGCGTGAGAAAGGGGGGTCGGCGGGGAGACATTTTTTCTATGTGTGCAAAAACGTTCTAGTAGGACAGTATTCGCGATAATATTGAGTATAATGTGACACTAAACTTGCAGCTTCTTGAAAATATACGAGGAATACGAATGCAATAGCTCCTCTGTCCAAAATAAGGAAGTAAAATTGGAATGCTTAAGAATGCCCGTCACTGCGAGTAGTGCAAACACGAATTCCTATGCATACTCGTCCGCGAAAGTGCTAAGTAAAAAAAAAAAACAAAAAAATAAAAGAAGGACTTACATTAACCAAATTGGAGATATTGTTAGAAAAGGTTTAATACGATTTACTCTGAACCGGCGTGCGTGTATGAAGCGATTGATGAATGTGGAAGAAGCAAGAGGAGTGTGTCAGGATCGAAGCAAATGCAATTCTATAGTCTCTGCTTATCCCGGTGGGAAATAGACGTGAGTTTATGTAAGTATGTATGTACACGGTAAAATAGGTATATAGGCCTCTTGTCCGTAAAATAGGTATATTATATAGGCCTCTTGTCCATTACGACTATTATAAGATATTATTTATATCACTAGGTAAGTTAGACTTTCTCTGTTATAAGGAAGGAGGTCTTATCATTATAATTTATGTTATACCTACCTAACATACTCGTACTCACGCCTGCAATCCTTTAATGTTACAACTTCCAGCCACTTTGGATACTAAGTTCTAAGATGGATATTATAATATTTATGAACCGTCATATTAAAAAGGACACATTGCCTATGCATAAGAAGATACGTTAAGAGATTTCCTGTTTTTATTCGCTTCAAATCCAAAATGTGCCTATTTATATTTATTCTCTTTGGTGATTATCTTAAACACGATTAATTATTTGTATTTTTTAATAACTAGGCTGAACAGACATACCTATTTATCATGTCCATTATTTTTTAAGAAGAAAAACTGTCAAATACCGGTGTTGCAAGATGTTAACTTTTCTATCAACTGTGTTAATGAGGGATTTTCCAGGCTATGTTCCCCAGACAAAATTTAGATTGCCCTATATGGATTTAACCATTATTATTACCTATTTTTTCATTGCTCAGGTATATATTTTTTAAATAATATAACGGGAGAGGCATACATACAGTGCAGAATGTTGTCACCTATATGGCTTCTCTTTATTTTAATTAATATAATAATGGGTAGAAACTGTATTGTGACTGGGTGTAGACGGTGTAGTAACAAGGGTCATCATTTATACCCAAAAACACAGATAAAAGATGCATGTCTGTCAACCATGAAATTAGAAGGTTAAATGAAAGCAACATTGTACAAAGCCATCTATATTTATTTTGGGAAACGTAGCTTGGAAAGTCCCTCATGGCAATAAAGTTCTTAGAGCAAATAATTTATTTTAATATTTAATAATGATCGTCCATGCTGTTTATTAATTCAGTATTGATTTTGTGTGTAACCATTTGTGGACGTAATTAGGCAATAACTTGATAAGTCGGTCATGGTCAAATCAAATGCTATTTATTTCACGCTGACAGTTTACCGAATTTATCTTTTGATACCAACAACAAAGTCAAAAAGTCTATTATTTGTGAATTTCTTGAAGTATGGAAATGGTAACATTGTGAAAACAAAATGTCAATGTCAGAATAACATATTGTCATGTATGGTAGTTGTCAAAAGTTTATTCAGAAATAATCACTTTTATTGTTTTTCGAATTGTATAGACAGGTTACTTGATGCTTAGTCTTTTAAAAAAACACGCAGGAGGATGTGGGATATGTGTGTCGCGTTTATGTAATGCTCACACGCTGGTACATCATGATCACTGTTTGTTTTGATAACACAACTTTGTAATTAATTAGTTTGCATCTCTAATTAATCAAGCAGATTAAAATGGAAGGTGGCGAATGGAGAAATAGCATTATCAGCCAACTGAGGGCAAGGAATAAGTACGAAACATCTGCATTTCAGGACATAATATCCTTTCGTAAGTAACATAACCTATGATTACTATCTGTCTTTGTTCTACACTTGTTGACAACTTATATTATAATGTGATTCTTGGTGTGCGTATCAATTTCATAGTCATTGTAATCTATATATTATAATATAATGCCTACTACTCCCATCTAGTCTAGAATCTCATATCACATCCATTGTTCCATCATGATTTATCTGTTTATCTTTGATACTCAAGATATGTCATCATCATTAGTCTCATCATTAGTTAATGATAATCTTAATGATAAGGGAACATTCTAATTCTTAGAACAGCCTTACCAATCTCTAGTTAGGATTCGTAAACAAAACATATACTTTTTGGTAATTTAATTTTATGTAATTTCAGAGAGCCGTTTATTTGACAATGTGAATACACTGAAAACTGAAAATTTGCAGCTGACTTTAGTCAATGAACGGATAAGGTTTTCTGGGACTGACAGTGTTATTTCAGGAGCAGGTATGGTCTAAATAAAAAACCTTGCACAGTAAATACTTATATATTTGTGTAATAGGTACTTAACAGTGGGATGTATACGGGCCATATATGTTATGTTATTCATAGAAGTACCTTATATACTGAAAGAATTTACCTTTCCATTTACAGGAGGTGGTACAAATGAGAGAATACAAGCATTAGAACAGAAGATTTTAATACAGCAAGAAGAGCTAACTTCTTTACACCGACGGAGAGGAGAAAGTGCACAACAGATAATAAACCTGAATGCTAAAGTCCATGATTTAGAGAAACAGCTTCAGAATAAGGATGTAACGTAAGTATACAACTGATAGTAAATGGAGTGTGTTTGAACTAAGATGAACGGATAATACATTTACTGTGGTGTTAGATATTTCTATTCTTTTTATCAAATTTTTTATGGAGGCTTGAACTACTCTTGATGGTTATGCCAGCCTCATAGTTTACAGCGTTCAATGACAAAACCATCACTTTACAAAAGATCAATATTCTTCACCATGTAGTACAGGGATAGTTATTCTCAAGAGAAATTATTTATATACAAGTTTTGCCAAGTGGAAACCAATCTCTCGTCTATGTAGATTTTGGTCGAATAATTTCCTTTTAATCTCTTTGTTCTGGTCACACTCCACCAAGAAATGCTTAAAGTTCTTGACACTCCCACAGCATGTACAATTGGGCGAGTCCTTTTTCTTGATTCTTTTTCCTCTTTTTAATCATTAGGTTTCTGAATAATATTATTGTCGCCTCATATAATAATATTGTGAAAACCATGTAATTAATTTCAAGAAATCAAGATTTCATTGAAGAAAATCAAATCAGAATGTGATTTTTCAAAAAGGCACCTAAATGTTTTTGACTGTAAGGCGACAATATGTTAGATTATAGTATATGTCTGGACTGCAATAAACCAACAAACTATCACTGTACAGTATAATATATACAGTAAGGTGTACAGTATATAAATCATTATTCTTAGGGCATATATTAAATTGGCTGTATATTTGTCGGTCTACCAACCCCCTTTGGCTTTACAGGTTATGTAAAATACTTCATAACTAAGACACATTTTAGTTTTAGTTCATGTCACAAACAAGATCTAATTCCAATAAGATAAAGTCATTAGGCATGGCATTTGGGTTTTATCATAACTTGAATATTCTAAATATTCACACATCACACATTGGGTGCGCCTGGTGCGATTGTTGATTTCACATTTCTCTTACTCAATCTTGATCTATTGCTGCGCGCCTTCGTCTGTATTACGGTCCTGGGGTCTTATTTTTAAATCGCTCGCCTTCACCTATTGGTAACTAATGATAAAAATTCGAGGTCCCGCGGGATTGGAAATATCGATCCCGCGAGATCCCAACATTTTCGGGATCTCGTCTAGTTCATAAAAACTTTAATTTTAAGGCTGAAAACGATGAAAACTACTGCTTGTTGACCAGCACTTTAAGAAAAGGCTGTATAAAATTATCTGTTAAGTTTTAAATTTCATCAACTCTATTGCCCTAGTGTGTTTGTACTTATTTCCTAGGACCTTCTTTCGTGTTTCCTTATTGGTATGCTTATTTATTATTATCATCAAAGGTCATAAATCAAGTAGGCATATCATACATATTAAAAATCTAGCTCCTTTTGCTCAACAGAATTTCAGAAAACACGGCAGTAATAGCGTCTCTGCGAGCAGAAATCCAAATGTACGAAACCAATATGAGTGAGCTGCAAGGCTTGAACCAGGTCCTAAGGGACGAACACCAAGCTTTACAAATAGCCTTCGCTTCTATAGAAGAGAAATTAAGAAAAGCTCAGGTATAGTTTTTCAATTATATATATATATATATATATTTATTTTATAATAATAGAAGGTAGAAGAATGGCCTCCGAGTAGACCCAGACGCAGGCGTGGCAGATCGAGGCGAAGATGGCGCGACTATTTGGACAGTTTCCTGTAAGGCTGGCCTGAGGAAGTACTGGAGAGGGAATCCTGGAAGAAATACGGGGAGACCTTTGCCAAGCAGTGGGACAGAATAGTAGACAAACCAACTTTTATTTTCGTCATCCCAGCTTCGTCTGAATACAATTTTTATCCTATAGGTAGTCAAAATCCGTTCACTGGTTCTCGAGATAAGACAAAACATACCTACATAGAAAAACTTGTTTTTATATCTACTATGGTATTGAATCGTCGGCGCGCCCTATGACGAAGCTTTACCCTTATACTTAAACTGTACTTATACCCACTCCACAGAATCAAGAATACGAACTCAGCAGTTTAAGTCATTCACAGATGTGGCATTTCGCTATTGTTCTATTTAAAATAATAATAATTGTTATGTCTTATATGTGTTTGTTTCAGTCGAATTGTTTTTTACTGTAATGGCTGAATGTAAAACTTTAAGAATAAAATAAAAATAAAAATGTTTTTGCTATGAACTCTAATTTGCGAGTTCTGGTTTTCGCTAATTTTAATACTTATTTTCGTTTTTGCATGTCTTGTTTTCCTACCAAAAATAAGTTGAAATAATAAAGCGTCTTCTTTGAATAGCTTTACCTTCATGCGCCTGTTATCCTACAATTTCGTCAGGCGATAAAAACGAGCGTTACTCTAACGCATGCGTGCTATTGTTTATACAGACTTATATTTTTGGCATAGTAGTCTTTGATAGTTTTTGTGCCATTTATTCCGCTGGAAATTGAAATTTTTATCGCATCATTCAAAATGTGGCGGGATGCCAAGCCGATTCACAGTTTTGTCCATCATATCCAGCATGTTTTATAATTTTATAAGTCTGTTAGCAGATGAAAAGTATTGGTAAAAAAAAAACACAAAATGTGATTGTCAGGTGTAATTTTTTCTTGTAGTTATAAATGTGTGCTATTAACACTTTCAAGGACAGAACGTCTAATGACGTTCCGATCCCAAGGTGTCATATTACTCTCTGTTAACCCCGAGACCATGGGTCATTGATGGTTCGTAATAGATTCTATGACACCTTGGAATCGGAACGTCATTAGACGGTCTGTCCTTGAAAGTGTTAAAATAATGACACGACACATTTGCAAGTTATGGCGCGAAAGTTGTAAGAAGGTTGTTGGGTAAATTGGCAAAAATGACGATGATGATAATGGGACAAATCGGCAAATAAAAGATACAGATTAATCGAAATTAAAGGAAACATGTCCTCATTGCTCCAACACCGTATCACTGGTGTTTTCATGAAAGATGTTTTTTTTATGAAATTAATTTCGCAACTGTACCAAACATGGATTTGATAATGCTGTCGAATCACTTAAGTGTGAAAACTGCTGAAGCCATCAACAGATTGCCTCGTCAAATCATTGATTTTGTAGCTGTGTACAGTACTATAATAACATATAAATTAGCATGTAATTTACCAAGTCTGTATGGAGTAGTCACGGAAAACGGCTACATAATAATAATATACTTACTATAAGAATAAATAAACACATTATTGCACACACAAACACAAGTATATTAGTATTAATATCTCCTAGTAATCTCTCTATTCTTTTATTTAAACTCAAATTGAAAAGAGTAGTGTAGCCTCAGATAACACAGCGAATGGTGTAGGAGTGAGAGAGAAGATGTGAAAGAGGAGCCTGCGAGGATCTTTTGAAGTTATATTTTAATTATTGAGGATAACATGCAACAGCAGTATGTCTAATCCGGGAGGACTTATTTATATACTTTATCTCTCTCTATTTAAGAGCTGCGCTCTTGTCGGTGGAGTAATCGCCATTCCTCTCTTCTTCCCGCCAAAACCTTCACCTCCCGATACGACACGACCTGCACGGTGCACCTTCTCTTATTTGTTTCATAAATGTTATCCTAGGTCTACCACTTCCTCTCTTCCCTTCAATTTTTCCTTTTTTTATATATACTTTATATATTTTTTAAAATCGGATGAATAGATGCGCAGATTACCTCCTACACACAAACTGACCTCTTTATAATATTTAAGTTAATTTATTTATATCCTAGCACAAGACAGCTTCTACAACCAACATTGTCTGCTATGCATTATTTTTTTATGTTACAAACGTGAGAAAAAGTATCGCGCTGTATATTTTACGACTCTCATGTGATTGTCGTTGTTTATAGAAAATGTTTATATCTATCTCGAGTAACACCACTTATTCAGTATATTGCAAAATTTTGAACAAGATTGTTTCGTTTAGGGGTTGAAAGTTCATAGTAATTTAATAAAATGAATAAGTTATTTAAAAAGGTATGATAGTCGTTTAAATTACTTACAGATAAGCGTAAAGTTTCTCAAGCCACAGTGGAGAAATGTGATTATGTCTACTTAATACACATTTTCCAAACAATATTGAAGGCCTGTAGCCAGTGAAACGTATATACTTACCTACTTACAATGTAGTGATATGTCTAAAGTGAAAATGCTTAACCCAAGTGTATTTGATCTGTGTTCCCAGGATGAAAATCGGGCTTTAGTGGAGAGGCTAATAAAATACAAAGCAAAGGATGCTGATAAAATGAACGAAGAAAATGAACATTTCCTCAAGTAAGTCACTTTATATACCCTGAGCATGTTACGATTTTACTTTGAGATTTCATTTTAGTGCGTATCCGTAAGGTGTTTGACAAACGACACTAATTCGTGTTCATATTTTCCTCTACAATTTGCACTATCTTACGAAACAGAATTAAGCAGTTTGTATGTTTGACACTGCATAGAGTACTCTTCATATACAAAAATAAAGTCTTAAGTGCAATGTAATCAATATACAATTTATTTTTCAATTATGGGGCATACGGTCAATACCTTAAGTACACAAATTGCCTGTAAGTAGTAAGTGTTTAGTGGATGTCTCTGCTATATTAGATTATATGTGCACTGCACTATAGATTGGGTATTTGTCATGTATTTATTGCTTTATGGCTTTTTAAATAATAAATAATAGTATTCGAACGTGTCTTTCAGTTTGATTCCAACAAGTGACGACTTTTAAAATAATGTTGCTAAAGTCACACAAACTACTAATGAAGTGACTGTGTGTGCTACCTGTATAATATATGAAAAAACAGGAATAAATACTAAAATATTGCTATGTCCCTGTTTTCAGCGGTTCAGTACATGACAAATAACAGTAGACTGCACATTGGACAACGTCCTAGAGTATAATTATATTTACAATGTTGTGATTAGACTGGGTTGTGTGTGCCACGCGGCTTATAGAGCTTGCAGAAGTTATGTTTGTTTTGCTTCTTTTTGTTTAATTTGTTCAACAGGTCAAGCCCTACCGCGTTTTTCATCAACACGTTTGGTAGAGTTAGTTTCGGGTGAGTTTGACACAATGTGAATGAGGATTGTGGTGGATTGAAGGCATTGTGGCGTTCATAAGTAAACATTTACCTCTTCATAAAGTGGCCCATATATGTCGTAACTGCACTCTGAAACTGACTCATTACAATCTTTCCAAATTCAACTGATTTTCAGACGGATCGATCATTCGACATTTCAATTCTGTCTATTTTTTTTTGACTTCGTGTCCTTTGCATTGGTTTGTTTCTTAGCACTCATTGACTCTACGTAATTATTTATAGAAATGTTTGGCGTATGGGGAGAATAAAGTGATCAGAATGTTACGTTTTAAAACCATATCTAACAATTTATTTTAGTTTTCACTGTGTGTGCATGATTTTGTTTTGTGAAGTAAATTTAACACGGGATTTTTACATTATCCGGAATCAATCAAAAATTTATTACCTACTTCAGCAGTACCTACGTACCTATTGTATACCTAGCTACAGGTCTTTTTTGTTATTTGTTTTGTTGATTGGGGATGTTGTTTATGTCCTATTATAAAATAGATAATATATCTAAATCGTTTGTCATCTATCCTAGTTTTCATATTAAGTAAATATGGGCCCACAAACACAGACAATACTACATCATTAAGGAAAATATCGTGTAACATATTTTGAAAGTCAGAAACATGCATGTATATTTAAAAATCTCGTCGCATGCGCTTGAAAACAGACGCATGTATTTAAAATAAATCTTAAAACGAATGATGCAAAGTTTTGATTTAGCCAAAAGCTGGCGAAGTCGCGTGGCGGGTAATAGTGCTTCACATATGCACGGTGACGTAAATTTTGTATCATAAATAAACTTATAAATAGTTTGGTTTGGCGGTAATATTATTTTGAAATGGAGCTTCCATTGAGCATGACCTTGATCCAATTTGAATAATATGGGATTTGATAATTAGCTTTGGGTTTGATTGGCGTTTGAGTTTGACGCTTAGGCCTCACGCTTGGTTCGAGGTTAATTCACAGTTTTACACAGGTAACGATTGTTATACCCAGTTGCTATAATGTCTCTCTATTTCCGTGTCATCATCAGAAATATTATTCTCATTTGTTCCAAATCTACTCACCTAGACCTTTCATCAACTGGGCTTGAACTATATTAAGAATTTCTTCCGAAACCTAATGTTGAGAAACGATTTTTTCCAGAAAAAAGAGCGACAAAGTGAGAAAGGAATTGGAGGAGGCAGCTAGGGAGGGGAGCAGTAGAAGTAGTGGCGGCTCCGGAGGCAGTTCTGCTGAGGATAAAATTATGGACTCCATACCTTATTACGCGACAACACTTCCTACGAAAGTTGCCTCCAGATTTGTGAGTAATGCTACTTTACCCCAAAGTGTACCCAAAAGCTTATAGTCGGACGACAACCACTTGATGGTGCACATTCTAATAGATATACATACATAAACAGCCTATTGACGTCCGCTCACGAGCATTAGTATGTATACACTTTGGTACCATGTCACATTAACTTTTTTGACAAATTGAACTGTAAGTCTCGTGTGACTAAGTGCGACAGAGTTCTAAAGTGGGTACATTATATTGCTTATGACTGTCCCTCTGCTGGGCACAGACCTTCGCTCTACCAACCAGTGGGGTTATAGAGCATACTACCACGCTGCTCCCCTGCGGGTCGGTGGACTAACAGCCACTATAACTAACCCTATATAATTCTTACACTTAATTATTTCAAGTAGACAGCACTATTTAAGTCTTTGATAACTGTACATGTTCGGAATAGCTGTAACCACAGAATAGAGAAGTAGGTACTAGGTCCGTAACGAATAATTAGTAGTATTTATTCTTGATATTTTCATAAACTGTTCAACTGTCTATTTCTAAATAATAATATATTATTAAATCTGTTTTATGTCGAAACTACAGCACAACGGAAGCGTAAATTCGTGTACATGTAATCTTGTACCTTCACGTAATCTTGTTAATCACTAAAACTACAGGATTTACACTATTAAAATAATAAACCTTTGATAAACTCTATTTATATGGAGGAAGTTTTCCTCATAAAGGAGGATAAATTGGAGAAATAATGACAACAGAAGTAATTTGTTGATTTATTTTCTTAACACGATACAACTTATTGCTTCCGTTAATTTCACTGTCGTAAACTTTTGCAGTACTTTGAGTGAAGTTTATCACCATGGACTATCTCGGGTTACTTCCCCTTGTAAATGACGACCGTTTTGTTTTTAACGTGATTTTAGCAAATTTTGTATACAAAACAAAAAAAAACTTACTGTAGAAATGTGGTTGTGGATGGCAAGGAATGAGTGAAGATGCAGACTGAAGAGTACGATTATTATGACGCTTACCCCAAATGGGTCTGTAGAGCATCCAGTCACAAACTGTATAAACAGGGTGTTAGTGACATCGTAACGCATAACTGAGGAGGATGATTCAGACGACGATTCTGAGTTAATATGAAGTGACATTCTCCGTCGCAAAATTCATCAATTCTATATTTTTGCTATATAAATTTCTACTTGATATTAACTCAAAATAATAAGCTGAATCACCCCCTCAGTACTCGTTATGATGTTACTTACACCCCGTACAAGTACGATACAGGTGCGTATGGGTGTTAGTGACACCGTAACAAATATTGAGTGGGATGATTAGACCATGATCCTGAGTTAATATCAAGTAGAAATTCCTATCGGTAAATTCATGAGAATGTTAGTGTTTTTATTAATTATAGTTCCATAATTTTGCGACGGAAAATTCCACTTGATATCAACTCAGAATCATGGTCTGAATCATCTCTCAAAGTTTTCGTTACGACCTCACTAACACCCTGTATTAGAGTTTTTTTTTTAATGGGTAGAACGAATCATTATCGTTCACCTGGCTGTATACTCTAAATATTCGGCGAACTCTAGGTATTAACTAAATACCTCCAACAACCTGCAATAGACAGCTTGATTCATTATGCTACATACCCCCTCCAGTTTAGTGATGGGGGAGAGTGACGTATAACCGGTATAACGTATGTAGTTTATGTATCTCTACGAGAGTTTGGCGGCGTGGGGGTGCTGCCGCCAAAAGGTTGTTTTCGGGGTACCGAACTGAGCATAGGACCCCGCTAGCCACATGTTGATAGTGTGACTAGGGATCGACGATCCAACGGTGTTATGTTGGAAGCTGTATATCTGCGTCTTGCTGTGTAAACTTTGATATCGCGTTTCACGACTGCTTGAAGACTGCACTATTGAATGTGGCGCCATCTGTTGCATGTGGGCGGAACTAGCTGGCCAACTATTTGGGTCCGCCACACTTTAAAACTGATATTTTTTTTTAAATATTCTTGTTGGCATTGCCAGGACGCTCATGATGGAGAAGTGAATGCGGTCAAATGGAGTCCAACAGATAGTATGGTAGCAACGGGAGGTGCTGATAGAAAAGTCAAATTGTGGGACGTGTCCAAAGGTAAGAAAATAGGTACTTCTTAAAATAGTACAATTTTACGTAATTTCAAAAGGTGTTATGGCGGAATAGGAGAAATTAGACACTTTACAGCAACATGTATTTGACTACATAGTCAAATGAAATACTTTTTACGAAACGTCAAAATGAAATTTCTATGGAAAGGAACTGGCGTAGTGACGTCATCAATAAACGCAGTCAAACGTCGTACTCATTTTTAGGTACTTACTTCATAATTAAGATCAGATGAAGATAAAAATTTGATCGATTTGTACCCGTCGTAAACTGTTTTATATTTCTAGATTAGCATTTTATAATTTTTCTTTGACTCTGTCAAATACCAAAACAATTATTTATAATTATTTATTCTATGACTATGGTACGATTACTACAATCGTTTTGAAATGTATAAGAACATACTGGTATTTTCACTTTACAAGTCTTCTTCAATATCTCACAACCTTTTAGACCTCTTATAGACAAGTCATCTATACTAGGATACGTTTAAAACATACTCTTTCGTCGATCAAATCAAATATATTTCTGTGTTCAGTCCTGCGTTCAATAAACTATGAATTTAATAGACTCGCATGTCGACTATATCCGCAATATCGACCCATTACGTAGATTCTAGATTGTTCGCTACTACATTCTCAGCATTGGAACGTGCATGCGTTTCGAAAATCTAACGAATGCTGCAGCCGGTTTGTTGTAGAACTTTTAATGAAGTTTCGCTTAAGCGTATGTTTATTCAGCACATTATTGAAAACTTTGTGCTAAAATATTTCGCTGTCTTCAGAGCTAGTTAAACGTTATTGAATACGTAGATTGGTTGGACCTGGAAGTAAATATTTTACTAAAGTTAAAGAATTGATCTTGAATAGACAAGAATGGAGAATGCTACACCAATATAAGCTCTAAAGTTAATGAAGATGACAAAGAGTTACGTATTAAATTGAACAACGACGTGAATATTTAAAAGGAAAGTAACAAAAAGTGGCATAGATTTTTAAGACTCTCCAGATATCAAAATCAGACACTAAACTATGGGGTTTGGATTTGAAAAGGACTTTAGGCCTTAAACCATATAGCGTTACAAGTGTCTGACTCTAGATGACTTTAATATCCTTGCTACAATGACCGTAGTGGTCTTATATACTATACTGACGTCACTGTTACGGAGCGAAATGAAAGATGACTATATCCAATTACATACGTACTTACATACATAAACTCACGCCTATTACCGAGTTCCCACCGGGCTTTGATTTGCTTCGATGCTGACATACTTCTCTTGCTTCCTCCACATTCATCAATCCATACACGCACGAGGGTTCAAAGTAGATCGTACTGGACCTTTTCTAAGGACATATCCAATTAGGTCATTGTACGTCCTTCTAACTACGTCTTCCTCTGCCCCCATCAACCTTCAACTATCAACCTTCGCTTTATATACTGCTTTCGTAATCCTATTATCCTTCATCCGCCTTACATGTCCAAACCAACTTAACATTCCCGTTTTAATCTTAGTCACTGTATCGTCTTTTACACTAGATCTCTCTCTTATCACACTGTTTCTCACTCTATCACTCAATTATTCATATAAATAAAAAGGTCACAAAATAATATTCCTAGTATAAAAAACCTTACTTATCATCCCATTGCTACGCGCCATATAATAACAAAGCTACGCATCGGGAGTTGCTAGATTTGACGCTAACATTATCACAATTACATTATTATTATAGTCCTTATTAACTTGTAGAATAACATCAAATACAACGATTTGAGTTTCCCTAATCATACAGATAAGATCATAATCATGAGTTCAAACTGCAGCCAGGCACACCCCTGACACATCCTACAAACAACCTTGTTGTACACAGACACCACACACTGACGTTATCGTACACGCTCGTCTGTATGTGTGACGTCTGACGCTATACGATTCAAGTCTAAACTATGTCCGGGGGGGTGGGGGGTGGGGGGGGGTGAGGTAAACCTAACTCAGACGTTGGTGGGGAGCGAAGAGTTGCCGTTCTATATGTAGTATTATTCATCATTCTATGATCCAGGTATGGTGGAGAACAAAGGGACTCTGGTGGGGTCCAACGCGGGTGTGATGTCTGTCGACTTCGACTCCACTGGAGCTTATATAGTGGGGGCTTCCAATGACTTCGCCAGCCGGGTGTGGACTGTAGCCGACCAGCGACTCAGGGTAAGTGGAACGAGAGAGAAAATGTAGCACGGAATATGCATGGTTTCACAAACTTATATTGGTGCTGAATCGAGGAGCCACAAACAGAACGTCCAGTTGGTTTGTCAATTCTATAAATACCTCTATCTTTGTCTTGCTCTTATCATAAATGAAGGACGACTCTATTTTTAGAGATCTAATTTGGATAAACCTATTTAAAAACAAGTTACTTATGTAATAATGGAATATTTCTCACATTTGTATGATAAATGCTCCAAAGTTAATATGTCCGCCCAGAGACTGAAATCGCGAACTTTTTTTTACTTGTTACTTTTTCATTGTTACCTATGTGAAATCATTGTGAAATAAAAAATATACGTAAGTAATTTTAATTTTTTTAATAGCCATTTATTGTATTTTAATCCTTATCTGATGTTTTGATTGTATAGTTATATTTATATTAAAATAAATGTTATATCAAACCCACAGTAATAATGAGACTTCAGCAGGAAAAAACATCACAGGTACTTGAAGAAAAACTTTACAATATGTCTATTGTCTGTAGGCAGCCACTGATCGACAAATAGCGGATATAAATATCTCATAATGCTTTAAAAATATGTATTTTTTTATATATCTCAAATAATTGTGTGTGATCCATCATTCCAGACGTACGACGTACGTTCCTGATGAAATGTGATTAGTTCGAAACAATTCACGTAAGTTCAAAACGGTCATCGAACAACCAATTACAAATGTCGAAATTTTCGTACTGCAAAACCATATGTCAAAGTCATATTAAGTTTATTGGATTCTGACGGCATCGAGTAAGGCGTTGCGCAGACGGCGGACAATTTTGTCTGGCAGACAGAAACTGTCACGGCCCGCGGGTAGTACGCGGTTATTGCAGATCACGCGCCCGGCAATTTTGTGTTCCGTGTACGGTCACGAGCATTAATATGTATACACTTTGGTACCATGTCACATTCACTTTTTTGACAAATTAAACTGTAAGTCTCACTAAATGTCAAAAATGTTAATGCGACAGAGTCCTAAAGTGGGGACATTATATTGCTCATGACTGTACCCACGTTATGGTATAAGTTTCTATACATTATTGATTTGTCGTGGATAAAAAGCTAGCCATGGATTAAGCCATCCCCACCCTCCAACAGATATGATTCCAATAAATTTCATTGGAAATATCTCAGCAGGTACATTGGCAGTATTTTGCTCACCATCAACCATCATCCTTCTGCTCTTATTCCACTTTAAGAAGACTGGGCACAACGTGTATTCTTCTTCCATTCATCTGTTAGTCGTAATCTCGGTACTCATACCTTTCACACATATATCCTTCTTTATATAATCTTTCTACCCAGAAAATGGATGGATTGCGTAACAGGTTTTTTGCTGTGGCTACAATATATGTGGGGTTTTATGAGGATTTAGGTTTTCAATTAGTTTTGTTTGACTATCTATTCTTATACCATTTTCGTCTCAAAAAAATTTCCATTTTCAAAACTAACTTAAAATATTTTTGCGACTCTAACAAACACATTCTGTGGCTCATAGATAGACACGGATACGGAGTCTATACAAAATCTTTCAATGTCCTTTGTCATCAGTCTGCGCCGCACCTAACAATCATTCTTACTTACTCCAGGGTATGTCATGGAGTGGATACGTTGGTTGATTGATTACAGCAAAAAATGATCGGCATAACTCTGTAGGATCACCGGGTTCATTCCGGTGAGCGCATCGCGATTCGTTTGCGCTGTTCAAAATGCAAAACTGATGTCATCTGATGTAAGGAATAACTGTGCTTATTCTTGCGGAAAGTATTTTTTTTTAAATACTCTACATAAACAGCTTCTCGTCAAAAGGGCAGGATACATCTAATACACTTCAATATCGGCATCAAAACATCTTATTCTGTAAAGTATAAACTTCTATACTATTATTCACCGCAACTGTTAACGACATTCATATGAATTTAGGCGCTCAATTCATACACTACACACGGTGACACAAAAACAAAAGAACGCGAAGCCTCTAAAGCTGATGATAGTTGTCTATTCATCACCAAGAAAATAAGGATCTCATTTAATAGTCAACAAGAAGCTATCATCCACCACATTTTACTCTCAAGATTACGAGCGTGCTTTGCTTCATTGCGGGCATAAATGCGCTAAACAACTCAGATTCCTTCTTAAAAGCCGGCTGGTAAACACAATTTACGCTTACATAATAAGAAACAAGCAGGCAATAATAGTAACCGTCAGTTCGGACAATATTATCGAGCGGGAGGCGGGGTCACGAACACGATCGCCTATTAGCGCATTGTTAGCGAGCGTCCGCGCTTCGTGATCTGCGGAGATCACTTCCGACTGTGCGCAAGCGCTCATCTTTTCAGCGGATATAGGAATAATACAAAGCCGATGACCGCTCAGACCGCGGAAACCGCGGCCCTGTCTCACGAAAAATGGCGAAATGTTGATTAGAAAAACTTGTTTTCTGGAACTTCCGTGTCTTTTTTATTTAAATTATGTATCTATAACTTTGGGATGTTTCCGTACGCATATAGTTTTAAGTTTGAAGATAATAATATTGCTGTGCTAATGTAACACTATTAGCCGGCTATTAGCCGTAAAAACACCTCCACCAACCCGCATTGGAGCAGCGTGGTGGAGTATGCTCCATACCCCCTCCGGTTGATTGAGGGGAGGCCTGTGCCCAGCAGTGGGACGTATATAGGCAGTTTATGTTTTATGTAATGTAACACTGTAATAAACTTCCCAGAAAGCAGACACTTCAATGTTCTGAATTCCACATAAATTGGACAAAATATTGTAATTAAATTTTAAAACTTATCTTCCATGCATGCATGCAGGAACAGAAGACCCATAAACCGTTAGTTGTGAGTCTCCAAATTCTTCGTTCGCAGAACTCATCATCACGATTAGTCAGTGGGCTGTCATCTTTGCACGCTGAACACAATTTTGAATACCTCGACAGGTTATCGTCGAGGAAATTGCAGTAAACATGCACTTTGTTTTACTTCTTTACAGTCAAATTACGGACATAATTGATACTTACCAACCCTCGTTATCTTTCTCCAAAATTCATTATAACTAAAAATACAGGAAATTCCAGGACTTAAAATGTATTCGCACGATTTCAGTATTATTGTACTTAATGCTAATGCTTCCTGTTATCTCAGAAAATTATCACATAAACTATATTTATTTACATTGTATGATGAGTTCAACAGCCGGGACAGATGTCGTCCGCACCACCCACCTGAATGGATGTATTGAATGCTCTCCTCATCACGAATCCGTCTGTAAACATACAATCAGGATCTCAAAGTCAACAAATTGGACGGTCCGCCCACTTATTTACGTATCGATCCCTATAAAATCTTCGCTGGATGAGACCATCAGTAAAACTTAGCGATCTTGATATTCTATGCACGATATAGTATGGTACGCTGTTTACCTACCTTTTGCGTTTTGCTTATGTCTGCTTATATAATTATGATTAGTTTAAGTATCGAGTAGGTACGCTCGATTATTGCGCTTTCTACTTCCATAACGCTTCCATGTTTCTTACTTCTGTGGAATAGTATTTATTTGTTTATTTTCGCATTGGGAGAGTCTGCGTGACCAGGATTGCTCAGGACGAACCGATGCAAATAGTACACAAATTGCGCGGCAAATGTCCGTAGCCGGCGCCGCGTAATCTTTGTATAATGAGCCAAAATCGATCGCGCATCGTGATCCACTCCCGCTTCCACAATCTTCACTCCCTCCTGATTTACGATCTGCTAACAGGTACGATGGAACTGCCAACGTCTTGTACTTATTCAACTACTTTGCATCTTAAAAACGCGCGTTCACGTTTCTCGCATCTATCCTTAAAAGGCATTCGAGACGTACATTGAATTTATTCATTATTAAACCTAACGAATAAAACTAAACGCAAGTTGCGATAAAATAGTACGCATAATTATGATGCCCATTTCGATCTTAGTAAGATAACAACTTTTTATATATGTCATACGAAGTTGGCTGTAATTGATTTTACTCTTTTTCTATTATCCACTTGCATTGGCTATCAAACCATTATCAATATCGGTGTCCTAGACAGGTATATCATTTTATGTGATATTTTACATTTTATGACAAACGATAAAATTATATTAGCCAAGTAGTGGTCAAGTACCGACATTACTTGTATACCTATATAAAGTCCGTGAAGGAAGTCTAATAAAAACTTATCGAAATTATCTGAAGTTGTAAACCATCGTTGGGAGCTTATAATATTAATTAGCCATTGTCCAAAGGCGCCGTTGCCCTGTCCCTCGGCCGGTTGTTTGTAAGCTCGCATGTCAAAGATTTTATCTATACTTCGGTCCCACAGTAAGATAACATGTCATCCTCACATACATGTTATTGTCATAAATCCTGTTTGCATGCGTGTGTAACTAAGTTGTTCGCATTTTTTATTGGCATTCTTATTGTTCTCTCTTTAAAAATAATAAAACGCAAACGAACCGTTATCTTGTATTGATTCCGTACATAAGAGACAATACCTTAAAGTCAAACATAAAAATGCTAATTCATACTTTTCAGCAAAGTCAACTTATAGATTTAAAGAGAACAAATGAATCTCGAATTTCTCCTAAATATTTAGGAAGGTGAGAAGACATTGTCTCTTTTACTTTCCTTTCCTAGCGAAAGTGTGTGCTAGTTCTCCTTAAAAAGGCTTAGCTAATGCACATTTAGCACGACAATAGCGTCGTTTTAGAGGCAGACCTACTAATAGATCTTAGTTACACATATCAATAAAAATTAAGTACAACCATCTAACTGATTTATTTGGATTCCGCATTGGCGCGATTCTACAGTTTGTAAGACGAATAGTTCCATGTCATTACGAGTAAGGTGCCATTATGCGGGTTTTCTGTTTCTAATGCCGTTGTTTTCAAGAATTATCGTTGGTCGTTTAACTCTGCTTTACTTGTTTAGATGTATTAGTCTTTCTAGAGCAGTATATCTTGTTTTTCATAATTGTTTTATTTGTATTCTGTAAATGAGTTTTTAATGTATGTTGGTACAGAAAAGCCATTATTATTACTTAGGTTTTATTTTTTACCCGACTACGTTAAAACGGAAAGGAAAGGTTATAGTTTTAGCAGTCTATGTATGTAGTTAAGTGTGCAGCTCCTAAGTAATATATCTGATTTTAATGAATGAGGTATCAATCAACTCTTTATTACGGTCCAGATAACCTGGATATATATGCTAGGTATTTTGAAATTTTAATAAATATTTTGCTGTAAAATGAAAATGATTTACGTGTTTTTTTTCGTCTAGGTACACCATTGCTATTGGTATCACTTGAAAGATCTTAAAAAACTATTACGTTCGAAATTACTAACATATTTTTTACATAAATTACATACGGACACCGAAAATACAAAAAAAAATACAGACTAAATCACTGACAACGTTTTACGTAGTTGGGTTGTATTTTTTAAGAAATTGAATAGACTTTATGTTTTGACTTGTTTGTTGTTGTTTTCTTGTACAGAACATCCCATCACCTATCACGTTAGTCTAACAGAGAGCTCGATGAAGCGTACAAGTTTAACTTGCGATAGATGTATCTCTGACTATCCCAACTGGGAATACAGTCGTGAACTATGTCATATACACTAACTTAAACTTAAACTTCTTTATAATTCCATACAAATTCTATAGTAACTTTTGAGTTATACATTCATTAGCTATGTACAGAACCCTAAACGTTATCATGCTTTCCGTAATTGTCTTTTTCTTTATATTATTGTTCGTTTAGTGGCCGATGTGCTCTTAAGTTTCCAGCGTGACTCATTTATTGTAATACTTAATCAGATTACATATTTCATGAGAACCGAGCCGGCCAAGCAATATTTCATTTGTGTCGCGATGCCGAGCGTGAGATAAAATCTTCAGCTATTCGCTCAATAAGTAGGATCGGAACAAGATATTGTAAAGGGAGTCGATAGTGATCGGGCCATGAGATCTTCCTCGAACTGCCGAGCTTTCAAACGTTCTCAAGGACTTCCGTTTACGGCGTCGGTTTGTTGTCTATTTTCAGTGGGCGGTTGACTGGCTCTGTCAACCTATGATTATTCTGCCATGTTTTTTTTCGTCGCTCTGCCGTGCGCGCGCGACGCACTGCCCGCCGGTGGTCGCCGTCATTTTCCTATTGCATGAATATTTCATATTATTGTAAACGACTTTATCTTTGCATCAATGTAGCATTCGATCGACGTTTGCTTTATAGGTCTATGAAAATTGTGGCTGCGTATTGCGTACCTGCGCATCTCGAATCTGCGTTGTTTATGTTTGCTATTGAATTTATGAAATGTTATTTCCATATGCTGAGTTCTTCAATCTTGTGTTGTTGGTTTTATAAAGCTATAAGGAAACATTGTGCCGCTCGGCGTTTTAAAATGCCGTCTTGTTCCTTAGTAAGTTTCTGTCGTAGATCAAGACAATGCGCGACATTTTTTTTTTTTGTCGGCGTGTACTAATGATTTCGCCTGCGAGCTTTGCCTTGCGGCACGTGTATAAAGGGGACTGCACATGACTTTACTTTTAGACGAATACGGTTTTGAGATATTCGGTCTATTTATCAACATCGTTAGTTGATAGAATTGCATTCTTTGTCTATCGATTTTTGATCATTTAGCAATTCTGGAGTTTACACATAGTTGTTCATGGCAATAAATAAACACTGCTGAAAATCCTTCGGATTGCCTCAGCAGAGGCCTACAGCCGCAAGAGTGGAATGGTGCTTTGTTTTACACAGATTTATCTATCTATGATATATATCTGAGTCAGTCAGTATTACAAGTACAATTGAGTCTTGTTTGCAAGTACGATTGAGTGTGTGATGCGTGACAGTAGGACAATATTTGAACCACTTATGCCTGTTAGTTCTGTTATATAATATGTTTTATATATTATGTGGAAACTTGTTTGTAACGGTATGGATTTCTGTTATGTTGCAAATGTAATAAATGATAAATAAATATTATTATTATAAATAAACTACAAATATGCGTCATTGGTTTGCTCACATGTTTCCAGAGAAAGTGAATCATAGCCATAAAAGAACAGTTTCCAATATCCGAGTTTCTTCAAAAGCGTTTCCATTCTCTCTAAAAGAAGTTTAACATAAAACCGCGGAATGTATGTGCAGTTTACCTTAGTGTCGCGTGCCAGACTCAGATGTGATCTCAAGCACGAATGCCGACGTGTCCTGGCCCCTTCACACGTGATTGCCCGACACCTCCCGATCCCATCTCGATACGTGTGTATCCAACCTTTATGTCGCTAAAAGCGCGAATTCTTACCACCTTTTTAGAATTCTTGTTCCTATTTAAAATCCCTAAGTGGATATCAGTGAATAGCTAGTTTTTAGTATGCCCGTACTTTTACTTTCCTCTTTTGAAGGCACGATAAATACGAAATGTTTTCTATTAAACTCTCTATTGCTGTCGAGCTGTAGCTCTGTTTTATTTCTTTCGTTTATTTATAAGGGGCTGGGTCTACCTACCTACATACATGATTAGGTTGGTACCTTAAACTAGTGTTTTCCACAAATTATGAAGTCGGTTATTAGTAGATCTCAAATATAAATATAAAATACCGATGCTTCTAAATAATCGATAGATAATTAATATCATGGGGCATTCAAGATTTGTGCCCGGTTGATGGCAATAGGCTCGCCACCACATGACACTTAAACATAGCTGGCGAGGAGTGGTTGTATACACAATTATACACCACCCCCTGTCCCTTCGGGGAAACAGACGTGATGCTATGTTTGACACATCTAGGTCTGGACTTTATTTTTAATCGGTCATTTGCGCACACCATATTCTAGTGATTTTCAAATTTCAAAATTCTGAATTTACAATCTTATCATATCATATCGAGTCATATCTCTTATGTTTGATGTCTTTGATCGTTTGATTAATGAGTTTTCTTTGATCCCATATTTCCATTAAAGGTTTTCGAGTTTATACATTTATTTGATAAAGTTTTTGTCAATTTATTGTGTAATATCGAAGCTACTAATTCCACATGTGTGGTCTTGAGTAAATAGCTTATGCTGATGGATTATTAACGATGTAAGTTGCTATAAGGAGGTTCGTGACCTTCTTTGCATTGATGTCCATGTTTTGTCGAAGCACCGATCGTTGACTGTTGCTAATCCTCGTTTCACCCGATCTCAGGTCATTAATAAGTCAACCAACCAGCTTTCTAATATATACTGTAAGTTTTCCTTTGAACGTCAGTTGGAATGACCAATTGTTGTACTCGTATGCTCAATGAAAGTTATTAAGGTAAATATTCCAGGGCTTATCTAAGTACACATTTAGGTTTAATATGAAATAAAACGAATAATATTTCTGAAAAGTTTATTTTAGGTAATGACAATCTGAGCCAATGAGAAAGGTATAAACTTGTCTAGAGTATTTAATGCTATTAACACTTCAATTTTAAGGCACTAGTATTACATAAAAATACTTTCAGTTTATATTGTAGAAAATAGCACATGTTGGAAACGTAAGCTACTATTTGTTTAGGTATTTATTTATATTAGGAATTTATTAAATAGGTATAATTCGATTTTCAAACATAAATTATGTAAAAAAGAAACTATTCTAAATTAAATAAATTACGATGTCGGGACGGCCGTCAATCCATCGTCTCTTGACTTAGGTCGCACGTTCGGTTATCTACTTATAGGTACTGAAATGTTACTTTTTACTTATTACTATCATTAAAATCAGGCTTATTCTACTTTAAAAAAAATATGGTACAATACGTTTTCGGACTTCCGTACATGAGGAAGTCCGAGCGTAAAGTGAACGAATGAGCGACGTGATCTCGATAACGACTCACGGCCGGGGTCCCGCCGTCGGCGCCGGACACGGGGACAAGCGAGCGTCGTCACACTATACACACACTCACAGGCGGAAACTGTTCGCACTG
Source organism: Pectinophora gossypiella (assembly GCF_024362695.1). Classification (NCBI taxonomy): domain Eukaryota; kingdom Metazoa; phylum Arthropoda; class Insecta; order Lepidoptera; family Gelechiidae; genus Pectinophora; species Pectinophora gossypiella. The sequence goes on along the minus strand of NC_065413.1, from coordinate 8,956,825 downwards.
GCCTCACATACATCCACAGTCGCGCACGCTCTCGTGGTCGTCCCCGCGTCCGTGCCGCGCGCGCCCGCGCCTCGCCCGTACGTAGCGCACGGCGCAGGCGCGCTCCGACAACACCATTACGTAACCGCTATCGACGTCCTGCGCTCCGAGAGTACAGGCTGCGCTCAAAAGAACGATGCCCTATGAGCTGGGACTCGATGGGGGTTTTTAAACTACCAAAATAAACTACTATTGCGTACACTGATCACGTCGACACCCAACAAATGCTTAGAAATGCCTCTGGTGAGCACGAGAGAAACTGGCATCGTAGACTTTGCAGAGAGCGGAGGGAGCGTTAGGTCCGGGCAGGAGTTCGGCGGCCTTGGCAGCCGCGCGTCGGCGCTGCCAACTGCAGGTCCACGCCGCTAGGACGACTAGTTGCGCTGCCAGGAAGGCCGCGGCCGCGAGCATGGCCCCCGCGGCGTTCACGCATGTTATATCGGTCTCTCTCACGTAAACCGAGTCTTCAGTGACGTTCTTGGCGCGTTGCTTGTCGAAGGCAAACTTGTCAGTAATCTGGATAGTCTGGACCAAAAGCATGTCATTGTTGGGAGTGGCAGGGGTCGAACGTCTCTTCCTGCGGCCGTAGGACATGACGGAGCGAAGGTCATTCGGGCTTCCGTCGCACTGCACTGGCTCACAAGTGGGCATGCACGGTGTGACCAGGGCACGGAACTGCACCACTTCAGATGACGGGAACTTAAATGCGTCGAAGTGCGATAACAATATCTGAAAATGCACAGTTATAGTTAGATATCAAACAAAATAACTATGGTGCAATCTTAATTGTGATTAGAGAAGATAAATTCCTGAAATTATTTTAGAAATACAATTTAAATGTCCGAAATAGAATCCGAAATCACAATTATTAATCACTAGGGTAGACATATGCTCTCAAGCCTTCGTTTATGGCAGGACACCGTTAATCTATTAGGCGCTATCTCATAAGTTTACATCTAGATGCAGGGCGCAGCTCAATATCTTTAATTACGTGTTTGTGATTAGGCCACAATCCATTGTGATTACAATTACACCATAAATTACCATACTGTTAGGGCATAAATGTGGGCAATGATATTAATTATAGCTATAAGTTCGCAAATACCGTTGATTTTGATTTACCTTTCCGCTCGCCGATGATTTAAACAGCGGTCCCATGATGAAGTGGTCGGTGGGGCAACCGTCGCTATCGATAAGAGTAATTTCGCTGGAATCGACACCATCCATAGCAACCAGTTCTCGGACGAAGATTTCGTACGGTGAGCTCGGATCCATGATTTCGAATTTGAGAGCCTGTAAACGCAGCATTTTGTTAGAAACATTCAAAAGCCATAACCTAAGAAGTATAGGTGATCAAAATATAAATGAAAGTCTTCGAATCTTACCAGAGGATCTCCAACTTCAGCAGAAGCAATAGTGTCGTCGCCGCTCCTGTCTGTGATCTTCATAGCTACATTGGGTGAGTCGACGATGACCTCTTCGGTGAGTCCCGTTTCAATGTCACCATGAATTCCGAGGTCGACCTCGTTCGCAACCGTCTTGTTGGTTAGGTCGTACTGGCAGGTGACCGCGAGACCGAGATCCGAAGATGTGACGATCGTATCGTGGTGCTGGATAACTACATCGTTCAAGTATCTACAACGGAAATAGTACAGTTAACGGCAAGCTCATTACTTAGGTTAATACATAGGTGTTAGTGTTCACTGGTCAGTGAAGTGCTAAAGCAATTAAAAGTTTTGTCACCTGCCAAGTCCGTTTTGTTTAACGTTGCATTCAATGTTATTGTATCCCATATGCAACTCGAACTCCAAACTTTGTTTAACGTCCACGACGCAAGAGTTGGGACTGCCTTTAGCGTAGATTTTGCCGTCGAAAAGTTTGGATGTTTGAATGCGTGCTACCATGTCGCCAGCACGACAGTCGATTGACACATTGTAGCACGAAGACAGTTCGTAGGTTGCCGCTTCGGGAACTTCCAAGTATGGGTCCTGAAAAATAAACTCGTTTAGGTACTTCATGTCACCAGGGATTCGTCAGTTGTCAATTGTTAGAGATGGTTGTTGTAATGGGAAATACCTGGATGTCAGCGAGCGTAGCACGGAAATGATGGGAAAGACGGCAGACGTGGTCACCTGTGTCACCGTGATCGTACGAGTGACAACGGAATGGCGAATTCAAACACAGCTCTCTGCACTCCTCAACTGTTTGAACGTCTTGATATACTGAGTCGACAGTCTTCAGAATGCGACCCCCCATTTTCTTGAACTCGCAAAGTTTGGTAGGCTCTTCAACACAATTGTTTTCCAAGTAGTCCGTGTCTGCGTTTAAATAGGTGATGTTAAAATCAGCTTTACAAACACAGTTAAAGGAAAAAGTCATGTTTTATTGTAGGTTTTATTACCTTCGTTCGGTTGGAAAGAGTTGGTTCCCGCCAATGTAATACGGTCCATGTTGGACAGTACACACTCCCCGGTCTTGTTGTTGTAGTTGGCCGATCTGCAACAATGTTATTGCGGTTTAACAGTGGCTACATTTTTAGTTTTCTTTTTTCTGTGTGAACTTTCTCAAGGTGCGTGTAAACCTACACATTCTTGCAACGCCTTAACTACCTTTAGGACCATTCTATAAGTTAAACGGAGGGAATCGCAATGCACAAATTGCTTTTATGAAGTGCTAATTCCATAAATAGCCCTGATTAAGAATGACTTATGACGCCTCTATTTAATGTTATGCTAAGTAATTCTGATTAGATTAGACCCGTCTACGTATATTATAGACGAGTGCTTTTACTTTCCATATTGCATCTACGCGATCTATATCCCGTTTTACAATCATTTGTATTCAATTCTCCTTTTCTTTGCATACCATGCGAATCTATTCAAACAATGATATTTAGCTAGTCGCTGACTTAATTTCACATCAAATAAATGAAAGCAACACAAAGGTAACCACTTTGCATTTTAATGCAACATTACTAAGATACAGCGTTTGCGTTTTCCATTTCATTTGATAACTTTCATACATTGGCATTGAAACTGGTTTTATCACATGTGCATCCTTCAATGTTGCTATTTGACCTGTAACCTCGTGCCTCGTAGAGCCTGCAGGATTACTTTCATATTATTTAGTGACCACCCGCATAAGGAGAATAGTATTATCTTCGCTCATCTCGCTCAATATTTTCTCTTGATCTATAATCGATCCCGATCAGATGACCCCCTCGCTAACCTGTGGGAACGCATTTTCATAAAGTATAGCGCTTATCTACTCCTTTGAAAGTTGCTGCAGTATCGGCATTCTTAAAACCAGTTATTTTTATTTAAACAATAAACTTGCATTTGAGATCTTAAATGTTGAATAAAAACAAGTTCGCAGGATGTGCTCGTGGTGAATCGCATTATCAGTGTTATTGTGACCACTATTATTTAGTATAATGTTTATCTCTTAATACTGGCTCTGAGCTATTCTTAGAAGCATAAATATGAAGTAGCTTAACTTTATGATTGCGACTGTGTTGCGGCTACCGGTAGCCACTGTGCTCATTAATGACTGGCGAATGTAGGTAGGTCGCTCCGCCATCTGGCTCATCTTCATCGTATCATAATTACACCAACTACTAGCAAATTGTTTAGCTGTAATACATTTCTTACACTGTTACTAAAGAAAAACTAAATTCTTCATGTTATTACAAGCGACTACTTCCTACATGTTCAATCTCCTTCAATTCGCTATTAATTCTGAGAGCCATGAAAAGCGATTAAATTATAAAATCAATTTGCAATTCTCATTGACTGCCGCTGCCATTACTCTGCAGGACCTTATCATACTTGTACATATTAGGCACTATTGGACACATAAATGTATCCATTATAATGCGGCCAGCCCTGGTGGTCCTATCTTAGTGGGCAAAGAATAGGCCGTTTATAGACCATCATTTCTATTACTTGTAATTTAAACCCTTAGATCTCCCGATATGCCTGAAGGCGCACCTAAATACGGACCGGAACGAATTGTTCATGCTGTTTTATTTCTATTCGCTTTAAGGTCAATTCTTTTCAATCGCGCTAAATAATCCTTTTTTTTAACTAAACTCGTTGGTGGCAACAAAAGTCTACTTAGGTGGCAATTATTTTTAGCCAGGTCCGCCGGGAACAGTGTGTGGTTTATCGGTTATTGTATCGTGGAAATAGGAAGCGATAGGGCAGGCCGCTCCCACACCGCTCGGCACCGGCCTCGTCCGGGAATATTTGCCAAGTGTCGTGACCGTCGACGATCGCGATGCGCGCCGCCTGGGGTGCGCCCGCGCAGCCAGCTCGCCTCAATGGAGATACGACGATTTGTACCCAACGGTACACGTGTCGAACGACCACGTAAAATCGCGCATTTCATTCCGTAATCGCTGTCTCGAAGCAAAAATCCTACTTGACGGGGCCAAGTCGTGGAATTTGTTATATCAGCTCCTAGTCTTATATGGCTTCGGGTCGGATGTAAAGATCGTTCCCGTTATGTCAAAATGTCAAGTTTGAAACAATGGTAAAACAAAACGGTCTCCTCATTACAAGATGTGAACGCGTGCAACATATTTAATGCTCTCACCCAACCGTAAAAGTACCGAATACTATTATTATTTCCATATAAGCGACTTAACTTTTCTACTGTATATATAATGCCTTCCACCTCCACGTACAGAGCGTTTCTTCATATAGAGTATCTACTAAATTAGTGTCAGAGAATGCATTCGGATGAACAGATGCTCTCGAAGAGTCGTGAGGAAACGCATAGCGAATCCACACACGTTCCGATAACGCGCAGTCTAGAATTCTAGATGTGACCACGCGAACAGAATTACGCGTACCGAATGTGAGTCTCAGCACACTATTTATGTTAATGATATCAAAAACCGTACAAGGAAATAAACACAATAGGACAGTCGTGTCTCGCCGCATTAGACGCCTGAGTCGAGCCGGGGAATTGGCCTACCTGCTTTGTATATAATGCTCGTTTGTAGAATTGAGAAACGGAACGGCTACCAGGAAGGGGCTGTGACTTATCCACGAAGCACCGCAAAGATGTGCCGCGAGACTGCCCATGTAAGGCAACTTGGTGAAGCTTGATTGACTTCGTTATCGGGAGTATCGTTAAATTAGCTTATGCGATGCCTGTTTAATGAGATCTGTCCCCGGATAAAATCTTCGCAATGATTTATGATTCGTCTATGTCATCTTGCCAATAGTAAGGAACAAATATACATTTTGAGCGTAACAATAGGCCAATAAAGATAGATAACCGCCAAGAGCCGGTATTGACGTAAGGTCACTAAAGGATCTGATGAACTGAATATGGCATGACCCGCGCCGACGTCTCCTTTCCTGTCTTGTTAGCCCTATTGTAATGGTCAATGTTGAGGTTTCTCTGTCCAAAAGGTTTATAGTTTACATCGACTGATATTTGTTTGTTATGACGGCCATAATTTAGCGCGGAACTTGTTTTGTATGCTGGCCATCGAATATGGAGATACACTAAATCTACCGCTTCTTAACAACAGGTAGGTAATCCCACAAGATTGCTGTATATTCTTCTACCTATACAGTGCTTATATCGATAATTGTATACGTGATATATGCTTTTATACCTTCAAGAAACACACTTTCCACAGTCAATTTATGAATAGCGGTGCGTATTAATACAGTTTATTTTAATGGCTAGAAACTCCAAGTTCTATTAATGTTAATGCATCTGAAATTGTACTAAATAGCTATTCGTACTGTAATTGTATAACAATTATACAAGCCTTGTTAATTAACAAAAGATTATGCGATGTTCTTACATCGAAACATTATCTTTTTACTTTACTCGGAACTCTACCATGCTATTTGTGTTCATAGATAAAAATAATGACATTCGACGCAATTCAAATGCCAATAATTATGCCTTAAACATAGGTACAACTGAATGAGTTTTAAATTAGCTTCAACAATTATCTACTTCGTGTAAAAGTAGGTAACTATTGTTAGGGCTATTACTTTTTAATATACTATATTTTATTGACAGCTGGAATTCCATTCATACCTCACCAACGTATTCCGTTTAGACCTTTCGAGTACAGAACTTAAAAAGTTTAAGTGGCGTTAATTTATTATGAGTTTTTAAAACTACACGGTTTGCTGATTTCTGCTGTTCATTCGTTACAAATTCTCACGAACTACCTTATATAAACACCCACATAATGTATGTGCATCAACACTAGGACCCCCATTCTTCCCTATGTCTAACCATCATACATACAATGTTGCATAAAACGTGACGCTGTGCAAACACGGATTGTAAAGTGGATTCACCGGTTCCTGCGTTTTGAATTGAATCGAAAACAGCTCTGCGTTGGGCTTAAGGCATAAATCTCTTCTGGACCCTCCCCATGCAACCTGTCGAGGCATTTTTATTTCCCCATTTCCATTTCGCCAGCTGCATTTGAATAAACATGACGCGACCTTTTTTGCGCATGTGAGGACAGAAACCCATGTGGAAGAATGGGCGTAATTTCAATAAATTCTCGCCACTTCCTTCTATTGTGGTTTTGCTTAGGTGAATAACTTGTAAGGCTATGAGAAAATGCGAACGATTTATGCAAACTATTTTCACATTTTCATAAAACTGACGTTACGGTGGTCATGCTTTACGGCTTCAGGTAAATGCATTCGAATTCCTCGGCAGACCAACATCAATCACTTGGACAATATTTGTCAATTTCGTGGCTAACATGTTCCCGTGTTATCAGCATTGGACTTCAATACAAGATACCACAGGTCGATGGTGTCCACGTCCAAAGTTTATTGTCATTTTTAGTGTCCCTATTCGTATAGCTACAAATTGGATGGGGCGTCATTTTCTAGACGAGCCACTATTCAATTTTGCTGTGGTGCACAGCATAATGACGGTTTTCCACAGCTCATAGCCTGGGCTCCAATCAGTTTATTCTTCGAATCGACCTTCGAAAGAAGTATAAATTACTGACCTGCAAACGAATTCGTTCTCCCCAAGGCAGAGGTCTAGGCACATCTGCCTGGAGCCGACGACGTGGGTCTTCTTGCCTCGTCCCTTAAGGTGGTACCCGCGCACTCTATCGAAGCACCAGGCACGCTCGCAAGGACGCACGCCCAGACACGACTTCTGCGCGTAGATAGTGAACACCGGGAACTGGGACTTTGTTAGCGCACCTGTAACCATGAATATCGTCATTATTTTGGTCGTTTTCCTTTAAATACAAACAAGAGTAAAAGTTGAGGTTTTTGTTTGCATTTTCCAATCAATATTTTCTTCCGAAAATTGACAAAGCTCTGAAACTTTTCTAAACTTTTTATTCTTCACGAGCGAAATAGCGCAATCGTTCCGATAAAAAATAATCTTGTTAAAATTTGAGCAACAGAAGCTAAGTTCAAGTTCAACGCACGTAAAATGTAATATTAAGCGAACATTAAAACTACGTAAGACGACGTGTTTCTTAAAAGTATAGGGTTAATGCCCTCATGAATGATTATAATTTTGTTTCATAATAATGCCTTTAATGTATTCACCGCACGTGCTCTCGATCGAGAATCGCTCAACCTTAGCGAATTTAAGGAAATCCGCGCACCAGTATGTGCTCAGTATAATTTGATGCCCCCGCTCGGTTCGCCGAAATGAAAGCGCGCCTTCGCCACGCTTTGATTCAATATGGGTGCTAATGTACCCGGCCGTAGGCAAACACGTAGTCAGTTAATTGTTTTACTAGAAATGCATTATTGTAAATAACGCACTGCGCAACCTCATGGACCCATAATACACTCTGAGGTTAACCAAAGAAAATCACGACTTTACGATCTCAGAACGTAGCGTACATCCAATAATTACCTACGGGTCATTGACTGGAAGCTTTTATCATAGGCAATTATGATGTTTTTGCGAAAATGTATTGCGGTCAGAACAACAATGATTGCGAACAAAACGTGCTATTTCGGTCCAGACGCGAAAGTTTCGCTCCAAAATTTGATTTCGGTTGATTCACTCTTTCAGTTTTGTTGTTGCTTTTTGCGTTTTCGAGTAGGCTTCGGCAAATTGAATAAAATGTTCTTTGGTACATGATTCTACAATACGAGTCTATTCATTCATATTGTATGTATTCAATAGCGCAGCATTGACCGCAACTCTATAAGGAAGCTAATTCAATTTGACCGCAGCAATTCGGGGTCAAGGTGTACCCTACTAACACACGTTTAAAAACATACTCGGTCAAGATTTCATTTTCGCGGCGAGAGTATTTTTTCCCAATAAGGTCTGATGAGCGAGCACAGCCATGCCGTTATTGGTATTCAAATGATGTATTCAAGCGCAAAAAATCAGACGCTTCACTTGTTTGAGAGCTAGCACCTTCGTCTGTACGCGGACGAAAGAGAGATTAGAGGAACGATCGATAGCAAATACTTTACCGTTCCTACATATTAGCAAATATAAGCTACTCAAGTTTGCGTAGAGCTGATGTTCGTCTAATGATGCATATATTTTATATGTGACCGTTATGTGCAAATATTTATTGGCAAAAATGAGCAACTGAACGCTATTGACCTAAAGCTTTCTCCTAGATTGTATTGGTGCACGTTAGCAGGCAAACGAGAGTATTGGCGCCAACCGTGCCACCTGCCTGTGTCCCGGTTATACACCACCGACACACGCTCCATTGTTCCGTTATTGTTGCTTTTTATTCGTGTTTGTTAATGTTTTTCATGTTATTCAGACGCACGCATGCAAAAACAAGCTTTATTAAACTCGAATTGTATTCAAAGTTGTTATTGACTAACCCAGTTACTATTCATAGCAAATAGCTGTGCATTATTATAGGCGTATTTTACGGTTATTATTTTTGTACTATAAATAGCTTCTGATTACACGTTTGCTCGGATAGGTCTATTTGGTTTCTCATATATAAATTTAATTCGTGCATAATTTAAATTCATTTTCTGCGATACTATGAGGTTTCCTATTGTACATTTCAATGAGTGTTACGATAACGTTGATTGACTTGCGCTCTCGAACGGAATGCCAATGCAGCTCGAGTTCTCATTATCGGCCTACAATACGCGTGTGAATGTACATTGTTGGCTGATTATCATATTTATTTATAAAGGTTGCGTATTAAATGTTAAGACTCATCGTTTTTCATACAAATGGTTTACGCACCTTTTCGGGAAAATTAAATAATATTGTTTAAAAAAATATATTTATTTTGGTTCAATATTGTCAATAAGTTACTAATAAGTTATTCTAAAACGTCACCTTTACATAAAACGATTGTATGAAAAACGTTTAGCCTTAATATGGGGTAGTAGTAGAGTCGGAAAACAAAGATGTAAGTGTACATACCGCGATGAAATTCAAGATGTATTAAAAAAAGTCCAAGTCATAAGATCTCTAACCTTGTGCGTATGAAGATTTTGATGAGAGTGGCTGAATCGAAAATGTTATTTTTGGACCGTAGTAAGTGGAATTCTGTGGTCTCTGCCTACCCGAAATGGGTAATAGGCGTGATGTTACAAGTATGAACGTATGTATGTAATACAGGGTGTGACTCACCGGGCAGCTGGTCGGCATCGGAGCTGAACAGCACACAGAGGCCGGTCTCGTAGTTGACGGCGCGGCAGGTGTCGTTGGCCTGGCACTGCTCCAGGCAGTCGGTCAACATCAGAGTGCCGGGGATGTCGTCTAGTATGTGAGACGGCGCCGAGAACACGTACCTGCATATGCACACCAGATATCAGGTTTATTGAGCGATATACCTACAAGATATTACCTAGAAACTTAACATACTTTCTCGATTTTGCATATAGTCATTAGGTACGTGCTACGTATGTGTTTTAATGAAATTGCTCTAGCATTTCTAATTCTACGGTCTATCTGATAATACGTAGTGTACGTAAACTTAAGATATTATTAAAACAAAATTGTTTTTCTGCTAGTTTTCTTGCATGGTCGAATTAAAATGCATTGAAAAACTAAACTAGTTCCATATTTTTACATTTAAAGTGCCAGCTGCGAGCGACTTTTTAATCGCGTGGTGTCTAAAATCACTTTCATGGTGCATCTAGTGAGTGAAGTCGGATCTTGATAACTTCACTAGCCGACCCGTCGCGTCTACTTAATAAACTTAATTACCCTGGCAATTATCGGTCAGTGCGCCTACTTCTTAAGGAACTAGTTTACCTTCAGCATAGTATGTGCATAATATTAAGTTTCTCTATCGAGTAAACAAGCTTACCCAGTGACAAGTTCAAATCCGATCATTTCTGGGTCACATTCCTCTAGAGAGTTTGCTGGGGCGGATGGCGCTGAGGCTCCGCTTGGTGCGGATGGTGGAACGCCGCCAGACGCTGTTTCAGGGACTGGTGCTGGTGCTTCCGGTGCTTCAGTCGAGGATTTCAGAGGCGGAGGTGCCCCTGGGTTTTTGTACTCTTGCGGCGCCGCCACCACAGCCGGCTCCGGCGATGCGGACTCCACCGCGATGTTGTCCTGCGGCGGCGCCTCCGCTGCCGATCTTAACGTTCCCTCGAATTTCTTCGCGGCTTCGGCGGCATACACCACTAACACTAAACTTATTAAAAGCCGCATTGTGTTCTCGGGCCGTGGCAACATTCGTTATCTGTAACAAAAGAAAATGCTGATTGAAAAACTTTTAATGGCAACTTAATTGCATGAGAATTTTTTAAAAGACTTTGCCGTGTATAAAAACAGCTCATCTTTATACACGCGAGTTCATCGTCGTTTTCCGTAACGCTTTCGATGATGGAGTATCGCGTATATCAAAGCCTTATCGAGCATCAACGTGGAAATAATCGATTGTCGCGTGTTGCAAGAGATATGTTCTGTCACTGCTCGTATAACAATTTACGGCCCGGCGCACCACCTGAACCCATGTTTAGAGCCGCTAACGCAATAAAACATTAGTGTCATTGTTTTAACATTGACAGTTATTAACGCGCCAAATAACAGTATTTCTATTTAATGTACTTTTATGCTCCAGTCAAAATATTTTCTCATGATCACAAACAGTAGCTTTGCGACTATGACTCATAATGTTAATGAGTATCACGTTTCAGTTGTGAGAATATAAAAGGTGGAACAATTATGATCGCTATCTAAGGGCTTTAACTTAATAATTGCCTCTAATTAAAGTGCATCTGCACCGTAATATATGGTACGTAATTTCACTGAAAGAACCGCAAATTAGCCGCGCTATTACGTAATCATATCGCGGGTAATACCTATTCTGAAAAAGTTCACGCTTGGTCTGATTCATGAGAAAATTTGCAAAGTGCGTTCACATAGTCTCTCTATTGAACTATTTTGCCAAAGTATCGTTAATTTTCCAAGAAAGGTATCCTATAAACTAACTGGCTTTCAAAGTTTTTGTTGGACATCGTTTAGGAAGCTTTCTTGCGTTCTGTTCGGGAGTGAATGAACTTGGGGAAAAGCGTCTGAAATGAGATGGAATTAATTTATTGATAAATAGTTTTTATCGGAATTGGCAACAATATGCGAGTTGGTGGCTAGCGTCATAACGTTACGCTCACGTCCGACGCACAATGTTAGTAACGGTCCCGGTTCCATCGCAGACCACTTCGTGCCCAACGGTACTACTTATTCCGATTTTATTGTAAAAATCTTGACACGCTTGACACTAAATAACAAATTGTATATTGTTAGCGTCGAACGACATCCATCCGACTCTTGTTATACCTTTTTTACTGCTTTTGTCATGTTAACGATGACACTGCGAGAGTTCAATGTCGAGCTGTGAATCTATGACGCCGCTCCCGCCGATCAGATCGGGCAAAAGATCTGGTGTACTTACGAATGTCAATTGTATTTCTGACGGATAATGTCAAGCTTTTGAAATCCACGCACGTACAAATTACAGTTAAATGTCAGCAAGGATCGTAATTACACAAATTAACAGTACCACTTGTTAAATGTACTGTTATAGCATTCTCAGACGCTAGGTCGAATAAATAAATATGCAAATGTGGTGCTAAACACTTTGTTGCGACTCATAAAAGGTGCCATGAAAGGTGACATGCAATTGAATCTTCGGGCAGTGTATAATTTACATTTTATCTTGCCATAATAGTGTGTCTTCCATGTTTATTGTTGATTGATTTCACACGGGGTGCAGTAATTATTTCTGTTATTACTGCCCTGTCTGGCAGCCAGCGCAAGCTCTCGACTGAATGATACCGCCTAGGGAAACCTAATTCATTTCATGGCATTCGTATCGCTCACGGCGCGAGTCATTTGGTCTGCACGTCCATTATTAAAATTAAATTACACCTCTACACAGTCGGTTGTGTCGCATGCATTCCTTTTTTCCCATTCTAAATCGATTTTGATTGTATGGCTAGTCGATCTGCCCAAGAATTCTCTCGTCGGATACTATTTATTTTATAAAGTGTGCCCCGGCGTACCTGGCTCTGACACTTTCGAGATATAACTTTGTTACAAATGATCTCGTGCTCGGCGTCTAACAGTTTTCTAGAATAAACATTACATCGGAGCGAGAGTCGACGTTTTCACGAAGTCAAAAGTTAGCTAGACAAGTATTATTTGTCATGGTCCGCGGTGCAAAGTTCAAGTTGCAAAGTATTAATAAATAAGACAAGGCGTCGGGCGTCAATAGCGTGAAATAACAGGAGTGCCGATCATAGTATGGCTGCGCAGTGAGCAGCGCGGCACGTCACCCCGGGCCCGGCCTGACCTACACACACCATACCGTAGCTGTAAACCGTGAGGTTTAATGTCACATTCTGTCTTTTGCCATTTTACAACCCATCAATCACCAATAAAGCGAATCACTACTTCAATTTCTTTATTATTTAATTTAGTTCTGTTCTTTACGACGGGCTTCATGTTTCTCAACACTTAATAAGAGGTCAATCACAAAACCTTCAACGCGGTTTTTGTCCTCGTATTTCTGGTTGTTTATTAGCGAAACTTTGTTTATGTTGACTTTTATTGCAGTCGAAAACATTTACGGCATGTATAAAGATTCAAGCTAGCAGACTGCTAAGATGATCAAAGTAACATGTTGACCTGCATAGGTCAAGCGCCAGAAGCATAACCTACGCTAAAGTCGGTCGCCACCTCGTACCACGAGATAGCAACGACAGAGCAGGTGCGATAAGGAATCTATCGTGGGCTATTTTCTCTCTCGATCCCATTTTAAATGTGAACGAGTTCGTCACTGACGTTGGAGAGTAAGACGATCGACTAGAAAAGGAATAAGCTCTAAATTCGATGTTGGATGTTGACGAGTTGTCGGGGACAACTGACGCGTTGTTTAAAACATGCCCTTCAGATAAAAACTTGTCGAACGTAAATGGGCATATCTCTTAGATGTATTCTCGATTCTACAGTTCCCATATAGGATGGCAATGGCACTGAATGTGCGGGCACGTTCGGCTCGCCCCGAGCGTCGATCAGATGGGGTCAGCACATTCAATGAGCCGGATGCCTCCAACCTGCTATTTACGTTTCACCATACCGATACTAGTTGGCACACTATGGAAACAGTCTTCGTTTACTTGGAAGTGTTGCATTGATAGACCCCAATATGTAAATGCAGCTATCACTTCAAGTTTGCTTTTGTGCAGAACGTGAGTGCGCTTTAAAATATAACAGTCTTAGTCTAACAATTGACTTTTATGACAAAGAAAGTTATATTTTACTCATTCTTATTAGGTATCTCTCTTACCCATTTATTTATATATTCTTAAAATTATATTCATTTCGGGCTTCAACATTCACTAAGTAACGTTCATAGTTAAATAAATACTTGACTTTCACATATCGTTAATGACAGAACATTATACACATTTTATTGTACTAAAATCTTCCATCATCATGTCACACGCGTTTATTAGCATTCTAGCGGTAAGAATTATTTCCCGTTAAAGCTAATTACAGCAGCAATTTCATACATTCGCTACATACACGGTATAAATTGATTCTGTCACTACACAATAGGGAAGCCGAACGGCTTAATCTTGGCTGTAAACTATTAGCCGTGTCTAAGTTCAGCCATTAGTATCGCGAGAGATATAGTATGCCTAGCGGATTTACATTGAATGAAATTGTAATTTGTTGTGTCGTTCCTAAGTCTTCTAATGGAGCGAGCCGATTTCCTTATGTGTTGACATGAAGGGCTAGTGGCGCTCCATCCTTACAAGGTAGCAGCCGGTAGTCAGGCGTCAACGTCACTCATTGTCCCGGCATTGGTTCGAAACGAAAGCCTTAGCATTCAGTGTCGGCTTAAATAACTTATTATCTGAATTCTGTTTTCCATTGCCGAGCTAATGCGCTAACGTTTTAATGAAAAGGCACTTCAGCTAGTTACATTTCTACTACGCATTATGAATAATGAACGACGAGAAACTTGACTCACTCCATTTGTATCATTCGCTCCTATAGTGAAGATAAGACATTCGCACTAATGATTACAAGTTCTAGCTGGCGAACATTAATTAGTACTGCGGTCATAAATAGTTACCTCCTGCACCTAGTGAAGTGTGAATTCCCAGGATGTGATGAGCATTGTAATGGAAATTAGTAAAGCAAAAACTTATTTTACCTTCAAGTTCAATGACTACTCGTCGTAATCTTCAATTTTCCATCGCTAATTGGATAACTACGTGTGTTTTCAATAAAGTTGCCCTTCTCAAGTCACACGACGTCACTTGACTACCAACTCTATGTAGATAATTGGCTTCTTACTTACAACAACTTGAAGGCGGTTGAGTAATCCTTATTATCATAATAAGGTCCTTAGAAATCTCTTGATAAAGAAAACAAAACTGTGAAGTGAAATTACTGGCAAGTATGTTGAACGTAGTAATTGTCTAAGCGACTCGTAAGTTGCGGCTAATCGTCGTAGCTTTTCTCGTCCTCGCGGCCTGCGCGGGCGCGCGGTACGCGGTGCGCGGTGCGGCGAGGTTAGTGGGTTGGTGAGGGTGTGTGCCTGCGAGATTTACATTAGCGAGAGATTCGCGATTTCTCCGTTCCCGATCGGTACATCACAGCTCGCTACCGCCTACGTGACTCGCCATCTCGCGATTAATTCTAAATTGCACAAATTAACATTCAAGAAACCAACAGACCTGACTCTCTATTCCATCTTACTGCAAATCGAAACCTCGGATCGTCCCATCGTGTGGTTATCATATTAGCGTGTTGACTGCTTGTTAGCATGTCGTCAGTCAAGCCCAGACGTGTGTAAATAAAGC
Source organism: Pectinophora gossypiella (assembly GCF_024362695.1). Classification (NCBI taxonomy): domain Eukaryota; kingdom Metazoa; phylum Arthropoda; class Insecta; order Lepidoptera; family Gelechiidae; genus Pectinophora; species Pectinophora gossypiella. Next base: position 8,941,484 of record NC_065413.1, on the reverse strand, counting down.
GTTAAAAGTATATTGCATGAGTGCAGTATTTTTTCAAGTAATTAATAAATTGAAAAAGGATACGGAGTAGACGTGTATAGCGGCCGGGCCATGCGCTTGATGAATAGCCTGAATGGAGCCCGAGGGATTAAAAAGCGAACACTTTATGCACCAGTCCAATGGCAACAGTGTCTGGGCGAACCCTCGCTCGGACGATTTGAAAAATTGAACCACTTTCCATGATATAGCTCAGGGCAACACATTCCAGTGGGCAGGTGGAAATTGCATCGGTTCATTATTTGTTTCATTTGTTCTTAGTTGCGGTCGAAACGATTGTGAGGCTATTTAAATAAAGTGTAAGACAATGACGCTAATAACTCATTGAGGTTAACATTTTTTCGCTACATATACTAAGTATGCCAGTAGATGCATCTTATGGTCATACTATGTAATTGTGGTCATGAGAAGACTATTATTAGTAGCCAATAAAAAGAAAGAGTGAAAACTATTTTATGATGTAGCAAATGTTCGGCACGCCTAAACAATGGCACGGACGTGCAATCGGCGAGGCAGTATTTCAAAGCTCACTCGTATCAGCTGCGTATAATACGTGTAATTTGAACACATTGTAATGGTACATGCTATTCTAACTGAATTTTTTACATTTAAAAATCAGTCGATCGTGGCTGGAATGGCTCTACTAATGATCGGCACAATGTAAAACGTGCGATCTCAAATTACAAACGTATAATCCCGGCTAGTTTTCTCCGCGATTAATCATGCTAACTCAATGAGGGTCTGGGGTCTTAAGTCCTATAATTTTGTAGCATTGTTCACGGCAGCATGGGCTCGGAGCGAACGGAAGTAGGTTTTCGGTGCAGACAGTGCGCCGCGTCTTCCGCGGCTTTCTTTGCATATTTTGCTCCACCCTAACCATCGCCACTTACATCCTATTTACATGTCCATCGGTGCCTGGCACTGCTCGCCTCTCGCCGCACGGCATCACGTGCCAGTAATGTCTGTATCTGCAGAACATCCTGCGGTCACTTCGAATATTATCAAGTTCAAGTGCGACGTCGCATTTTGTTTCTACATCTGCCCACTGAACCCACATTGTCTGTGGTGCTTTATACAATTACACCCTGTTTCCCGCGACTTGATTACTTTCGTGGTAATCATATTTTTTTAATATAATTTATTTTTATAACATAATGATGCATTACGAGTATTCGCAATTTACCCCACGATTTTACTTACGACCGCGTATACAAGTAATGCGGCCATTTGGTACCGAATGATTACTTAAAAGTGCGTAATTATGATCATTATACGTCATTGTATGTTTAAAGTGTTATGTTGTACGAGTTTTATTTTATTGTATCGTTAAGTACTGTGCTTAGCTGTACCTGCTCCGCGGCCCGGTATGCAGGTTTCCGGCATCGTCTTTTAGTCCCGGAGTTCCCGTTAATTACTGACTAATATTTTACGATGACGTAGCGTTTCCAACCGGCACCGCCGCCGGCTCGCTCACACACCTATATTTTACAATTTAAACATTGACATAATTGACTAATTTAGCCGTAACCGTTGGAAATGTGAAATGAGTTACGAGTTACGCCTTTTAACGAAACGAGACTGAGAACAAGGGCAAAACGCATTCCTGCACTACACCTAGGCATTATCTATGCCATATTTATCTAAGCTGTAAATAACAATTTAGTATTTATTTTTAAAACAACAGAACAAGACAGGAGAAAAAATACGAGCACGCTAATTATACCCGACAAGTGAAGTGTGAAGATAAATAAAGCTAATAGCCGTTACTTGTTTCTCACTAACGCGTACAAATCTCTGACAAGGGGCATTCGTTACAAATAAATTTACTTAAAGCACTTGCGCTTGTGTTTCATTTATCTCGACATAGCGCTGGCGATTCCAGTGGTTGATAGTATCGATTTGTGCCATTAAATGTTATTTTATAGTGAGTGCAGCACGGCGGTAAATTTCGCCTAATACTGGTCGTGTCCTGTCACATCCATGTATGGCCCGCAGGCTACCACCTGTTCCGCGACTGCTCAACACCGGCTCCATCTTTGTACTTCTCCGATGTATATTCCGTGTGCTTAACTTAAATATGAACCTTTCGTTTGGCAAAAGACACTAGCGCAAACAAGAAAGAAACACCTTCACACCAAATTCTTTCAAGTCAGATACAGAAAATCATAAATTCAAAAATATCTTTATTCAGTAAGTCACATAGTTACACTTTGAATCATCATTTTTTACATAACGAACGTCTCATGCGCTTCTCGCAACCTCTAGGTAACTACCTATAGCCCGAGAAAAGAAGCAGCAAAAAAGCGCGGCACAGGGCACTAGACATTCTTTAAAAAGACATAAAATATTGTTATACAATTTAATAATTTGGCTGCCTAATATCAGTTCCCAGACAGTTAATCCCATGCATTAATATCTTCTAAATAATCACTAACCTTATAATAACCTTTTTAACAAAGTTTCTGTTTAATTACTTTCTTAAAACTGTTCAAAGGTAAATTCTGAATGTCATTGGAAATCGTGAATATAATCATTTAAATGGCCCTTTTACATTACTACCTTTTCTGTGCTACCATATAAAAAAAGCTCTTCTGATTCATATTAATGATACGTGCAAGAATCGTACCTACACCATGAATGGAGATTCATCGCATAATGTTTTTATTTATGTCTAACATGATTGACATTGGCCGTCACAACAGAACACCTGAGGCTGCACTCGTTCCACAATAGTAAGCGCCAATAAACAGGTTGAAGCCACTTTTCACTATAAATGAAATAAAGCAATAAATGTTTATAATAGAAGAGACTCTCGCACGCCGGAGGGCTCCGAGCCGCGCGCCCGCGCAGGGAAACACGGCGCGCTCGTTTATCTTTTATTTTTCGACGCTATCGGTAAATATGTAAATAGACTTTAAATACCCGCGAGCCGAGTAATACGCATTCATAATGTTGTACTCAGTAAACTGTATGTCAGTGTTCAATAAACGTCACGCCAATTTAATTGTGAGCGGAAGGGCGCCGGCAGCATGCCAATCGCGGCCTGTTTGCAGAACTCGTATCCGCACCGCTCCGCTATATTTCAAGCGGCTCTGTAAAACGTCACACGCGTGATTCTATCGAGCATTTATTGCCTCTAATGGTTTTATATAGCCTATCTCGTAAAATTACCTAGATGTCGTACCGTCGCGTTTACTATACCCGAAGATAAGAGTGATTTGCACCGACGTGGTCCACTTTAGACAAAACCAGGCAATTTATTAATTTCACGTCGCAAGCGAAATTATCTTGCCTTAACTTACGGTTTTAGTCTATGCTCGCGCCGTACAGACGTTTATGTGTATCGTACATTGGTTGATGTACTGATACAATGTAATGTGTCCAATCATTGACGGTTCCGTTTGACAGAAATGTATATTCTGCTTCGAATACTCCACGGAAATCTCCGATGCATTTCCTGATGGTATTTTTTATTGGATATTTGTCGAATTCCTATTACGCAAATGACACGGTCCGCTCGACGGGCGTCATTGCGGCTTCGGTCGTGCCGTAACGGAATCATCAATCATCTGTAATTTGATTTCTATGCTCAATTATTGCGTTCGCGGAGGTCGCCGCGGCCGCACACTCTACTTCTCCTGCCCATATACAATATTCAGACAAGCTGTAGCAATATATCATATCGCAGTATATTGGTTAACGAGACGTCAAACATTTATCAACGTTTGACAGATTGAGATCCTATTACGATTGTTGTTGCTTAATAAAAACAAGATGAGTATCAATATTTGGGAAATTATAATACATATATCATGCTGTCTCGTCCACAGTAGCCATTGTTTTACATTGTTCGTAGAGAACCCAAAAAAATCTTAGCTAACGACTTTGAAAATATTTGTACGCCTTCCATCCCTTGAAAGTTGAATACTTGTGAATACTTGAAATATTTTTAAATAACAGTTAAAATAGGCGTATAACTAGGTACAAAACATTATGCGCCATGTCATGTTAATGTCATCACGAAATCTATCGAGTTGGTGCCGCACGATCGTCGTATTCGTGCGGCATATTGCTGGAAAAGAACTTAAAATTCAATGCGGATTAATGTCAGTGACTTCACAAATCTCATTACACAGCGTCACCATTAATCATATTGGTACAATAATCGAAACGAAATGACTTATTCTTCAATTCTTTTTACGACGGCTGTTTTAATATCCAGTGCCGTAAAGGTAAATTAGTCCGTACCTAATAGCGTGTCTGTCGCCTTATGTTTTTGAAAGCTCACCTGAACGTCACGATAAATTTTCCAATGTAACCGATTTTGTACAGATCAATATGAGCAAAAAATGGGGAAGCGAAAGCAAAGCGATAGATGGTGCTCTGATCGTTGGTACCTAACCTATCCAACACTGGAATCGTTTTCTTTTAGTTTATATTATTTTGTGTATATGTATTACTATATTAGTAATTTATTACTATTTAGTCCTGTAGACACAACAACGGTTGACCATTTTACGATAGTTAGAATAAATTAATATACTTATGGCGACTAACCGATGGAAATCTCCTATTTTTACAATGATGCGCAGTATAGCATGGTATATTTGATTTGTTTATTTGCTGTTGTTGTACGTTAAAAATTGCTAAATAAATTAATCTTTCAGGTTACGGTACCGTTATAATAGTCTAAAAACTCAGACCACCGGGTGCGTCCACTAAAGATTAATTATCCGGTGTTTTTGTTTATAATTGTCGGTGATCTAATTTGGGAAACTGCAGCAGTGCAAAAAGCTCGTGAGGCTTGAGGCTCGGATGGTGTTGTGTAATGACGTGACGGATAGCAGCAAGAATAGAAGCTAGACATAACACGAGGACGCACGCGCGTCGGTCACGACGGCCCGCCGGGTGTCGCGCCGACGCACTCGGTGGCGACCTTTTAGACAAAGATCTTTATGTCTCGTCGTCAAACTAGGTAATAACACTCGTTTATTCCCCATCCATCACGCGTACCTTGACAGACGCCGACGGGTGCACTGCTTACAAACGCAACGAGAACACGTGTGCTACTCGGCTACACTGAGGACAGCGGTTAACGATGCTCTCAATGGCCTTATTGAGTGACAATCATTCTTATCGCACTTTCTCTAAAGGAAATCGAAACAGATGTGAAGATATACGATGATGGAAGGTACGAAATTGTGATTTTACTGTCAAGAGCCAACAAAGTGGTGCTGGACTCTCTCTTTCACCATGTCCATTACATTTAATCTCCCTGTCTACCTGTGTAAATTAGATTAATTATAGCATTAGCTGTGAAGTATGGAACTACAAAGTCGACTTGAAGCAGCTTGAACCTGTCGACAGGTTAGTTGTTCCGCTACTTTTGGCAGAAGATCGCCTTGTCGTATCTGCTTGACCTATTTGTGTATTCATGCTTGTTACCTATTAAGGGTGCGATGGTCATCATATGATCAGCACGAGCTCGTGCAACTAACTGTCCGGCAAAGTGGTGCAGTGTAACGGTAGGCAGCGCGCGGTGTTGCGCACGAGTTGCTGCCGCCCGCGCTCGCCTCGGCGCGCTTGCCGAAATCCTCAACACGCAGAAAATCAGAATTCGTCACCAAACTTGTCTTTTTATCGGCAATCGCATTCTTCACGAAATATGACGTTTTCCGCAATTTTTCTATCACAGAATACGGTTATGTTTCCGTCACGACCCACATTTTGTGCAAAACTGACGTCGATTTGTTGTACAAAAAACTACTTTCGAGTAACTTTGTTAAAACATACCACGCAACCCTTTCAGCGACTTAAGGTTAGCCTGATAGTAAAGCACATACTTAGATGACACTGAGAATACACTGTAGATCGTAAATTCTGCGACAAGTTGACATTAATTTGTGTTTTCCTAATATGTCACTAGGTAAGTACGGCTAACGGAACTTCCCAGTGATTTCAAAATGAATTTTCTGCAAAGTTCGTCAATAGATCTCCACTGGAATTTCATTACTTAACTGTTCTATGGTCCGCACTGTGCCTTTGCTCGTATGCTTTATCTTTTGCCCGTCACATTGCAATACTATATGGAAATACATTTGTCGTAGATCATTTACCAGCCTTACGTTTGCAGAAATGTAATAACGGCAATATGATCGAATCTGTGCTATCTGCGAACGGGAGCTAGACGGGGCCGCACTCGTAAATAGGATCTCGTATCGCACCGGTGATACATCCTTCGATACATTATGAAATATGAATAAATGAACGCCGTGCCAAAGTTATGAACTGCGATAAAACGCTAAGTACTAATACTGAATCGAGAGAACTATCGAACGATTAAGGGAGACCGTTCGACAATGGAACGTGTATGTGTAGAGATCCGTAAATGTAGGAAAAGCAAATCGCGATGTTGTCTCCTGGGCTCGCATGTTAGATAGTCGACCGCAAGGAATCCACAGCTCACCATAATGACAGCCACTAGTACGTGATAGATTCGATTTACAGGTTCACTTCAATCTTCCGCAGCCGCGACTCTACCTGTGGCAAATTGCGTTGCGGCCACGAGCGCCGCAGGTATCGAATCCGTGATATTGGTAGCGCACTGGGAAACAGAGTGTCGTAACAAATCTCGTTTCCGCAGAGGGTGGCCGCTGGACGGTGTAACGCTGGTTAACACCTCGTCGACTCGCGTTAACAAGATCGAGCCACGTTAGACGCGGGCGCTACAATTGCACAATGGACAAGAGATCTCGCGAGACCATTGTGTTCACTTGTTACAAGCAATTTGTCAACGCTAAGCCTTTATCTCTCGGTACATTTAGCTCCACTTGTTTTTATTGTTTCCTAAGTAAGTACCTATATTGTTCGACCGATATTCAAATAGTAAACATCTACTAAACACGCCGCCTATGAATATTCATTGGTTATCGCTTAATTAAACAGTTTTAATGCTCGACGATGATTGCGCAACATTCGGCAGTCGATTGAGGTGCATTTATCATGTGCATTTCACTGTCATATTCAATTTAATCGCTATGTAGACAACCGTTAAGTTGCGATTGGAATTAGGAAGCCATCTAGCGTCCGAGCGTACCTACGAGTATTTATGTAGATGCAATCTATTGGTTCCCTGCGCCCGCGCCGCATCGCAATGACGAAATTACGTAAGACATGTCGGTTACTAATTGGTACAAGTGGCCACCTGAGTACGGTGAGCATGCGACCGGTATAAATCTAACGGGCCGATGATAAACTCGTTACAGTACTAATTCATAGCCTCAGTAATAATACTTAAAGCCACGTATTCATCGAAACTGCTCGTGAGCTTCACGCTCGCGCAGCGGCGCCGCTTCACTACTAAAAATAGGCTCTTCACCTGTCCTGTTACCGCATTCATTATTGCCAATTAGACTATGTACGCGCCCTTTGAGTTCTTGACTAAAGAAGAGCGTACAATTAAAACTGTTAAAAGATTTTTAATGTCTATGTAGTCGAGTGATAAGCTTGCGCGATTGGTTAGCGAATAAATAAATCTATTTGAATTAAAGCCCTCTTGCTAATTTATTGGTTAACCGCCGTAACACAACGCACGCATTTAAAATCTGTTAAGGAGCAGTAAAGTAATAAATGCGGGCGCTTTTTGCCGCACATGAGCTGTATGAGCATTGAGCGCGCGTCCGCGGTGGCATGTTTATAGCCCGCGCGTCTCCCGCGCACTTTATGCTTCCCCCGTATTATATGTCGATCCTGTCTCCCTCCATTCTTTTCTTTTATTAAATTTGAACTTTATATTCTGTCGTATCTGCTTTGCATAGTGAATTTATAAGTATTGCCGGCCCGCGGTATTTGTTACACCTGCTGCTAAGAGCGCTGGTGTATGTCGCGGATCGGTATAAATACTAATTTATAGACCTTCTTATCGAATAGAAATATTTGTTTTAAAGGTAAATAATGCCTTGAGATTACGCTAACGTAAATGGGTGTGGATTTATGATACTGTGGGACGTTTAAGGTAACTTGTTAGTGTAATTATTACATAGTAAGTATTGTATGCACTGAGCACCGAGCGAAGTTTGGGCACGTTGGGGCGCGGCGCGGCTGCGCGAGGCGCGATTCAGAAAGGGCGGGCGGGGCGCGCCGCCGGCGGACACGACGCCGCCTCCGCCTCCCTCGCACGCCGCCATTGTTGTTCCTTGTTCCCTGTTCCTTGTTCCTCGCGGCTCTATCGCACCCGCACACGATATCCTATGCACCACCAATTAAAACTTGCTTTACGATCCCGCTCTAACTCTCTTCTAATGGAAGAATTTTATACACACATAAATCCAATTGGAATACGGCTCGAGATCGTGCACCGTGCTGTTACTTACGGCCAACATTGTTCCAACCTGGATTGTAATTTTCGTTCGATTCTATTTTGCTTATTCGCTGAGCGAATCACGATATGATAATACCACACATTGTTTTCTGTTTACCGGGTTTGGGTAGCAGTAATAGGCGCTCGTTGCCCGCGATTTGATTAGGGGGGTGATAAATGTAGACGTATGTCTCGGTGGACAAGAGCGCTATAAACAACAATCATGGGCGATTGTCTCGCGTCGAGCCCGTTACCGTCGGCGCCGTCAACGGTCGGCCGTTTTGCACGCACCATGCAAATGTGAAGGAGGTGCCGTCTTCGTCATCTGCGTCACATTAAGCTAATATGTAATTGATTGGCTTCCCGGTGCTCGGGACCGACACTCCTGTCCCACTGATGGGGTATGCAAAAACACTAATGCCATAACGGTGAGACGGCTCTTCCGGCACTTGCTGCGCCGGTGGGTCTTGCCTTTACTTTTGACTTTTGATAAATTGGCAGTCGGTTACAATCGAGGCGACAGCAGTCATGTCGTGCCCCAGATATGTCCATACTACGCTACACTAGCTAAACACTCTACAATAACAACGCATGCTGTTAATCAACCTCCGATCTGCCCTCCATTAGCAATAAAACATTTTAGTGTGTACCCTGTCAAGTCAATGTGAATGAGCAAAGTGGGTCATGTAATGCTCGCATGCATAATGAACCGTTACCGCATCTCTTGTTTATTGATGTGCAACATTACCGATTATACTAAAAGCCTATCAATTATAATCGTATCTGTATACGTTACGGTCTGTCAATCATTCCGCTCGAATGTTTAATTACAAAGTAATGTCAGTCACGCCTCTTCCGTCAAACGGGGTGTTTGTACCGCCCAAAAACAATTACCCGGCTAAATTGCGTGGATTAGTTTTGTTTTAGAGAAATAATTAATGTTGGTTGTAAAATGTAATCACCGGCGAGTGCGGCAAACACATCATTCATCTGATTAGACAAGAGGTAACGGTGTATCTGTGTGATAGTGGTCTTTTACTTATTTTTGTTTGCGCCCATTATTTTTGTCGGCCCGTTTGTTTAAACGGCGGATGCGGTTCCGTTGTAGGTTGGGAGCCTCCCATCGAGGACTATTGTTGATTCGCTACGAAATTCCTAATCTACCTCAATCTTTTGTAATCGCCTGTTTACTTATTTATTTCAATTGTGAGTTTTTGTTGTTTTATCTTTAAATTACTGTGGCTATTCAATTACTAGTACCCACAGCTTAGCGATCAGATTCAGGACAGTACGTTACTTAGAAAAGTTAGTGGGACACACACTGGGGACTCCTATCACCGGTTGACACCATACCTTACAAGTAGCAAGCATCTGGGTTACTTGTACTCATAAAATACATACTTATTTCATTGAGTTGATAGGAAATCTATACTGCCCACAAGAAACTAAGAGTTATCGTCAATAAAACGTTTGATATCTTTACAAACGTATTTTATACTTCAATGTTGATTCATGTTTCCATCATGGCTGTCAGATTTATCTGCGAAATATCTATAGTTATTATGTACTTTCTTATCCGACATAAATACTAATATGATTTCCATTTTGGGCTATAAAATTATAATTACTTATTATTGGGCAAAAATAAAAGTAATAAAAATGGTTAATGAATCGCGAAGTTTGCCAATGACCCTTGCGTTGTTTTATATTATCTTGATATCGGATACAAGGTCAATACACCTTATTAGCGTCACGTCATCAGGGCTACCGTTATCGGCGATGGATCGGACGTTTACGAGCCGCGTTTGAGCACATCATAGTGCTATTTCATCGTGACAAAGTGCTATCGTAGACATGCTAACAGATTCCTAATGATATTTATTGATACATTTTAATTACATTTCCAATATAAATATCTTTTTATTCCATAACACTTTATATTTTTTTCATATCTTTTTCGGTAATTTTAAGTCTTTACATTTGCCTACCAACAAATTATGGATGGATATTAAAGTGTTAATGACAGGAATCCTATGCAGATAATCCATAAAATCCAATTCGATTAATATAATACAAAACAAGCAAAGTTTATATCGCTTGATCAATGCCGAAGATAGCAATAAAAGTTTTACAGCGTGAGGTGTGTCTGGCGTAGGAAATCGGTCTCGGAGCGGCGCGGCGCGGCCGTCAGGTGTGAGTGGAACGTTTTTATGGCGTGTAGTGTAGGTATCACGATAGTTTACCGGAACAAGCTCGCACGTAATTTAAGTGGAGCGATGTATTGCGGCCGCGCGATGAGACGCGAAACGATGTCGGCGCGCGAATCCCGTTGGGGCGGACGCCATTACCGCCCACCGCACCGCGCACGCGCAGAAAAACCGACCCCAACATAAAGATGTCGCGCCACGATAACACTGGATGGACACTTGACGACACCGCCTTCGCTCTATCCTCCGCATGGTTATCTTTCTTTCGAATCGAAAGCTTACCGCGAATATCCAATTATGTTCTCACAGATCCCGACTGCGATCATATTTATAGCGCTATGCCCCGTCAACTTTGCATGCGAGGTGGCGAATAAGCCGCGTCGCAGGTTTTTAACGCGCTCATAATCATAAAACCAAACGACTACGTGAAAACCTACAAGTTTCATGAACCAGACGAATTAGACGCTTTGTACATTTTTATGTTGGATTATAGTTCCGCTACGAAGACTAGTTGCTGGTTAGAGGAATGTAAGGCTTGTCGTAGAAACTTGCTTGCGGCGACAGCTGTCGAAATTCTAGCTTTTCTCGCGTACGTGTAACGATTTGCGTGAACCGCATGCCCACGTGTGGTCGGCGCTAATAGTTCTGTATAATTGAGATGACGACGCCGCGCTAGATTCCGTCCCAGCTGCCGGCCTTCATAGCTTCCACATGATACGACTTGCACGTCACAAATATTCTAACCATATTTTCTAACTCATAAATAAAATGCTTTATACATCCGCATATAATTTAAGGACATGTTGAATACTGGTGATATGCTCATACGTCCTAACTTTAAGGAAATTATGTTGTGAATTCCTTCAGCAGCGATGGCTTATCGAAATTGATAACTCTATAAACATTGAATATGCTATCTCAGTTATATCGATGGTAGATTACAAGAATACGACCGGTCGCCCATAACTGCATCTACATTCCTGACCGATGTCCCTATGATCGCCATCGCCGCCTGCAAACAATCTTATTATGCGAACTCGCGACCGTACGCACTCAATCTCATCCGTCACAGACGTACCATTGTTTATGCTACAAGGAAGTTGTCGTTGCTCTTTGACGATTACTAATTGTTAAGTTAACGACAAGACTTTACGTCGGGTGGCCCGAACTATACATTATGCATACTTACGATAACACTTATATCATTTGAACTTTCCTCATGCCGTCAAATTGCACAGACACACTGACATTCTGCAAAGCCATTATGTAAACCAATACCTCCCCAGTCAAACCCGGTCAAGTTGATTTATCTACTTACAATGTTCCATTGTACAGCTAGTAATGATCGGGCATTAATTCCTTATTATACCTTTTAGAGCAACGTTTAAATCGATCGGAACGTAAGTTTGCGGGTAAACGTTTAGATTTTGTGAGATATGGCAAATTGACGCATTAGCCGAGTTGTGTAAGTCAACGGAGGAGGTAGGACACGCCGGGCTCGCTATCACACACTGTAATGAGAGGGTTAAAGGTAAACGCTATCGGACGACTAATCTATGCGGGTCGGCTGCTATCCATTGTCAATTAAAGGCCCCTGGCGAAGATCGCGACCGCCTTTTGCTTGTTCTATAGTCGTACAACGATTGCTTCCCGATGCATACCCTACGCCTCGGGGTGGATATTGCTCGGACATTTCCTGTATTACTGCTTGTATGCTCGCTTTGAACTAATCTTTATTCTGAATGTTCTCTAAATTAACATAAAATCTATTTAGATTTGAATCGTTCTTTGATTACTGGAATACAATTAGGGGAACACGACGCCTGTACGGAGTGATTCGGATTTTCATTTACGTGATACGACCGAGCATACCCCATCTGTCTTGCTAAACTAGTATAGATACAAAAACGATTATGAATTTAATCGAATAAGCTTGTTAGCTTTATTAAAGCTTGCAATAAATAAAATGGAGAAAGTAAAATGCAGTGACACGGTGTTATTTGTCGCGAGACGACACTTTGATATAATCGAGTTAGCGTTTGAGTGTCGCTCGCAACATTTATCACCGGCGCGAAAGTGATATAACGATAATTAATCAGCGATGTGACACTTGTTGTAAGATTATCAAATTAGTAGTTTTATAATTAATTATCTCCGCGACGACCTATACATATAAATTAGCCAGAAACCGGTTATTCAATTTTATATGGTCTGAAGTATTAACAGCTTGTTTATTTATTTACACAGTCTATTTTTATCCAGTCTATATTTATGTAGTTTACTGACGAACGGTTTTATTTTTCGTTTACCATATAAAATGACCCTATATTATAAAACGTGTATTTTATCACTTGATCTTTTCTTTTTGGCAATGTAATAATAGCTGGTAGTCGATCGTAACTTTCTCGTAAAGTACACATGTTGACCAAAAGATAAGCAGTAAAGGCCGAGCTAACAAAATTACGTACCTATTAAACTTTATAGCTTCTTTATTTAGCAATAATATTGCAAACATTTTATTCCATATATTGTACGCAATGGCAAGTGGACCCCGAGGAAAACCGGATAACGCTTGGGAAGATGATGATGATTTGGGCAGTGGCATGTTTTAGTGAGGAATACAGAAGCTAAGATACTATTCATTTGCTCCGTATAAAATAAACGAAAATATTTTTGTAAACAGGAATTGTTGGCAGAACTCTTTGCTTGTATATTTCGAATACAAAACATTGATTATTATGAGTCCTGTCAAACGACTCACGCTGAGCCTTCTCTTATGCCGACCGCTTGAGATCCGAATAACATAAAATAAAAAAAGTCGGATTGACATGTGCACGTGTGTACGAGTCATCTGACGATGTAGGCCGCAGTTTCCATTCTGATGGCGGGGAACGGTAAAAAGTAACAGGATGATATGCACAAACCGGTTCACGGAATTCGGAAACCGAGGAGCGAGCCGAAACGCAACTTTGGTTCTTTTTTTAGGCAACCTGCACCGGTGTCGGCTTGCGGCAACCGGAATTCACCTGTTATTTTTAAGAACTCAATAGTGACGATTGATTACCGCTCTAAAAATACAGCCGTTCTTCATTATTAGCGCGAGAAAGAGACAAAAGCAGCCATGCCACATTGTACCTAATAGGCGATCGTTTATATTTACGTTTATATTAATTGGTAACGGAAATTGAGGTCAATAACTTTATAAGTGTAATTAAAGATCTGAGGCAACAACATTTATTGATTTGTGGTCATAATTCACATTTATGACAACGTAACTTCACACAGTAAAGTTTCAATTAAATGAGGAAGACGAATAGCCACTAATAATAAGCTTTTCCCAACGCTTAGAAGTCCGTATTGACAGAGTCAATTAATGGATGTGAAGTAGAGATTGCAATTAGTAAGTCGACGCAATGCATTGGTGCACAGTAATGATTCACGGTACATGCTTCAATTTTAAGTAATCTTCATTAGCCGGATGTATCTACAACGGTATATTTACTTCACGACGACCTGTTTCGTAATACCCAGCATCACTTTTGGTAATAGCCACTGCATTAATACACGCTCACTTAACTCACTATTTGCGAGTATACGTACGAATTACCACGAAAAAAATGTAACTGTAACCCCCCGTGTTTGCACTTCGCTGGTTTTAAGGTAGTTATTTGATAGTGAATCATATTTCGACATAATTTGACATTATTACAATGTTATTGAATGGAATTGCCGGTTCCATGAACTAGCTATGTTAATAAGAAAAATATGTACGCATTTTCATTATCATTTACATATAATAAAAAAAAACAATCAGTTTAAAGTTGGCATTGTGTTAACGGTAATGTATTGCAGCTAGACTAATTTTATAATGGTGCAATAATGATCCTGGAACAATCTCCCGCGAGACGCGAGCGTGTTATTTTCCTTACATTTGCTCTAAGTGCTTCCTCAACGGCTAATAAGACATAATGACGTGTTATTTCTGAAGATTCACGAATTCCGATCGCACTAGAGTAAGGTGCACAGGGTTACTGACCTAAGCTCCACAACCGCTACGTGCAAACCGCCGCCGTCCTGTGAACAAAACAATAAACCATTGTTAATTACTCGCTTTACACATGAGTGTATCTCAATTATGACATACGGAATTATAGGCAGGTGACTTGTAATCACACGCTCATGCAAGCTCACGCTCGCGCGCGATTCCCTTATTCCGGAACATTCTCGGTTCCTCGTATCGGCTTGTAATTACCAACATTTTGCTCTTAAACTCTACCTGGAATGCGAGCCTGTCCATAATTCTGTTGTCTATTTGCATTCTACAGCCGCTGTAGTTGTAGAGGATGTAGCCTGATTAAGTGACCGTTCGTTTAATATATATGAAGACTCTTCGAATCGTTAACTCCCACAAAGCGGGAGTGCTAACGGACTCGCTCCTGTCAAAATATGTAAAGGCGTTCACGGACGTTGAGCTCAAATTATAGGTATTGTTCTTGAGGCTCTATGCAACGGTTTGTGGTATACAAATTCGCTTTGTCGTCTTGCTTGGAATGAATTCGTCGACACCGACGAACAAGAGACGCGCCCGATATAACACAGAAGTCGTGAACGACTTTGACTGAGGCCTAGAGCTATTTGTTTTTGAACTAGACCTTCGCCGATGCCGTGTTTACGGTGCAGTGATCGTAATAGCAGATAACTACGAGCAGCGTATTTTGTAACACGTTGTGTAACAGATATTCACCGCAATGTACAAATAACTCACAACGTTTCATGCAGTATTGCTCTCATGTCCGATAAACGTTAACTCGGAATAAATTCGAATTCAATTTTCAACGTCAATAATAAAGTTGTCTCATAAAATATTAATGTATTTTTCTCGGTAGTAAATCGATATTATTATCGGCGATCGTATTCTATCATCGTAAGTTCAGCATATTTGTTTTCTTGTCTTCTCAAATCGAAGCGAGTAAGACATTCCAAGCTATAATAATGGGATTATCGGCGTACTAAAAAATATCTCAGAGGAAATATTTTATCCGCACCATCTGTGATCAACTACTCTCGTAGTCGGAAGTTTTTGTGACCAGTTTAGGAATGTTTAAAATGCATCAGATTAACAACACTCGTCATTGATCCCATTTCGTGGGAATTTCAACTGTCTAACCTTTTGTATTCCGTAGAGGTGTGCCAACACGAAATCGTCCGATTTACATGTTAACTGTGCGCTTGTCCCGCTCTCTGTACGATACTTGAATTAAAATGGTAGAAAGCTGACAAAATTCACCAAATTCTTTCTTTTTTGTTCCAGGTATGTACAACGGAGGCTGTTGCTAAGTTGAACTAGCATATTAAATATCTCAAGGTAGGTAATTGCAAACATTTTGCTTTTATAAGGAGCATAAATTTCTAAATAGGATGGATTGCACCATAAAGCGCAGCTGCACATTCTCTTCCGTAACTCAGTTTATGATACGGACCACTAAATCTTCCCGGCTTTCAAGAGCTTTGAATTATATATGCGTTTAGAATTCGTCTTTTTGAAACCAATGTCAGTATAAACATTCCTCAAGGCTTTACCTTGCGATTTGTAGCATCTACTAGACCCTTGAAGGGTCACGACCGGTCAAATGAGTTACTTGGCTCTATCAACCTTCACAACTGAGTGTAATAGTTTAATGCGCAAAATAAAGAAGCCTTCGGAAAACAGTATAATTAGCTCTATCGAATTAAGTTTATTAAGATTATGGTTATGTGCTTATCGGACAGACTAGGTTTCATTAATCATTTATTTCCACACTTTGTGAACGGCGGGATAACTGCATATTGTCGCCTCATGAAAACCTGGTATATGCCTTTTGGAAAAATAACATTAGGTGGTGATATTTGTTACCAAAACCTGCCAATAGACACGCTGGTTTCAACGCAGCTAAAGAAATGTGATCTAAATTTTGACCTGGAATGAAATTAATTGAAAGAAATCGAGGTTTTGTTGAAAAAAATCACGTCGCAATGTATTTTTAAAAAAGGTGCTTACATGGTTTTCTCTGTAAGGCGACGTCGCAAATGCTACAGTTTATAAACAAAAATAGAAATACGCCGTCACAGACTGAGCCGGCTAGATAGACGACGATCGACAAAATATCTGACTACTGATCCCTGAAAACCGTTCACGTGTACGTATATAAATATTTAGACACACTGTTTTTATGTTTCCGCTTCATCTCAAATTATCACAGTACGGTAACCTCACAAAAAACCTATTTGTACACTTCTGTTCGAATCAATCGCCCGTCATTAAAACACATGCCACTTATCTTATGCCAACTCAATTTTCACAATCTGTTCCATTAATCAAATCACAGTACATTACGTCATTGGCCGCTTATTGCTATCCCACGCTGTAAGTTCTTGAAAGTATCGATAAAAAAGTTACCCATCCGTCAGTAACTTGACTGATCTTGGTGTTCGTTGAACCAGAAACGGGGCTCCCATACATTCTATGGCTAAGTAAACACAGCGCTGACAAGCTTCACTGCCTTTCCTCTATTTCGCAGTGAAATGTTAGTGATATCTATTATTTTACGCGAAACTGAACATCTCCGTAATACTAGCAAGTTGTTCGTTCAAGTCAAGAGCACTTGTATTTAGCAAGCAAATGTTAAACTTGATGCATAATATAGAGTCAATAATGTTATATAAACATGACGAGCCTCTTTGTCGTTGCAATAGACACAATAGGCTTATGAACACTGTTTCCACAAGATAATACTATGTAGCTAACAAGTGCACTCACTAACAAGCATAGGTATTAACATGAGCTAACTGACCAATTATAAAATTTACAGCTCATAAATTTTAACCCTTCGTCATTAATTATATATTCGTATATTAATTGATGTAATAAACCGAACGGAACAATAACCATTATACATAATATAATCTTTGATCAAGTACTTCAGTA
Source organism: Pectinophora gossypiella (assembly GCF_024362695.1). Taxonomy (NCBI): domain Eukaryota; kingdom Metazoa; phylum Arthropoda; class Insecta; order Lepidoptera; family Gelechiidae; genus Pectinophora; species Pectinophora gossypiella. The sequence continues at coordinate 8,923,918 of NC_065413.1, read as the reverse complement.
CTCCAGTGTTTAAAGTACTTATAAATTCTAAGAAAATTGTAGCTAACTAGGTACCTCACGTACATGGAACATCCTATCCTATTAATTAAAGAAAACTATATTACGACTATAATATATCTTAGAGTCGGTTAATGGTTTTCAGGTCTGGTTTATGTTTCCAGTCTGCTATTACGTTGAATGTTTCTATTACACTTGCTTTAAATATCCTCATCATGCAGGGATTTACATCGAAACTACTACAATTTTTGCATAATATAATAGTTTAGAGTCTTTAACTATTGATTACGGTCATCCTCTATTTACTTTACACGACACTAAAAGTTGCTTCATCGCGTATATGATTAAGTATTTTCTCCATTCCTATACAGAGAAATTGTACCAGCTTTCCAACTTTTTACACCCTATCTTCTGTAACTAATTATAAAGAGTTGATTCAAAACGCTTTTTTGTCTTAGCTAGTTACGATAACTCTCGGATAAGTTTTATATACAGGTACCTCTCAAGATATAACACGATTAAAAACATATCGGGGTCGGTGTTAGAAAATCCGTAAATATAGTTGTGTAATACTAGTGTTTATAAAATTACGCCTGAAATCAATTGGCGATTTTCAATGAAACTTCCTCGAGTACCTAGTAGGCGGAGGTGTTTTTGCTGATGAAGATCTAGATCGTCCGTTATTTTCTGGCTTCACAATAAAGTTTGTGAGGTGCGAATTCTCGATCGACCGTTTTATCTCGATTAGATTTGACGCGTAAATTGCGGCGTTAGCGCATCGGAGGCGCGGCGGGAGCGCGTCACGGGCGCGAGCCGGGAGGTGCGCGGCGTGCGCCGGCGTCGACGCTGCGTCGGCCCCCGTCTGACGGCTGCGGTCACGCTGCCACCCCATCCGTCACTGTCACGCCGTGCAATATTCTCACGTGAGACACGAGGAAGTATTTTATCGCCATTACGTATAGAACCTATTATCGAAGCGCCCCTTGCTCGTCTTCCTCCTTCCCGGCCAAGGTTAAATCTGGTCTAATCTTGTGTCGTAATTTGTCCTTATACCTACATACCGGCGGCTTAACAATCTGCGCGCATGTGGAAGCACGCTTTCATATCTACATGTAATCTAGTGGGTACTTAGAAGTTTGGTTTAGGTAGGTCCTGTATTAGTTTTGCACAAAATAAGAATAATATTATAATAAATGCACTTGATTCTGAAAGCTATTTACTTTCTATCCCCTTTATAATCGCTCTAAGAGTCAAGTCAGGTCGACAACCTGCAAATATTGACTCATCTCGAAGAAGCACGCGCCTAAACAAACATTCGTCTGTGTCACGAGCGTCCTTTCTTCAAGTTATATTGTTAGCGTGTTTACTTAACTTAGTCTGCTTGAATCTATTAATGTTATTAAATATCCTCTTAAGATCAAGTGTTATAATGTCGGTAATACTGTAATAAATTAAAGAGCTGTCAACGATAGAGAGATATTGCCTTTTATAGGAGCGATTAATGTCCTGCGCTCGCACATCCAGTTCGTCCTAGTCGAACATCAATTTATGTAATGGGCTTACATCTGTCAATCGCTTGATCGAAAAGTTGTGATATCAACACCTTACAAAGTGCGTAGCAAGTACGCCTACGTGTTTTTGTGTCGGGGCTCCGTGATATATTCCTTTCGCGCGTGTCTCTAAGCAGATAACTTCACGATAAACTAAACACCACTGTCCCTTAGCCACAAGTAACCGAAGCACGTTTGAAACAATAGAGAAATAAAGCAAGTAACGTTACCACCCCCGCTAAAGCTGATCTGAAATATTATTCAACACGAAACGATTTTCTTATCTCTCGCATTCTCTTTATTGGTTTCAATAATATTTCAATGTAAAATCATATTGCTTTTAAGTCGTTAGCGTAAAGTAACAAAAATATCGGTTTAATTCCTTTACATTTTATAAAGTAAATTGGTTAAGTCGGCCGTCGACCTGCGCCGGATCGGATGGAACTATGCTCTTTTGAACCAAATCTACGTGACGCCACGCGCCTACTTCATCGTTCCACTGGACTGCATTGCTATTGATAGATTTCACAGTGATAGAAAACGTGATATTGTCTCGAGCCACTTTGATCGATTTGGAAGTTCGTGGAACGGTTTTGCCTCGAAAGTCATTCAAAGAAATGTTATAACTGGAACATTTGGTAAAAGAACTTTACCGAGGTAAAATAAGTTAAAATGTTCAGGCTGAAGTTTATTTTCATTTTATATGACTTAGTTTGGTCGTCAAGGCAAGTTGCGTTAGAAGCAATATCTTTACTACATATTGACACAGAACAATGCATGAAATCAGATTAATTGACTAGTTCACATTCGGGTAAAACCGGAACAAATTACTAAACCGAGAAGATTTTTTGGAAATAAACTAACACTCTCTCTTTTTTTTCTTGACCTTGTAATTTTCACATACCTAGTAACCGTGTTGTAGCTAACGCGACTGTTACGGAAGTAAAATGAATACGACCAGTACGTGCACTCTCATTGTTAGGAGTAGACAGTAATTGTTGTCGTTAGGTCTGGGTAGCGAGCGGGCAACGATGTGAACAAGGTTATGGGGTTCTAATTGACAGATCACAGCGAGTGCGGCGGTCACCGTAACTGCCTTCATCCAGGTAACTGTATCGCTACCGTACGACACGCACCGGCTGCGCCGCCGCCGCGCCCGCTGCCCACCACAACGGGAAATGCCGGGCTCCTCGGCTGCCTTCTCATCCGACACCGCACTTAATTTCCTGCAGGAACCATAACGAAACCACACCAAACAAAAAACTGTCCACCAATTAATAAACCCACTTTAATGACTTTTTCACGATCCTAACACATGAAAGTGAGTCTTCAATGTCGCCTTCGATGACTCGGATTTTCCCATTAGACATTCTGCTGGCAAACTCATTTCTATGTCGTCTCTATTGGAGTTATTTGCCGTGTCAGTTGCTAAGTGAAACCGTCGCGAGTATCTTTTATTCTCCTTAATGCGTGCCGTTTCGGCTCTTGTTCGGGATTCTACTGTGACAGCCATTATAATTCCGAGTGAATGTGGAAGTGTACAAAGACGGCTTTGTGCCCGCCATAAATATTTATGAGTAAGTGCCTATTTTCTAGACACGTGGGCCGGTGGATACGCACGATACTGCCGGCCTAATTGGACGGCTGTAGGCGCGAATTTGTTTCACTCTGGCGGGAATTCCGTATTTGTATTGGTCTGTCTGACACCAATTTATAATTGCCCATTTCTAACTCTCAGACATAAGGTGGGTCCTCCTACGCTACACTGTACTACGATCGGTCATCAATTTGTAATCCCTATCGTGGGGTAGAATCGTTGCAGTTCAAGTTATATAACGATAAATGCAATGGAGATACTGATCCTACTTTCTCTTAACTAGTTTCTTGAGGCCACTATAAGAAAGTAAAACCCCGCTATGTTAGCACTCGGTCTGTGTCCTGATGACACACAAATTCTTATGATAATTCTAGGATAGGATTTCCATAGAATTAATTGCTTTCCGTTTACCTAACGTATGCATGGACGGTCACAGCCCTTGTCGAGACGTTCTTAAGTTCTTAGGACCATATCGTGATTAAAAAATACTTTTAAAACTACATACTTGGTGTTCTTGTCTGAGTTAAAAGCATGGACATTGTAGGGTTAGGTCCCGCCCGCGCGGCCTCAATCCGCGTCCGTTGTATGTGGAACGCGGGAACGGTAGTGTGGTGCCACTGTGCCCTGTCCTGCCCCGACCTGCGACTCCGCGTGTTTTCACTTCATATCGCATAGCTTCTGGCGTTCTGCGTGTTTCCACTACATTGTCGTACAATGACTACGTGAGAATTAACAAAGGGGAACGTAGGTCTTTAAATTGTAAAGTTTTAAATATGTGCAAAGTTTCATTCTGCGATAAAATATCTCTACGTAGTGGTCGTAAGAATAACTTTTTTGAATATAAAACTTGCTTAAAGTCTGCACGCCCCAAATACATACAGCCCGATAATCCTCAAGCTCCAATAGAGTCTAAGGCACACACATAAAACATAAATATGGAGAGTTATTGAGTACAGTCTCAAAGCCTTCCATGCAAACTAGAATGGCATAAACAAAGCATGTTGTCTCTGACAAGTGTTCCTAGCTTGTTCTGTAACAAGGAAGATGGTTGACACACTTTCAGGAGGTCCCGCTCACCGCGGCGACGATGTCACGTTTCCCATGTTTAGAATTGTTTATTGAAGTCATGATGTGACCTTAACATTGTATTTTACGATTGTCTCATCAGTGGTCCGCGCACTGACATTTCAATAGGGAAGGTGAGCGCGGGTCGCCGCGTGAGGTGAGGCACGACGCCGCGGAGGCTGCGCACACCGCACGCCACCCGACGCTCTCCACTCGCCTAGCCTGCACTGTCAACGGCGGCCTTATTTTTCATCCCGCTATTATTTATAAACGCAGCCTCCGCCCCATAAATCACCAACTATTCCTCGTGACCCGGACGAACTGAGCGAATACCTCATCGTTACGATAAAGCCGTGAAATATAGACACCATTTTCTCCATTGACACCCAGGAACTTACAAGAAAACTGGATTAATTCCGCTCGAGTGCGGCGCACGGTTGCAATATTGCATTTCTAGGATTACCTCCGGAAACTTATCGGGCGTCAGTGTTGACTTAAATTTGCATCTAGTATTTTCTCGTCGCGCGTCGATTGTAGGTGCTCACGATTTAACGCTGGTATTAATGCATTATTCAGAGGGGTTTTCATTAGGCTGTCGCTATCGGCGCGGGTGATCGCGCTCTCGTTAAAATGTACGGATGGCATGACGGCTGCTCGTATTGGGCATGCGCTAGACAGACACGCGAGCACCTATCACCGCAAGCACTCAAATCTCATGGAATCCCATTTGCAGCCACATTTCCCATACAACATTTTATGCATCGCGACATTCATCTTTCTTTTAATGTACGTCCCCGCTGGCTAAAGCTTGTATTTTGTCTTCAATGGGAGGTGACTACCATAAATTTTAAAACTTTGCCTAGCAGTAAAATGTTTAAGTGCAATTTAGTGCCTCTCTGCGCTACAATGGTGGCTAGAAGGATATTTATCATGGAATGCCTTTCTCCGTTTTTATCGTTGCCTTTTTAATCTCCAGCGAACCCATAGTCGCCGCAGGAACTTTGCCCAATTAAGATAAACCTGCCTTTCTATGGTCTTTCCTCTTTCCATACAAAGAAAAATGATCATTGAAAAAGGCATAAAAACGCAAAAGACAGCCGATTAGCAAAGCAGAAAAGCTTATTAAAAACCCAGTTTGTAGCACAACCAGTTGAAAGGAAACCAGTGCGGTGCGCAAGCAGGTTTACCAACCCCGCACATGGCTCACATCGCGGATGTGGTATACTTTCAATATTAAAAGAGCACACATCCCGTTCACTTTGGCCTAAATTGAAAATGCTACGTGACAACCACGGCAATTTGCGAAAATAATATGCAAAATAAGAAGTGAAAAGAGGTTCTTTGAAATAGTATGAGCATAAAAAATAATTGATAAAGCTTCATGATTGTGGTTGACATCTGATCGCCACGCTCGAGCAGCCTCCATTTAATGCCGTTACGTTTTAATTACCTGGTGACGTCTCGGCTCTGACCACTTGTTGTGCGCGTACCTGCAACAAACACATTATTTGTTAGCTATTGTTGTATGGGAACAACATGTACAACAGGTTTCATTAACACGAATTGAAGCTGTAAAATATTATGTACACATACTGCAGACTGGCGTGTTTATAAACCGCAGGTCGCAAGAAAACAACTTAAGCTAATTTTAGTATTTGTGTCACAAGATAATATGATGCGCAGCATACTGGCAGGTTGCTAGCCTATCGCCTGTCATCCATCACGTTAGACACGACTTGATCCCTTAGCCGACTTCAACGACAAGGCGGCGTTGATAAGCTACTACTTATATTCTGGTATTTTCTAATGTAATCACACAGCAAAACTTGACAACAGCCCACGTAGGCTTCAATTATAGAATTCAATTAACGGGCGTTGTTAGTTTATTGATGTAATAGTTGAGATTCGCCCGTGGCGACTGCATTATAGAGCTCGGACACGCATGGCCACTATCTAGATTCCGAGACGCAGCCAGCGGATGGTGTATGCTCCACGCCCAGGCCCGGGATTAGATGACTTTAAACGAGGATCACAAGTTTTATGCAACAGACTGGTCTTTAGATCTTATCCCTTATTTATGCTCTCTAGTACCTTCCCTGCGTACAGTAAATTGTTTGCAAAAGAAATTTTATTCCTAAGCGTGGAACATGTAAAAGACCAGAAAGTGTATGATAACATCGCCGTGTGTAGTTCTTCGTGTGAATAGCTCTTGTTGCCGAGTGCGAGCCAGACGGCGGCCGCGGACATCGCGACACTCGTGTAAACAAAGCGATACACTAACCCGGTTAACCTTGAATGGTAAATGTGTGCGGAGTTTCGCTGCGGAAAAATATGCCATTGATGCAAGCGTGCGTGCGCCGGATAACGGTCGCCGTAAGCCGAATAAGTGCTTTAGCATCGTACGCGGAATGATAATGTTCGCGGCGAGACTTGTCACGCGATTCCGCCCGCCGCTACCGGACGCGCTTCAATAGACCCACTTTCTTCTAACCTTGTGTCCTTGAACTATAAACGTAGTTAAGCGAGCGTTGCATAGCTGAACAGCTCCACCGCCCGCTGTGCAATTGGCATCTTAACCGATTTTTCTCTTATTAACTATTACAACCGTCTCCGTATATTTTTTTTCACTTTCATCAACAACCTGTAGCAATGCAGGAACAATGAGACGGTGATAGATACAATGGTGCAGCATTTCGTGTAGCCAATTACAGCGCAGTGGGTGCTGCGGCGGCGGCCGGCCGCCGGAACAATGCCGCTAACGAGATGTAGCGGGTGTCCGTCAGGCGCGCGCCTAAGAACACCTCAATCCGCTTTGTTTACGTTAGCATCGCACTCGCCTGCGGAGCGCGATCGCATCCCGAACGCAATAAACCTCGGAGCTAGCTCACGACTCCGCAATGTCTACTCTTTATCGCCCCCGCCGAACGCGGTACGATCTTAAACGTATTTTAATAACTTCCACCCGCCCGGTCGCAATAATGGGCGCACCATGCAAATGCCTGTACCCACGGAGCACCGTTACACGCCGATACTGCCGGTAACGAACCGCCCCGTGAAATAAAGAAAGGCAATAATCGCGAACGGGAAATCCGATCGCGCCGTAGGCATTCCGTAGTGCAGGCTTGACTAGGATCCCGCGGTCTACTTGTGCAAATGGCAACTTTGTATAAGCACTAATGTCACACACGTGTTCCTGAGTATTCACTCGCGTACGAGCATGCCATCAAAAAACTTGAAGTCGCGTAGAAAGTGCCCTTGCAGGTCCCTGTATGCGATCGTATCTTGAATCGAATGAGGTAAGTTGATGTGTCTAGTGTGGATTTGAAGTTCCCTTTCGCGACATGGTGAAGCGCTTTCCCTGTCGCGACTCTGCGCTCTGACACCTGCACTCTTCCTTTCTACGTCGTGCTTGTGGTGGCACTGCAAGTCATCGCTAATGTGCAACGAGTGTTAATTTATCTTGCATCTTCATTCACGGCAATTATAAACGTCTGGCCCATGTCTTTCCACACAATAAATGCTCCGCTACAGAAAATGATTACGACTAGAAATCGTCTTACATTATTCGTAAACTAAGTAGGCTCGAGTGTATCGGGATGATTGTAAACAATTTATTATTACTATAAAATGAATCTTTTGTCTACATTTGAATGGATATAATAGATTTCAATTCAAAAGCCGCTTCATCATCTCTCCTTACTGACAGCTATTACAAAATAAGATTAACAATTTTCTCACGTCCGCATCGAGATCGAGTTAGGCGACGACAACCTCTGCAAAAAGTAAGTTGGAAATCTAATAGAGTTTGTGGCAAGCCGGTTATTTGTGTTATTTTTTAGTTTCGCTGATGCTGAGGAGAAATGCTATGTAACGCTAGCGGACGAAGACGAAGCAACCCGGCATTACTGTAATAACTCAGAACCGCCCTTCTGTCATTATTCTGTACACTTTCCTCGAGTAACTAAAGATGAATGCTTTTTATTTTTCAAGGGCGTCCTTACAATTGTGTTTGACGTATATTGCGCCGCGGAATTGACTTGATAGTTAATGAAGTTTTGATTAAGATACGTTTGAATTTTTCTTATTTTATCTGCAAGTAGAAGTTATGCTAATGTTCAATAGATGAACTGAGGTTAGAAAATAAATCACGAGTTGCGAGAAGCAATAATGACGCTGAAATGTGTGCGTAGAGCAGGGAGGGGTATCGATGCGTGATGGAACAAGTCTAATGCGCGACGGAGTGGCGCGGGATCGTGGTCATTCCGCGTGATCCCAGAGGAACCCGCCGATTATTTCCCTATGATTGCACCCTTCACGGCCTCCATCTTTTCATTATCGAAGCCTGCATATGCCCTGCAACTTGTAACGACAGATTAACTGACCATTTATCATACTCAATGCGCGCTTCGATCGCAAGGGAACCGTCGGAATAAAGCCATAATTGGAATTAATTTTCTTTGTTTTCATTGCTACCAAGAGAAATCATGAATTCCTGTGTTTCTGCTATTGTGCGCAACAAAACAAATGAAAGGGCGCTCAGCAAAAAGTCGGTGTATTAGTGAATAGTCAGGTTATAAAAGTACTAGTAAGTATGCGCAGGAATGAAAATTGTACAATGGCTTCATCGTTCCCATGCTGGTTTTTCGACGTGGGTCATAATGCCGCGCGATCAGGCGAGGTGTTAGGTAATTGCAAGAATGGCGTGCTCCTAGTTGTGGACGTGCGGAGTTCCTGTTCGCATGCGAGCTCTATTTATTGTAATTACGTCGGCCGGCCGTCGGCTGCCCGCTATCGATGGACGGGAGCGCGCTCAGATGAGCCCGTCGCGATAACATCGCTGCTGCCTTCAATTATCTACAAGCCACTTACACTTTTTGAGCTACCTTAATTATCTTCCTGATGTCTGCTTCAGTTTTATAAACATCCATTTTATACACGCGCTATCTATATTGATCAAATCGTTTAGCTGTTTTTGCCTTATTAACATTAATTTAAATAATACTGCCAATATTTTGGCATTAAACTTTCTACCGTTATATCCGTTAGGTAAAAGTTTGAAAGACCATCGAGCATGCAGTTATAGTGCAGTGTAAGAGACAGGATATGAGCCGCATTCCTTATTGCTGCACTGATAATGCGCTTTGATAGTATTCAGGCATTGATTGGAATAATATTGGCAATAGTTTTCCGATTAATGCACGCGATCAGCTCTAGGTGGGTCCGTTTGCCTTAGTCGCGGTATCGCGCGGGCAATCGTAACTTCTTCCCACATAATTGGCGTGTGGGCGCGGCGGTGGCGGTGTTATCCCGATCGCCGCCCACCGGCGACGAGGCGACGCCCGATTAGATAGCTCGGCCCCCGACACCCGACCCAGGAACACCTCCCGACTCCTGACGCACTACCAACTATTTGATCACAAAAATCATAAACCCTTCACAGCGCCTCTCGTTAGCAACAGATGCCAAAGGAAAGATTACTACCTGGAAGAAATAAATCAGACATGACGCGCCCAAGTAAATTTTATAATAACCAACGAGCGTAAGAAAAATGTGCGCGCCGATTACTCTAGCTTTATTTCCTTGAGAAAATTATCCTTTTACATCGCGCGTCTATTTAGGCAGCGAACGGAGTTACAGTTAGTTTTAATTCCTGGGACAACAACTCACGCACGATTTCATTGCGGCGCAGATAACGTCAATAAACACGGGGCTTCTGTGCCCCCGATGGCCCGCGCGGCTCGAACACGCCCTCGCGACAATACTCGGCGAGTGAGCTCTCATTAGCGATAAGAAGTAGCCCTGGCCGCTCGTTACGCAAGACGAGACGCCACAGACGCTTCATTAATTGCGTATTGTCGTAGCTCCCAATGATCACATCTCTGAGATTGTCGAAGCGATCTCACGACGTACCTATTTCCGCCCGCTATGCGACCGGCCCAACTTCTCCTATATGGCCATCGTTAATAATAATAATATACTGTGAAAATTAATCGGAAGCATCGATGATAGGCGTGCACGTTTATGCCGCCAGGATAAACACAGATAATCGCTGGGACCGTTACGTTGATTTAGGGCGTCGGTACCGCCCTTACTCGCTGGGATACAAAACAAACACATATTGGGAGTCACTCAACTTATCTCGACATGATAATATAAAACCTAAAACCAGCTCCTTAGAACCTCGCTCCGAGAATTCTCAAGTAATATTCTCGCCTTTTTGTTGGTTTGTCACAACATCCTGCCCACATCTTGTAATTCCATTCATAAACAGTAAAGCAATCATTATGGTTAAGGTTCACTCCTAACGCTTAGTCGCTTCTTTCTCAGAACCACCCTGTAATTGAACCCTGCCCGGCTACTCAAACCACTCCGGACAAATTATTCTAGCCTTATAATTCACTTTCTAGTTTCTTTCTAGTTAGCGCAACGAATGCCTCGCGGCATTTACGGGGGTATCTATTCGTTCTTCTAACTTTTACTTGTGTATCTATTTCTCGGGGGCTAATTTTCATGTGGAAAGCTTTGCGGCTATCGATGGTCTATCATCGGGTTGGGAATAAATCAAGCGAGGCGACGCGTGCCTCTATCGGGCACAATGCGAGTATGGGTGACGTTAATTGACGAAATGCGAAGTGGTTGTGTGTTGGCCGGTGCTGATTTATGCGCGCGCAAATCGCTACTCAATTTGCATTGGATCTATGTAAAGCGCCCACTCGGGGTCTCGTTACCGCGATCTGTACACAGTCGCTCCTCAGCCAATCGTCACGACCGACCGCTGGAATGTTAACGTCCATTTTATTTTTTGTCAATGAACATTCACAGGTAGGCTTACTAAGATTGCGCTTTCATTCTACTGTCCACATGCCTGCACTTCAGACCTCGCCAGATGTCACATCAACGGCTTCGGATTAATAAAGGATGTTAAACTTCGTGTTAGACATGAAACAGGTAATGTATCCACATATTTTAGGATTATGTGTAAATGCATCGTAGTCGCGTATCTTAATATCCGAGTGGGTGTGCTTTCACATTAGATAGCGAAATTCAATCGGCTTCATTACTCAAGGTGATAAAATAAATCTGAGCTCGTTGATAGATGCGAATACTGATTCAGCAAGGATGATAATAGTTAATGCCGGCTTAATGTTACTACCGCACTTAATAGCTTCGTGTGGGGCTGCAATCATTCCTAATCCGTTATAAATGAAATAGATAAACTGTAAATGTGTGAAAATTAGTCAGACCCGCCTCGGCTTAATGCAAGCGCGATTCAGTGGTGGTAATTTAATGTATTGATAAGGAGGAGTGCGCGGTGGCGGTATGCATGTTCCAGCCTACCTGCGGGAGTAGGAAACACGACCCGGAGATAACATCGTGGCATTGTCTTCGCGCTCGCAATCATTCATCGTAAGTAGTTCACAACGCAAATAAATGTGAAAGATAATCGTAAATGACCACATACGGACACGCCATCCATTGCGGTGTAGCATAGCGGCGCGAGCTGCAAATGACATTCCACATTCACACCAAATAGGTGCGGAACGCGCGTGTATTTGGGTCACACACTGATTCTCTGTAATGGAGGTGTCGAGTGTAAAGCTGTGAGTTTTACCGCAAGTAATCTGACGAGTAGTTCCTCCTGGCTAATTTGCGGATCGTGCATTTCGGGCTGCGGTCATGCGCGTGCGACCGCCGAATTCCGCTGCGAGACGTGCGATGTCGCTGTCGCAACCGAGTTCAATGATCGTGTAATGAACGAATACACCGCCTCATACCTCATCATAATCTACTAAACGCCAAATCCAAATCAAATATCACAATGACCTGAATAACAAACATTAAATTTAACACATTTGTGGTCGTAAATAATTTCATCTGTGGTGTAGTAAAGGGGACTAGCTAATTAATTTATTTACAGTTAAACATCAATACTACAAATGAGTTTTCATTAACCTCATTTTAGTGTTATGTAGTCCACTGCTAATCAGGCGTCTGGTTTAATGACATCCCTTGCAATGAACACCATTTTGCAAATGTTATTACAGATCAAGGAATAGTTGTGCCTGTTCATTTCCTTTAAGTAACATATTAAAATTTACAACTGCCCCTCGAAGCTTTCAAGTGGAAATCGTAGAGTCATATATTCATCATGAACGTGCTCATAATTAACATAGTCATGTTCACATGCCGTGAGCTGAGCCCATCACTCTAAGTTGCACTTCCCAGCACTTATGTATGTGAGAATGCGCTCTAATAGGGTTATGTCTGCATTATATGGATAATTCCATGTAAATACCATCGACACATTGCTACTGCTACTTCTTTTCATTCGTATGTGACTGCTATCGGATAATGATAGTCAAGTTGATCGGAAAATTAACATGCAGCCAGCTACGAAAACAAGGTATGCATTAATTTGTATGGAACAACGTTTACGTTACGGTACAACCGACCCAGTTCATACAATGCATACTTAGGTACTCTGTTATGTTTGATTCTGTCCGAACAAGAACAGGTGTCGGAAATGATATATTGTGTTTATTTAGATTTTTTTTCTGGATGTAAGTTGAGTTGAGAACTTGAGAAGTTATTGCGGAGCTCCGTCTCGCCGTCAGATTGGAGCGCCATCGACATCAATATCGAGATGAGTATCGAGGTGTCGCTAACGACCTCATCTGGTTTCACTTACGGTGCCGTCGGTTTTTCGTCGGGAATGCGATCAATAGCGCGCATTGTGCTCCGCGGGTTGCATAATGTGTCAGCCGTGGGAGCGCGCGCGCACCGCGCCGTTATGCGACGCACGCCACCGGTACCGTTCCATTAGTGATTTTATTAGACGATTCGCGTGTATCCGTAATCAATTTGAGCACGTTGCAGGCGTTGTAACTCGCTCCACTTGCAACGCATTATAGAGCATAAAGCGCTTTACAGCCACGTTCTGCGTTTTAAGCTCACACGGTGTTTCATTCCGCCTCACGGGCTAATGTAAAGTTCGCCGTATAATTTTACTCAGTCGGCTCTATCTAGGACGAGCTAGTCTATCACAAATTTTATGGCTAGTCTTTGTTTCTACAAAAACGCCGCTCACAGTCGCTCATAGGAACATTGTTGCTTGTGGTTTTTTCACACGAGTTAAGAGTAATAAATTATAAATGTAAATTACTCTGTCACATTTATCAAATAAGAGGTCATTCGGATTAATTTCGCATGCAAATTTAATTTTAATTTATTTCTACAAGCTGATCACCGATTTAATTTTTGTTAACCGTTTGAATTGATATGTAAACAAATTGAGGTTAGCCTGTTTCACTTTGAATAATTCTGTACAAGTTACGAGCCAGTAGTCACGTAAAGTGTGGACTGCAACGGGACATGACGTCTCTTGACAGATTTTTTCGTAGACTCGTCTAAGCGATGCCACTTATAGCCTTTAATTATCTCATTTGATTGCGCTTTACAAGTGTTAAATTTGTTGACTTTACAAGTGCTATTGCAGCACTCTCTAGTTTGGTTTAACGGAACTTTCAAGGACATATTTATTAAAGATTTCCCAGTTTGCAAGCAATAAGTTTGTCCGCCATTACGATAAGACAGAAACGTCTGTTATCTTCGAGCTGAAGAGATACAAATTGACTTATCACCTTTTCAGTGCGTGACCTTCTTAGTAAAACGAGGCCCGGAGCCGGCATTAGTTATGGCACAGTTATGGTCAGGAACCGGCTTCCAAATGAGGCATCATTTGTAGGCGCAGGCGCCAATATTCGGGTGTAGCGCGATCATCGCGTGACTCAGCGCTGACCCACACCCACCACATTGTCTCCGCGACTTTTTTAAGTCTGCATACTCAAGTCGCCATAAATAAACAAAACTGTCGAAGAAATCGCAAATTTTATCTTCAAATATGACTATTTTAATTTATCGCTTTTCGAATACAATTCCAGTTTGCAACTATATTCTCAAAAAATAGGTAGAATTGGTTGCCAAAAAGTAACGCTATTTATGAATATTCAAATATAATAGGAGCCTGTTCGGGATCTCCGTCGCCGCAGGTCTGATACAAAATCATATCTATTAAAAATATAACGGGGTACTCAACCTGATTTTTATTTGATAAATGATCCAATTAACATCGCGCGTTTCGTTTATGATATCACTATTGGGTTGAGGTATTAATGGCTGTAGATGCTCGAGATTTTACATTTGTTATTAACATAAACCTTAGAATATTTATTACCCGGCATTCCAACTAAACAAAAAAAAAACGCGTAGGTAGAACAATGAAGGACACACGATGACAAATAATCAGCATTATCAAAATTTCCGTTCGATGTATCTTTATCGTTAACACTTACGCGCCTACACATCGCAAAAACATGGCCGAGTGCTTACTTTCCAAAATAACGGTGTTTAAAAATAACTCTGTAACATATGCGATCCGGCCGGGAACAATGGTTGCACCTGTTAGAGTCGTAAGGTTGTCAAAAGTCCCTAACGGCTGGCGGGTTGCGGGCGTTCACCCCGACGACGTAATTAAAATCCTTCATGGAAAGCACGCCTGATGGAATCCGTCCTGACCCGCACGACCGACCAGTACCGCCCTTTAGACGTTACTTTATAAATAGGAGCGAGATACAGACCCTATCTCTACATTCTACCACTACGCCGAAGTCGAGTCTTAACTCTTAACGCGGATTTCGTTTGAAGTTTTTGCACTAGATTTAAAGTGGAACGCTTTTTGAATTGCTTTCTTAGTTTGCCATTTTCAGCTATACCTAATACACAGGACACTAGACGGAAAAAATGACGAGACATGCAAGTGTAAATTTTAAAAAACATTTCTTTTAGTCGGCGTTAGACAGTGTTAGTTTTAATTATAAGATGATAGATAAACTTTACTAGTAATACCTGGTTGCTTACATAACAACATTAAACTACCGATCTTTTGGTCCTGATATAAAAAACCAATTAAATCTATATATTTTTTAATATAATATTCGTAATTGGAACGAATGTTCGCTACAAATATGCGAAGTTATCTGACAACGTTAATCTTCGCTTAATCCAACGCGAAGCAAAAATTATAGAAATATCAAAATGCCATCAAAACCCATTCGTTAAATACAAACAGACGGTGCAACTCGTTTGTATGTCTTACAGTTGATTAGTTCAACATTTATTCCGCCGGTCACTTGATCAGAAAACGTTTTTCTATCGCCCGCCAACTTAAACAGGTTTGTATTCATTCACTCCACTTACTAATGATGACAGCTGGTATATAGTGAATAAATATCTCTAATGCCTGTTTAAACTACATGTATGTATCTGCGGTTGCATTTACACCGGAAAGAGTCGCATTACAATTAATAAGCAAATGCCGTTCTTCGCTCTAAATTTGGAGCAAACTGTCCTTTACATCTTTTCTTTATTTTTCTCACGTACAAAAAGCTTTAGAGTTTTTGCTGTAACTTTTAGTGCCGAATCGATTTTTCCATCGAACTAATCAGGAAATCGGAACGCAGTCTCGCCTTGTGCTCGATAGTTGGGATGGCGTGTCACCGGCGCGGGCGCAGTCACGAACACTACCGCTGTTCTCACGTGACCCTCTTAATTATAATCTCCGACACCCAATGGGGTCAAACGTACCATCTATCGAACATTCAGACCTTATCTCTGGCACTTACAAAACTTAGGAAATCGTTAAATCGGACGAGATTGACTCATTATAGATAATTTTAAGGTCAAAGAAAATAAGTAGGTAGTATTTTTATTTATTTGCGGCCACATAATCAACCCACCGACTCAACAAGACTTTTAGAGACAGAAATTGCCCGAAACACATAAGTGTTCCTCGCACATACATTTCATGTCTAATATAATTAACGTAAAGATTCTATTTTCGAAAATTTAACTGACAAATAATTGAAAGAACTGTATCACGATGTCCATATTTTGAACTTGACTAAAATTTCTATGCTTTAAAAGTGGGCGGGCATTTTTGCGTTATTGACCTTTGATGAGGGAATGTGCCGCGCCGAGTATGGGGGCTATTACCAAATAAGTGTTCCGCTATGGTTTGATCGCTCGATTTGACCAACATGTGGCGTGCGTCACAGTTTAGAGCCCTCATTGTCTGCCGATATCTCCTTGTACGGCGCTTGTTCACAGCGTTGGCATTCGCCCAAAGTACCAGGTTTGACCCCCGGCCCCGATCGTGCTCGCCGGGTCGTTTGTTATACTTTTGTGGCCTGCGAACGCTACCAGTTGTTTCGTGTAATTGCAGCCTACCTAGGCAACCTAGATACCTAGCCAACCCGGGCGGTGCCTTAATAGTGCTGAATTATCGTGGGAAAACCATAACTGTAAAAATGTTTAGGAATATATTAACTTTGTTGTAGTGTTCAGCTCGACAGTTATACGAGTGTTTAAACACTCATACAGTGTTCTAATTGCGAAAGAATTATGCTGTCAACTCATATGCGGCTACGAATTTGAATACGAACAGCTAAATTGTCTAACTGTGAAAAATGATTGCCAGACGTTCCAAGTAAAAGTGCTTTCATTATTCGCAATGACAATCCTCGCAATGCCGCGTCGGTAAGAAACTTAAGAAAACGTTTTGTTTCGTCTCTATGCGAGTAATTATATTAAATGAATGAAGGGACTCCATCATTTCCAAGAAACTCCTAGTTTTTGTGTTGTTCTTCTCGTCTAATAAGCGGAATTTACGATTGTACTTAATTACACATTTCTAATGAATTTTCATGTCCGCAACATGCACTAGCCGGGTTTTATAGCGGAGCGACGCCAGTGGTCTTTTTAAATACTTAAAACCTTTTATTTATGAAACCGCAGGCTCTTAGCCCTTAAAAAAGCGCAAAAAGCCTGTGCAGATTTACTTTTTTAATTTAATTTTCTATTTTGAAGCAGTTTAAACCTTAAACTGCAATAACTACAGAAATAAAGCCGCAGCACAATAAATTACTTTTATATTCTTTACTGAGTAAAGCTTTTATTTATAGTCATTTGTCTCGTAGCGCGCGGCTCGTTGATGTCTTTTGTACCGCGGAACATTGCTTGACGATTCACAACGTTTTTGTAGGTGCAAATTATTTTGAACTGCCCTTTATAACCTATCAATGCGCTTATATTTAAAACAGTTATTATCTAACACAATATAATATTATTAAGTAAAATATTATTAATTAAATTATAAAATAATAAATAATATTAACACAACATTAATTTTAACATTCTAATAATGATGTTTATCTAATACAATATTCTTAGATTAAAAAAATATTTTCGCTTTTTAAACGCCTGATGTAAGTAAGAATTAAAATTGTTGTTTGATATAAGTAACTGAGCTGAAGTTATTTTTAATATAAAACAAAACTTAAACATTTCTCTTTAAATAAATACTTACGTAATAACTAAATACACTTTAAACTTATCAATCGATAAATACCATATAAATTGCTCTAATATCCCAAGACTAAACTACACAGTAAAATTTCCAACTAACTGCTTCATTTACTTGAACATTCCAAATGAAATTGACGTGGAAACAAGATCGAATTAAGCGAACATAGTACGCGGAGAATTGGTGATAAATCTCGCGAGACCAAACGAAGCGACGCTAAATATAGCGCCATACTATATCTACGCCAGGGGTAGCCAACTTTTGTACATACATAAACATAATTAATTAAATAAATACGTTATTTCCTCCACAAAGTAACAGAACAACACAGTATAACAACACAGCCTGTATCCCCAAAGGGCTAGACAGCTTCCACAAAGCCTCCACAAAGTACATGAATATAGATATCAACATAGAGGTATATAATAATGCAATACGTATTATGTTAGCCATTGTCTCAGAGTACGTGGTTTGGCGTGATGATATATATTTTTTAAATGTTTTTTTTTTATATGCCATGCCCGAAATTATTTATGCTATTGGTTCGCCACCCCTGATCTACGCGCATCAGAGCTTATCGCGCGCATACACGATTGAAGACAAGTGCGCAAAAACTGCGCTGCACTAGCTAGCTACCTACAATAACGGTATACAGCTACTCCTCATATTTTTCTACATAATCGACGATTTTGATTCGCTCTTATGCTGGGAAGATCAGATGCAATTTTTTATTTCGTCAGGCATTCTTCGCTTATGAATATTGATATGTCTACAGATATGTGTCTCATTTATTTAATACAATGATGTTGTAACCGTGAGAGCTATTTTTGTCTAGTTTTTTTTTTTTTTGAACAACCCCAGTTTGTATGAATCTACTTACATTATTTAAATAAATGCTTTGAATCTTAAAATTTTACCTAGTAATTTGTGGAGTTTTAATTGAGAGATTATAAAAAATACCTCTTGTATATTTCTATTTATTTCCCCCAAATAAAAAAATAGTTTTCAGAAAAAACTTAAACTTATTAGTATTTTGTATTTTTGATTGATTTTTACAGCTGAATGAAAATTTTCAATATCCTTAATTATATTTAACGTTAATATTTCTTTAAGTATAAAAAAAACATTATCATTACAATATATCTTTTTTTTTGCCTTCGTCATAGCTTTTTTGTAAAGCTCTACTTTTTTTATACGATTAATATATTCTCACAGTGAACAAAAGATTTTATGCCCTTTATATTATAATTCATTTACATATTTAAAGCATTAAACGTATTTATGTATCCTTTAACAAATAATTGCAAAGTTGTGTTTGCTTGATAAGGCTGTCCTTGGCCGAGAGACGTTCATCGCCCTTCACATGTGAACATTATAAACGCTATAAACGTTATTTCTATTAAATTTAATTGCGAATTCACAAGAGACCTTTTCTAAATGAACAATCATACTTAATCCGGTGCAATCTGGAAGATTGCGCTTCGCTTCCTCTCTTAATTATATCTAGACTTCATTATATTACAGGCTGTCTTCTAAGCGACTCCCAAAGGCGCGCACTAAGCCTCCATAAAATTATTTATAGTTGGACCAGTTTATTAACAGGACACCGGGAACATCCGCCAGATATCCCGACGCGGAAAAAACTGTTCCTGTTCTAATCAGAAAATGTCATAAAACGCAAGTAAACCGCAGGTACATACCCAAAGGATTCACGTGTCTCTGGATATATTTTGTGTAAGCGTCACGAGTGATAGTTCAAACAAATTCAACACCCCAGTTCATGAACTTTTCACTGGTTGTATATCACAGGCAGTCGCACAGTCCTCGGATGACGCGCGCGCAGCGATGGTCGCGAGCCTAGTGTCGCGGCCACTCTCGACAAGACACTGAACTTGGCGGAGTGCGCCCCAACGGTTATAACATAACACGTCTGACGTAACCTTAACCTTGCAAGAAGAAGAGGAACGAGCCGCCGAAGGACGGAGAGAGAGCGCGATAGGCCGGAGAGAAAGGGAGAGATGGCGCGCCGGACCGCGGCCGGTCGCTCGGACGCGCGGCCGCGCGCCGCAGCCGCCGCGAGCCGCCGTACATCCACGCCTCCCCTGCCGATGCACTTCTAGGGCAACGATCCTAAAAAACTTTAAATCCCTTTTACTTTTATTTCTTAATAAGATCCTTTCTATCCTATAGCTCTAGCCTAAACGTTAATCTCTATTAAATTAAATAGTTTGCTTGCCATTCAGTTACTCGACTACCATAAACTTAAACTTTTGCTTTTTGTAACAGAAATTCATTTGAAAAGAACTTAAAGATTGGCTCTCTTCAAAAACAACAACAAAAAGGAAAAACTGCAATCAGCAGAAACATTTCAGTAGCCAGACCAGTTTCTTTCATAATACAAGATTGATGACTGAGAGAAGTATTGATCCTTTTAAGTAGGCAACACTTTATGACTGATCATAAATTTGGTTCAAAGTCGCAGAAATTCTAAAACCTAATCTACACTTCATTCAAGAGACGGTATTTGTGAGGTGCTAGACAAGTAATAAGCAAAATAACGCAGTTTTTATCATCGTTGTGTAGCCAGTCACCGGTATAGGCGCTCGTAATTTCCAGTATGGAGTCAATGTTCTGAAGCGTTCGATTGTTCTGCGTCTAATTGCGTAATCTCCCATTCCCATCTTCGAAGAACATTTGAGAATTAAAATGGTAAGGAATTTCGCTTTCAAATGGACTTCTTACTAATAGACGTATTTTTTTATAGATTTGTACAAAGGTTCTATTATGCGATGACCTGCACTTTCTACGAGTTGAAAGGACAAGGGCTTGATTATAGAGTGGTTGTAGCGTCAGGGATCAGTTGTAGAGGCTGTGAGGCGACCGCTTTCACTAGTATTTGTGCAGTTGGTTCTGCATGATTAAAGATCTCGATCACCTCCCGGGAACCTCCCGTGGCTAGTTTTTGTCGACAGCCGTCTTTCCTACTTGCGATGTCAATGATCTAGTCTCTTCATTTTCTCTCGCATTTCACTGCGTCCTTTCATTTGTACTGCATAGATTATGAATTTGTTCGATTATAAAAGTGTTTTGAAACATGTTTTGTTTTGATTTGTGGGCTTTTTAATTAAGGTTTAGTTTAAGTGTTAATTGAACATAATTTATTTTAATTTGAGTTTTATTTATTTGTTTTAGTTTTATTTAATTTTTGTTTTTGTTTCATATTTTTGTTCTGTAACTGTTTTGTTTATGGTGTTTTGATAATACAAGCATAAGATGGCTTGAATTCTATTTGTTTATTGGTAGGTAAAGAGTTTTTATTTCCACGTATTCACCAAGGAATGGAGGAAGTGAATGACGAACTTAATTAGACGCCTACCAAACGGTCAGTGATCGCCAGCATATCATTAATTTATTGTCACTATACCATATTATGCAAAGAAACAAAAGATACCGGATTGTGTGTTTGCAAAAAAAGTCATCTTGTTAATTAGTGTAATCGTCATTTCTTAACAATTCATCAACAAGACTGTCCATTGATTATATCAAGCCGGAATGTTCCCAAGATCATCAAACGCGGTTTATGTTTCCCATAGTACAAACTTCCTGGCTTGGTGATTATGGGCCGGCATTATATGACTTCCTACACGTATTATTATACAGCATGCAGATTTTTCATAATAGGCCCTGTTAACACAACGCTTTCATCATTTCAGAGCTTAGTACAGACCTTTTCCTCTTTAAAGCTTATTTAAATGTTACGATTATGTTGTTCGAGCTCGAGCAACATAAAGTTTTAAAATGATCAAATGGAAATTCTTTAATAAAAAGGACCAAAGAAATCACTCGTATTACGTTCAACTTTACTTCCCAAGTTTACAATGTAAGTAGTCTATCATTAGCTGAAGAATACTGATGAGCCTCTATAATCGAAATCAGCAGCCCAGTATTGTGTAATAAGTCGATTTTCGGATTCGCTTCGTTGGAAACAAACAATGATAGAAATATCATTGCGCAATGGTATGTTCAGCCCTCGCATACATCCGTATTGTATGCCGCCGGTCGGATTAAGTCTTATTTCATGTTAAAGCTTCGGCACACAGAACGCAGGTAACAGATACGGGTTAATCCATGACGCTAAATGAGCAATTATACTCGTTTCAACGACCGTAAGACTGGACAACACAACAACGTATAGAAGCGTTGTTGTCTAGAATTAGACCACAATATAATATTTTAAAGATATTTCTAAGTATGAAATCGAACTTTGAACCTTTTAGTACTAAATACTAAATTAACTACACTAAAAAGAAATGACAGTTCTTAGAAAGGCATATTACAGTAAAAATCTTTCCAAAATCAAATACATAGGAATGTTTACTGACTACGAATAGTCATAGTTTCAATTCGCGTATCGTGTGTTAGCACACGAAGTGATGTACTCGAAACTAATCAGAAAATTATCGATTACCATTTATTACTACGAACATCACAACTCAGTATACATACTCGTAGTAATAGAATATGCTCCAACCGGCGCTCGGGCCGCGTCGCTACCGACCCGCGTACTGTGGGCTAAGCCTTTATTTCACGTTAGGCACGGCTGTTGAACCGAAGTAATGTTAATGTTCGCTGCGCTATTGTCTTAATATTTCTCCCCGGTGGCGATTAAACCAAGCTCTAATAACACGTTCACCACCTCGCCCTTAATTATGTCCGTACAAACGTACCCATTAATAAAGACTATACATACTTATTAGTGCACAGCTCGGTAATCTGAAATCTAATCAAGCAAATATGCATGTAAAGTACACAAGATTATGTGTGTTATTTCATGAACAAGAAGTGGTAAGCATTATTTTGTTATCATTACCTATTTATCTAAGTAAGTACACAGTCGTTATATGGACCATGTCAGGGGGTATGGCGACACAGTCCTCTTAGCATTATCCCGTTTTTCATAGAGTCCGCTTACCTAACCTGAAGATTTGACAGGCCCGGTTTTTTTACAGAAGCGACTGCCTGTCTGACCTTCCAACCCGCGAAGGGAATACCAGCCCAATAGGTACAGGTTAGGTCACATACCTCCGAAAATTAATTTCTCCGGAATGTGGGTTTCCTCACGTCTACCGTGTGGGTACTGGCGACTCAGTAAAAACCGTAATACCAAGGTAGGTGACGTCAGTCATTGATACTACAACTTATACGAGAGAAGAGAGAGATCGTTACGGTTTCCGGTATCCCGTATTATTGCTTATTAACAAGAAGACTTTTGACTTACGCAAAGAACCCTGCTCTCCATTTTTACTAGACGTTTGAAGCAGACAATAAGTCAAAATTGAATTATATTCAAACGGCTCCACTGTTTTACATCATCATAAATAGCATAACTTAGTTGAACGCTGCCAATCAACAAATGCAACTAAACGAAGTCTTGCACACGCTGTTTATGTTTACCTATTAAGAGTAAAGAAAATACAGTTACTTCATTAGCATTAATTCTAATAACATAATTTTAAAATATAAATCGCTTGAAAATCCCAGCTTCCGTAACCACGAGAAATACATTACTAATCTTGAAATTAAATTTTTAAGGCATTTATTTGCTTGATTAAATAGCAATACATAAAATGCATTTTCAAGTAAAATAGTGAACTTGTATTGTGAATGACTCGCAACTTCCCCCTGGCCTTATAAATAGAATGCCAAAGCGACCAAGTAATCGCAAACAATTGCATAGTTTTTCCACATAATGAATTTTAATATACGTAATAAATCTGGAATGTAAAAGAAAAACGTATTCAATTATTTATTTAATTTATTTTAAATGGGTCAACAGTAACCCTGGCACCAGGGTTGAAGAGATCGGCTACTGATTTTACAGCACGCAAGAAAGAAAATAAATTAAATAGAAGATATTTTTTTTCTCAACGGGCAACACTAAGCGTCACTGAGAAAAAAAATACTCAATTCAATGACATGACATTTATCAATCTTTTACCAAAGTGCGTGAGTGCGTACGTTCGAGGGTGTGTGAGGGTGTGTACACACGTTAAAAGCGCGTGCTGTATTAAATGATAGGCATCATTTAACCTGAAGGCATGTAAGTTATAGAAGGCAGGAGTTAAATCCTATTTTACGTTCTTTTAACACTCAAAAACTTTTTATTAGTAATATTCATGCAGAAATTGATTACAGTTCCTGAATACTAATTTGTCTCTAATTATGAAACTGACTTTTACGTATAATTTATAATAATTTTACGTTCCAACAACTGTCGCTATAAATTACTATATTCTAAATTTTCAATTTGCAATTACTGTTTTGCGTTATTTGACATCCCAGATAAAATTCTTGGTAAATAAGTATTTCTCTAAAGTTATCATACTTAGTAGAGGAAAACTAGGCAAGTAGAACTGTAAACAGTCATATATTCATCCAAAGAGCAGTAATTCAGAAGTTATGAAGGCATTTACGATCTTTTGGAATATATTACGCCGTACTTGTCACCAGAACACCTATGGTAGTTTCTGCATTACTATGCCTAGTGTTGAGTAGGTATTTTTTTATCGTTACATAGTTTATCATATCTATACCTTAAGATATGAATACGTTTAAGTGGTTGCAGGTATATCTTCCAATAAGTAGCGTCTAAACAAACTGGATAGGCGTTTGAAGACGATCGAATTTCATCAAATCTTGTAAGCTAATTCGATATAACAAGGAACTTCAAGTACTTACTTATTTTCGAGTAGGTACTTATAAAGTATATACGTATAATAAAGTGTAAACGTAGGTACGTATAATATAATATAGGTAGGTATATGAATGAAAACTATATTA
The DNA here is from genome assembly GCF_024362695.1 of Pectinophora gossypiella. Taxonomy (NCBI): domain Eukaryota; kingdom Metazoa; phylum Arthropoda; class Insecta; order Lepidoptera; family Gelechiidae; genus Pectinophora; species Pectinophora gossypiella. The sequence goes on along the minus strand of NC_065413.1, from coordinate 8,899,449 downwards.
ACCGTACATACAAACAGTTTTTACCTTTTATTTTTACATATTATTCAACGCATCCAAGGCTACACGTATATCAAATGTACTTCTTAATGTTTTTATCAACTAATATATAGTTTTTCAGCTTTCTATACATCTTTGCTAAGTTGAATATCGAATTTCAATCCATTAAGCATATCACAACACACGCTAACCCTTTTATATAATGCAACGAGAGACACAAACTGTATGATAAGTACGGTATATCTGCTGAGATAACGTTGGAAAACGTTACACATTCCACCGGGGGTATTATGCCGTAGCACCTTGCACTGTATTCTACGTATATTACTCGGTTGTGGTTTATGCGAGTGTTTCCCGTCGTTTCTCATGGCAACTGTTAGAACTATTGCCCAGGAGCCACCATTACTCATGGCCAGCCTACACTGCCCACGCGACTTCGACGCAAATTCTAAATCTTCAATTATTAGGGCTTCGCAACGATAAAACCATGCGACTAAAACGATTCTATTTGTCTCCGTGTTTTATTGAGTTTATGGGGGTCATCTAAACTACTGTTTATGTCCAAGAGCTAATAAAAACTAAAATTAAAAGACATAATTGTATAATGAGGATTGTCTTTTATAATTGTATAATTTTCGTGGAATAAACAGCAAGCTACGTTCTTTATCAGTCGGTTATTAAATGAGTCATAAAGATGAATTATGCAATTACGAAAGCATTACACATTTTATTATTTCGCTATTGAGATAAACTGCCACAAACATAGTTGCGTTTCCCTTAATGATGTGTGTTTCACACGCTCGCTTCGATCACGTGATATTTTTTACATCTATCCTATGTAATTCATAGGAAATCCTATCCCAGACTGGATAATGGAAATTGTAGATCACATATTTTTTACAACGCGGCTCTTTGAGATGGTAGAGATCTCTCATCTTTTTCTTAACTATAGCTAGTAGTAAAGATTAGAGGGTATATCACAGCTCTTTTAATATACATCCGAGTGATCCTCAGAGTGCATTGGCATTGTTTTTCCGTAATTCCATCTCAATGAACCCGATGTCTATCTTAGAATAATCAGTTCAATCTACAATTATACAGGTTATTAGAAGATATTTTTTACATACGCCAGTACACTAATACGGAATGAACATTAATTCATGAGCCCATCAATCTTCCACGGACTCCAGTCACTAGTAATTACTTGTTTGCTTGAGATAAATTGATATTTGCAAATGAATTAAATCTGTTCAATATGTTTTTTGAATAGAAATATTTGGTAATAATGTGGAAGAGTCATCGTTCTTATCTCCCTAGAATAATCCTGGTTTTGTACACGGTCCGTTTAGCTAACCTGAAGATTTGCTATTGAATCTGTCAATTTTAACACAAGCGAGTATTTTTCTGACCATCCAAGCCGAATAGAAAACCAGACCAATTACAGGTTAAGTCACATACCTTCGAAAACATATTTTCATTCTTCGGCATGTGCGTTTCCTCGCGATATTTTCCTTCACCGCTGAGCACTTGATAATCATAAAAGATTATTATTATTAATGTGAAATAGTGTTTATTATAATTAATAGCAAAGAAATGTTAATAGAGGTCAAGGTAAATATTATTATAATGGTTGCCGTATAAAAGCTCGGTAGCTCGTCGTCGTGTGGTTAGTTGCAATTAAGTTTGAAATAATTTTCTTGTGCTTACAAGCACGATAGGCAAAGAGTGGCCGCGTTCATTACACCTAATTGCAATATAATTATCGGCTATTGAAAGCGGTATGCGGCGGCCATGTCCCGTGCCCCGTCACTACCCTTTGTTTTACGTCGGGATAAAGCTACCTGTAAAAATTTATCGCAAATTCCGCCGCACGATCTCTATTACACCGTATCGCTTCAACATTATTTAACATCATGTTGTTTTTATAGTGCATATTATCTTCGATATTAATTTGTCTTTTTTGGAAATAGAACCGTACAAAATAATAGGTTACTTTTACTTACAAATATAAACCCATTTCTGAAATCTCCGCTAAAAGGAACAGTAAAGGTATCGTACATGATTTCATGGTCCTTTGTTCCACGCTAAGCCAGGAAGAAACAAAAACATACTCGGGATGACACATCCCGAGCCACAGTTGGAAAGATGTTGATCAAGAGATCACGTCATGCCTGGCGTGATTAAATTACTAAAGGCGTCTAGCTGCCAATCCATTTATCTTTAGGCATACCAATTGTGGCTATAAGTTTTCCTTTGTTGACTTGTACCACAGCCTCTTCCAGTAAAGATTTCAGGCGTCTTCTTCTATCGTGTGGATTGTGAAGTGGATGATCAACCAGCCTTTCGAGGCACCAATCATCTTACTTTTGAACAATCGGGTGATTTGCCTGTAACATCAAAGCCATACTAGGGATCACAAAGTGATTATTGTGATATGTCCCCACCAGAATTCAGAATTCGAACCCGGGACATCCGGTTCATGAGCCCAACGCTCAACCACATTTATCTTTATTATCTCCGACATTAAGCTGTCTTTTAAAACAGTACTTCGCAGAATAATACATTAATGTAGTGTTACAATCAACGGTTCTAAGCATGACGATGCACGAAAAGTAAATTAAATATTGTATTCCAATTCCCACATACACCATGTTTGTTCGTCTAGCTATGAGCGTTTTGATGGATAACGGTTGTAGGGCAGGAATTATACCTAATAATAGTAACTTTTATTACCCATGTTTTCGTAAGAAGATAAATTCAAATTTTGACGTTGTAGCTAATGTGTATTCGGTTACAACCGAAGATAATTGCGTATTTTTATTGCCTTTTTTTGAAGAACTACGGGCGTGCCCAATTTAAATTTTGATGATTATTTCTCCAATCTCACTAAACGGTATTGCTTATATTTGGTAATGACATAATCACTTTAAGAGTTCACATTGATTTTCAAATAACCCCCATAAAAAAGTATAAGATTTAATTCCATGGCGTTACAAACCCAAGAAATATAAAGATACGCACCTACTTTGCTGATATAAATGCAAGTCTCTAAACAAATTTAAAATAATGTTATAATATAAGCACAAGACTATATACCAATTGGGGTAGGCAGAGGTACATCCATCGCAAGATTAAACACTACTACTCATTACTCATTGGTGCAAGTCCGATATCACGGTTCGAACCGGCCCTCGTCATTTGAGAAGCAAGCCAGAAAACCTTATGACTACAGTGACATTAATTATATTTTTATATTTAAAGTAATATTAGGTATAAATACTTGACTTACGTACATTTCTGTCATTAGCCGCATAAAAACGTATAAAAATTCTTAGGCAAGCTAGCTAATAGTAATAGGACTTTTAGTTAATTATTTAAGACATTCTATAGTCAATAACTTGTGTTACAAATGGCGTAATATTGTGTTTAGCTAACTAGTACATACTAGTTACTTTTCCGGCTATTAATAAAACCCCGTTACTCTGCTTATTACAAATAATAACAAAACTGTTACTGCACTACACACACTGAAATTATTTACTTATGATTAATACAACGTTTAACGATTCTCTCAAGTTTCTTTAACTTATTAGTGTTCTTCTATAATCAAGGCCATACTCCATTAAATATAGCTTCATTAAATTGACAGCTGTCAGAACATTACCTTTTCGTGTTCGCACTAGGCTGTATACACTATCATCTGTCAAATTAAAAGGTTATGTCAAATATCTCCGAAACGCATTTCTCGTGTATGTGGGTTTCCTCACGATGTTTTCCTTCACCGCTGAGCACGTGATAATCCCGGCCCATGATAAGGCTCGTGCTGGATTTGAACCTGCGATTTACAGTGAGAGTCAAGCATTCTTCCAGGGCTAAATAAATATATACGTAGTTACAATCCCTTCTTCATTTAATTTGACAGATGATAGTACATACAGCCTAGTGCTAACAGGAAAATTTGAGTGACGTACAGCACAAATTCTACTCACTGCCGCACACTCATAAGAAAAAATCAACGTCGACACATCAACTCATGAACCGACTGTTCATGTACTTCGGCAGACGCGAGCGCGTGCGCTTGGCAACTCCAGTCTATAATTTCTCTGAGGCTACCAAGCATATAGAAAATGAAGAAAATAAAACAAATAATATCTAAATGTGATTGTAAAGGCAGTTTTTTTTTATGTGAGTTATTGTATTTATGGCTCGGATGATATTATTTATTTTAGGCCAGATAAAACTATAGGTTTGTTACCTGTCACGCAGTGAAGGAAAGCTTTCCTTTAATGCACAGAACCTATATCTATAAATGTTTCCAAGAAAATGTTAGTAACATATGTAAACCATGTTGTTATTACTGTGGCATCCTCTAATAATAAATACTTTCTTTCTAAATGAATGGTAATATTCCGCTATATGAGTAGTTCTGCAAAATTAACATAAACTTTTTATGTTATTAGACTCTAGTGCACCTACCTATCGTGTTTCGTTTGGGCTCCTCCGGCGGAGCAATCTTTATGAAAAATCTTTATATGATAACGTCAAATTAAGTAATTTTAGTATAAAAATATGCATCTATAAATATTTCTATTTATAATCATGCAATTTACAATATAAATAGACATTTTATAATGTCCTATCACTAAGCACAGTCATAGAATAAACAACAATACGAATAGAAGGGACACCTCCGCACCATTACGAGTTTGGAGCGAGTTTGTTTTACTAGGCTAACGTGGCCCAGCCTAGTCTGTTTATGCCATAAGTCGCTAAGGAGTAAAGGAGCGCAAGCGGACTGGCAGTCTCGCTCGCACTGGGTTAAACGGCACACGATAAATCGATATTTTTATATGAGTTGTCCGGACTGTGGCACAGGTCTGGACAGCATGTCAACAAGTAACGCATTCAAGCAAGTCGATTTGATTCGAACTCATTACACTATATCTCTCATTAATTTAGTTGCTACAAAGCATAATAAACTACGAAGCCCCGCGTAGAAAAGCTTAACAGGCTGATTAGATAAATTTGTAACTCGCCGATGTCGTGATCAAATGCATTATCGAGTAGCTCCTGTTCGGGAGCCGTTTATTACACCGAGTGGTAATTAGGACGCGGCGCAAATGGACGAATCTTGCTGGACACGCTCGCGGTGGTGTAAAAGCTGCCGGACCACAAATAAGCCTGTTTTATCACTCCACTTAGGTTAGGTTTCTATTGTACTACGCGAGTGGAATAGAATCTCAAACGGCAGACTTCACAAGTGTTAAGTCGTGTGTATTTTGAACTAATTGCTTCGTCTATTTTTACCGCAGCTATTTGGTATTTCAGTAATTTGAAAAAGTGCTTAATAACTTACCACTCGTCGAAGCTATGGTCCCTAGACTTCTCATTGGACGTCTCTTTAATATCAAACGTTAAATAATTTCTGCCCTGTCTTTACCATAATCGTTATGTATTCGTATAAATTCTATATTTTAATTTCAGAACATCCTAGTTTAACGATCGGATCGAACTCTTGACCGCTGACTTAAAAGCCGACAAACTCTGTTTTCAAAGTAGAGGAAATTGTATTTTAATAGGAGAATAAAGTTACTTGTTAATAGCTCTGTGTACCTCAATAATAAAATGAAATAAAGATATTAAAGGAATAATTCGGTTGAATTTTATAAAATATGTTACCACAATAAAACTGTCGCTCTGGAAAGTTTTACGCCTTACTAAATGTTTGAAGTGTTCCTAAAAGCCTTGGGGCGCGTACCGTTAGCCTTATCGAATTTATTCCACGGGATCATGTTTTTATTTCTCACTTGCCTAGCCCGCGGGTTTGCATGCCAGTGTTTTTATTACAAAATAGTTCTACTTCTGTAACGAGAACATCAAGTGCTTTTCGATATCAATCACTACATAACAAATAGTTCTCTAGTCATTTTACACGGCGAAAATGTGCAGTTACCCAACCTCTACCTACATACGAGTGACTTTGTCAATACGAGAAAATGTAAATACAAATAAAAATGACTAAGTATTGGTTACATTTACTGATATTGCCATTTGCATAGATAAATACATTATCTTCCTTAGCAAAAAAAGGAATGTTTGCTAGTGTTAAACTTACTGTCCTGTTACTAAACCAACAGCAACATACGAGACCGTTTTAAAGAAAGTCTAGGCTCTAGATATCGCGATTGGCTCTGGTAGCTTTACATATTCAATATTTACTCATTGAACCGTTGTCTAAATCTTCCTGCGTTACAAAGGAAATTTATAAAACAAGCGTTTTAGAGTCAATTTTCACGCAGTCTTTCTTTGACACCTACGTGCATTGACAATATTTGCATGCTTGAATAGTTTGAATGTCCAACGTAAGTCTTTTCTCTCCTTTTGTCTGCGTCAGACGCGTCTACCGATTGTACACTCGAGTTTCTCATAATCATTTTAATTTAGTTGAACCAAATATACGAAACCGTTACATAGGTTACGTACAAAAAGACAATCGTAGGAAGTTGTTAGAGTAGAGCTTGGTCTAATTTACCATAATTGATCATGACGTGGTACGATTAGATTGAATATTTCGGTGGTGCATTTGTACGCGGCAAAGGATATGCGATGGGAAAGAAATCCCGTGAAAGTCAGTTTGTTTTACGCGACTGAGGAAAACAATATACATTTCACTTTTCCCTCATCTGTTCGGAGACATTCCTGTCACGATCGAGGCCGCGCATGTCGCTGCCTGCGCCGCGCCGTGCGCTCGACTACTGTCCGACCAGCTAACAAGCAGGTATCCCTCGCATAAAATCAACACTCTTACATTATTGCTCCCATAACAATAAAGCCCCGAGCATATCCTTATATATCCACTTAAAACATCCAACGCTTCCGCCTACTCGTTACAAGAGTAAACGAGGCAACTTTTTATATTTTATTTATCGAAAGCTCAGACGTTTACGTTAGAGTGTAATTATACCTAGAAATTAGATAATCTTATGGACGCTTTAAGGCGGTGAGACTGTCTCTTGAATTTTACGAGCGAATGTCTCTTGCAATTGGCAGTTAAAGTATTTAACAGCATATCTTGGGTACAGTCGGAAATTAAAGCAGTGGATACTTGGAGTGGTTACTCCACTGGGCTTGGTTGGAATTAATTAGTCGCGTTGTAAAATAATTTCTCATTAATTTCAACACGGCTTGTGGAAATCGCTCGCGGTATTTCCCTGCCGTGTCGGCGCAAGCTGAATTACCATATGCAAAGCGTATATCACAAGTTCCACCGAGCTTCGCTTGCGTCTGCAGACTAGCGTCCGCCGTGTAAATTCATGTAGCTACCGAGAACTACGGAACAGTGAACAACTGTAAAACTATTGCGTGCGTGTGCCCAGCAGGTTTTCTTTTTCCTATTTGACATTTTCTTTTTGAAGACGAAGCAATATGTGGGTGTAATGGCTGCCTTGTAGAGTTCGAGAGAGAAAGAGATTCCGTCATATCAATTTATGTGTGGCAAGTGACAATACAAAATACTTATTTTACACAAGAAAATAAAGATGCAGATAGTAAGAAGAATAAAGAGTACAAATATCGGTCTTATTGCTAAAGTAGCTGTCTTCCAGGCAACATTTGAATGTAGAAAAAAGTAAATGTTAATACAATAATATTATTATTATCCTTTATCTCAGATTATTATTGTATTGTATTGTATTATTTGTTGTTGTTTGTTTGGATGTATTGTATTATTTGTTGGTAACTCGATGGATTTTGTGTCTGAAATGAATATCTTTTATTATTATTATTTAACTGTAGTTTTTCTCCCCTTGCGGGGATCTCTACCCAGAGGCACGGGTGACCGACCAGGTGTCACTGGGAAATATGTCATTATGTATGTAGAGTTATGTCAGTATCAGAAGATAAGAACTTGCGTACTATGCGACAGATGGCTGCGTTCTGCATAGTGACATATGTGTTAATAGGGAGGTTGAGGAGTTTGAGGCTTTGGTGCAGGTATTTTCGGAACATACCTATGGTGGAGAACACCAGGGGTACAATGTACACTTTTTGTTATTATTACTATAATTAAATTATTATAGCAGGAAGTTACATTTATAATTAGAAAAGTAATTATTATCTAGTAATAATAAAACGTGTAGCATAATAAACGCCATACATATAAAGTTATAACACATGATTCTACAATTGGGATTTTACTGACTTCTCGTTATGATATAAACGTAGTTATGTTTTATAATTGGCTAGGATCATTTACGGCTTAAGTATCAGGAAGTTCGCTTAGATAGCAAGCAGTAAGCTGTAGCCCATTTCATGCTATAAAACCTTATTATAATTATTACAATACAGTCTTCAGGGGCTACACTTCCTTGAAATACTAATAAGTTTATCCCCTCATCGTAAACGTTTATTTATTGACTAGCCAATGCCCGCCGCTTCGCGCGGTTTCTTTTCCGACCAGTGTAAATTGAGCTCTCGATGCATATAACGCGTTTGCCTTGTGGTTTCAACCTATTGTGGTGATAGATAAATTATTATTATTTTTTTAATTGGCGTAAAAAGTAGCCTAATATCATCTAGACTTTTACGATCACCAAGATAAATACGTTTAGTAATAGTTAGAGTGTGAAGGAAAATGTATATTTTCAAAAACTTTGTTCTAGAGTTTTCCCTAAGACGCAATTTTTTTGCCATACGGACAAAGTTACTCATTTCACTGTATTTATACTAAATAAGTACTATGACTCCTAACGGTGTTTGATTTTATTAACAATGTATCTTTTATTTACAGGTAAGCCATGATGGATTTGATCGTTGATTACAGTATAATGAAGCAATTTAGTACGTGAGTCAAGTCTATTGATTACTTCCTGAAGTTTGGTGGCGTTTTTAATTTCCTGCGTATACTATTTCTAAACCATTTGTCCATATATGGTTGAGTTTGATAGCGGCTTATTTAATATTTCTACCCATACACTTACATAAACTGACGCCTATTTCCCACCATAAGCATTTCCCAAAGTAAGCAGAGACTATGGAATTCCATTTGCTTCCATCCTGACGTATCTTGCTTCCTTCACATTCATCAATCGTTTGTACACGCACATCGGTTCAAAGTAGATCTTACTAAACTATTTTTAAAGACATCCCCAATTTGGTCAATGTACGTCCTACCAACAACCTTCGCCTTAAATGCCGTTTTCATAATCCTACTATCCTTCAAACATAGTCTCATAAACTGGAAGAACCATTACTGAACGTAGATACTAGACTAATAACCTCAAGTAAATCGTGTACTTTATGAAAGTTCCATCAATTTCTGGTGGTCGTAGTTTAAGGCCAGCCCCTACAAATGTATGGTTCCTATCGCTGTTATTGTAATTTTCACTATTTGTTGCATTTGTAGAGGAAATAAAGATTTTCCTTATTTCACTTACTTTTATGAGAGAGAATGCGTTACCTCTGTTAGCGGGACATTAGTAACCTCTTGATCTGCGATTTGCTCCTTAGGTTTAACCCTGTTTACCTCTATAATTGAGATAGAGATTGTAAATTACCTCTTCCTGACACTTTGATTTAAAAAAAAATCTTAACTAAACTTTTGCAGGTTTTTACGCTGGCTATAATTGGGATAACAGAGATTGGTTACATTTTTAACTGGGAGAGAAATATAACGTTTTTATTTAATAATTAAACTTCTGTAACAGAAATTTAATGGGACCATCTCAAAGTGAGACAGGAATATTTTTTAAACCAAGACTAAGATATCTGAGACAGAAGGTAAGTGGAATACCACTTTAAGTAAGACAAACTTTGCTGTTCCCTTGAAATCTCAATTATCCAGGTTTCACTGTAGTTGGCGGAACTCAATGTTGCGAAATATGTCTTTGATACTTAACCCAGCACGTGGTTTACTTAGTATTGATGACAGCGCGCCAAGTGTTACAATAGTGTAGTTACCGCTCAACTGCCCAACCAACACTCTGTCACGACTTAACGAGCGCAAGTATTATCCGTACTCCGATTGCAATTCTCACGTTCGAACTTACGTATATTTTGTATGACATGCCATTTCCTGTACGAACCCCGCGCATGTCTTTATTCGAGTGCCACGGACCGTTACAACTCGGAAACTAACACACTGCGCTTGACAAATTCACTCCACTTTCCATTTTTCACAGGCCATTTTCTTGAAACGCACATGTTGTAAGTGCAGGTGATTCGCATTAAAGTAGAGCAAGCGCCAAGCCTGGCTCCGTAACCCACTTATGTCTCGTTATAAATCGTGTTGACATTAGTTCTGTATCCCTTCGACTGTAATACCCGTGCTTGGGATAGCACGGAGACATTTCCAAGCCTTAATACCACTTGGATTTAGATAAAGCGCGCTATTTGACAGAGAAATGAGTCGTTTAGGCTTTTAAATAGGCGGTGGCCATCCGGCAGGTTAATTCAATGTAAGAAGCTCTTTTAATTACGTAACTAAGCAGCATTTCGGTGTTGCCAATATAAATGGGCTCGTTGTCGTGAATTATTAACGCTATCAACACTAGTCAGATTATCTCTTCTACGTATGCGACGGGTATGTGAATTAAGATTATTACTTCGTTTGTTTTGGTTCATAGAGTTGAAAATAACAAGAAAAACAAAACATTCTTATAAAAATAAATTCCGAAGAACTTCATTGGCAATCAAAAATGAAAGTAAGTCATCTCGCCTTTATGAATATAATAATGTAACATTCTTAACATATTTTAGAAAGTAGTTCATAAATATATAATCTTTTTTTTATATCCTAAAGTAAATAACCAAAAGTGACCAGCAACATAAAACGGCCTCACCATATAAGTCACATTCGCTCAACATAACTCTGGCCATCCGTCGATGCCATACTTGGTCTTGCACCGCACGTCATTCGCACGACAATAGATCGGCGGTGACACTAATCCGCATGCACTTGTAGAAGTGGTAGATGACACCGAAATAAAAGAAAGCGTGAGATATCGCTGACAAGCACTGGACATGCGTGAGTCATGCTCATACGAAATCAATTGAAAGCTAATGCAGCGTCGAATTGATCTTGATTGCCCGCGATAATACATGCACGTCGGTATATTGTCAGTGCAGACCGCTTGGACGAGCTAAGTTTTGCAAAAAATATTCTATTTTCAATTTCAAAAAAGTTTGCGCAGATAGGATTGACAAAAGAAACAATGTGTCTGAAAAATAACATGCATACACGAGGGAAAGTGTTCTGTTTATCATCTCAATGTATTGTAGAAGGCTGTACAATTGTCATTACACAGTTTTCCATATTTATGTTTCGATGCCAATAAAAAAAAAACGCAATAAATACCAAGAAAAGTTGGTACAAGTTGTTTTTTGCTGACTTGTGGTTCTCTTCTCTATCCCAAAAGGTTGTTACTGAAAAGCCTTAAATACTTATATAATGATATTAGTTGCACTTAGGTATGTAGTTACAGATTTGACATTATTATTATGAGTCAGCTGGTATGCCTAAAAGTTTCAAAACTCATCTAAGGAGGAGCCTCTACATTAAATCAACTTTTTATTTTTTTTAATGGTAGCTGGCTACCATCCAAAATACCAAAAGTGAGGGTTTTAAAAATATTAATATAACGGATATATTTTTTCGTATTAATGTACAACACAGTTGCAACCCTCATAAAAAAAGAACTTCAGCAATGGTAACAAATTAAAAATACATTTAATTTTTACGATGGTAGTTACAGCAATGCCCGATAAAACCAACCATTTGCCGTGAGTGTAGTGGACAGATCATAAAGTCACCGAAGCAAAGATATCTATCCGTTATGCCAATAAGGGACACACTGGTCGTTATTTACCTTTTTAAATTAAACTTGAACAAGAAGCTGTTGCCATCTCGCAATTCCCATCGCAAAGTCACGTATCATACGAGCAAACTCAAAATGAAAACGCAAACTTGCCATGCATATGCATTACTTTAACGCTCAATTTATTATATACGAGTGTACTTACTTTAGTCACTAACATATTCATACAGTTTATTTTAAATATGAAATGTTAGCATTTTAAAATGATGGTTTATAACATAATACGACTGTTCAAACTAACACTTGGTTTAAGACGTTAAGACGTTGGTCCCGGCAATTAGCCGTGAAAACACCTCCACCAACCCGCAGTGAAGCAGCGTGATGGACTATGCTCCATACCCCCTCCGGTTGATTGAGGGGAGGCCTGTGCCCAGCAGTGGGACGTATATAGGCTGTTTATGTTTATGTTATGTTAATACAATTATTAACTGTTAAAAACCTATATGGGGCGCTTTCAACATCCAATATTTATAAGTTATTTATTTGTTACTAAGAATAATGTTTGCGTACATTGCTGACCAAATTAGAGATGTCCTTAGAAAAGGTTCCGATCTACTCTGAACCGGCGTGCGTGTATGAAACGATTGATGAATGTGGAGGAAGAGAAGTATGTCAGGATTGAAGCAAATGGAATTCCTTAATATCTGCTTACCCCGGTGGGAAATAGGCGAGAGTTTATGTTTGTATGTTACTAAGAAATATATATGTGACGTACTACCAAAATAATATACCAAAATTAATAAGCAAAAGGACATCATGACTATTCTTGACGTCCTTGTCGCATAAAGAGTTTTCTTTCACGCAATTACAGCATGTACATTGTACCTACAGTTAGTTTACTAGAACCATGGTATAAGAAGACCAGGTATGCTCAATCCTATGACAAGCCGCCATTGCTAGCCCTGTGATGACGTAAGTTTTACAACTGTGTTACCATTAAATTGGTATCTCCAACATTTCAAGGACATAAATGTTATTATTGAAAAATAAGTGAATTACTGACTAATGTATTTAATTACTATTACTTGTCACATATATAAAAATCATTAAAAGTGTAAGTAAATCTTTTACTAAAAGTTTAAAATTTCCTTGCAAACTAATATATAAAAACATTGGTCATTGGTATTTTTTTTTTAATGGCAACTCAGGGTGGGATTACGTCAGCTGGGCTAACCTTGAAATGTTAGCTGTCACTTTTGAGCATATCTGGTTTTCTTAAACCATAACTAGAACTAGAAAAGAAACCTATATTAAATGCACTTAATATTTTTTTGTCTTGACTGTGTTCAGTTAGTTATCTTGTTACTGATTATAGACCCCATTTTCTAAATTCCAGTTGAATGATTACATAGCTATCTTTTTGAATTTTAAAGAATTACTACCTAAGAAGCCCACTGTTATTACGAATTGGAAATGAAAACGATATGTAATTGAATATGAATGGTGAGATGATTATAGCTACTGAGGGCAGATGTAAATAATGCATGCCACTTGTAAACAATTTCCTGCAAATTTGACGCCTTTTTATGTAAATGGATTATTGAATATGAATAGCCCATAAAATTATTGCCCGATGAATTCTCACATAGGTATGCCAGGCGAATAAAAAACGTATCTTCTCTTTGAAGACATACGTATAGATATATACATACTTATGTATATATACATGGTCATGTCTGTTATCCCTAGTTGGGCGAAAAAACATGCAGCCATACGAAGTCATAGAATGGATATAATCAACCGTACAGAAACAGGTAGTCAACCCATCGCCCATATGTTTTTTAATCGTATAACAAAGGGCATAGTAAGTCTGTCTGTTTTCACGATAAGTAGCTGAAAACGTCGCCCCCAGTTCGGACAGGGGAAGACCTAGAAGGACGTACATTGACCAAATTGGAGATGTAATTAGAAAAAAATCAGTACAATCTACTCTGAACCGGCGTACGTGTATAAAACGATTGATGAATGTGAAGGAAGCAAGAGAAGTGTGTCAGGATCGAAGCAAATGGAATTTTATAGTCTCTGTTTACCCCGGTGAGAAATAAGCGTGAGTTTATGTATGTATGTACAATAAACTAAAGTAACAAGATAACAAGTAACGATTTGCAGATGTTATAAACATTTTACTCCTATTGGTATCAAAATTGTAATTTCACCGCAATAAATTATGGTCACTCTAAACCTAGATAGCATTAATCATTTATTATGTAGGTTTAGTACCACAATACTAATGACGGTAGCTTTGCTAAGCTATGCTTAGTCTATTTTAATCACCATAAATGTAACGATACCTAAGCTTATTACTAGAGCAGTAGCCAATAATACTAATTCTAGGTATGATATATGAAAATCGTAATGGCATATTTATTACTTTAGTATAGTAAAACTAATGAATACCGCAATAACTATTTTGATTTTGTTACTATAAAATTAGGAATCGATTTCTTCTAATAAAAATACTTCTGTAAAAAGTAGAAAGCCTAATATTAATAAATAATCATAGGCATTTCATCCTTATGTTGTGGACATACCACCAATCCGCACTAAACGTTTTGCCTTTTCCTTTTTGATGCGAACAGCAAAGGACTGGAACTGTCTGCTCTCGCCTGTTTTTCCAACTTGTTATAATCTGGGGGTCTTCAAGGCTAGAGTGAATAGCCATTTGCTAGGTAAGCCTGATCTACCCTAGACTACGTTGTGGCATACCATCAGGTGAGATTGTGGTCAAACGCGAACCTATATTATATAAAAATAAATAGAATAATATGTAGTTACACGTTAGCCGACAGAATAGAACTAATACAAATTTTGAATATAATATTATTTTGTTATTGCTATATTAGTATATGGTTGTAAGGCCCAGATGCCTTTTAAAATCCAAATCCCATTGTTTAACTATTGTGTCTGGAAATCCGGGCCATACGAGGATATAATACTGAAATATTCCCAAGTCATCACCTTTTATGTGTTTATTACTTATTTTCACAAAGAATCATTGTCCAAGTGAATAATAGGTATAAGAGGGACATGCCCCTCATATCTGAATTCAGACCATGATTCGAAGTGGAAGTTTCCGTCGTAATATCGACTCAGAATCATAGACTGAATCATCTCTCAGTGTATTCGTTACGATGTCACTAACACCCTGTATGCAGCATTTTTTTTAGTCTGTGTATCCCAGACCACGAACGAAGAAAATTGATTGTAATTACATGCCAATGTGTATAAGACTTATGATTTCTAAAACACTAATAATAAGCCACTTAGTGCTTAGGCATATTTAACTGCAAAAACCCAGCTATTATTTTAATTACTGTCTATAAAGATCTTGGATCTTAGCCGTAATATGAAGATAAAAACAACTTATATCAAAAAGTACATTTACCTTAGTCGGTTAATAGTGTCAACAAAGTTTATCTATACGAAAAATATGTTCTCGATAGAGCCGAACAAGTTTTATGCAAAACCAATATTTTTGTGTATCCTTTATATATTTGCTTTCTCTAGTAGCCGGTCATCAAGTTTGACTTGTTATTATTCTCATCGACCACGCATTCTGTATTTTTCAAATTCATCTTACATCCTCAAGCTGACAGTTGTTTTCAGCTGTGCTTATAAAAGTAGCTCTACGAAAGTATCGTTATTACAAATACTAATATACTTTATTGCACACAACATACGAAACAAGTTATTGATGTGCTGTGTGTGCAAGTGCCAATTACTATCGCACCGATACTGCTCACAGTTCGACGCTAGGTAATAATAGAAATCAATCTAGGTATAAGGAGAGCAATGGGCAATAAAACCGTTAACCGAACTTTGTGGTGGAACGTACACTGATTCATTACTGGGTAACCTTGCGGTTTAGTTATTTAATGAAACGTTACTTTGGAGCGTTGTATGTAACCACATCAGGAACGGTCGCTATTGCTCGCATTACGTTCTAGTAACGCTAATGCAACTTTGAAAGTACGTAATGAGAATACCTAACAAATATCGTTAGGCCGAATAAAAGTTACAGTTTGTTGGTCAGTTCCATAAAAAAACAACCGAATACAGCAATAAAAAAGCGGTTACACAAGTCAGCAGTAGGTAGATTTTACAAAACTGTGAGTGTTTCTTTTTTAAATAAAAAGTTTGATTACTTTTTGTACATAGAAACAGCTACATCATCTTTCTTATCGGGTATCAATGGAATTAGTGAACAAAAAAGCTAAGTTATTATTGTGACGTGAGTATAATATCCGAATTAGAGTATAATGCATCAGTAGTAATAGATATGGCGCCGTGCGGTTCATAGTCTGTGGACGAGTCCAGTGCAAAACCGCAGCTGATGAATGTCAATGGCACGCAGCACCGTTACTCGATCTCGCGCCTGCCGAATTAATTCGCCAATCGAAAACCGAACAACGATTGATTCCTGCTTTGATCGGCTTAATGAGAAGCTTGTAGCCTCGGCGCCCGAATCCGTTATCGGTCATCTAGCCATTCTCACCCCACACCGGATTCCACTCCGAACTATGCAAATAAGCCTGTCATTCAAAACTTAAGTTTCATTACACGCATTGTCTAGAGATCATCACGGTCAAAGACACGAAAACAAATCATTCTGACAACGCCACGGCGCCTTCTCACTACGCAGTCACATCTGATCGATTTCGAGTAGCGGAGCGGAAAGCTGTCAGTAATGCGTATGATCTACATTCCATTGAATTTGCGCTGTATATATTTACATCGGTGGGCCTTGTTAATCCTCGTGGCCGCGGCCTCATGCTGTTACGCTTTAAACGCCATTTGCATTGCTCGCCAGGGCGGCGCACTGAAAAAAAACTTTCGCCTCTTCCAGTCAACGCTCATCTTTCAAGAATAAATAGAAGGCTATCGATCGGGCGCCACACTTTTACTCGCGTCGATCTCGTTGGCTCGTCTTCATTCTGATTTATATCAGGTGCTCGTATCTCAACATCTCTTAGTCGTTTTATGTATGATACGTTACTTGCTTTAATGGCGCCCTCTTCATAAGATTCAAATAGAATATTACTCCTTTGTCATGTTACGCCGGTATTCTTAGATATTTATTTGCAATGAATTAAGTGAAATCGATTAAGGAGAGATACTCTGCAGTAAATAAAAGTACTTTGAAAAATTACAATAAAATACAGTAAGTACTTAGTTAAACTTGGCAAGCAGTTGAATTTCTACTACGAGCGGTGTTTACCGAGACGCTTTTGATGCATTTAATGGGAGTTAAACAGTGAAAAGTGAACTCGGCGTATCATTAGGGTTGCTCTGGATTCTGGTCACGGCGTCGTAACAGCCGGATACTTGTCCAGGCGCCACCTAACATATCAATTAGGCTAACATTTAATTCCATCATCGATCATCTGCCATCCACCTCAGATCTGAGGTCAATATCTTTTGGCAGACTCGATCCGCGTCCACACTAGATCGTTGAATTTTAATCGAACTGGTTTCGTTAATAATTTCGCATCTATGTGTATCGTACACTTCGTCGTATGATTACTCAGTGTTGCTATATTTTACTTTGTAATAAATAAAAGCGTATATGTCTTTTTGTGTTAACAGTTTAGTAGGGGTATTAAAACAAAGCGCATGTTGATGATAGCTTGTCGAGAGCTAATATGTGAGTCTGGGCCAGGCATCCAATTATTGCTAAACGATATGAATTTATAAATCAAGATTAAACGATAATATGAACCTGTTGGGCTGGATTATGTGTGACTCATAGCGCGGTTGCGTTCCTTTTGTCATTGCGCCGGCGCATCGCCGGGAATAGTTCCAGCGCCGCTACGCAGAATAATTTGAAAACAATACAAAAAAACTTTTCTTGAACAAACGTTACGTACACAACAGAATTGCAATACTTTTCCTTTTCTCATGAACAGCTATTTCGATTGTGAGCTAATAAATGAATTAAACGTTCGATAAGCGTTCTAATGATGTCTATTATATTTGTAAAGTAGCAGTTTACAGCTAGCATAACTGTTTTTCTAATCATGGAATCCAAAAGGCTTCGTATATGGCGTGTTGCGGCGACAATCGCTACGGTAGCACTCGGTAGGATACCTGGTACTAAACTTGTCGCTTTATAATCGAACTATCCTATATTGAGCGGGCGTTTCCGTTAGGAATTATGGACCTGGCCGTGATCACTATTGTCATACATGCATATTTTGCAAACGCAGACATGTTAATCAAAGCGTGAGTCATCAATAAATATTTGTGAGTGTGATGTGTGTTTGGATCAAGATAATTGACATCACGTGGTCTCCAGGATTCGTGCCCCGTTAACAGCAATAGCCTCGTCTCTTGATACATGGAACTTAAATATAGTGGGTATCCTCTGCCTACCCTTTCGGAGATACAGGCGTGATGCCGTGTTATGTTAAAATGTGCGAACATGTTTTTATTCGTGTTCCAAAAAAAATATAATATATGTATAGTACTTTTTTTACAATAGCCAAGTATGTTGACTCGACTATGCCGGATGGTAAGCATAGAGAAGCCCTAATTGCAGTAGCAGCTGATAAGCAACGCAATAAGTCAGTTTCGAATAAGTTGCGACTACCATACTGGCCTCTACGGTCCAGTGGTTGTGCCTGATGGGGACATATCACAAAAAAATACTTTGTGATCCCTAGTTTGGGTAGGACATTACAAGCTAATCACCTGATTGTCCAAAAGCATGATGATCTGTGCTTCGGAAGGCACGTTAAGCCTTTGGTCCCGGTTACTACTTACTGATTTAAGTATGTAGTCGTTACATGAGCCATGTCAGGGTCCTTTGGCGGCTCAATAATAACCTTGACACCAGGGTTGATGAGGTTGGTAATCCACCACATAATCCACACGATAGAAGAAGAACCATACTGGCCTACTAAGTGCTACTGCACGCTTCGCTTGAAAGACCTAAAACTACTTAAACTATATTGTTCAAATGCCTGCATTGACATTGATCAAAGTAAAACACGGGTTTATACCCATTTATTTTATTTACAAGTACGTGACAAGGCAATAATACAACATGTTATGGCACCCGTGTGCCACTTACGTTCCCCACATGTCACCTGTAGTCATACATACATCTGAGACTCAAAGGAAAACTTTGAATGTAATTACTATACTCGCATATACCATATAAGTTGCTAATGTGCATCTGAATAAAGACATTTTTTGACATAACCAAACCAAACGTATTCTTTAAAATCTCATATATATGTAATAGTCCAAACGGTACACCCCTAATTTTTTGATAAGTTCGTTTTAATAAATAACAAGAAGTAGAATAAATAATTTTCTACACATACTTATAAGTATCACAGGCTTAACTTTATTTAGGTATCTCTACAATTATTTATCAAATAATATAAGTCAAGCATGTCCATATTAGTCTCAGCCTGGGAAAGCTTCAATAGTGGAATTCAATTGAATTCAACCGAAGAACTATGCTAACTTGTTCTGCAGTGAAATAAAACTTAGTTAAGATCTTTTCGAAAATTATAGAGCTATTCATGTAGCTCATTACGAATGAGGGTCCAATTAATCTGCCCGCTAGTAAGCTTGATAATCTCGCCATTGTTCTACTGCTCGGGCTTAGTAAAGGCTTTTATTGCAACCGTAACGAACCAGAGCTTTACGATTGCAATGTTTAGACGCGTATTACTGGTATGACAGTATGATAGCACTAGTATGAATGAAGCCGGGTGACCTTATGCTTGTGGCACTGCTGAATGGCAGTGTGACGTGTCGCCCCACTACTCCGAAATGACTCGGCTGCGCAGTTCGGCTCGCCCCGATTGGCCGAAAAATGAGGCAGGGTTTATATAGTATGGGAGCACCTGGACGCGGGGTAACGACACGCGCGCGGCCTTGCGCACCGTCCTTGCCGCCCGAACGAGGAACCCTCGCGACATTCCTCTCTTTCCCTCCTACACCTCGCCGGCTTGTCCTCTCGCTCTCCCTGGGACCACAACCGCCCCACAGTCGATCGGCCGCATGATAAATCGCTCTCAACGACAGCCCTCGCATTGCAGTTTTACGGGACGAGTTTACTCACGCTTGTTTCATTTTTATTTACAACTGAATGGAGAGCGCCTCCATACATCGGCGTATTAAGTGTATTAATAACAAAACCTTTTTTAGTCTGAGATATTTATGCACCTTGCAAAACGCTTTTGATTTTGTTCATTTTTGCACGCGCAGTTAGACGAACAAGGCCAACAGGGTCTATTTAATTACATTGTTAAAGGGCGTGTACAATAAATTTTAACGGTGCTCGATATTTAAATGTGTAAAGCTATTCTTATTTACAATTTTACTATCTGTTGAATATTCAGCAGGGCGGGGCGCGCGGGGCGGGGAGGCGATGCCAGTCGCGACCGTGTTCAGCCTAATGAGGAAGACCCTTATAGAGGCCGCATCGTGTTAGAAAATCCCTAATTGTATCTAACTATGTCGTTGATATTCGAACTGCGGACTTCTGCCCAATTAAACAAGCTTAGCGCCCGCACCGTACATAGTCGCCGCTCCCATTGCGTTCGCGCGTGTTATTTTCGTTTTATTGTTTGACAGCCAGGCTACCCGTTGTGTAATGTACTACTGCATTCACAATATATTGCATTTCTTACGATAATTTTTCAAGATTCTTTAATAAATGTAAATTTTGTGACTATGAAAGTTATATTTCAAGTATTTTTATTTTGCACTAACGACCGAAGCGAAAGAACATCTATTCACGCGCATTAGCATAGCATTATCTCCTAAAGCCGTGTAAAGTTGCACGCCGAAGAATGTTGAACAATATACAATGTATAGTACGATAAAATGCAAAGTATACCGTCGTGCTATTTTTTATCCTCTCAATGGATTGATTATCCAAAGCGATATATATAATTTGCTTTCATTTTCATATCATTCTTATATGCAAAAACAGACGATGTCTATAAAATATTGGTATTCAATAATCGAAAGGACTTCACACGGTTATTAATCTTAAAATATGTAATGTGGCGGCTATTAAAAGTGGTCATTTACTGAATGGAGCCGTTTAAAGACGATGATAAAAAATTTACATGAATTTTTATGAGAATATTTGTAGATATCCTAAGGGCTTTGTAGGTTAGTTGGTGAGTGCAGCGGGGCCGGTGCCGGCCAGTTAATGCGCTATTTGCGGCGGGAGCCGGCCGCCTCGGCTTATTGGCGCCTTGCTGAATAATGAAATCCCGATATAGGCTAATCAATGCGTGACTTTAATACTTTTTTACTCTTTATCCCCCTTAGAAACAGATAAAAAATCTTTTTTAGCACGCACTAAATATAACGCAGACGGGCAACCTCCTTCTCTCTACCACTTTTTAAGCCTAGCAATTTCATTAGCACTTGCGTACATACAAGATTCTTGATTATAAAATTTAGCACATAGTTTACCTGCAGTAAATCAGTCGCCAACTTGGTTTTATGTACGCTGTTCAAAACATGTTGCATAAAAGTGTTAATTTGTTTTATAATAAATGGGTATGGAATGGCGTTGTCGGGCGGCAGGTATTCCTTGCATCCGATTGTCAGTGGAGTTAAGAGGGGCTCTCATCAGAATGCGTCGCGCTCTTAATGCAATGCCGGAGCCCCTTTTACGACCCGCGCGTCTTCAAGCGTACCTTTTAAGGCTACTGCGCGTGTCGCCGTGAAACAACCATTAGTCTCGGGCGAAGCGATAGCGGAGGCGATATTGCCCTCAAACATATCCTCTCTCATTACCAACTGACGTTTGTAAATTAACGCTAGTCAAGTGCATAAAGTGGGTCCTGACAAATCGCACTGGAAACATCCGAGAGCGCAAAAATATTTACGAATACAAAATTATAGTAAAGTAATTTGTCAGTTTTAAACATTTCGCACTTTACAAATATATGGAACTAAATCAATCATTGGGTTCCGCTTATCGACCAGACATTATTTTTGTGTCAATTTGTTCTATAAAATCTTAAACGTTTAAAACTTTTTAAACGTTAGGTATTAGACTTCTATTCCACGATTAAACCTGTACTAGGATTCAATTTACGAGTACAACAAAACATTTGCGAATGTAAAACAAAGAGGTTTCAATAATAGATATCGCGTCTCTCGTGAACCATTGTGTTGGCTTTATCGCGCGGCTCGGAGGCGCCTCATGATTTACAACAGTGCCGAACTGTTGCATCCCTTGACGTGAAATGGGACAACCACTGGACTATGATTACCGTATAAAACGGTACTTTGTTTATAGAAAACCACACGTTGTATGGCTGACAATTAACGAACCACGGACGCTTGCGCACTGAATAGTCGCATGCTTCGACCCTCATTAAACGTTATTACTGTACTATGGCTTAGTCAACCAGCTATCAGCCTATCAAAGATTCGAACTATAGCTTTCATAAAGTCGTAAATAAGTTTCTTATCGTCTCGAAGTAGAATAATATCAGTGCAGCTCTCGTAAATGTCATACAAAACGATTTAAGGATGACCCTCACTGAGGCAGCTTTCAGCGTTCACCTGATTTCCACGGTACTGCTATCTAAAAAGCCCGTTATGATATTATTATAGTAAACCCTTTTAATTGACGGAACTCATAAAACCAATGAGCCATAGGAAAAATGAGTCTAATATTTCTTTATTTTTTCTCCACCTTGCACTCAGCGTGATACCACGCACACTAGTATTTCCAGTCCACCAATGAACCTTTCAGAAACCATTAGGTCCAGCAGTATATTGTGCTACAGTTGACATAAATATACGTTTTGTAAGACGTGCTGTCAGATTCCTTGCGAAAGAAATTATTGGTCACACACCGGCTATTCACTTGAGTTATAATTCGTGAACTAAGTGACGGCGTCGAACTAATTGTATAATGACTGTGATGGAGTACGAGCCGAGTGGCACGAGAACAACCCTCTCCAGGCCCGCTTCTACAATCACATACCGTAGCCTAATAAATTATGTCTCAGCTTTTATTTTCCCCACATTCTGCACTACATTCTCTCCGCACAGATCCCATCTCAATTTTTTTCGTTCATAAATTCTTAATAGTTTATATTCTATATTCGCAACGGAGGCGGCGGACATTCGTTAAAGTGTTGCACTAAACCACTCTTATTATTTTCGTTCATTATACAGTTGGCTGTCGAGCTGCTGCTCGTTCGAAAATTACAGACATTTTAACGATCATCGAATTGGATAATTATTGGGGGTGTAATGATACGCTACTAGACATCTCGCAATTTCAAGCTCAACTTTTTTGAGCCCATTTAATGTGTCCACACTAAAAGCACAATCTTAATAGGGTTGAATTGCCAAGACATTGAAGCGGGTAACTGTTTAAAATTACAATTAATTGAAAAAATATACATACTTTATTCTTATTGTAGAGGCAGCTCGCTGGACTAACCGTGCTTATTTTATTTTTATACAGAGCAGCGTTGGGAGGATAAAAATAAATTGCGCTTTCAACACTCATTTTAAAATGTATTATTTAGAATCCAGCTTCTTCAATCTTTCGACATGTTAGGTATTTCATTTTTTTTGCAAGAGATACAATGACATCATCTAAAGTTCCGTTTGTCGAACTGCCGATGTGAGGAGTACATTTACATATGCTAATTCGTATCGATAAAAGTTAGTTATTAATTACGGTTTTTCAATTGACATGATCACCACTACAGTTATTTTGTCAATGTCATTTACCTGTGCGCCGTTATAATATCACAGGTAACATATATATGTCAGGGGTAAGTTGTTTTGCGATGTTGTTGATGGTTGGCGCTCTGTTCACGTCAGATAAATTGGTTGAGTGTTAGGTTGGATTGTCAGTTGGCGGGTAACGTATGCGTTGGTGTAGCACCTCGACTAGTTGGGCTCGGCCTGCGGGTGCACTTTGCACCCCGCGCGAGACGCACTAGGTGTTCTAGTATGCGATTGTGGATCGCTCCGGGGTGGCAACGCGCTCCCCACTCATTACCTCGCAGACCCATATGTGCTCCGCTGGAAGGCCCGCCGTCCGTCATTAAGCCTCCCGGCCTGTGATCGCCCCGGCATAAATCATGGTAATGGTAGATTATTCTAGATACGTCGGCGAAACACCCGGGAAATATCCCAACCGATTGCATAGAGCCCACTGACGTAATTGCGCCGCTCATTGATACCTCACGAAATGTAATTAGGCTTTGTTCCAGCTAAGTGCGGCGCGGAGATCCGCTCTCATTGTGTAATTTCATTACAGCATTAAGTCAATGATGAGTTGCGGGTACTTTACTGCCAGGATAGCCCGGGTTCCTTTTTTACCAAACGACTGGGTACTCCTTGCCTAGAAAACAATTTACCGAGGACTGCAATGTAACTTCGTGATGTAATGTACACCCATCGCAGTCAACATTAGTTTAAAACGCAACCTTTCACCTGATGATATGCAAAATAAATCTCGCAATACAAATTGTTCTGGATTTGAGCTATAGAGGTTAACCACCAGTAGAGCGGTAGAGTTATGATCTCCTGCTCAAATGTTGTCAAATACTGATGCAAATGTGCTCGCAAACCGCTATGACTTATGAAAGAGAAATATTGCATCGTGGAAAGACATCGCTTCGTTGACTATAAGTTTACCACCTCTCACAAGGAGACTTATAGCTCCGTATATTCTATTTCTGTGTATTTTATTAGCGGTCCGTATTCTCGCGTTGTACCTGTTATATCTCAGATATCGAAGTTTGCTGCAGTTTGACATTTACGAGCAGCGTGCAACAGTTAATGAAACCGCCATTGTATAATTACAGTCCGCTTCTGTTTACTCTATTTCATTCTTCCGACAAGATGATATCACTGAAACGTCCGACTTCAATCACCACGGCCTGTTATTACACATCCTTGTTACTAACTTAGAAGGCTCTAGTACTGAGCTAAGCCGTAAAAGGAAACTTATGACCATTGATAACAAACATATTACTGTAAATCACTGTCGTGCGCGATTTCATGGAGATTGATATCGTTCAAAAATATGTGTCATGCCGTTAGCCGATATCTGCAGAAATAATACAGTTATATGAGAGTCGAAATGACGATAACCTATCGCCCCACAAGCTCGCGGCGTTCGCCGGAGATGCGGCAGGCATTATCGTGTCTAATCAGGTTCGCACGCGGCGCGGTGGCTAAATCATTCGATTATTGATTTCCGATGTCGCGGTCGTGATCGGGCGCGGGATTCAACGTTCGGCGTGACAGCCCCGCCATTGTCGGGCCGCGGCTGGCCCGCGCCGCGACGCGCGCGCATTCTCCGTGATTAAACGCTTGTAATTCCAACAATATCATCCCGCCTGTCGGATTCAATCTGCACTCAACGTCTGCGCCTGCCGTCTGCGGCTGCTGCACTCATGTCATCCGGCCGTGCGCATGCGCCAACCCGTCTGTCTCCCAGCGCTCGTTGACTTGTGTGTAAGTAACGACTCAGTTGACCTGAAGACCTCGTGCCCCTTGCTGACGTTTTGATCGAACACTACCACTATAACACAAAGCACAGTACGTTGTTAACTTAATATTGAAGTCATGGCTCTTAAATTACTTTGGTAGTGTATGTAAGAGCAGATTTCAACGCGATAAGCTCATTTCAAAATAGTTTACTTACTGGCGACGCCTCTTTTTCTCACCGACTGTTCCCATTATATGTATATCAGATAAAAAAGAGCCTGTTCGCAAATTTTTGCTTTTATTGCGCACTTACGCCGCATTGGACAATAATAGGGAGGCGATTTCTCGAGACATGAGATCGTCGGGATGGTAACGAGCAGTCTGTTGTCGTTATTAAACCCCATTGTTGTGATGTGCCGTAAAAAGCTACAGTAGGACTGGCCCCCGTCTAATGTTGCCAATAAAGCACTAAAAGTGCATTTGACCGTGCGAAATCCTGCCTGGGGGGTAAACGGGGCAATAGTGAGCATTATTAGCGCGACCCTACATATAAAGCTCAGCGCGCATGCGGCCGAGCCTCCTCTGGGCGTAGCGAAGCTATTTCACGTACCAAAGATAGCACTATTATATATCTTGTCTTCTATTAAAATTGTACTGTAAATATGTATTTTACTTATACCGTAAACTTGGGAGTTTGAGCCAATGGCAATAAATAATAAATAATATTTTAGTGTGTATTTTTTAGTGTGTACCTTATAACCATTTAATAAAGCTTTTCTTATCACTGTGATTTCTGAAATTTCTGAAAATTCCGTCATTATTTATTTATATTGTATGATATTCCTAGGAATCATTGTAGCCTGACTAAACAGCACCATAGCTGTAGCATTACCCATCAGTGTAGCGCAGTCCTGAAGGAAAGTTGGTAAGATAGTAGCACCGGCGGCGTTGCGCGGGCGCAAAGCATGGCCTGAGCGGCGCCCCGCATTAGCATAAGGAATTGGGCGCGCACGCTTTCTCAGCGTATTTCTCACGCTACTCTCCGCTCTCGCTTCTCTAATGGCCCTGTCAGCACGCTGCCCTTCTTCCAAACCTCCTTTTTTCCCTCCCTCTAATAAGGACCTATTTAGAATTCTCCGCAATTGAAAGGGAACTAAACTTTTAAAGACTAATAAAGCTAAGTCTAAACGAGCGGCCGATTGTAAAGTTCCTCAATAGCCTTAAGGAGGTAATGTTTAATTCAGCGCGTAAAAAGGCAGCTTTACTAATTTGCCATCCATTCCTGTGAGTATTGGCGGAAATTAGACCGCCTCTTCATTCCTGCAATAATACATGTTAACTAGGAACAAATGCATTGATGAGATGACTTACACAGACTGTCAATTGTCGGTCAGACTCGTCGGTTACCGTTCCTTTTTTTCGTCGGCTGTTTGCCTTCGTCTTCTATCGTGTCGGTTGTGAAGTAGATTACCAACCCCATCAACCCTGGTGTCAGGGTTACTATTAAACCGCCAAAGACCCTGACATGGCTCATGTAACGACTACTAACTTGCATCAGTAGTAACCGAGACCAACGGTTTAACGTGCCTTCCGAAGCCCGGATTATATTACTTTCGGACACTCAGATGATCAGCCTGTAATGTCCTAACCAAACTAGGGATCACGAAGTGATTTTCGTGATATGGGATTTGGACCCGGGACCTCCGGATCGTGAGCCGAACGTTTATCGTCTAATGTCATGAGTTCAAAAACCACCCAAACCCAAGTACCTTTATATTTACTTATACCTACCGATAACAAGTGGTTAGAAATTTCGTTAATAAGATACTAAAAATCTTGTATTTATATTTTTAAACTCCTTTTTATGGCTTAACGATGACTAATTAAACATAAAATTCTTAGCGAAAATATTCTAAACCTTCTCTGATAATATCAGATAGATAAACAAAGTGCAACTCTGATGATTTTACCGCAGATTCTCACGCGGAAAATAACTTAAGCAGCTAAGTATATTTCAGAACGTATGAACTTTAGGCAATAAAAATGTTAATTGAGATAGGGAACCGTTTGAAAACACGCAATAAATCTATCATAGGTACATGAATAATATTATGGCCAGTACCGAAATAAACAAGCTGGTGTACTGACGGTTATAATTACACAAATTGGAATGTTGAGGTCGTAAACGGCCCTCAGTCGGCGATCATTTTTCATGATTAAAATACACGTTCGATGGAATTCATTCGGCGTGCAATAATTGCATGGTGCATTGATAACGGGAGATTTAGTACGGTAACAGTGTTGAAACCCGACGTGACCGGTGAGCATCGCAATGATTGCTACAAAAAAGAAACATTTGACTCACAGATGTATCTGCTATCTAGTATGTACTACACATGTACGTACACATTAGTAATTTATAGGCAGCTGGGTTATTTAAGGCTATATTTGCCGTAATCACTTTTTTTTATAACATTCGAAATATGCTAATTTGCACTTATTTGTATTCACACTAGTAAAACTTCTTGCTCTGTCACTTGTAAAAACCTGCTATATGTACCGCACCATTATTTTTCTTGTATTGATTACGTTATAGCCTGATACAAACTAGTTACCTATCAACGCTTAGCTCTGAATGGATTTACAAGCATTTCAATCTTATAACATATTTAAATTAAAAGAAGCTAAAATTACTAAAGCCCCGTAATAAAACAATAATATGTCTCACTGTTTACACTTGCCCGTGAAAACGGGGCTAAAGAGATAAAGACGCGTGGTACGGTCACGAGCATTAATATGTATACATTGTATACACTTCGGTACCATGTCACATTAACTTTTTTGACAAATTGAACTGTAAGTCTCACTAAATTGTCAAAAATGTTAGTGCGACAGAGTCCGAAAGTGGGTACATTATATTGTTCATGACTGTACATACTTCATCGAAAGCGAAATATTTTTCAGTATCGGTCGATCGCGTGGTTTAAATAAATACCGATGTAAATTAGTAGTAGGTTGTAAACAGTATAATTATAATTTCATTACAGTACACTAAAACCTACAAAGTATTAATTACGAACTTTATGTTCCATACGATAACGATATATTCTATTCATGATCGCAGAATAATAAAGTAATTAGGGTACTATGTACTTATATGGAAATCTATATAATAGATAGTTTAATACACTGGCAATATCAGACAAATTTAAATATAGTACTCAAAGTAAGAATGTTTAATAAACATGAAAGCTTATCATCATCTGGCCCTTGAGTCTGGTTATAAACAATGTTAATACACAAGTACTAGACAACACCGTTAGTCATAAACGTAAAGGTACTCATAGTGAGATGGAAATATTAATAAGTTCTCGTTCGTAAAAAGATAATAAATGAATTCACACTCCGCTGAGAGTATGCTGCCGAACTGTAAGGGGCTAAAGTTTATCCCAGCCGACGTTCGGTCGGTCATAACCACGTACTGGCCAGTACGTGCGCATTTGCGAAAATGTCTTCAATTTCATTTAAAATGTTTCACACAATTTACCTAGTACACAAACCCGAGGGACGCGATAGATCAGTCGCTGATTTTCTGTCTCCTGTGAACGCTAAAGGGACTAATAACAATCGTTGTAAATTACCAGTGGTCAAATGTGTATTCCCAGATAATAAAGATCTTATAGAATATCTCGTGATCGTAAAATCATATTAAATTATACGCTGCCTGTTTGTATGGGAGTCAGAACCGTTTTACTTGCGAATAGGCGTAGGAACGTTTGTACCAAATTGATATTTCGTAGGTAGGCGTTCTCTATCTGCGCTTTCTATTGAGTATGGTCAAATGCTGACCTAAATAGAATAAATCTAGCTTAAGCTTTTGTTCGTCCCGTCCCAACCAACCTGATTTAGCTCATTGTTGGGCAAAATTATGTTAATCTGAGCGTGTATGTTGTTAAATATATCATTTTTATGTAAAGTAATCACCACATGATACTTGTCTAAGATATAACATTGGTAAAGGTGATAAAGCGCCAGTTAACGCTGCACTTGCATCTGCAAGTGTAAAAGGAAATTGAACACATAAAGACTAATAATATAGACACACCACTTTATGTGCTATTCCTCCTTTAAATCATTGTTACCGTAGAACATATCTAATAAAAAGACAGTTCGTTCACAGTACCAACAGAATGCATGTTCAAGGAGTAATAAAAATATTTCAATTCCACTTCCACCTTCCGTAACATTTAAGTATAAAATATTTCCTTTTATGTTCTCTCTGTTTCGGGACATTAATCTATAGCTATATGGGAAAGTCCAAGACAATGGCTGAATAAATATTTTATAGCTCATTTATCTAATGGTGAAGCTTACAATAAGCTTGGAGTATCAATTAGACGCACCGCAATTGTTTCTTTCTAGTAGGCTAGACGGCGAGTTGTCCCATGACCTTTGCAATCGTGGTTTAAAACATAGTCTTACAGCGGCGCCATTTGTAATCATATTATTAATTGATTTAGTCAAAACCAATTTAAATATTTGTTCGTCTTAAGGTGAGTTATTTAAGAAATATTACTTATAATTTGATCATATCAAAAGCTCGTGATAAATGACGATATTATCGTTCAAATAACAGTAGCACAAAACTCCTAATAAACGATTGTGATCAAACTACATAACACTAATTGAAAGGATTACTAATGGCATCAGATTTTCTGTATGTTAATTAGTAATTATACCATCATACAGATTATTTTTCAATCTTAATCGAGCATTATATAGCCGTTACAGCGGTGGAACAGGTTACGAGACGATTTAATCATCATATAAAAGGTTTATTCATTATTCTTAATGGAAATTTATAATGTAAAATGATCCGGTTTTTTTGCCGAAAGGCGCTACGCATAGTTTGTTTTTGCCATCAAGAAAACATTCTGTACCATATATTATCTCTGGAAACATTGCATTAAATTTATTTTAATGTCTTATAATAATTTTTGTAACGGATCTTTTTGAGTATTCGCAGAATCGCTACCTAATTAGTGATTACGAATCGCGGATGACCTATTTAGTTCACGAAATTAAGCGGCAAATTATAGTAGCATATTTAAATATTTTTTAATGGGCATTCACCTCTGTCGCCCTCTTTGTCAACATCACTTCACATGCTAGGACTAGGCTATATTTTCGTATCGACTTGGTCAGAATGACACGTTTAAAAATGTAGGTATTTATAACGTCGAATTCCTCAACATTTAAAATTGCAGACATTAAAGTCCCACAAACATAATTTCATCTTTGTTCGTAATGTCAGTAGAAAATCTTTTATAACTTGCACGGGTTTCAACGGGCTGCGCATAAAACGCCAGTCGCATGTAACGCATTCCACGAAATAATCACTACGTGGGCACGTACATACCTACGTACACGCATAAGTATAACAAAGAAAAGAGACATTATCTTTCTTTTGCAAGGATAATCGTCTTTTCAACCCGAAAATAATTATAATGGTAAATCGCAGTTCTCATAGTCTGCATGCGCCCACTCGAGTAGGTAAGATACTATGGGCGGGACGACGTGACCGCAATTTATGAAGTGGATTCTGCGCTGATTTACTCACACTATTTCCGGCAACGATTAGTTCCTTTATTTATTTTATTAGATGTTTTACATTCGACAATATTATAGTAATATTCATAGCTCATCGCTTGTGTCTGTGGCAATATTGTATGGGCGGGCGCAGGTTGTAGGTAACACGTTGCTTGAAACGGCCGTGCGCGCACGCCGCCGCCCGCCGCGCCCCGTTACTCTCACTGCATACTGAAACGGCTAAATCGAAAACTAAGGCTCAAACGACGAAAGCACTGCTCACTTTATGTAATTATGAAGCATAAAATAAACTTTACCTTTACCGTTTCTTTGTTTTTTTTTTTAACTTTACTTTATTTTTACTTTACTTTTTTTTGCTCCATACCCCCTCCGGTTGATTGAGGGGAGGCCTGTGACCAGCAGTGGGACATATATAGGCTGTTTATGTTATGTTATGTATGTAAAGCAAACTTTGTCAAATTGGTTTATGGAAGTATATACTTATGGTTGTATAGGAGCTAATTAAGTTGCGAGACATCTTGTCTACCTAAATAGCTTATTTTAAACCTATTTGAAGAAGCACAGAGCTGTCCAACACGAAATATACTAAATGGTAAACGTCCATCCAATGACTGATCGCACATTACGAAACGACTTAAGGAGCTAATAATTATGAGTACTGTGTAACAAAACTTTATGCAAGTTATAACTATATCTTTCATACATAAAATCTAGGTAAGTACGTAATCTTAACGCGTTCCATGAAGTGATCAGTGCGTGTACGCCGCCCGCCGCGCCGCGTTATAAGCTGCGCGCTGAAACGAATGACGACCCAACGTCCAACGACACAACTATTCAGTTGTACTATACTTCTACTAACAGACCATAGCTTTAGAATACGGATGTTTATACCGTACCTAATCATGTTTCTTTGAAGGAAAAATCGGATAACATAACTGCTCATAAATATGGTATCATAATAATCTAGGATTATGTAAGTAGAGACAACTAACCTAACCTGTATTGGGCTGATTTTCCCTTAGCAGGTTGGAAGGTCAGACAGGCAGTCGCTGTAAAAAAACTGGACCTGTCAAAACTTCAGGTTAGGTAAGCGAACCCTGTGCGAAAACGGGATAATGCTAGGGGGATGATGACGATGTAAGTAGAGACACTATCATAATTAACAATATCAGAAAATTAACCTCCAATGATTTCATTAGAAAAGATTTGAGAAAATATCTTAATTCATCCATCTGAAACTCGTTTTCTCTCGTGTGACCGACCTCATCAAACCTAGTGTTAGGGTTACTATTGAGCCGCCAAATTGTTTGACCCGTGTCAAGGGTCATAGATAAACTAAGTATTTCAAAAGGACCACTAATAAATCCAGTCAGACATTGGTTATGTTCTTAAATAGGTAACGACAAATACTTTCAGCTGCAAAATTCTTGTGACAAGTTTCTTGCTATAGAGTTAAAGAGGTATTTCCTTTTAAGGTATTTATGTGTCTACGCTATTTAAGATCAGAACCATAAAGCCTAACTGTTTTTATAGGGCTATCGTCGGGATGCCTTCATAGCTACGAGCATGTTGCTTAAACTGGTACATACTTTGGATACAGACCTTCCATCTTTAACCAATGCAATATGATAAGTAAGATATTTATCACCCTTCACCGTTTCTCTAATATGGGTAGGAGGAAAATGACAAAATCTGTCGGAGATAAAGATGTTGGTCTCTGTAACAGCATTTAACTTTCCCAACTACTATGGAAGCTGTCATAAAGTCGTTCAGAATGTAGATCTTAAGTTCTTAATATTTTGTTATTCCGTAATTTGCACCAAAATGAGCATTTTCTTAAAAAAAAAAACATTTTCAAAACTCTTTCGAAGAACGGATATATGATATTTTCGTTCTGTGTATTCAATTCATAAATTCTGACACTATTTTGGCTATGACCGGGATTTGAACCTCTATAATTCAGAACCAAGTCTTCCACCAATTAGCAGTCAACCATACTAGAAGTTTTGGGAAATGATTTGTCATTATTACCAAGGCCAATAAGCCTTTGCCTCTGCAATCAGACAAGTTTTTGTCCATAAATAGGTTAAATAAGCACCATTCAACTGTCATAAATTACTTGGCAAATTGACCCTTATTAACTGTCAGAGTAATCATTCATGTTTCTAGTTCATGAGAGAATTTACTTTTTGTAAATAAACTTTCGTTGAACTTTACCGAGCTCCGTCGAAATGATTAATGGATGGTTTCCTTCCTCTCACTGACACGAAACTCATCGCGCAACAACGTGAAAAAGCTAAAATGCATCAACTTGTACAAGCAATGTATAAATTAAAGGAAATGTGTTTTGCTGTTTAAATAATGTTTGTATAAAATATATTTCTCACACGAAGAAAACTAATTTCAACAGTGTATATAATGAAGGGAATATAAACGTCAGTAAACGGGTGACTGAAGCAGGTATTGGTGTGGTATAATTAATTTCACGGTCATTATCCAATTAATGGGTTCGTTGTAAGTATAGTTTGCGGTCGTGGACATTTGCCGTCGCAAGGGGCACACAGGCGGGAGCGGGAGCGGGCGCGAGCGCGGGTGGCGTCCAATGCGAGTGCAGCGGTTAGCGGTCCTTGCAGACGCGATGGCATCGCGGTCGTGCGCCACCGCTCACGGCGGCCGCCGGCGCTCGCGTCGCCGTGACTTATGGCCCCCGCGCGAACTTCGATCGTCCGATTGAATAATAATATCCGATTCCCGTACACCGAATTTATGTTAGGAAGTGAACAGTGTCCCGTATCGACGGGCGCATCGGCCGCGCCTAGCCCGCCCGCAATTTCCAGCCCGCCTGTCCCTAGGCGCTGATGTGCCGCGCGATACCTGATAAATAAATTTTCGTGGAGGCGCTCGCTTCCCGCTGGACGTCGGCACCCGTCCCCCCGGCCCCCGCGCCCTGCTGCCCACAACTCACCGCGCCTAACTGTCGGCCGACGTCACGTTTCACTGCTATGATTACATTAAATTTCAATATTCTCAACGTCTTTTCCGGGCTCACAATAACCGAGCTGTTACAAGGCATTAAAATAAAAATTATGTAACCATCGCAAAAATAAGTCGAGATGTAACTAACCCTTGACCTCACGAGAATGGTGCGTGAATCAATCAGCTCTCGGACGAGGTGCGGACAATGCGCAGTTTTTGTTGGTAATCATTCAGTAAATGTCACGTGCCAATGGAAATGTCACGACGGAGTTGGCTACTGTTACAATATTTTAAGTTTACTCCTGAACGCGACTATGTAGACAAATACGATGACGGCGGCTGTTCCACGAAGCGGGCAGTGTCTCATCAGTAAACCACAACTCCGCCACGCTATTTCACACTTGATAATGTAGCAAAAATTAGCTACCTTAAGTGCTTAGTTCATTTTCTAACCACTTATCAAATTACTTTAAGTTCAACGCACTAAAATTTTGTCGAAAATGATGGGTTCACACGTCTAATGTTTTCACTTCGGCTTGTGATCGTGACCGCTGAGCCTAACTACTTGCTAGATCGATGCATGCAGGAATTTTGTCGGTTTTACCGTTATTACTTACCATCGCTGCTCTACTACAAACCTCTCATTTCGTCTAGTTGTTTTATAATATACTTATTTTTTGTCTCTTGTCTCGCATTTTTTTAGATTCTCAATAATTGGCGAGCAAAGCAAAAGTCACGCATTTTTGCTAGTCTTTTTTTATACATAATTCAAATCATGTAATGTACATTTTGCAATCTCGTAATCATGTACTATTAGAATAATTTCTAATCCAATTGGGGTATCTTGTCGCTATTTCCATACGGTGCTCTAGCGTGAGCTCGTAAATTGCATACACGAGTTACATTACGAAAGCTTTTAAGAAGCAGTCTTTATAATCGGATCAAAAAACTAGATGGTTGCGTGTAATGTGGCTTAGATTACAGGCCGGGAGCAAATTATACGACTCATGTTTGGCGGCATTGTTTGCCGGCTGCAAGTCAAGCACCTCTTGCATCCACGCTCTCATCCTCTTGCGGTACGCTTTTTTCCCCTGACACCGACATCATTCTTCAAATATAATCAAATTATTTTCACAATACATCATCATTATACCATAACGGTTTCCTCAATTAATTTGTTAACATCGATCCGACGTTCCGGTCTATCGCGTGCGACAACAACACTACCGTTTACACCTGCGACCTATGTTCTTACGGTTCAAATTTCAATCTCTACTAAGTAGTCATTCATTAAGTCATAAATCTCTTTATGAGGTCGACCTTCCAAGATGTTCAAACAACAAGCCGCCTATTAGATATCCCTTAGCCGTAACGGTCGTCACAGGAAAGACCTCCACTTTATCTAACAAATCGCTTTCTAAGCTCTATGTTTAAGATAAATTTGCTGCGTATATCACGTCTGCTCCTTTTAGTGGCAAGCGTTTGTATTGATGTTAATTAAAGTTGGCATTGCAGCCGGGGAAGGGCGGGGCGCCCCCCGGCGATCTCGGCCTGTAATTACCGACTTTCGGATAATTTTACTAATACCTCTCACAATTGCTTCCTGGCGACAATGCGTGCGAGCGTTCAATGTGTGAACAGAGATTAATCTCGGAGGCGATGCGCCGCTCTGCGTTGTGTTGTCACTTTACGAGCGATTGTCCCGCGGTGCCGCCCAGCATGACGGTAATTATGACAACCCACCATTCAGAACCCTTAGTTGCGCCAGCCACTCAACCTCATTGTTTATTGTAAACTGGCAATTTGTCTTTATAGCTTCATTGATTTACATTAATATTATCATACGTTCCTAATAGCTGTTTGTGATCCTCAAATTTATTGTTTTGCTAACGTTAATGATAGGGTCGATTCGGAGCCACAAAAGGTGTCGTGAACCTTAACTTGCTATCTGGAGATGTGGATCTCGGCATTGATAATGTTCCAGCGCATGGAATCCGCAGCGTGCGGTTGATGTCCATTTAGCCGGGGCGGTCATTGTGTGTGACGGTGGTATCGGGCGGCTTTTCATCGGCTATCGGAGAAACATTAGCATTATCAAAAGGGCCGCGGGCGTCATGCTCGTATCGCGGGGACACGCGACGGTCGCGGAAGTGCCGCTGAAGGCAAAGGCCCCGACGGACGAGCGACGATAACTCAACTCTGCATACCTCAAATACAATCGTGTGGATACCGTGCCGTAATCCCGGCGCCACAGCGCCACGCCGCTGCCCTTCTACGTACTACTCGACAACTAAACATTCATTTTGCTCTTATACATCGCTGCTCGTAACTTCTTTGTTCGTTGGTCCTCATCTGAATTCTAAATACGTCGATCCTATCTCGAGGGCCATGATTTAATTCCAATGATATGAACATTTGTTGTAAGTGCATGCAGCTGATGGATAACTTAACGAAAGCTCTCTCGGATGGATGGCACGAAGAATAAAGAGATAACGCATAAATATTTAGTCTGTATTTACAATAAGATGGTACGCGAGCCTCATCACTTATTTTTCAACGTCAATCATTTCTTTGCGACCAGTACAAAAAGGGCAAGCTCATGAATTTTATTAAATCCTTACCTTTAAGTTTGATTGTATTTATTTTTTGTTTTCAAACTGTATTTAGGTACACTGTAAAAACGCTGCGAAGTTCTAAGCTGCCCTTCGTAATCAACTGCACGATAAGATCAGCATCTCAGCTGATATAACTGGTCTAGACGTTTACGTGGCATGTTTTGAATTCCGATTGGATTGTCGTATGCAGTTGTAATGTGTATTGGAAGGCGGGCGCGGATACACCCGGCAATCGGAGGCGTAGCGCGGAAGCGGTCGCGGCGCACACGCCGTTACCGTCAACGACCATTAAGTGACCACTCTTAATTATCAACAGTTACCGCAGACCGCGGCTCCGCCCGACGTCGCGGCACATGCGCAGTGCGGGCACCACGCACATGTTCAATGTAACGCTACGAAGGGCTTGATCACCAGTTAGATAAGTTGTCATAATAGATGACGTCATGCTGCTGACTGTTGTAAAGTTACTTAATATTGAGTTGAGCTGCGCGAATAAAAATAACAATTTTCGGGTTTAAATTTTTATTAATATCCAAAAGATGCTACAATACTTACTTGCTTTAAAAGAAAATATACTTACTAGGCCTGTTTAAGTTTTCGCCCAAGGAAGATTATTTGATTGATAACTTGATAAACCAGAAAAGAATCGAAGACAGTTGATGGGTGCTCCTCTCGAATAAACTTTGAAAACTATGCGAGTTTACTATCGATTTGATACAAAACTATGCATTTTTTACAAAAAACAGAAACATGTAAAATTATATTTACGTGGCTCCCAGTTTAAGTAAACGTCTAATCGACAGGATAACTAACATGTACATGCTTCGTAGACAAAACTACCCCCAGGCGACTCTCCACGCGCCGACATTCCGTGCCGGCAATCAAACTCACTTTACGGCCATTGTAATTACACTTTTATTATTAGATAATTATTACGCAAACGTTATTAGAGATTGTACTGCGTTAATTTATATTACGATTGCTGCTACGCGATATATACTAATTGCCTTAAGTTTATCGATGCATCGGCTTATAGGGTACCGCTGACCGACAATACGGCTCATAATTTTATGTTAGTGCCGTTGTACGGTGCTTACGCTTACTGTTCGTGTGGGACTTTTGCTGGAGTCCCTTAGCTACCTGTATTTGTGCAGTACAGTTACATTTGGCAACGAATCTCAGCTAATTTCCATACTAATTTAGTCCAAAAAATAAAATGTTCTTGGTAATGAATAACTAACGGTTTGCGGTTGATTGAAGGGAGGCCTGTGCTCAGTTAAATTATTTTTATGATAGACGCCTGTATCCCAGAAGGGTCAGGCAGAAGTGTATGGTATACACACCCACTCCTCAACAGCTATGTTTAAGTCCGATGTAATATGGTATACCTAATTGCCATTAACCGAACACAAATCCTGATATAAAATCTTTCCGTGCATTATATATGTAGTTTGTAACTACGTCGGATTCTTAGCCGGTTTATATAGTATACTGTCTTTTAAGGATAAGATTTTTATTCTTAATTAAAGCCATATTTGAATGGTTTACATTGGATGGCAAAATTGGATGCCATAGAAGTTTTTACGTCACCATTCATTCGCATTTTGCCGTAATCCCCCGCGACATTAACGATCGAAGTATAATTGCATTTCTTAGACGAATGCTCCCGGCGATTCTATTTCCTTAGTCGCATTTTACGGCTTCCGTATAAAGAATTAACACGGTAGTCGTGTAAACACATCGCGTAAAAAGCAATACTGTTAATTTTAATATTTCAGAAGGAGGAAGCGAAAGAAGTGTGTCAGAATCGAAGCAAATGGAATTCCATAGTGTCTACTTAAGCCGGCGGGAAATAGGCTTCAGGTTATGTACGTATGTATGTATGTAAAACGTATTATTTTTGTTAAATATCATACACGCTAATTATACATGCACTCCATTGTCGTAAAATGCATCTTAATTCTTAATCTGTTTTCTGAATCTGATAGTGCATAAAACCTTGAAAAAATACTATCATGTTACAGATCGAAATAATTTAATGTACAGGATGAGGAGTAGTGCAGTGATAAGCACGTCTTCCCGGCTCGAAATAAAGCTGCAGGTTCGAATTCCGTTCAAGTCATAATTTTTCGATACATACGTAAACTCACAACTATATCCCTATTGGGGTAGTTAGAGGTACGTCCATTGCAAGATGACCTAAAAAAAAAAGAATGAGAAGATTTTTTGGATCTTTACTTTTTTAGCAGCTACCATGTCACCAACCTTGGTACATCTTGCACGTAGAGTGTGTAGTAGTGCGTTGCGCATGCGCTAGGTGGTGGCTTCTTACAGTACATAGGTTTATTAGAATGCTTGCGCCTGAGTGCGGGCATCAAGCTCGATCTCTCACATGATAGCGCGGCGCCGGATGCAGATACCGTCGCCCGCGCGTCTAATTACAAACACTCAAACTATCGCCTTTGATATACTGACACTGGGAAGTTGAAGGGATGGAGTCAGATGTTTCTGCGACTGCGGCGAGTGTATGACTGATCTGAGTATAGATCTGTTGCCGCGCACGCGCGTATGTGTGTTGTTGCTATTGATGTTAGTGCACAGGCTAATACTGCTCATGGTATAAGAAGACCAGGTATACTCAACCCTATAACAAGTCGCCATTGCTAGCCATTTGGACACATTTTTACACGAACCATTTGGAGCCAGTTTTGACCCCCTCATAAATCAAAAACTATTTCACATAAACGTATCAAATTTGGCTCATACATTGAGACTTGCGAGATACATATGTGTTCTAAATTTCATAAGCTTATCTCAAACGGTTATTTAGATATTAATGTCCAAAAATATGATATATTATACTGTTACTTATAAATAAATTTCAGGACTGACCATTGAACTTGGCACCCATTTAGATCTCACTTCTTTTGTCGTTGACGTCGACAACCAAGGCATTTAACATAATATTGAACTTGGCTGTCATTTCACATTTATGTTTTTGATTGGTATATATAAATCATTAAAACTGTATGTAACTCTTTTACTAAATGTTCAAATTTTCCTTGCAAAGTAAATATAAAAGCAATGGTCGTGGGTAATTTATTGTTTACGAAATGGCAACGCGAACGACGTCAGCTGTCCACTTTATATTAATTGTTTGAAATATTTTAATTGTTATTAGTAATTACATATTTTTTGACGTAACTTATTGTCGATTTCCCACATGGCAGCTTACGTGCCAATCAATACCCGAAATTACTATGAAATTTGTATGAAAAAGCAACCTGTGATGTCATAGAAAAACCCGTTACGGGATCTCACTGGGTAATGAGCCGCGTGACTTTGATTTGAATTTTTTTTTAAATATTTTATTCTTTTTTTGTCTTACGTTACGTTATTAAGTATACTTTATTAAATATATTCTCGTCTCAAAGTCACAGAAGCATATCTAAACGTGTAATAGTTGATACTTGGCACCAACAGAATACAAAGTTGGTTATAAAGACATTACTCAGGTGAATCCGCCTCTGTGTTATCTGACTACGCATTGTGGGCTCCCGCGCGAGCCTTCCGCCTCGATTGTCTACGATCTTAATCAGCGCTAGACACATACGCAGAACTTAGGAATACACGCCTAAACTACGTAATTACTAAGCCCTTTGTATATAAAATGCCGCTCTGAAGCCGTTTTCTATGAAATACGTATGTGAATTACAAACGGAACGGATTTATGTGTCCTCTTCTAGCTAATGCTGGATCTAGAAGGTTTATTTTCCGTATAAGGTGCTTAGAAGGATGATTTGCATTATAATACCTTGTAATTGGGTAGGAAACTACCAATAGGTAAAAGATAAATTATGAAATTCTGATTACTCAATAAAGACAGGTGACAAAAAACGTTTTCTTCTTTCTATTTAACTTATTTATGAATTTTAATAAAGAAAAATGTAATAATAAGTGCGACATTTTAACAAATTTTTCTATGACATCACAGGTTGCTTTTTCATACTAGTAATTTCGTGTACTGTCGTTTAGTAAAAAGTAACTGATTTGACTCGCTGGAAACTACCCTATTGTATGTACTTGAAGCAATAATGATAATAGTCCCGAGATATGGAAATAATTTTACGAATAAACATAAATATATTATATTAATAGTATCTCGTTTTATAATCTCGGGACTATGGAATCTCGAACTTTTGGAAGACGCAGGCGGAAGCAAAACGTAGTGGCATCTTACCTAAAAAAAAAAAATCTAAATGGTGACACGAACCGGCGATTATCCCTATAAGCGCTATAGTGCACACAAACGTTTCCGTGGTCCTGTGGTTGAGCGTTGGGCTCACGATCCGGAAGTTCTGGGTTCGATTCCCGGTGGGGACATATCACAAAAAATACTTTGTGGTCCCTAGTTTGGTTAGAACATTACAGGCTGATCACCTGATTGTCCAAAAATGTAAGTTACATTAAGCCGTTGGTCCCGGTTACTACTTACTGATGTAAGTAAGAAGTCGATACATGAGCCGTGTCAGGGGCCTTTGGCGACTCAATAGTAACCCTGACACCAGTGTTGATGAGGTTGGTACTCCGCCTCACAATCCACACGATAGAAGTAAAATTATTATTGTTGTTTCTGTTACGTAAGAGTATCACTGTGGTAACCGAATATGGTATCATATGGAAGTTTGTTATTTTACTTACGAGTTTAGGAATAAGTACAAGTACTACAATATGTAATTCAAGCAGTTCAAGTCTTCGCTCACACAAACTTCAATACTATCACATCATTAAATACTTTTCAATAAATAATAAATTTCTATATCTACTTTCTTGTACCTAATTGAAATGATATGAGGAAATATACAATTAAGATCGTTGTACACTGTAAAACCATTTAAACCCCTTAACAGGATTCTGTAAAATCCAATATAAAGTACATTTTAGCGGTTTATTAACCCAATTTCTGCTTTCTTTTTCGGTTTATTGATCTGTTGTATAATATTTATGTACGCTTATTATCTTTTTAACTTTCTTTTCTTTTCCAAGACTTGTATTACTTACCGCTAGGTGGGCCGAATGTCAATTTACAGAAACAGTTTTTTTAATAAGTGCATAAGCAGCGTTGTTGCTCTTAATTCGACTTTATATGTCTCTATAGGCTTTGCTTCTGTACCGTAATGCTAACTGAAATATAAACATGGGGGTACAACCTGTTTTGTAACGTGACACTTACCGAAAGGAGGATCATTCATGTACCATAAATGTATCCTTAGGCGATTATCGCTGCCGTTAGTTGAGGCTAGGTATTTAAACTGTATGACGAACTGACTCACTTGTTGGAGATGTAAAGCGCTCAATGACAGTTGGTGAATGGGTAACTGTTTAGTAGCCTTGAAGCTTTATGCTTCTGCGGGAATGTAGAGTATTAGTAGAGTCGCGCTACAACGCATCGATCCGTAGTCCTCTCAGATTAATGAATTTAGAAGCTAAGTTCTGGATGTTGACTCCCATAGACGTGCTGCATACTGAAGTAACTTTAACACCATCTCCTGCTTGAAAGACAACGTAACAATACGTAATTTTCTTCTTCTATCGTGTGGGTTGTGAGGTGGATTACCAACTTCAGCAACCCTGGTGTTAGGGTTATTATTGAGCCGCCAAAGGCCCCTGACATGGCTCATGTAACGATTACTCAATTACATCAGTAAGTAGTAACCGGTATCAACGGCTTAGCGTGCCTTCCGAAGCAGCCTGTAATGTCCTAACCAAACTAGGGATCACAAAGGGATTTTTGTGATATGTCCCCACCGGGATTCGAACCCGGGACCTCCGGATCGTGAGCCCAACGCTCAACCACTGGACCACAGAGTCACGCTACAACGCATAGATCCGTAGTTCACTCAGATTAATGAATTTAGAAGCTAAATTCTGGATGTTGAGTTTGAGTGCAGCATACTAGACCTTAACACCATCTCCTGCTTACGAGACGACGTAACAATACGTAATTAATATTCACACACACAAATATAGGTATAAATAAGAAGGAGCCCACGTAATTTCATTTTATTAGGTGATGAATGCACCTAGTGAGAAATATATTCGATTACATTGACGTGTAAGAAGAGATAACGTATAAATTATTGTTATTGTTCCATACCATAATCGTAAAACGAGACACTTTCAATTATTGATAAAGTATAATTTACAGAAAGAAAGAAAGAAATTGACAGGACCGATTTTTTACAGAAGCGACTGCCTTTCTGACCTACC
This sequence comes from Pectinophora gossypiella, assembly GCF_024362695.1. Lineage (NCBI taxonomy): Eukaryota > Metazoa > Arthropoda > Insecta > Lepidoptera > Gelechiidae > Pectinophora > Pectinophora gossypiella. The sequence goes on along the minus strand of NC_065413.1, from coordinate 8,856,656 downwards.
AACCCGCGCTGGGAAAACCAGCCCAATATAGGATAGGTCAAATATCTCCGAAATACATTTCTTGGGAATGTGGGTTTCCTCACGATGTTTTCCGTCATCGCTGAGCACGTGATAATCATTTATGATCCAAACATGAATTCGAAAACAAATTCGAAAAACATTACAACTATGCCGGGATTCGAACTTGCGACCTCAAAATGAGAGTCAAGCGTTCTAACAACTGAGCTACCACGGCTCTTATTATTATTGTATTCAAGTAATGAGTCTAACATTATTGCCTTGACTCCTAAACTTGGCAATTCCTACATAGCTGAAGTTGATCTAAATCCATACCACACATTCCCGTATGTAAATAAGCCATAAACGCATGTGAATAAACTACAATCAACAATGTAGCAAGTGCATAATTTCCAAGTACATTACAATGTTGCTTACAAAAGCTTATCTAAAATTAGCAATTCTTGCAATAATTAGATGCGTGTACCGATGCGGCGTGTCGGGTGCCACAGACCAGGGACCACCCAGGCGCCGTGTCACAGGGCTTCGCCCTACGATTCCGAGAAAGCCAGCTAAATAAATTAAATTAACTACCGACCACCGTCTCGGGTCCCCGCACTATTTACGGCCCTCAAGTTACGAGTGCTGCCTCCAACAGGTGCGTGTGTCCAAATGGTACGCAACAACCTCGTTAGACTTAGACGTACCTAACTATATGTTATATAATTAGATAGGTAATATGCGTATGTAGCGAACTAAGTCCCTCATTGTAGAATCTCGATTAATCCAATAGTAGATAGCACCCGAAACAGTATTACGTAGCTAGTATTCTTTAGATCATTTACTTGTAATTTATTACTAAAAGATAGACTATATATCTAATGGGAATAGCTGTAATCTTACGTGTGCATGTAGGTAATGTATATCAACAAATAAAGTAACTTCCTATGTCTTAGATAAAGTCTGGTTAGATTACATGACCACTAAACTTGTTGCTCTACGGTTTGTGTCAACGAACTTCCGGCACTAAGGCAATGGAATAAAAGTCAAAATAAAACAATGTCAAGGAAATGTACCTACCTAAATACTACATAACAATCACATTAGGATGACATCAGAATCGGAACTAAAAAAGTTGTAGACATTTTTCACGTATTCGCACCTGTTGAGTTACAACAGAAAGGTTTGCGAAAAAAGAATCATGCTGTCCATGAGATAAATTTACTACACGATTACTAACTTGTTATAAACAGATTCTTTATTTTTTTCTATTTAAATCAAAGTAAGGTGCAATTTACAATTTTATGAGTCTCAAGAAATGATATTACTGCTTTAATAGCTCAACTAGACGCTGGCACCCGTCATTTTTTCTAATGGCACAACAATCTCGTTAGAAGGACATAAAACATAAAAAGACTAGACTAAATTACGTGTACATTTCTTTGAGTCGTTTGGAAAGTTTATACTCGAAAAAGGCGGACAGTTTTAATTTATAATTATAATAAAGAAGAACGTAAAATTTTCTCGAAAGAACTGTAATATAGCATAGCCTTCTAATGGTTTACCTATCCTATCTATACCTTGTTACGTAAAAGTGTTGTAAACGACGGGCTCCTTGGTATTATGAAGTATTATTTTTGATATATCATTTTTTATATATTCTGTTGTTTTTTCTGGCATTTCAATAAATTCGGCTATAAAAATCAACACGGATTGGTTTTGCATGCGAATTTCGAAGTATGCACCCACAACAAGTATAAAGCGCGAAACAAAACATTAAAGGCATATAAGTAAAACATAATAATAATAAAAACACTTTATTGCACACAAATTCACAAAACATTTACAGGATAAACTTATTCTAAGGTGGGCAAAGGCGGCCTTATCGCTAAGAGCGATCTCTTCCAGACAACCTTCGGCAAAGGATATGGTACATTTGTACAGCTGCAGTGTAGCGCGCAGATACGTAAAATAAAACAATAGACACATTTTAACATATTTTAGTACAACAGTAATCTAAACTTTAATGAATAAATTATTGTCATTTGTATAAATGATTGAGTGGACCGCTACGTTAACTTATCACGGGCCAAGCGACGGTCAAACAGCATATCTTTAAAATCAAAACAATAGGCTAGGTACCATTACGGTACAGTTAAGTACAAAGCCTTAGAGCCAGACGTGGTCATTCGCTTCATGCGACAAAAAGTGATGATAAATTGGCAACATCCTTCTGTCGAACGACGTCTATTATATATAGTGGGCGACCAGTTGTTGATAGATTGTCTTCTAAGGTACCTACGTATATATTTTTTTTCCAATATTCAATATGTAGACATATGTTGCCATACGAAGAGAATAAAACATTGTTGGACACATCGTAATATCACCTGAACATCCGAACACCAAAGTTGGTCACAAATTGTATGCTAACCACCCCCTGGTAACTTTCCTGTATAGAGCAATCACCTTTATTAGTTTTTTATAACAGTTTTTTGAACGATGATGAAAGCAATTGATTAAAATTCCGCAAAAACGCGTCGATTCAGTTACATCAAAAACGATTTTTTGGTTTGAAAATGCAAACGAATTTTGTACAAAAACGTCGATAAAGAAGACCTATCTTGTTACATTTGATCACTAATACAGTCATAGATATCTAGAGTTTTTAGTGTTTAAACTTTTTTATCGTTTCTTTTTTAAGCAAAGATGCGAAATTTGAAAGCACCCAAACGCGTTCCGATTGAGACACTGTTTCTCCATGATCCATGGGTCAACTTTTAACTTTTTACGCAATGTTAGTATAAAAAAAAATGCTATCCACGAATGTTAGTTTTTGTTTGGAACAACGGCGTGACTGATAGGCCGATACGCAAACAATTCCTTTTTCACGGTCTTTGTCTTCACAAATAACGTTTTTACTTATCAAAATTTATTAGCAACCAGTTTTTATGTAGACAAGATTGAATGAAGAATCCTTTTTGTTTCCAACTGTGGTTACTTATCGATCAACAATAAGATGAATTCGTGAGCTATGTCTCGATTATATACAGCTAAGTGGCAGAACCCAACTACACTGCACTATTTTCAGACATGACTTTGAATCTTCTCAAGCCAATAGAACTTTTCTTTATCATGTTTCCTTCACTATAATCACTCCGATGTTTACTTTTGTAATAAATGGGTTTACTTACTTACTATAGCAAAACCACTATGCGGTAAGCAAATTCATCGGAGCGGAACTATCTGGAAGCCTTTAATAAAGCACATTGTATTTCATAATTTCGCATCTGTTAATAAAATCAGTTGCTGCATAAACGAGGCGTGTTGGGCCTGCGATCATTCACTGCGTCTTGTCTTGTCTCGGAACAATTATATACGCAGCTTAACATCTCTGCTCCCACGATTGTTTCGTTGTCCAAGTGAGCTTATTTATATTATAATAGCGTTTGAACGCGACTTTGTCTGCTTTGAAATAGGAGAACTTGACTAGTGGTTCTTGACCTTATGATTCTGCCAACAAACAATTTTATAGTTTGGAGTTTTTTTGTAAAATCAGTTTACAAGAAAATAAACGTTTATTTATATTTATTTTTATATGCATTATTTGGAAGTTATGGATGGATGATGAGGATAACGAGTCAGAGGTAGTGTCGAAGAGAGATGGTTTGTGACGGAGATGATGAAATATCTTCTACCGTTTTGCAGTGTATGGGTTATAGAAAAAACCTTTCTTACAGTAAAATCATTACAGGACATAGAAATGCCTATATTCCATAAGCATTTTTGCAACAACTTATATGTCATAACTACTCATAACTTGTTAAGTTTAAGGAAATTTTGAATATTTGGTTGAGCAAACTTCTTTTTATTTATTTATTCATCACAATTTGGCCTCATAAAGGAAAATGCTATGTTCCAAACTATTACACTTTTATATAATCAATAGTTTTCCACCTTTAATTTTGTCTGCGAGGACTTCAGCTATCGCGCGCACCACGTTTTCTTTTCTTGTGATTTTCGGGATAAAAGACCTCATTATGTTCTGCGTTAGGTCTTAAACTATCCCCATAACAAATTTCATCTCAATCTGTTCAGTAGTCTAAGTGCGAAAAGGTAACAGACAGACAGATTTATTTCCGCATTTATTGCGTCGCGTTAAAAGGTGTATCCGACATTAGCTCATACCAACAAACATTTCATTTTCAACCGCAGATTCTATTGTGTACTCTGCCTTCTGTGGTACAATTTGTGCATCCGCTTAAATGATGCAAATATTAACATAAGCACGATTATTTGCTTATTCTTATCTTCTGTAAGTATGAAAATATTTGCTATTGGTATATTTCTTGGAATGCTTACTTACATGTCAAAAATCATTCGGAGATTTATGCAGGTCGTACCGCTGTTTGTTTTATTTATTTCACACGATTAAAAAAGTAGATTGTATTGATTGTTCCGAAAATAAAGGGTTTGTTCTGTTTCGCCTGCTCGTGGTTGGCTTTGTGAATAGTTAGTGACCCGTGGTACAACTGGTAATACCGTAGAGATTTGTTCACCCTATTAGCTATCCGTCCGATGATACAACTAGACACATTCCCTATGAAACAATGGAAAATTCGATGAGATGTGGGTACTTAGTTCATCTTATGATGGATGTACCTCCTGGTTGTGATGGATGTATACAGCATACTCCAACAAAGCGGCTTTACTGCGAATTGTTAATATCTGCAGTTAAAACTTTGGAAGTTTTCTCACAGTTTCATCAAGATATTTTCCTTCATCGTTATAAGCACGTGTATTTTACCATTTACAACTACCTACCTACTTTCAACACATACATACATAAACTCACACCTATTTCCCACCGGGGTAAGCAGACCCTACCTACCTGCCTAGACCTACTTTCAAATTACCTTTAAACTACAGTATTTTTTTCCTTATTCCTCCCTAATACCCACACTTTGTATGCAAATGCGGTCAATAATAGATAACATAATCTCATTATCTGTTCATCTGAGTGTTGATAATTTACTTATTCAATGTGCAATTAAGATATTTGCACAAATACATAGTTGTTTTAGAATAGACATGTTACGTTTTGGTTCGGTGGACGTGGGCGAATAACCTATAGGTACGTATTTAATTAATACTAGTGAGTGCTCGTGACTTATATTTAAGCTATTACACGTCAGTCTGCTTATTTCTTATCAACGTTAATCTCTTGATGTTTCCGCTAGACCGATTTCAATGAAACAGATTATTTCACTGGATATCCGCTCTCTATAATTTTTATAATCATCAACAAACAAAGAGAATCTATGTACGTCCCACTGCTGGTCACGAGCCTCCACTTAATCAACCACATACTCCATCACGCTCCTGATAATATAAAAAAATAATTAAATAAAAACACAAAAAACATGAATTTCGTGACGGAAAATTCCACTTGATATCAACTCAGAATCATGGTCTGAATCACCCTCAAAATTTTGGTTAAGATGTCACTAACACCCTGTATGTAATTAAATAAAATTGTACTGTTAGTTTCAATATTGATAAAATACCTACAGACAGCGGTATCAGTACTGGTTGGAAGACGAGGAAATGGATTCTGACGATCACCGATTGAGAAATTGGTCGGTGTACTGCGGAACGGAAGGCGGTTGGGAAAACCACCGTTCTACACGCCCTATCTATGGAGTAATGAAAATGAAGGCGATTACTCCACCGACAAGAGCGCAGCTCTTAAATAAAGAGCGAGAGACCTACAGACACACAAACAAGTACATATTCTGTATTTCGTGTACAGATCCTATATCAGCCTTTTTTCACCGACAGGGGGTCTGTCTATGTAATAAATGCATACTTAAGATCACGCCTATTTCCCGTTGGGGTAGGCAGATACCACGGAATTCCACTTAGGTACTACGATTCTGGCACACTACTTTCGCTTCTTCCACCGTCATCAAAGATGCTCGCCGGTTTAGAGTACTCTTAACCTGGCCTTTCTTCAAAACGTCCTCAATCTTATCGCGATATATACGCTTAGGTCTTCCTCTTCTAACTCTACAACTTACACCCGCATCATAAATCATTGTAATTGAATACTTAATATAATATCTTACATTACATACACAACATTGTATGGGCTATTACTTTACAAACATTACATGAGTTTAGGCGGGAAATTTGGCGTGTCGTTGTCCCGCGCTTTTCCGGTTCCGGGCCGTTTATTTTGACGTAAAGAGGCAGATGCCCCGGCGCAGATTGCAAGCACGAACGACGCCCATTGCGAATCCCAAACATTACATTGCAAACTTAAGTTATAAGCTTTAAGAGGTACTTAGAAAACAAAACTTGCGTGTCCAGTTACTATTTTTTGTTTATTTTTTTCTTTTTCTGTCACTAGTTGTATAATGTTACTAATTATCGACGTCGACCTTTTTTACCCTTTTTTTCATATGGTATATTCTCAACATTAACAGGCATTGTCAGGACAATGCAGCTAATGTTGACTCAGGAGTCTCTATTTTAATTTTATTTTTAGAGTCTTTATTATTTTTTATAGAGCTCCGCATTAAAATTTGTACGGCAACTCAAAACAAATCTACAACAACCCACGTCAACACGAAACATCATATTACTTCTTATAAGTAGGCCACTACTTAATAGAAATTCAAATGACGCAGTGTTTGTTAAAAAAAGACCGAAAGCAACATTGCCCTGTTGACTTGTACCACAGAGCACGAAAAGTCAAGTGTAAGACAGGCTTAATTTTATTGTTGCTCTAGTAACGGGCTGAGTTAACCTTATTAATGCTCGAGATCCCGCGAGACCAGCGATCCGAAATCTCTCACGCTATCGTCCATCAACACACTTCGCCTTAACACTGTTTATCTCCAACACCTACACCTATTAAGCTGTGACTCAGTGGTTAAGAGCTCTGGTTTTCATAAACAAGGTGCCAGATGTGTACTACGTACAAACACTATTCCACCTTACTTGTAAAGTACTTGCAAATGAACTTTAAATGCGGTGTACCAACGAAGTTTATATTAGTTTATATTATTTACGTGTCTAGTTTCACATCTAAGCAAAATGGTTGCATGGTGTGTTCTAACGACTTATGACTCTTCCTATTTAATTGTTTACCTAGACTTTTGAACTTTTGTCTTTTATGTGCCAGTCATCGGCAGTGAGTCAATGTGACGAATTAAGAATGAAGTCTCGTTCAGTCTTATATTTAGAACACTTGTGCATAGCTTCGCTGTATATAATCGCTTCGCTGCATCACTCACAATGACACACAGCCACGCTACGCACGGTGTGGCTTTTACTACGGCAAGATAGCGTAGCGTGTGCCATAGCGGGTAAGCGCATTAAATTATACGTGCGTCATAACAATCGACCCTGGCTACTATTTACTTAAGTAAGTATGTCTTTACATAAACTGTGTCTGGAACCTTCGGCGGCTTAATACTAACCGTAACAACAGTGTTGATAAGATCGGTCATTGATCTCACAACCTACACGAGAGCAGAAATGGTTAAGCGTACTAAAAACGCTTACCTATATGGTCAGATGACCCACACCAAACTCTAAACATGATACACTAACCCACAACTTTTTCCAAGATTCTAGATTATTATCAATTTCTAATGGTCATATCGTAACGCCTCATAAGTAAAACAGGTGGTGATTGTTTTGGCTACTTTCCTTTATTGCTTGCATCGTGGGTGTTTTAATAACTGTTTTTTTTATAACGTTACGAATATTTCTATTTTTAGACGATGACTAATGAACTTAATAGCAGTGATAGATGACTAGACCAACCCATCACATACGACAAATAAACTTATACTGATATTTATAATGATATTTAGTGAGATAACAGATCTTATAAGAGTAAATTATAATAATGTCTCCCGCTATATAGAGTAGGTATACCGAAAAATACAGTATTAATGACCTGCCAGTCAGACTCAATAGAAGTCAAGGACCTTTCGCATATTTCATGAAGAGCAGAGCACTTAGAAGGCGCCAGCGACGTGAGTCACATTAGACACGGTATGTCGCTGATTATAGTTGTACCCAAATTAGCTTCGGCTATTTCCTCCCGGCACGTTGATTCCCTTCGATGCTCGCATCTATCATGGTCATATTATGGTCATGAAACAATTTTACGAAGTTTGAATACGTAATGCTTCGGTTACTTACTATAGCCACTGATCCAAGTAAATGTTAGAAGAAGCTCGATGGGTGCCTCGCCGGCGCACCGTGAACTGATTTAGGATTCATTCACCCCGCGTTACGGTGGCTGGGCGCCTGGACTGCGCATTGTCTCACACGCCGCACAAAATGCGAACGATCCTTTGTTCGTTACAGTTTGCCACATTGTAGCCCAAACCACTAGCGGAACATTCGCGCCCACTCCTCTCAGGAATATCCTCAGCTCGGCTCGCGTTCCACCCAGCCGTTCCAGATTTAACGATATTTGCTCTGCAATAGCAAGTCGTGTTGTTCCGACGTTGATAGCTCTCAAACAGTACAATGCCTGCGTAGCTCAATTCTAATTTTCTAATATGCACTATATAACACCTGCGGATGAGAAATACAACGATAATAAAACTAACTATCTTTACTTCCTGTCGGCGAACATCCAATAATAAACTTATAAAAACTGAATACTTTCACTCCGAGAGGAAACAATTTGCAGCACGGATTGGAGTCCCGATCGTTACTTTCTCATGATAGAACGTATAATTTAGTGAATGGCCTATCATGAAATAAATATGCACAACTTTGTCCAAACAATAGGTTTTTCGTTGCGGACGTGCATTCTCTCGATTCATCGATCTTTGTCGATGGATGCCCCTATAATTGCGATATTCATAAAACTCTTACTAGTGCGTACTGGGAATAGAAAGCGTCTTTACTTATCGCTTATTGTTATTGGCTTGTTACAATGGCTACATCAAATTGTTTCAATTCGCCATTCCCGGCTGGAACGAGACGCTAACAATGTTTTCATGTTTCCCGGCGGACACTGCAGTCACTGCAGATAAGCCGGCCTTAGCGGGAGGAATTCCGAATCCCGTACTATATTATTGAAACGATGACCCGATCCAATCGAGAATTACCCGTACAATGCGGTGCTCGCTTTGATAAACTTGTCTCGCCATCAATCATTGCACCAATTTGTTAAGCAAGTTAGTGACGCAATAAAATATCGTAATTGTATTAAATCCAATGATGGTTAAATTATCTAGCTGTGTTAGATGTACCTGATTGGATAAGTGGCAGATTTTTCACGTTTCATTGACTTAATCTCCATAATAAAACCAGCTTACGCCACAGCTTACTGCTACATCAGTTGTTATAGACGCTTTTCGTAATATTACGTGTAGATATAAAACAGGTCTAATGGTGCCCTCAGTAAATGAACTTGTAATGTCTTCATACAACGAACAAAAAAGTATAAATATTACTCTACCAGCAAAAAATACGGTGTTTAATGGTGTTAAAACTTGTATAATGGAAATAATGAGTCTTAAGAACACGTTTCTAAACGCCCAGATCAGTAGTCCAAACAAAATGAATAGCTTCCTCTTAAACCCATTCCGTAATTGTATAATTATTATTTATTATGATTTCGCTTTAATTGCAAGATAAATAACTTATAATTATAAATGTCGAAAACACTTCATGATCACAACGGATTGAACTCTTATGATAATCTCAGTTCGATAAAGTTGTATTATACATTTGTCATAGCGGCAGGCTAATAGACATTAACAATATTAGAGCTAATGATGTAGAGCATTTGTAGTTGCTCTATCAATTACTTATCACTGGCGAGTCCCGTCCGATCACCATTATAAGCACATTAGAGATGGTGTTGGCACGCTATACGGACATTACCACTATCGGTAACACGGTCACATCGTTTCTTGACCGCCCAATTTTGTTTTTACCGCACTTTTACACTTGCCCGAGCAATTTTACATGATCTTGCGAAAACACTTCCCGACACGTTTCGCTCAGATTTCTAAGTTGCAACGTTCGCTGATTCGGTAATTTAATTTACCGTTTTCCAATCTAAGCCTATGTACGTTTTTTTGTCGGTTATAAGATTTTTGGCATTAACTTTGTCGACTTCTTGTATACCTATATTTTTAAGGCTTTAGCGTTTTTTCAAACTTTTTCAAACTTTCGCAACGTCATAACTTACAAAGTGTAATGTGTTCGCTAATAAGCTATTATTAATAATAATAATAGCCAATGGCAATAGCAACAGTACGCGAAGACAATTTATTCGCAACCTGTTTTAGCATATGTTGAAATCCTGTACAGTGCGCTCACAGTAACTGGTAACACACTGGAAACAATGCTGGACCACCGGTACTCCGGTCCAGTTAATAGTTGCGAATGTCAGCTAATTTATGAGGGAAATTAATAATTTTCGTGTGGTGGGGGTCACGACCCCCCGCTCCCACACATAAATTGTCGGAGGCTGTCGCGTCGTGCGCGGACCCCCTGCGCCCGCGCCGCGCGCTACCGGCGCTCTGTCGCGACGCGTTACCACCGTAATTAATAATGGGAACCATTGTACGTGAAGCCACTTCTCTAAAGACCCCCTATAACAATATTTTAAAATAAAACACCTCGTAAATATTTCCATTTTGACCTCACCAAGATTTTTTCTAAGAAAAAACGCTTCAAGTATTTTTGCGAAAGAAAGCTTTTATCTTTTCATTAAGAAAGTGATTAAGATTTCACGACATCTCTGAACGCATTTAATGCATTTTTGGGTTGGTTTTAGTGGAGATTAAAAATGTTTTTTTTCTTAAAGGTGAGGACTAACGTGACAATATTCAATCTTTGTAGCGGTCTGAATGTCTTGTTAATTGACTAACTGTATCGCATTTTTAACGGTATGTTAAGGACATTGTTCAATCATCCTTAAATTGATTTATAAAGGCCATTATAATGTGACATTAATCGCATAACTTCTGAATTCTTTACATTGTGCCTGTTTACTGTAGGCTATAAATTTTCAATAATTAAAACTATTTTGGATAGTTATAAAATTTGTGATTTTCACGAATATGCAGTTTAAATTAATGATCGGATTTCAATATATAATCTGATATAGTCCTATTAAATTGTATGGCTGAATCTGTAATTCCGTCTGTATTACTAGCGCTAAATTAAATGATACGAGGTTTGTACGTAAAGATTGCAGAATTAGGTACAATAAAAAGAAATCGGTTAATAGCTTCATGCGAGATAGAGCAGAGCACATTCAAAATGATTTACTTAAGTGCCCAATAAAGAGGATGATCGTCGACTCCGGAAATTATCGGATCGCCATAAATGTAAAGAAAGTTATAATGCATCTTATCATACTATAAACATTTCAGACATTATTACTGCTGTCGAATCGCAAACTGATCAACATAAAAATGTACCGAATTGAAAACTCCTCTTTCAAAGTCGATTAAACAGATCATAAACACAATACTTCAAAAAGTAAGTAAGTACGTATAAATGATAATAGCCTCATTCATCTTCATTGTGTAAAATTGTTGTTAATTTGACGTAATTATGTAATGATAGGTATGTTTCACACCTATGTATATTTGGACGCTGTATAAAAACATGAATGATGGCTGTTTAGCAAAAAGTTTATCACTCACGGCATCTCTAACACTGCCAAACTAGATGCCTGTACATACATGTATGAATTATGCAAATATCGATAAGATCAAATGAGCTAAAAAGTCGGACATAAGCATGACTCTTGGCGAATAACTAACCGATTCATATCGCCAAGTTCGAACCGTGAAATTAATAGATAGTATTATGATGATATGAAACAACAAACAATTTATTAATATAAAAAAAAAAACATGTCAGGGCTCAATAGTAAACCTGACGTCAGGGTTGATGAGGTCGGTCGCCGATCTCATACATTTTGTAGCCTATTTGATGTCCCACTGCTGGACAAAGACCTCCCCCTTCGCTTTCCAACCCTCCCTCTCTTGGGCATCGTTCTGCCAAGTGTTTCGGAAGGCGTCTAGCTCGTCCCTCCATCGTCGTCTTGGTCTGCCTCGACGTCTACGACCTTGTAGGGACCAATCAGATGTAATTTTGGCCCACTTTAAAAAGTACTATCAGATTTAAATACACAACACCACATAATCTCATCACATTGCCAACAAGGATTTTTGTACACGATAAGGATTAGGATAGACTAAAAGTTTCACAAATTAGACTTTGCAATTTAATGGCAGGAACAAGTAACAACTTGGCCGTCGAAAGGTAATTATTAAAATAGATTTACGTAAACAGAGCTAAGTTCTTAACGAGGGGTGATGAAAGATAAAACCGCAGGGCTTTACATGATCAGCTCAGTACTGACTATCTAAGTGAGCAATAGTAGACGCTTACGCGGCGGCGCGTGAAAGGGGAGGAAGTTTATTGAGTGGGAGTATGTTTAAAAGTACATTACATTTATCACACCAATTACACTTAAGATACCATTAATGCGCAGATCGTAGATAACACACAATATCTAACGCGACGCAAACACGAAAGCAATCAACAAAATAAATGTGGGAATTGTAACTAATATACAGGGTACGGTACCGTAAGCTAAGGTTTGTTTCGACTCTGTTCATTGTTAGAAGCAGAAAACAAGGTAGTTTATTATTATGGCGCATTCTTAAAGGCTACTACCGCTTTACAGCGCGTAAAAGTTATACGGTGGAACGCACAATACCGATAGTCGAACGATAAAGAGGTGCGGCAACGGTGCAGGTTCACCGAGGGCAACAGTAGTATGGCCCACATGTAGGGAGTTACACTCATCATTAAGAAATATTCCACGATAACGTATAACGCACATAGTTGTTGTTCGAAGAAACTCTGCGGAATATTCTGGAACCTTACCCCAGGCCTATAACCACCATCTTTACACTTTTCCACCGCCTCATGTATCGATTACGTTTACTACCCATTTTATATGTTTACTCTTAATTAGATTTAAGTGCGTATTTATCAGAATCTACACTTATAGTTGACGTAAATAATTTACGTCCTAAGACTGAGAAATTTATGCTTGTCACTAAACCTCCTTGATAAGCAGCTCTTTATGCGCGCGGTCTGTTTTGAAGGGAAACGCAGAAAGTGGGTTTTCGTCAATAAAATCCGCTATATTCGGCATTATAAACCATATGCATAAACTAAACAACGATTAAATTTATCTTGCACCGTAATTAAATGTTCAAAATAACCAAATCTATTTATATTTCTCACGAAGTACGTTGCCCCTACAATTTTGTTTGGATATGATTTTAAATCGTTCATTTCACATGCAAATTAATATCCATTTAATTACCGCTTCTTTGATAAGAATCCGGCTTATCTAGTTAGGTACATCTCCGCTTGAGAAATGTTATTAGCATATTAATAATACATTTTGGCAACATTTATTATCTTTGCTTTACAAATTGCAAAAGTAATTACATTACATAGAGGCGGTTCGGTCTATTAATTAGTTAGCTTTTAAAAGCATCGATAAAATAATATTAAGTGATTATTTTAACAGAACACTTTTTTGTTAGCCTTTGAGTCCACGTATGGTCTCTTTTTAAATGCACTTACCTACTAAAGTATTACACTGTAATATTGACGTTCAGATCCAGTTTATTTTTAGTAAATTAATTCAGATAAAGTCGTAAAAGTGCAGTTGGAAGTGAAGTGTACTGAGTACTTATGCTTACGCTAAAAGGTTTTAGAACAGAAAAACAATAGTGAAATTAGGGAACAGGAAACCTCTTCATGTCTTTTTTATAGTTACTTAATAAGTATAATTGATAATTAAGGGTCTTCACCTCGTAGGTAATATTAATAAGTTTAGCACAACATGCCTATATTTTGCAGCACTGAAAGGACATTACGTCGGTGAGATTACTTATGTACGAACAAATATATAAATAATATAGCCGATATATATATACTCGTGGATCTTAAAGGCATCTCGTCTCATTTTGGGATTTTTCCTGCACATAGCTTTCTGAAGTTTTCACTAATAATTAATAACATAAAATAAAATAATAAATAAATAAAATAAAATAAAATCTTTATTCGTTTTAGACAATATTTTCTTTTAAATGCTAGTTGACCCAAGCCCCCCTTTAAACTGGGAAAGTCTGTGTTAGGAGGCTTGGCTCTTCCTTATCTTAACTTACTTAATTAGTGACTTATTATACCAAATATGTATGTATTATATCTATGTCTTTCCTTAATGTATATTTTTATCATTGTTTTATATTTTTATTTCTGTACTTAGGAGTGCAGATGGATGTGTGTGTGTGTGTGCATGTAGGCAATGTGTGCAGTGCATGCATACGTGTGCGCGCTTATGTATATTTACAATAAAATTAAATAGAATTCATTAACAAATAATACTAATTATTGACCGACGATCTGGTGAAGGTCGCGGGTAGCCGCTGGATGCGGGCAGCGCAGGACCGATCGTAGTGGAGATCCTTGGGGGAGGCCTATGCCCAACAGTGGGCGTCGTACGGCTGATGATGATGATGTATATATATATATATGCATGCATGTACATGTACACACCCGCACCCATACATATATATACATAAGTACAAGCGCACACATACACACACACACACACCCACACTACTCCAAAACAGAAACTAGTGTAACCAATGTATGACTGAAACATTTTATGCTTGGCATTGTAAAATCTTTTCAGTTTCATCATAGTTTTTCGATTTTAGTAGTTTAGTAGTTAGTATTTTACATTCCCGGTGTATCATTGAGTATATAGGTATGGACGAGTTTATTCCATTGTATATAAAAGCCGATAGCCAGTTGTACTGATGTCTAGCAAAAGTTGTGCGTACAATGGGTACATCTGCTACCAAATTAATTCGCCTCTTCTTTGTTTTATTGGGGTCGTATTCTAAGGTTGAGTGTTTTCTTAGTACAGAATTTAAAATATATAGTTGACGTACAGTAAGTAGGTTACATTCTGAATACAGTTGTTCAGTAGGGTACCTTTTATTTTTAAAATACATGAGCTTTATCAAAGCACGTTGAGTTCGCTCTAGGTGAAGAAACTGGGTTTTAGCAGCCCCACCCCACGCGGGGATGCAATACGTTAGTATGGATTGCGCCAGAGCAAAGTAGATTTCATTAAGAAGATTTCTTGTAGAGTTATGGTCACCCAAGGCCCGTCGGGGCACCACATACCTAAGCGATTTAAAAATGTAAGTTATTTTTCGAAGCCTGTTAATGACATGATCGATATGCGGGTACCAGGACAGACGTTGGTCGACCAGAACTCCCAGGTATTTCATCACACTAACTTTTTGAATCACAGGGCAGTTACAGTTATCAAGTTGACAGAATTTGTGTATTTTAATGTTAAAATCAATTGATGGCTGAGCATTTGCATATGTACTAAAACAGACGTAATTCGATTTAGTGGTATTTAAAGTAAGGAGATTGTAATCTAGCCATTGTGCCACAAGTGATAATCCATGTTCAGTATTTGACTTAACATCGTTCCAGGTTTTACCAGTGAACACTACAGCGGTGTCATCGGCGTACGCAAAGATGTTGGAGTTTGGTATATTGAGATTACACAGGTCGTTGATATATATTAAAAACAGAGTAGGCCCCAACACACTGCCCTGGGTGAATATAATATAAAAAATATAAGGTGAATATAATATGCTGGGTGAATATAATATAATATAAGAATATAAAAAACCAACCGAAGCCGTTGGTTGGTGGTTGATCAGTTATTGACCGCATAACACCTCCACCAACCCGCAGTGGAACTGCAACACCGCTCCGATTGATTGAGGGGAGGCCAATGCCAAATAACGAGAAAGTTATTTATTTATTATTCACTTTATTAATTGGATTCAATTTAGCACTCTATTATTATATAGTCTTCCTAGAATGGAGATATAACGAAATCATTTATGTTATAAAAATAGAAGGTTGCAAGTAGACTACTTATCTGTCAGTCAGACCATTTCATTACAAACTGGTTCAGATGCATTTTGGAACAGTTTATCAGACTGTTACATCGCTCGGAATCAACGTTAATAGGTTTATCTCCGTTTAAGTGCGACGGGGCACATCCAAATGTCTTTCAACTTCTTTGAACTAATAATTTGCATTCTTCTAATAAATAAAACTGTCTGTTAATGACGTGAGAACACCCATAAAATTGTTCCATCCAACTGGAAAAACCACCTACTTATCACAAAAAGTACGATTTTATTACTAAATTGTATCAGCGGATGTAAATTACTATTATAGCTGTTTAGCTCTTAAATGGTGTGAAAACTCAAAATGAAATATTATGAACATGTTATATTCATTTATGGTCTTTACGTGATATAACTATGAGCATAATTTTTACTTTATTAATTTGGTTTTTCTGTCATTTTGATCGCGATTGAGTGATCGCTCGTGAAATTGACTTAGTATTTTTGTTATTTGGTTAAAAAACACAACACATGTTTTTTACATTACTACTATTATTCCCTAGTCACCGTAAAGTGCATCACATCCATACTTCGTATTAACAGTCATGGCTGCAATTTGTCTTTGATTACTTCCGATTCCACCCACCCCATTAAGGCCTACCGGTGTAAGTTTTCGTATGTGTATATGTACAAATTATTACTACACAAAGTTTCCTCACCAACGAAGATATAGTTATAAAAAAGAAATCCTCCCTTGAAAAGCGTTTGTTACTTAGCGCGGTGCTAACTATGTGCCCCGCGGCGCGATGGTATCGCATGTCGCTCGTCATATCGCATACGCGCGTGATTTAGTCGCCACCTGCCCTTGTTTACGTCGTCTGATAACCACGAGGAAATAGACCCCTTACCAAGGAAGGTAAGCTATTATTAGCTGTCCCAATAACAACTACGCAGGGATATACGGCGTGAGATAATACAATGCGGATGGAACAGGCTTACTGCTGCGTAAGTGCTTGTTTATGGATCAATTAAAAGACCAAAGTTTGCTCTACTGCTTTAGTAGACTTTTTAAACATACTTGTTACTTTTCTACTAGTACTTATCTTCATGATCTCTGGAAAGATATGTAGATAGAAGATATCACCTTTAAATGCACTTCTTTCGCCCTACTACGCTTTCGAATGCCTCCTATTATCTTCTTTTAAACCCTTTGCTCGCCTTAAGAACATTCTTAATATGCCAGCGAGTTAGTCCGATACATTAGAACATGCGTCAAAGCTTTGAATTACCGAGAGATAAGTTATCGTTATCCAACCAAAAGCTTGACCAATCCGGCCATTACGATTTATCGTTATATTAAATGGCATTTTATGAAATCGATAGCTAATCTACACGAGATAACACAGGTCCACACGCAGGCCACATAGTTTCTCCCTTTGATTGGGTGGCCAAAGTAATAAGTTGTGTACTCCTGCACACCGCAACCACTGCTAGAATCGCTAATGAGAGAGCGCAATTCAAATCAACTGATTTATAAGGAGTGAGTTATTTCGCCGCCGCCGCACGTACGATATTTATTTATATATTCTAACGGCCACTCAGATATTCAAATTCATACTATTGAGATAAGTTAAATGAATGTCCGATATGCACAAGGGTTTAATTTATCGAACAAGAACAAAAATAACGTCGCACTTATTTCATATAGATATATTTTTATTTCTTTTACTCGTATGTATATTTTCACTTTAATTCAATCACTTTCTTGCTTCAAATTGAATCACAGTATGGTGCTTTTGGGAACAGATGTGGACAAGTCAAACGGAAAGTAGTCCAGTTAAATTCATGTGCAACTTTCGAAATCATTTTGGTTTCTGTCACGTGCTCTTTCTTCTGGATAGAGGGTATCGATGTTGTGTAGGGTGGCGCGAGATAAACTGAATGCTCCTGTGCAGTTGTAATCTCAACCCGGCAGAACGCGATGTCAAGGTATATTGGCTCGTTAGACTCGGCGGGGCTTGTCCGGATGATATCGCGTAACCCCCTCAATTAGTGTGCCCCCACTATCGGCAGCAATAGCCAGAAACAGCTTATAACCAGCACTCGTGACGCGACGAACCATCCAAATGAGTTTACTCTTAATTAGCCGTTATACTATAAATTTTAAAAGCTGATGATAAGGTCCCGTTGCGCGCTTACTGGGAACGCGAGCCTGCGCGCGCGGCTAATGGCGATTCGCGAATTAACTTTAATTAATTCTTCCTCGCCAAATGCACGTAGCTATTCGATTGAATTTGGCCACAGGGTTGGACAATGCCATTATAAAAAGCTGGAAGAGCGCACGTCCGCGCTGCACCTACATTTAACGAGGCTCGAGACATCAATCTCCGAAACGTCCGCAAAAAGTGGTGTTTGGTTAATGACACGCCACTGATTCCGCACTTACCTATCGAGGGGACGTTGCTCGTCTAAACAAGTTTTTAGGTTTCGCGCAGTTAATATTCGTTTACCGTTTACTTTTTGTGTTGAAACAGGTGGAGTGTGGATAAGTTTAAGGATATCAAATAGTTGTGTTGCAGATATTAAAACGGTTCATTATAAAGGTGTAGTGATCCGGCGCCGCGGCTGTCGCCGGGCGGGCGCGCTCCGCCCAGGCGATTTATTTAGATGCGCGTGCGCCGGACTAGTGCAGAACGCTGTCCGCACCACTATGCCTCCTACGTTTGTTTATGTTACTGTTTGCTGCACATAAACGGAATGAAACTTGTCTACTCGCTCCGATAACGGAGTGTTTTGTCTGTAATTAAGAGCGACTATAGCGGGTCAGCCGTCCGCCCGGACATTACCGCCGAAGTTATGGAGACATTTTGAGCTTGTTCAGGTTGTTTAACTACAAACCTGTCATGTTCGGAACAAATAGTCGTTGTAAATCTGTTCAGACGCCGGAATGCCAGTTAGAAACGTCATTAATTACACGATATGATCGCTTGGGTTTTTTACAGCGGCTTAATAACTGTACTGTGTTAGTTTGTTTGCCTGGGACTAAACACTGTGAAATATTTGCATGGTGGTACTGATGATGATAATCTGTGGCCGTATCGTCTTTAACTTTTTCAGCTGGTCTGGAGACGGTACTAAATTAGACTTTAAAAGGATATTATAAACCTAAAACAGACTTATAATTGTTGTTTTGGACGTTGCTAAAATTGGAAACATTATGTCTGTGTTTGGACTTTTGTCCTCTGTAAGTAGGAGTATTTGTGCTTTCTCAACAGACACCATTGTGGAAACTAACTATCATTTCAGTTTCCGATAATAAACAAAGAATGTATACAACCAAATAAGAACAATTTATATATCCACATCAGACCCAAATTTCCAGATACATAGGTAGCCTAGCTACACAATGGGATTTGGATTTTATAAAGTAGGAACAACACTATCAAAAATTACTGTTGACGATCTATTACATAAATTTAAAACTTTTCGCTGTCTCTGGTGCTTGAGTACGTTTTTCACATGGCTTGTCTGCCTACGTCTATTTGTCCACTATTAAATGGCGCACCCGCATATTCACTAAAAGTGGTCCTGCGCAGATGACTGCCTCCGAAGATAGAACTCCGAGTTTTCACTTATTTTGAAGAAGTGCTCACATACCCGCTATGTGCTCGGATCTTTTATAACAAGATTGGCTATATAAGCCACATGCGAGCACATGAACGTAGGAGTTCAAGCTGTCGCCGTAGCCAAAATGACTGGATCACATCATCATTAAATGGCTGTTACAAACAGTAGAAGTAATTTAAGAATGTATTTTTTTATATAATAAACGAATCCGCATCACACTTTACTCCACGTGAAAAGTAAATATTGAGATACTACTTCGTTCCAGTTTCATGTTTATCGGGTATGCTAAGTAGTAGTATAAAATCGCGTGCTAATGGCCCAGGATAAATTTTAATGATTATACAATTTCATTTACACCAAGGAAATGTCAACGAGCAGGGCGTAGACCTTCCTCTTCCTTGCTCTTGCTCTTCTTACTCACTACAATTCTATACAAATTAATTGTAGACAGGAAATTACATAAATTTCTCGTTTATAGTGTCGTAAATTCCCAAGTTATTAGTACCTGCACTTGTTAATTAGTAGTCAGTTTAGATACAAATAACCGCCACATAACCATTTGGTTCGTGAGCCGTCAATTTGAAGCCGTTGACTGAAGCTGTGTGAAGAGATCACGAGGCTATAAAGAGCGGACTATAATCGTTTGTCGTGGCCCGTGGCTGGGAGCGCCCGCGCGGCCGTGCGAACAGCCGCCATCCCGGCCAGTAGCGCCAACAGTAGCTCTCCCCTTTATTGCTTACTCTACGATCACTCGCCTTTATTTTAAAACAATTCCACTATATCACCCAGCTCAACACTGTAATGGGATCCGCTCAGCGTAAAAAGACGACGATAAAATTAATTTCAATTTGCACTAGCCCTCTGTAGCGCCGGGAGCAATCGCTTTAGAGTACCTGTTGGCAGGCTCGTAAGCTAATATAGGCTCTTCGTGTCGAGATCGGTTTCATCGGAGCTCTAGAAGGAAATGAATGGAATGCTCTTAAATATCAGATGTCGTAGAGAACTAAATAATTTGTCACGGTGCGCCCTCGGTGGCGTGTAAACGACACTCGCGTACGTCGGCAATCCGCCGGCGCCGCCGGTAGCACCGTAACATTTTATTGACGCATCGCCAATTTACATTAAAAAACTTAATTTTATTCTCTTCGAACAATTCATTTCACATTGACGACTTTTTTGTAGTTTCATCGCACCCGTTATGCATACCGCGTGCTAACTCGGCTAACTGCTTTATGAAACAAAACAACATCCTCGAGATGCGGCGGATATTCTAATGAAGCAAAAATAGAATTTTCTTTATAGCCGTAATCCCTCCTTATAAAAGTAGTACCATTTTTATTACGGTGCGGCCGTGTTTGATTAATGTGACGTGGACACTAACCATCGGGGTTTATTTAAGTATATCCTTTCAGTTTGCGTCATATAAAATTATTATTTATAGCCGTCACAATTGTAACAAATAACTCGGCAATTTATAGTTTAAGTTTTCTACTTTTTTCGACATTGGCCCTATGTGGGGCGCCATTGGAGCCCTGCTATTTATGCTTGAGAATGAAAAACGCAATTCGCTCCTGGCGTTCTGCTACCACCGCTCACAAGGATTAATACGAAGTGCTATCGATCGATTATTATTGCAGCTTTTAGATTATAATAAATTATAAGAGGTGTAACAAAATACCGGCAAGATGCTGTTATGGTGCTAATGAACAAATGTTTTAATTACGTGAGGCGCAATAATGAAGTAAATGTTAATTGGCCATCATAATATTGACTACGGTGACCTTACTTCACCCTTCGTACAAATTGCAGAATATATTTTATAGCTCTTCATGCATATTTACTTGACATAAGTACTCATAATTTCAACAATCTTCAGCGAAAGATTATTTCTTCATAATTATAAACACGATAGTTTACTTTATTATTATCTACTTTTACGATAACCCTCAGTCTGTAAGTTTAACGAGGTCTTCCTTTAATCGTATAAAGTGTAATTTTAGCCACTTATAAAGGACATCAACATTTATTGACATCTCCTTGGAATCATAATGAAAGAAGAAACAATTTAAAAAAATATTACACGCGCCATCGCTACATGTCAATTGTTTTCATAAATTAACAGTTTTATGCATATATTGCGGGTATTCAGTTCATAATGGGACTCTGATGACTCCAATTGGAAATACGGTGTCTTCTGGAGCTTACTTCGTTATCGTCAAACGTCAAAAAAAATGTGTATATTAAATAAAACACAACTCTCAATGAAATATAGGCTGTCACTGAGGAGTAATGTAGCTTTCTACTAGTGAAGGAATTTTATAGTTATTAGACGTTTGTAAATATTTTTTGTATATTAAACGTTTGTTTCCTTCCACAGCACACCTTGACTGGCCATAGTGGGAAGGTGATGGCAGCCAAGTTCCTTGGAGAACCTACCAAGGTGATCACTGGAAGTCACGACCGCACACTCAAAATATGGGACCTCAGGAGTCGAATGTGTACGTATATACTTACCTTTTATATACTTATACTTTTATATACTTACCAGCTCATCCGTCATCGCTACACTGTATACGTAAACCTGGTCTTACCCTTAATAGACATAGCGTGATGATTTCTATTGCAGATGTTGAGATTTCAATGTATAAAATTGCAAAATTTCATTTGAACCCGCAAAGTCGTTTATGTGAACAAACCTATAGAAAATAGTTTTCCTCTCACCAGGCTTGTAGTTTTTTTTTTCGTGACTTATTGTAGATTTGCCGCAGAAGGTAACTACTTGGCGGGACAAATGGGGAGCGCTGACGGCTCTCACCCGGCCAGCCTTGTCGTAAAAGCTGCAAGTTGTATGTAATAATCATGTCTATAACTCTCTAAGCAGTGAACTTGTAAATTGCATAATAATTATCTTATCTCGCAAAATAATAAATGTTATAGCTAGTTTCCTTATCCTTATGACTCATTATTTATGTAAATAACTTTACATCAATAAATAGGTGGCAAGTAAATATTTACCTCGTAAAATCTTTAATTAAAATGTCAGTATAAATCGTCCGTACTGAGTACAAGACATAACATTTTCAATCGTAACCCTGCATTTCATGACGCATTATTCATCATTATTTGTGTTCCATCATGAGTTAATGGAATCGAACGAAGTCATTTAAAAAAATAATAATAATCTTCTTCTTTGCGAGTCGATGGCGATCGAAGCTAAATTTTTGCTGACCAATAATAATAATAATAATGAGAAATGGCATTGTGAGTTTTCAAGGCTAGAGTGAATTTAAAACACTTCATAAGTAAACGTATTACACCTTACGCATCGGCACTTACGAACACATGATTGTGATCCAATACAATACATAAACTCACGCCTATTTCCCACCGGGATAAGCAGAGACTATGGAATCCAATTTACTTCGATCCTGACACACTTCTCTTGCTTCCACATTCACCAATAGTTTCATACACGTACGCCGTTTCAGAGTAGATCGTACTGAACCTTTTCTAAGGACATCTCCGATTGCCCTACCACCAACCTTTGCTTTATATACTGCTTTCGTAATCCTATTATCTTTTATCATTCTTAGTCACTATATCGTCTTGTACACCACATCTAAAAAATACAATTACAGATTTTAGTCATACAAATTAACAAATGAAGAACGAAGAAACGTCGTTACAAAAAAGATTGAATTACTAAAATACCACAGAATGTTACAACATTCTATACGTGTCTCCCTGCTAGGCACATGCCTTCATCCAATCAGTGACCGGAAGCGACCGAGCCTAGGTAATGTGAACAAGCTTTTATAACCAGTACTCCACATTTAATCAGCTTTGAGTTTGATCGATCTCTTGCAATTTTTAATTTAGTGTATTTGAGGTAAGCAGCGATCGGCCCAAACTCGAATACAATAAAATGTAACTATAGAAGGTTTTGACTGAAAATAAATAACAATAGCCTGTCTTCTCAAAGGGGTAGGCAGAGGTGTACGTCCGGGCGCAAAAAATGTTTATGAAAATATTTATTTTTCTTTTAGTAAAGTTCCAATAGCTCAAACATGTTCCCTAACCGCAGTGTAACTAAAGTCCCTGATAGTTAAAACTATGTAACCTTCCCAAAAAATCACAGTCTGATATAATCATCATCTCCCTAGCATTATCCCGTTTTTCACAGGGTTCGCTTACCTAACCTGAAGATTTGACGGGACCGGTTTTTTATAGAAGCGACTGCCTGTCTGACCTTCCAAGCCGCGAAGGGAAAACCAGCCCAAACATACATACACACACACACACAGCCCAATCACAGTCTGATATCTAGGTAAAAAATGGAGGTTAAAATTGTTACTCGGATTGAAATTAATTGAAAGAAGTCGAGGTTTTGTTGTTGAATAAAATCACATCAGACTGTGATTTTTCAAAAAGTGGTTTTCGCCGTAAGGTGACGATATACTCTATGCTTTTCACATTTTTAACACATGCACACGCACGCACACATACACACACGCACACATATATACACAAACACACACGCACACACCCACACACATACACACAAGCACGCGCGTACCACTGATATACGTGCACTCGTCTGCCCCTACTTCTATAAGAAGTGGTTAACTGTAATAAGCTTCAGTAGCTTATAACATAATATTTTAAATGAACTGTTGTTAACCTGAATAAATAAATAAATAAATAAAAATAAAAAATAAACTAGTAGCAGACAGTACCTACTACACAATTGACATGAATAGCCCGGATCCTTCTCCATGGATGGTTTCTCCACGCTCCATTCCGAAGCACGATTCACAATGTAGCTTTTGCCTGGAGGTTGGTTTCGATCCGCGAAATGTGTCGCTCGTTTAGCACCACCCAGGTGCCACAACCTATCGTACATAGTCACAAAAGTGAACCAAAGCCAGCAATATCGACCTTAAAATGTAACCCTGATAGGGTTCATTCTGTAGAACACAATACTAGTGTGTAAGTTTTAAAAAACCATCTGTCATTAAAAATCCAACTCGACATAAATGTATGAACGACTTTTAAAGATAAAAACAATATTGACATAAAATAATTCTTTGGCCAATCATCATCTCGGTACCATTATCCCGTTTTTCACATATAGGCTACGTGACAGTCCGCTTACCTAACCTGAAGATTTCACAAGTCCGGTTTTTTACAGAAGCGCCTGCCTGTCTGGCCTTACAACCTGCAAGGGAAAACCGCCCAATACAGGATAGGTCGCATACCTCCGAAAATGAACATCTCGGGAATGTGGGTTTTCTCACGATGTGTTCCTTCACCATAATCATTTACGATCCAAACATGAATTCGAAAACAAATTCAACAATCATTGGTTTAGGCTTGTGCTGGATTCGAACCTGCGACCTCAAAGTGAGAGACAAGCGTTCTACCAACTGGGTTACCACGGCTTATCAATAATATGGAATCCATAATATGATTCCTTCCGTGCACCTGATAATGTAAAAATAACAAAGAAGTGAAATAAACTTTTTTTTATTTTTTTTATTCCTTGGCCAATATTATTCCAAATCATTGACGTATTAATCGTTGAAATACTTGCTATAATAAACACTTCATTTAACAGGACCATAACTAGCTCTATCTCTTTCTTGCACTTATTATTAGCAAAGGACGGCACTAACCAAAGAACTCTCAAACTAAAATTAGGTTAAGTTTGTATCTGCCGGAATTGGCGCAATTGTATAGTGCAATAATTCTGACAACCTGTCCCCATGCGGTTCATCATATCCATCTTAGCACGACCTATCAAGAAAGTATTTTTATCCACTCCAATGAGAATTACCAACGTGATTTTTTGTGTATAAACCCAGACGATCCAATTATCGCGATCGACCCGATTCTCATTCAATTAAGTGACCGCCGACCTTCCGCCGACAGCTTGATCGCAATCAGTGAACGTTACCGATCAATGTAACTGTCGATCAAACATCTCTCTCTATACTTTCGATCTTCAAATTACCAAAGAGAATCTAGAATTATACCCGTTTGTTAGATACAATCGTATTTAAGAAACTAGAAAGAGAAATTCGAATACGTATCAAAAATATCACTTGATTGTAACGGTTTATATCCTCAACTGTAACGCGTTCCTAAACAGCATTAGATAGTTTATGATAGGAATTTAATAGAATTTCTAATAGAATCTTTGAATAATAATTCTGTAATGAACAGACATTAAAAAGGAACAATTTTGAATTTTATTACTGTAAAATAAGAAGAAATCTGAACACAACATTGCTGCATTCATATAAGGATTATCCGTAATAGTCGTAAACTGTAGGATATCGTGACGTGGAATATGATACAAGCTTTAGTTTATAATATCTGTACGGAGTACCGTACCGTATAAAGAGCAGTAGTGGTAACTCAGTTAAATGTGCTCTACTCCAAATCCAGAGGTCGTGAGTTCAATCCTAAACGAGTAATATTTTTTATTTATACCTACTGATACCTTTTGGTTGTAACTAATAATTTATTTCAGGGAATATCTGTTTTTTCAAAGGCAATTATGTCATTTGTTAAATGTAATTTATATTATAATAAATAAAATAAAAGAAAGCTATATACGATAAGTAAGCGTATGAATAATAGTTAAAAAATACGAGTTAAAAATATAAGTAGTATGTAGCATATTAGAAAATGGCAAAGATCCAGTTAACCCGTTATACATATTTGCGATATTATAACGAGGTGAAAACTATAAGATTTTATTCGAAACACTACTACAGCTGCACGAGTACAACCATGTAACGCACTGCAAGAAATGCCTATATCTTAGTGAAACTACTTCAGTAGCTAGTTAAGATAAAGTTCATTTCGATAGGTACAGGCATCTAAATATCTCTTTATGAATTCTGAGGTTTTTGATGAAGATAAACATTGTAAGAACACGAAGGTAAGCTCCAAAAACTTGCAGTCGCTTTTGATATTGATTTTTAAACCAAAATTAATCATTAAATTAAATTATAATTAAGTAAATTATTGATTGCGACTTATCATTCGCATGGAACTAACGGCATCCGTGGTCCAGTAGTTGAGCGTTGGGCTCACGATCCGGAGGCCCCGGGTTCGAATCCCGGTGGGGACATGTCACAGAAATAACTTTGTGATTCCTAGTTTGGTTAGGACATTTCCTGCCTGTTCACCTGAATGTCCGAAAGTAAAATGATCCGTGCTTCGGAAGGCATGTTAAGCCGTTGGTCCCGGTTACTACTTACTGACGTAAGTATGTAGTCAATAGAAACCCTGGCACCTGCGTTGATGAGGATGATATTCCACCTCACAACGCACATGATAATAAGAAGAAGTCGCATGGAAAATTGTTGTATCTTTAATCCTCGTATAGTCTATATGTAGAACTACTCTACTCTATTCGGTAACCTATGATAAAATTGCGACTTTATGTAAAATATAAGAAATTCTATTTCTATACGTCTTTTAGCTATTACTTATTATGTGCTTTTACATCAAAATAGGTTCGCACCCCTTTCATAGCGATACGCGCGCCCGTTAGCAACGACGCAATTGCGCGACTATAAAACAGCAAAAAGACACCGACTGTTAAAGCTCTTACAACTTCAATAGCCCTTCGTACTTACTACACCTGTTTGCAATTGTTAGGTTTATAAGGCCCTTAGAAATTACATCAGTATAACTTAATCTTGAGGTTCTTTGCAATCTGACTCGTTTACGACATTTCTTCACTTCTCTTTTTATAACGTAACACGTTTAGTGTTAGTGTATCTAATCGCGGAAAGTGTACGTAATGTCAGCATAAATTTATGAAAATAATCACTACTGAGAAAGGTTGAGTTGCAAATTCTAGGAAAACTGCTTACTTACAACCGTCATTGGTTTTTACGAGCAATAAGGGGTCCACCTAGGTAATTATTGGTCCAGATTTTCGGTTCTTCGCAAACGGTTTACAAACCTATTTCCAATAGTATTAGACAGAAAACTAAATACATTTTTTTTTATTTACACAGGTACAGAGACAAAATTCGCAGGGTCATCGTGTAATGACCTCGTGACGTCAGACGGCGCGGGGTCCACCATAATCTCTGGGCACTTCGACAAGCGCATTCGGTTCTGGGATATCCGCACCGAAATGTCTGCTAACCACATCATGCTTCAGGGCAAAGTCACTTCTTTGGACCTTAGTAGAGGTAAGTTACTATATTTTTACTTTACTATACTGAACTTTTTTTTGTTTTAATTTCCTTGATGGACTATTTCAAAGCCACAAATCTTTTTATAGACAAGAGATGCAATAACTATTTGTTATGCTCGTAGATAAGGATCTTAATTTGTATTTCCGTCAACATCCCATTTGGAACTTCCATTATTACGACACGATTTTCCAATATTCACTCAGCAAACGTGTTTGCATTCCCACCGCATACGGAAGTATTTTTTTAATGTCGTCTATATCGATGGCAGGTAGATATATAACTACTTAATTCTGAAACCCAGATATTAATTACAAAGTAGTGCCCTCTGCGATTGAGCCATACAGGAAGCAAATAATCACTCCCCATCTGTTGTTTTACTACTTGACAGCCGCAATAAATCAACAGCATTAACAAACAGTTACGTTCCATAAATGGCTGGTTAATTTCTATAGAGTCAAAGCCAATATTTGCAGGTAATTGAATGCATTGCATATTAGTATCGGTATTCGTGTCAGTGCGAGCTGATGGGTACGCGATGCCCATTTCCGTTACGTTACGCGTCTCGATCAATCCCATTTTCGTCGGTAACGGTCCGAGAGCTCACGAATCGGAGATTGATACCTTCAATCATTCGGTATGTCGGGACGTCACTGCATCGGAAACTGATTATATCACGTCGATTTCGTCGCAGCGACCTCGGCCGACGGACAAATGAATAGGGAGTGGAATCACAGTTAGCCGTCACGGGCGATCCAGATCCATCACCGCTATCGGCCATCTTTACACGGGCCTCAGACGCCACGCAGTGCACGTGCTGCGAAGGCCGCCCATTAATGTAGGTTAGTCAGGAACATTGTGTACTACAGTCTTTATCATCATTCATTGACAAACAAATCGTTTAGAAATTCAAACAATCGTCTAGACGGTACCATTAGGCAGCGAAGTATTCATAAGTTACTTCCCAGCGGTTATGCTACTCTACGTGTGCGAATGGAAAATCGCTAATCGCCGCTAAAACATGGAATGCGGTGATCCGACCTCCGGCACGGAATTCCTCTAAGTTGTGCGAAATCATAAAATTATAACGTACCCGTCGTCAGATCCCTTTAATTAACTTAACTTTCTCTAGATTCTACATAATTTCATCGATTACCCCCAGTATCTCTTTACGACCATCGAAAAGGCAAGTCAGGGGATCGGGGCTAAGTGCATTGTTCTTACCAGAGTTGAAGCAAATTAAACGATTAAACCTCCCAACATAATTCTGCAATCTGACGTCCGTTATAAAACGCACACAATCATATACTGGCTGACCTCATTTCGTAATGACCCGTTAAGCTTTTGAGTTATAGCACAAAAATTTACATCGATCCAAACATAACGGCCGGAGCCTAAACAGACTGCAGAGCCCCACACGCGTGGGAGCCAGGCACAGAATATGGCGAACTATAAAATACGTGCCATAAAATTATAATCGTATTAAAATTGTTAAAAAGCAACAATAACGCCTTAATCTTTATTTAAAACCTCACAGTTGGAAAATAAATAAAGACGTCTATTTATAGATACACCGCTGTCAAAAGCTACACGAAAGCAGATCTTAAAGAGAAAACATTGTATTTGAATAATGTTTATTAATATTATACGGAGCTTTTTAGGTAAACTAATTCCAGATTCTGTCGAGATGCTCTTTGACCTAGCTCTTAATTTTGATAATTATACGCAGAATAAATTGCGCATATTTTAATATATATTTTTGTATCAAATGTAAGAAAAAGTGTCGCAGACTATTATTTTTTTGAAAATGATAAATACTTAATGTATTCATATTTTGTTTCAGACAGCAACTTCCTCCTGGCGTGTGTGCGGGACGATACAATACAGCTAATAGATCTGCGAATGAACACGATAGTTCGCTCCTTCAGGTACTGTTTCTTTTTTTCTTTTTTTTCTTTTTGACGTGACTCATTGTACTAAGGCAGTGTAGTAGAAGGATAGATGTTGCTCTTATCGAGGTCGGGGATGCAATGCGCTGACGTAGAATAAAAGGAATTGTAAAATGGAATAATAAATTCGAAATTTAAAATGATGGACGGTAAGAAGGAAACGCCAGTACGTGCAGAGTTTGTACTCTGCTACAGTTGACTCGACCATTATAAACGGCGAAATGGCTCACCACCTAACACGTTTGTCTTACAGAAAGCTTGGTAAAGTGTGGGTACTTAGTTCACCGTGCAATGGATGTACCTCTGACTAACCCAATTGGGATTTAGTCGTGAGTTTATTGTAGGTTTGCGTCTGATGGGGCGACTACCTATTACGACTACTACGACTTCATTTTCATACGTATTGTATTACCTCCGTAATGGCGCGTTTGATGTATGATGGCCGTTTTGACACATTTCAGTATTGAAAAAATAATAAAATGCTACTAGCGCCTGTAAGTTTTTGTATTTAGAACTAGTACTTTCGATTGCAGTGCGATTCCGACTTGCACTTTATTAACCACGGGAAACTGTTTGAAAATATGTTTGTCTCTTTCTACGTATAGTAAAATGTTTATTGTATATGTCTAGAAGACAAAGCACTGAAGGTAAATACCAACGCTGAAGTGATGATACCTTTTACAACCAAACGGCAAACTGTGATAAGCTTAACATATAAAGCTGTTCCTTATAAGGAAATTGTCTTTACTAAAGGCTATTGACACAATTCGGTAGTGGTTGAGTCAACTTAAGCTTTTAAACGTAGGCATCCAGGTCGTCTTGTAGCTCCGGCGCCTACACTAAGCCGAAGATGCATGTACACACACATACTTACGGACTGTAAATTATTACATTAGAATACATTTTATGCAAATAATGATTTTACCAAGGATAACGGGCGTAGCGGCCGGTCCCCGGCTTGGCTTAGGTAGACATTTATTTTTTAAAAGTAAATTTTAGTGGGAACCCTAATTTTTCTAGTAATAAATATAGCCTATGTTACTCATGGATAATGTAGCATTATAATGGTGCAAGAAATTTTGATATCGGTCCAGTAGTTTTGAGTTTATTCAATCATCATCGTCAACCTCCTGCCTCTATTCCATTCTAGGTGGGGTCGGCACAACATGTATTCCTCTTCCATTGATTTCTGTCAGTAGTCATCTCCGTACACACACATTTCACCGCTCTATGTGTCCAAACCAACTTAACATTCCCTTCCCAATCTTACAATACAATACAGGTTATATTTGTGAGATTATGTATGTATGCCAAAACGGTTATTCCCAAACCCGCTTACCAAATTTAAAGGAATTGACAGACAGCAGTTTACTCCTCCTTTTATTATGAATTGAAATGTCAACAACAGGAATACGTGTAAGAAAGCATGTTTTACACCATTATTAACAAGTACGTGTTTACAAAAACTACCAATTTGATCAGTGATTGCTTGTGATTACACTAATTTATAACAGTTTATGACACGGGTGCAAGAAACAGTGGCATGTAAAAAGTGTCAGATTACATGTAAATAATGTGTTACATGCGGTACGGTACTTAATTGACGGACCATACATTAACCCCCGTATTATTCATAATGCTTTTTATTTTTGATTGAAACGGTGGGCTCGAGACTGAGGTGGTGTTGCCTACTCAACACGGCTGATTTTGACGGAATGACATTGAAAATGTCTTTAAAACAAGTATTTTTTATATATAATTATTTGAATAAAGAGATGGGTATGAATAAAGCCAATGCCTTTAAACGAGGTTGTGGAAAATTAATAAATAATATTTTTAATTTACTTACTTATTTATTTGTACACAATAAAGTAGACACGACTAACATACAAAGAAAACAAACAGTACATGTAAGCTTATCTTTTTTATTTATTATAACAAATATTTTAAAATCTTAAAACTAAACAATGTTTTAATGTAAAAGCCAATAATAAAAGTTGAAGTTTCCTCGATATGACTGTCTTGTTTTATACATATAAGTCGTATTTTAGAAAAAATGCTTATGTTGAAATATAACTAGATTAAATAACAAACATACATATCTAAACAGCCTTTATACGTCCTACTGCTGGGCTTTATTCTGTATTAAAATATCAAAATTCTTACGTTAGCAACACTGTTGACAGGTTAATAATTTTCGTAAAGATACAACGAGATTGTAACGTCAACACTGCGGTGCCTTTAGCGATATATCCAGCAAATACGTAATTTTAAACAAGGTCACTTTGGGACTTCGAAACCGTTAAAAAAGGTTCAGAAGAAGTTGATTTCGGAACAACTTTCTTTAAAAAGTTTTGTTTTAAAACCCTAGTTTTTTTTTGTTCTTTGGATCGTAGTTGGACTTTTTCGTAATAAAATTGTTCTCTTCGTAAGAAAGGGCGTATTTATTAGAATAGAAATCGCGTTTTCGGGAAAATATACTCGTAGTAAGTTGGTAATATATTAATTTAATTTAAAATATATTTTTAAAGATATTACTGATTCCATTATAAGATATGGTAATTTCGCTGCACTGCAATATGAATCGAGTTATCGTAACATAACATAAGCTCAAGACTTATCCCCAATTGTCGTAGTCAGAGGTACATCCATCCCAAGATGAACTAAGTACCCACACCCCGTCGAACTTCCTGTTGGAATCTTTCAATAAGTTTTAACTTATGGTGTCGCGTGTCGATTGAATTATAATCCAACTATACAGTTACATCTACACGCAATACATTTCTTTATAGATTTACCTGATTTATATTTATAACTGGTGTAAAATATAAGCTGGCAGGCTGTAATCTGTCTGTGTAAAAGCTAGCACGCTCGTATATTGTTCAGATAGTATTTAGCGGACTTCCGATCATCTGATCTCCACTGCCTCAAGTGATTGCATGCAATATAAATAGAAATATCGCCTCCTTACTACACGAAAGTAGGTTTACACAGACGTCAAAACTTTTATTTTTTTACTCCCTATCTATTACCTGTATAACAAAATCAAGGTCAGCTGGTTTTTCCGCTATAGAAGGAAAAGCCTTTGCATAACATTTCATATGAATTATAGTTGTTATAAATCATATAAATATCTTTAATTTTATACCATATATATTTCTCCTCTAAATGTAGTTACAATCAAACGCTTATCAGCATACAATATAATTTTATGATTCTATAACAGCCAAAGTTACATTACACTACGTATTTTTTTCATATCCGTGAAAAAACGCCAGATTTCTCTAAAAAAACGTTTCTTTCTTCAAATAATAATACTACGTATAGAACGGAAACTCTCCGCCCCGTACTAATTCGTATCAGGCGCCGAGCTCAACCCCTCTGAGTCTTACTTCAGTCTTAAATGGCCTTAAGCCACTAAGGAGTAAGAAGGATAGCGCGGATTGAACTGTTTATATAGGAGTCGTTATAGGTTTGAAATCAAAATCCGTAATGAATAAATCAAGAAATGTCCATGTATATTTATTTACAGTAAACCACTCGTTTTCTTTAAGCCCCAAGAGATATAATAAATCGTCACAGCATTTCTATTCATTGAACAACATTAGTATGCAAAAATACGCCGCCACATAAACAGGCATTAGAAGTCACTGGATACTTAGAATTCATAAGCAGGAATTGAAGATTCAATAGCAGCTTAGGTAATTAGGTCACACCACCCATCCTTTTACGTTGTGTTCGTTTGAACTTTAATATCCATTGTTTTGGTTTGCAGTCACGAGTCGTTCAAGGTGGGGTGCGACTGGTCGCGGGCGGCGTTCGGGCCCGCGGGCCGACTGCTAGCGGTGGGGGCGGCGGACGGCGCGGTATTTGTATGGAACACGCATTCCGGCCGGCTGGAGACGACACTCAAAGATCATACGTAAGTATTGAAAACTACCGCCAACTAGTTCTGGCAGGAAAACTACGATTAGGCAGAGCATGCCCCCGGCTAAACTATGAGGCGACGCACCCGCAGCCTCCGTGCAAATGACGGAAAGTAAGTGTAAGTGACGATTGGAGGCACAGGACTCTGAAGACAACCGACTAAGCAACAACCTCGCGCGGGTTCATGTTGTTGCCTTGTTAAGGCCGACTGTCATCTCATCTTCAATCAAACGTACGCTATTGAATTCGTGACCACGTGTTTTTGTTTTCTTACCGAACCAATATAGAACAGCAAAAAATCATCGTACTTGTTTGTCGCTATTGCTACTAATACTTACCGAATAGGATACACTTACACGCGCACTTACCGTCCGATACGAGGAAAGTTCAAGGTACATATTTGTTGCAAAAAAATAGTGTGGTCATCAACCCCTGTGCGAACTTGTGCGGTGAGTTAAGGCGGTGTGTACACGTCGGATGCTGTGTGCGTATCGTGTGGGAAGCAGCGTCAGAGCAGCCTGCAGGCACAATGTGCAGCTGAGCTTACTGAACCACCCCATTTGCGTACAATCGCGCAGTTTCCTCATTAGTCGCGAGCGCCACCCTCGAGGTGACCCCACCGACTCGTAATAAAGTTTTCTGACCTTGAATTCAAAACTAGAATTGTCTTGCTCGTGACATCGTTTAGTTTCCCCGTAACATTTTGCATGGACAATTGAAATCGTGAGGTCAACATCGGCTCGGTCTCACCATTGCAAATTTCTCTTTCCCATACCGCGGTCTGCATATTTGCCTGCACTTAAGGCTTTTCCACGCCTCCGCTTGGTAATTAATGTCGGTAAAAGATCACCTTACTGTTTACAATGTTTAGAATAAGATGTTAGAGAATTTGAAGGTATTGATGTAGTGGGGGTGGTGTGAGAGACGCCCACAGCCCGCCTCTGTTTGCTTGCGCCTTTGTGTCGCTGTGTGGCCGCCCCGCGCCCCGCCACCCCGCCGCCCGGGCCCGACACACTGAACACATTGTTCCCGTCGTTGCCCTAAGCTGCCACGATGCAATCTGACTTAATTCGCACCGACACCCAACACAATAGAATAAATAATTCCCTCCTACAAGGACAACGGCAATGCGAAACTACGGAAATATTTCGCGGCCATTTCTACAACTTTACATGAGTTTCCATACTAATAAATGTTGTCGGCGATTAAGTCAAACTCGCAAAACAAAGCACTCCCTCCTTCGGTCGGTCCTAATTCAATATTGAACAAACGTAACTATGGTTCGCATTCACCTTTTAGATATACCGTTGCGACATAAAAGTTAGATTTATCTCCGTGGCTTGGAATCAATTTATGTTGCTGAGTTAATGTGCAATAAAATCAAATGTTTCTTTCAAGGCGCATTGATTCGCTTATACGTTTAACCACGAATAGACAATATAATTCAGATTGATCTAATATTTAACATACCTGTCAGCATCATAGCAGTATTATTCATATGTCAAGTCTCAGATTAAAGTCTTAATTGTGTGGACCATATAAGAGACATAGTCCTGTGGCACAGTTATAGAGACACACAGACGTAAGTATGTGTAGATTATAAACATGCATAAATGTATGTATATATCAACATACATGCATGTATGAAATACATAAGTAGTTAAAGGAATACTACATACCTACATATATATGTATTATATTGTAGAATATTATGTAGTCAAATTGATTACCTCTTTCTTTTTTGAAGTCGGCTAATAAATATATACATTTACACCCAATTTACAGGTGTAGTACGAACTTTGTTGATTTAAAAATAAGAAAACATTCATATACAAAAACAAAAATAGTAATAACGTGTTTGTACGTTGCATATTTGGAGAAAGTAGAAAAGAATTTGCGGTAATGGAGTGAATATGGTAAAGTGAAACTGTTAATGCATTTAAAACGAAAGTAACACTTGTAATTTTGCTTATTGTGAATTCTACATAGTAGACTCAAAAATTTGTGGTAAAAGTTTTTTGCCAAAAAATGACTAGCTTTTTCTCACATTAAAAATTTACTTTTCTTTGTTACCTCAGACAGTTAACGCAAGCGCAATCGGTTCCGATTAACGAAGGATAATTCTGACCCCAGCAGTGACACAATACTGTTTATTGTAAGTAAGCTTTTATTGTCATTCATCAGCAATGAGCCATCATTAGTAGCTATGGTAAATAACAATTACAAAGCCTACCAAAATAGTCAAGACCACGATTTAGCTTCCAAATGCAACGAAGGCTATTTCAGGTACTTGATGACTCCAGGCAGTTGAATTCCCAGCAGTGGGATGTATATAGACTACATACGTATTTTGACGCTCTTTATGGTCCTTGTGATAGGAATCGAACGCAAGCATGATGGTATCGGGCAATAAATCATGGTGTTTCCGACGATACTGCGTGTCGCGCATGTTGTTGTTAATTTCTGCGCGCGCGGCCGCATGCTGCGCGGGGTTGTATGCGCAGATAACATTCAAATGTGCCCGCGCCGTCGACGTCGTGCCGCGTGCGCTATTGTACACCATGCTAACGGAAACGTCTACGATGAACTTAAATACTAGGCTTGATAGTCCATAAACAAGGAAAGTATTAGAAAAGTAAATACTCATATACATATATCCCAATTGGGTTAGACAGAGGTATATCCATCGCAAGATGAACTTAGTACGCACACCAAGTCTAACATGCGCAACTTGATAAAATTATCGATCGAATAAATACATTTTGTCGAAATCGATTACTTTGTTTTTTACCCAAACATGCGTGCTGTGTGATTTTCCTCGTATTTTGACAGAACGACACGACTTATTTGGGTTCACATATAAGCACCAATCGACAAATGACATAATTATATCGTCAGAATCGATAAAATGACCGTGACAAAATTTTATCTCGTTGAGCATGTTAGCCCTACAGGTCACCGAACGTTACTTTAATCATCCTTTCCAACGGACACAACTAGGCAAAAGCTTCTAAAGCTGATCACTAACTATCTAAATAGTCTAAAGTAATAGTAATATCAACCGGAGGGGTATGGAGCATACTCCACCACGCTGCTCCACTGCGGGTTGGTGGAGGTATTTTTACGGCTAATAGCCGGAACCAACGGCTTAACGTGCCCTCCGAAGCACGGAATCAACTTATTTTTCAGACAATCAGGTGATGCAAGCCTGTACCAAACAAAGGACAGTCTCACAAAGTGATTTCGACAATATCCCAATCGGGAATCGAACACGGACCTCCAGATTGTGAGCCTAACGCTCTAACCACTAGACCACGGAGGCTGTGCCATACCCCCTCCGGTTGATTGAGGGGAGGCCTGTGCCCAACAGTGGGACATATATAGGCTATTTATGAATAGTAATATAGAAATAGTTTGTAGTGTAGTATAGTAGTAGTAATAATTTGCATCGTTATAAAATCATTTACACTTCGATGATGAGTCCTATCGTATTCAGATACTAATTAACATGGACTTAACGAACTAGGCACTATACTCATAAATTCTATGAGCTATTTAGTTACAACTTTCCCAGTAGTTTCATATATCATTATTATTTTATCAAAACATACCTTCAGGCCGTATGGGATTTCAATGAGGTGGTGTGTCGTAGTCTAGACACACCATAACATCCTTTAATAGTCGTTAACACGAAATGTTACAGTTTCCCCGCGTCGCTCTGCAAGTACTACTCGAATCCTAGTACTCGTATTCTCTCGTTCTTGTGTTAAACAAATAAATAAATCTCCCATAGCTAACTACGATCTCGCGTGCATGCATTCACACCGATAATTTCCGTAGGTACTTCACATTACAACTTATTCGCTTATTTATAAAATGATCATACATTAAGCATACATACTTAAACAGCCTATATACGTCCCACTGCTGGGCACAGGCCTCCCCTCAATCAACCGGAGGGGGTACGGAGCATACTCCACCACGCTGCTCCAATGCGGGTTGGTGGAGGTGTTTTTACGGCTAATAGCCGGTACCAACAGCTTAACGTGCCTTCCTAAACACGAAATCATCTTACTTTTTCGGACAATCAAGTGATTCAAGCCTGAAAAGTCCTTACCAAACAAAGGATAGTCTCACAAAGGACCAGATCGTGAGCCTAATGCTCTAACCACTAGACCACGGAGGCTGTTAACAACAACAAAACAACATTAAGCATAGAAATCTTAATTATAACATAACATAACATAACCAATACTTTATTGCACAAACAGGATACAAAAAACAAAACAAAAGAGAAATAGAATGAGTACAATAGGCGGCCTTATTGATTTTTGCTTTGGGCTTAATTATTTTAGTGAACATCAATTTTGCAACGTAAAAAGCAAGGTAATGATCCCCAAGCTCGTACGTCTCACTATAAAAGCACTTATTAATTCTCGTAATGGAAGTGTGTAACGTCCACATTTTTCAAACATTGACACTGATTGATGTCAGAAGCAGCGAGGAGTGTTTAAAGTGTTGAAAATTACTATGAAACTGATGAATCCCCCAATGTTCTCTGCGAAGTAACTGTAACCGTCAGTCAGTGGGACCACCCTGGGTCACGCACATCTGAATGGCGGCAAACTTTTTCTCGAGGACTAATTTTATTGTTAATTTTATTGCCTCACTGATATCGCGTGTGAAAACGCGGACGGT
Source organism: Pectinophora gossypiella (assembly GCF_024362695.1). Classification (NCBI taxonomy): domain Eukaryota; kingdom Metazoa; phylum Arthropoda; class Insecta; order Lepidoptera; family Gelechiidae; genus Pectinophora; species Pectinophora gossypiella. Next base: position 8,818,196 of record NC_065413.1, on the reverse strand, counting down.
GAGCTTCGAAAGTCGAACGTGCAGTTTGAACCAAAAAAGCTGATATTATTGAGATGCAATTCGCGACTGTTCGACAAAATTTTGCGCCCAAAAACCGCAAGTATGACCCCAATTTAAAATCGTGGGACGCTCTTGCGGTCGTACCAAAAACCGTTGAGGCAACGATAGTCTACCATCCAAATTAAAGAAGAACGCCTGGATCAATAACTAGATGTATCGGAATTCGAAGTGTAACTAATAATCTCGTTGGAAGTTTTTTTGTACCAGTAAGGCTAATGACCGGTACGTATAGATTATTGAAATTGCTTTATTGGCTAACTTGTTTCCGAACACTGTAGGCGTGTTTGCTGGTATGAATCAAGACGGCAGGACTTGCGCTTTACAGTACACCCTGTAACAATATATAACCTCATACGTACTAATTATACTCATATCAAATTGATATAATATGCGCGAATCCGGTTTGTTTTACAACAATTTGCAGATGATTATAATTGGCTCACAACAGTTTTAATTGCTGCCCTATGGGTTACTAAAATAGCAGTCTCTTAATTAACCATAACTAATTGTAATTTATAACCTGAAGTATGATTAACGGTTTTATGGCTGGACGAGCAACTGACAGCTCGGCCCAATTATCATCGACGGTATCAATCCTTCCTATTACTATAAGCGGGCTAAACTTGGACGACAGCTCATTTTATATCAAATGTCTTCCAGTTATAACCATAAACGCGCAGCCCTGTAATAAGGTACGTTATTTATTATAGATACGCTTATTACTAACTAGGCGAGTAGTGGCGGGACTTAACCTTCCCAAAGTGAGCATAAAGTACAAACCTGTAATTGTAAGCGGATTATATTTCAATAGTTTGAATAAGGAAACAATTGGCGGCGGCGGGTGCCAGCGGTGCAGATGTATTCATGTTTACGGCGCGGACGCTTCCTACTCCCATATTGGATATTCCCGGGGGCTCGTTATACGCGACCGGGAGCGGTATGTGTAAACGAGCCGAGCAGACCCGACGCTAATTCTTGTTTATGAGGAACCTCGCCCGCATACACACGATGGAAAGCCTTAAAGCGGCCTCCGACAATCACAGCCACGTACAACAGCCTTTCTTGATATCATACGCTCGCAATCCCATATAAATCGACGTGTAAAGCTGTGGATTGACCGAGCGTGCGCCTTCATAAACGGATTATTGGAATACAAGCCCCTCGTACATCTCACGGCATGATGACCCGCCGGGCGTCGTGCGTGCGTCGTGTCCTCTCTCGTCTTCAATTATATCAAACTAGCGTCACTGTCTGACGCTCATAGTTGGTATGTTTTTTGTCGGAGTTATTAAATGGTGTGCATTAATAAAAGTCACGATGAGTATCTTTAAGTGCTAGTGACACAGATTTAAGCGCCAACATAATTTTGATAAACGGGCGTGTAACGTGGGATACCGTTGATAGCCCGGCAGCGCGCGCGCCGGTACGTTCCGAGAACGGTAACGGTCACCGCGACCAACAAAAGCTCTAGTTTTATTTTAATATAAAAGTGTCATGTGTTGTTTTACGACCCTTGAACTTGGATTATATTAAATTTTCTAGACAAGAATTTTTTACGACTCATTTATGGCGTGTAAAGAAACGTTCTCTACAAAAAGATAGAGATAAGATAGTACCTAGTAAATCGCAGACGTGCTGCGAAATGTTTTCTCTTTTTAAAAATACTACATTTATCTGCTAGATGTGAAAATGCTGTTGCTCATTGAAACGTTGATTGATTAAGCAAAAAATACGCTTTTGATTAACTATTTTAAATATATTCGAGTAAATAAATCAAATTGACTTTAAATAGATAAATATGTCAATGAAACTTCTTATTCTAAACTCATACGAATTAGTAAAAAATCTACTTTAGCAAAAACCGAAATAATTTATCATTGTGACAGTGAAAAGTTACACAAAGTTAAACATCGAAAGTTTCATCAAAACACTTTTACGAAGCGGCTGTCAATTTAACCTTTGGCTTCTAAATGACTGGCTGATAGCACTGACACTAATATTTAGCCTAAAACGTCTAAATTCGTTTATCTTACATATTTGGTGTTCACCGTTATAAAGGCTTTATCTGTTCAACACTTTCATACCATTAAGGCTTAGACACTGACCTCGCCGTAACTAACCTACGTTAGCACCTCCACTTGCCCAAGATCGTAGACTATTTATTGGACAATATTTGAACATAAAGTTGTAGGCAGTTATTAAAATTTAAATAGGAAATCCAATGTCGTCGTATTCAATGGCCAGTTTAACTGGTCATCGAAATAAATGATGTAGAGACCCCGATTCCTGCAGACACCTCCTAATTTTACTTTAAGTTATACCTGTTATTTTCTTATCCACCGAAAAGGAAAGGGACGGATGATTGACAGCTCTTGATTTTAGGAAGAATGAGTACATGAATGAATAACCCGGGCGAATCAAAAAGGTATCTCGCTGGTATGCAAACCGTTTGATGTGTGCTGTCAACATAATTCTGTCGGGTTATTGGCCAGTAAATTTTTTAGACGGTTGTTTTAGATTTATAAATTTGGTTGATTTATAAAAAGGTTGTTATAAATTTTATGCTTGTCGATTACCCGTCTCTTTCCTTTTCGGCGGATAAGAAAATGACAGATATAACCTAAAATAAAATTAGATGGTGTTTACAGGAATTAGCACCAGAATATACGTATACGTATAACACTAATTATTAAACCACTATATTGTATACAAAAGGAAAAATATAATATACATACAAAATAGAAGACACGTATATTATAACACGTATACAGGTTGTTAGTGACGTCGTAACGAATAATAAAGGGGAAGATTTAGAGCACGATTCTGAGGTGATATCAAGTGGGATTTCTTGTCGGAAAATTCATGAAAATTTTTGTATAAATTATTAGTAAATTATTATATATAGGACATACCTATACATAACATCACTCGTTTTTCCGGAAAACTAAATTAGAAGAATTAAAGAAATCAAAAACATTATCTCAATTAATATTTTGCCAATATCTCTCAAAAGATTCTTTGGGTTTTTCCTTTTATCTGAGCAAAATATTAGTAATCCAGACTCGTTGATGTCTTTTGTATGAAAGACCGTTTTTAGTCAAGTTTGTTTGAAAGAAGCAAATTTACTTTTATTTAGTTTATTACAATTTTATATACTGTATTAAGCCACGCTCGTGTCTCTAATAGGGTCGACAGTACGATGTACGTCCAAAGCCGTGTCATTACTTTTCATATAAAAAAATATAAATTTAAAAACTAGAACCCAACTACGGCAATGTTGCGCTCTAATAAGCATAAAACTAGAAATTATTCCTCCGAAATTCTTCCGAATTGCGATGTTTAAGAGATAGCCGTGGCTCGTATTACACCTTGTATAACTTTTAATTATAGCCACGTAATACACACTGGTAGATTTCTCACGGTTGCCACCTGAACTGCAGCTGTAGCATAGCGTACTTCGGTCACTCGTCCACTACTGCTTCGTAAATCCCGCAACTTTAGTGATCATTAACGACCTCCATGGTCCAGTGGTTGAGCGTTGGGCTCACGATCCGGAGGCCCGGGTTCGAATCCCGGTGGGACATATCACAAAAATCACTTTGTGATCCCTAGTTTGGTTAGGACATTACAGGCTGATCACCTGTTTTCCGAAAGTAAGATGATCCGTGCTTTTATTTTTTTATTTATTTATTTCTCTCTCTACAAAGGATCAGTTAATAACTAATGGGTACAAAATGTTTTGAAAGAATGCCATTGAGAGAGCTGGAGTCTGTACTGGGCTCGAAACCCGTATTACAGTTCACCAGGCTCCCCCCCTCTGAACTATGTAAAGTGCTATACTAATTAATTAAGTGCATTATAGCACGTAGTTACGTTAACCCGTTGGTCCCGGTTACTACTTACTGATGTAAGTAAGTAGTCGTTACATGAGTCATGTCAGGGGCCTTTGGCGGCTAATAATAACCCTGACACCAGGGTTGATAAAAGTGGTATTCCACCTCACAATCCACACGATAAAAAGAAGATTATTAAGCAAGTAATGGGGGACTTTCCAGGCTACGTTCCCCAAAATAAATATAGATGGCGCTGTACAGAGTTGCCTTCGTTCAACCTTCTAATTTCATGGATGACAGACATATGCATCTTTCATCTTTGTTTTGGGTCTAAGTGATAACCCTTGTTATTACTATTACACCCAGCTACAACACATCTTCCACCCATTATTATTCTGATCAAAAGAAATAGGAGCAATATAGGTAGCAACATAAATCTATACCATATCTGATCCAAATATAAAGCAACAATATTTTTTATATATCTCGCTACCATTACATTATATTTTTGAATAATTAAGTACAGGAGCAATGAAGGAAAACATCGTGAGGAAACCCACATTCTCGAGAAATGCATTTCGGAGGTATGTGACCTAACCTGTATTGGGCTGATTTTCCCTTTGCGGGGCAGTCGCTTTTGTAAAAAACCGGACCTGTCAAATCGTCAGGTTAGTCAAGCGGACCCTTTGAAAAACGGGATAATGCTAGGGTGCTGAAGTACAGGAGCAATGGGAAATTGGGTAATTATCACGTTAAATCTGTACAACGCCATCTACATTTTTGAGGAACGTATCCTTGAAAGTTCCTCATTGTTAACTCCTATTTAGAATCATATTGGTCCCGATTCCTGCAGACACCTCCTAATTTGACTTTAAGTTATACCTGTCATATTCTTATCCGCCGAAAAGGAAAGGGACGATTGACAGCTCTTAATTTTAGAAAGAATGAGTAAATGAATGAATAACCCGGGCGAGTTAAATAGGCATCTCGTTGACATGCAATCCGTTTGACGTGCTGTCTACTTAACTCTGTGAAATTTTTAGACGGTTGTTTTAGATTTCTGCATAAAATTGTGGCGTGTTCCATAAATTGTGTTTGTCGATTACCCGTCCCTTTCTTTTTTAACGGATAAGAAAATGACAGGTATAACTTAAAATTAGATGGCATCTGCAGGAATCAGCACCATTAAGAAGTTTCAAAGAACTAAATAAACTGAATTTGTATTGCAGGTCGGCGGTGACAGCGGTGTCATGGCACCCGCAGTCGGGGCTGCTGGCGTCCGTGGACCGGGGCAAGCGCTCCATCGTGTGGGGAGACTTGTGACAGGCGGGGCAGGTGCATCTGCCGCTCGCGCCGACTACCGAACAGGTAAATACTCACGCTCGTAATCCCTAATGGGGTGAGCAGAGCCACAATTAACCAAAAGACAACTTCACACATATGGCGAACCGTATAGGTAACAAACCCATTGCCCTTATTTCATAATGGTCCATCAAGTTTGTAAAAGAATCGTGACCTACGTAGATGTATGGAGACAATATTTTTTTATGATTAAAAACTTTTTTCAGCTGGTAACATATTTCGATGTATGAATACAATAGCTTTTTAATGGCAAAGTCAAAAGCCTCGGAACCTTCGGTGCGCGAGTCGGACTCACACTTAACCGGCTTTTTATTCCCCTAAAACTCAACAACCCACCAACAGCAATAGAGCAGCTTAGTGGAGCTCAATGTATAGTTTTTTTTTTCCTTATGCTGATCATTCTGTAGGTTCAACAACATAGTTCAACTTTTTATTCGAAAATATTAGATAACGCCCTGTCGATTTTAATATATTAGCCAAAACCATGAATCAGATAAAGAAAGAAAAATGATATTTTTTAAGTTCCTTATCGCTAAGTCAGGTTTGAGAGATGGTAGCGACTTTATATAGAATACAATAGATTAGGTATCTACGTGTGGATATTGTCAGTCGTGAGACAACCAAGGCGTATCTAATCCTTCTGAATGAAACATTTTAATGCTGTATTGTTATTTCTTCGGATGCTATATTTTTTACACCCGGGCATTGCTCTGTTTATACAATATACACGTGAATTCGCGGTAGCTGCGGCAAACCCCCGCAAATTGTCAATTTTGCTCTACACGCCTTCAGGTCTAGGTACTGCAATAGAGGCGTAGATCGCCTTGTGTTAAGTGGACGGCAGTGCTCAAGCACTTTTTTTAATTAATTGGTTACGAAAGATTACCTCAAAGCCGTGGTAACCCAGTTGGAAGAACGCTTGACTCTCAATGTGAGCTCGCAGGTTCGAATCCCGGCACATACCCGTGCTGGAAAATCAATAATTTTCGACTTTGATTTCGAATTCATTGCAAATGATTATCACGTGCTCAACGGTGAAAAAAAAAACATCGTGAAGAAACCCACATTCGTTCCCGAGAAATGCATTTCGGAGGTATGTGACTTCACCTGTAATGGACTGGTTTTTCCTTCGCGGTTTGGAAGTTCAGACAGGCAGGTGCTTCTATAAAAAACTGGACCTGTCAATCTTCAGGTCTTAGGTCCCTGTGGAAATGGGATAACCCTAGGGAAGATGATAATGGTAAAGAAAGATTTCAGTTATAAGAGCATATATGATAAAACTGTCTTCGGGGGTCAATTCTGAATTTGTACTACTCCTGATAAAATGACACTCTAATGCGGCACTCAGAATAAAGCTTTTGTACATCTTTTGCTTTATTAGAGTTTGTAAATCTACTTTTTTTAAATAAAAATATTACCCACTAGGAAATTGGATAAAAACGAAACATTTCATCCGTATAGCATTCGATGTTTTTTTCAGGGACGTGCTGCAGTGTTCACATTATGTTTCTTTTTCAGTCGCGGATAATTTCGACACTCCTATTTTTTAAATATATCCAGCAGCATTAGTTTTTTTCTCGAATTACTCTCTGAAACCATAAAAAAACTGAATGTGCCAGTTGGATGTCTTCATAGGAAGCAACCAAAAAATTTCAGTGTGTCTTATAAAGAATACAACTTTACTCTGACGATTAGATGGTGACGTGTCATCATCATACTTTAATAAATTAAAACCTTAAGTCATGAGATTTCTACGTGTTACGTGTGCTTTTATGCGCCGTCGACAGATATGTACATGTAAAACAGTCACGAAATGTCAAAAAGCAATATTTGACATCGTAACATTGCGCATTCTTACATTTATATACACAAATGTCAAATTGCAATATTGCTTTTTAGATAAATTGCTTCTATGTGGCCTCTTTAACTCATCAGGTAAATACAGATTCGATACACAGTAGTGCTTTATTTAGGACACTTACTTCCTATTCAACACTAGTTACCTACTTCTTGCAAACTACGGGTCTAAGTACTAATAAAGACTAAGCTTTATTTGTTTAGCAAATTAACCAGAAACAAAGCACCGTTAATGAGTTAATGCTTACAAACCTCCATTTGAATGTGGGAAAGGCGTAACTATTATTTTATTTGTTTACAAGGAAAAACGTGTTGAACGCTTCCTCCCACGTTGACATCATTCTTTAATTACGTTTTCCTTTAACTCAACCGTTTCCACGTAAAAGAAAATGTTTTTTTACACCTTTAACTGACTGTAGAGAAAGAATCGTGAAGATTACAAAAAGGTTAAAATGCAGTAACCACGCGTAAAATACATCAAAGTCTTAAATGACAAATAGAAGAAATCGATTGATTGGTATGGGTGGATGTTTATACACCTCTTCCTACCTTTTCAGGGATACATGTGTGATACTATGTCGTTATTTAATTACCAAATAGAAAAAAAATGATGTAAATGCGAACAAAGCAATGAACAGAAACCATAAAACCATCTTAACTGTCTCCCCGAATGAAATGACGAAAGTGTGAAGCCATTCATTAACAATAAATTGGCAAGTGCAGTTTAACAAGCGATTTGATTCCGATACCCACACCTGACCTAATTGCTCCGTTTTCAGATAATTTAACAATTAGCTATACAAGAGTTTGTGAATGTTTCACAATAGACGAGAAGTACAATACCGAAGTGAAAGCGGTACTTTCGACTTTCATTAAGTTTTTGTATGAGTATGTATGGCCGGTCGGACCATATTGTCTCGCGACATGAATCTGCAGACCGCTCTCAATACGGCCGAGACGCGTCTCACAGATATTTGTACAAAAAAAAAGCATTTTAGGAAGTCCAAAACTTTCTTAATGTACTTAGTTTTAAATGCAAAAAACAGTCCTACGTTTAATGTAAGTTAGTCACGACGCAATTCGATCAACCAAACAAAATGAATAACATTTATTGAACTCGCCACAAAAAGTTGATGACAGTGAACTTTGATGTCTTCCGATTGTGCCTTATCAACAGCGACAACACTTCTGACGTCTCACTTTCTCGAGGCGCTGGTAAAATGATAAAATGCTTAGCTGAGAAGTCTTTCTAAGTGGACGCTTTATTTTTCTACGACGACGATGAAAAGAGGTAATTAAAAAGATTTTACACAGCACTCCTTATTCCTATCCCGTTGTATCACGTTGGTCTAATAGAAAGCTCGGTGAGGCGTGGGTACTTAGTTCATCTTGCGAATGTACCTCTTGACTACTCCAATTGGGATATAGTCATGAGCTTATGTTATATTACTCCCCATTCTTATATACTTATCAGTTTTATTTTCCTATTGTTCGTCGTACTGCTACTTATCAAGGGGAGGCAGTTGCCCAACAGTGAGATCATATGGGCTAGATAAGATTTACACACGAACGCGTTTGACCACATTCTCACCGGTAGACACCTAAGTGGCGATGTGGCCTAAGTTTTTGTTAGTTCTGCAGATCCGGAGAGAGCGAGACCCGAACTGACCCCGGTCTCGTACGCTTGATTGGATTACGACGACACGCGCGCCGGACCGTTCACTAACCGTTTGTCGCCAAAATGAAGCGGAAAATTTAATAGACCACTTCTCACTACGTGATCACTATCTTGCTTTTATTATTATCCAACTGCTAGCCCAGTTTCCGACTCATCGGGAGAGCGTTTAACTATACCAACCTTTTGTGCCTTTTTTATACATCACCCACTATCATAGAATTTTAAATTAACAGCGCACGACATAAAAGTATCTTACATTCGAAGAATGTGATGTCATCTCGCTGAAAGGAAATTCAATAGGTGACAATAAAATTTGGATTCATTGACGACAGTTATACTAGCGGCGACGCGGGGCGTGTAGTACTTACCAGTAATAACTTACGTTGTAAATTATTTCACAGTATAACGTTTGTTCGACGTACTGTGTTGCGATGATTTGTATACTATAAGACTTCAATGCATTCATTCACACAACGTTTCTTATGCCATCTGGAAGATAATAGATAATAACTTATGACGCTACTTATAAATACAAGGCATCTATCTAGGTATTACATTGTGTCTCATATGACTCTGAAATATAGACATTGTATTAGAATTTGTCAACACATCTACAGTTAATTACAATTGACAAAAAACGTAGAAATCCTGTAAATGTTGTCGCGATCCATCGCTCTGTCCTACTAGAGTTTCTGTGTGTAGTTATGAAACATTCCAAATCATTCGCAGTAGATCATAAATATAGCGTCACGAATGGCTGCTAACTCTTGGAACTATAAAACGTTAGCAATGAAACTGGCCCATCATGGCGCTAAGTTGCATGTAATAATCACAGATACGACTCGTAATTCAGTTAGCTGCGAATGTCGAGTAATTATATCCTGGATTTAACATGGTACTTATAGAGCGGATGTAACATGTCTTATGTACCACTTTTACCTTTCACTTAGGTATCTTTAGCTCCATATCGTTTTCCTGAATCATCGTCGAAATATGGTTCAAGTTCAGAAAATGGAAAACATGACATTATGTATGCCTAGTAGAAATACATTCTTTCACGGCGTAGAATATAATAGATACGTAGGTAATAAAAATAGACAAACAATGTACAATGAACAAGAAAAGCTTGTCTTATGTCCGAAAATAAAATGTGATGATGCAGTTTCGCTTGTTCTGACCGCAAATCGCAGCGTTCATGAATCTGGTGATAGTTGACTATACTGTAATGGTTGCATCGTCAGCCAGACAACTTTCTGTTTAACAAATGCCTCTTGTCCAAAAAAATATAGAGACTCTCAGTCTGTTTTTGAACTTGAGTTTGTGGCAAAACAAGAAAATATTTTTCTCTGTGTGAGCTCACCAAAAAATTATACGAGTATAACTATAACGCATTCAAGCAACCAGCTTGTGGTATTCATTCAATTATATAAAAAACGAACTTAGCAGAAAAGAAACTTTTTACAAGTGAAATTGCACTTTCTTCCAAGATTTCATTTTCGCGACAATATCTAAATTTTGCGGAATATGTGTTCAAACGTCAGAATGATAATCTGTTTAATCTCTATCTCATGTTTTACCGCCCGCGTCCCACACTTATTGTGGAATTTAGTTTTTAACGAGCTCACGCGGCTCTGTCAACATTGCCGGCAAACATTTACTTCCACCTAACTGGACTGTGTCGTGTCGCAGGAAATTTGAAAAGTATACATTTTTTGCCACACGTCTGGAAACTTGGCGCAAAAACGAAAAGCGAATAGCAATCGATGCTAGTTATCACCCGTTTCGAACTTCAGAATGCACAAAAGGAGAAACGACTGAGGATTCGCTTCAATATTTGTTATAAAAAATAAATTCGACAACTTCTTCCTGGCGTTGAACTAAAAATCTGACGAAATGTAAAAAAACTGCGAGGCCAGTAGGCCAAGTAGCATGCGCCAGGCAAAAAACATGACAGGCCTCTTATTGTTGCAATACCTGAGTGCTGATTATTAATTTTCTATGAAGACGTCCGGGTTGTCTGCGAAAAGTCGATGCTATACAAAAACTGAATTGTTCAATCAAGCCTTGACACTTGATCTACTTTTGCCATAATTACTTGTAATTACTCTCGCTGTGCGGCGACCTAAACCATAAATTAAATAATGATGTTTAATTGGCATTCCACTTCCAGGAAGATGAACAGCCGAATATCGGCATAAGCAAAAAGTGTTACCGTAAGGTGATCTCTACGAGGGATTGATTCAGTTACCGTTCTAGGAATAATTATGTTTTTTTTGTGTGGATGTAAGGCCGGTAGTTGACACGCAAGACGCGGCGATGACCGCCGGGGCGGGCTAATAGTGCTATTAGCAAATCGCTCTGAGAAATCGGCAACAATGAACACGGAATATACCCATTGCTTTATGTCCCATTCATTAAACTTTTTGCGTTTTCAAATGTGTGTCATCTTTTTTTCTCTCTCATCTCTAAATAAACGGAGCAATTTGCCTTCCGGCTCACTAATATCATGATTAAATTATTGCCTATTATCTTACTGCACTTTGTCTGTTATTACCATTTGTGAGTAACTTTCAAATCATTACGGTAGATTATGGTATATTTATTTTTGATGGCTTGTAAAAAAAGTTATGGATTTGCTTACACTTACTAACACATTACCACGATTTTTTACTACGAGAGCAACTAAGTACCGTTCAGGAATTCAACTCAAACAAACCTTGTGTTGGTAATGTCGTACGAAGCAAGGGGGACTTTACAATTGAGTGATACAATAGCCCTTTATGTGCTGAGTATTTTCTGTCGAATCTAATTGACTTATAACGAATGTTGCCAATAAAGGAGACTATGCCTGCACGGCTGTATCTAACTCAGGCGTCGATTACGTTACGGACTAACAAGTATCTGGGACTAACAACCCATATAAAATGCAGGGATCCGACAGTGTTTGAATTAGAGCTGGCGATCGGCAAATATACGAGTACTCTAAATAACGGTCGTACTATACTTGTAGCTATTAATCTCAATACTTGTGAATACGTATTACTGTAAACAAATTCTTAATTGTACCGCTCGATATTAAGAAGTATTAGAGGGCTGCCAATATGTTTTACTTGCCGAATGTGCATTACAAATCTCATTCGAGCGGATTAGTTACAAGCGTTCCGATAATTTGTAAAGCCCAGGTTACTGCCTCAGGGACATAAAATTGATAGTGTTCCCGCCGTAATTTAATTATGTTCTTCGTAATTGCATGTAATAACCTAAGATTCACTTCAGACATCGTTAAAAATGGCTTTTAGGAAATTTTAAATTGGTTTGGTAATTTTTAGCGATGACCATAGGTTTTTGAGGCATTTATTTAATGTGATAATCATTATTTGTTTAAACTTTTTTTACGTTTCTGTACGTTTGAGAACTAAGAGCGAGAAGATAAGTTAATGTATGTATTGTATTTGCATTCTTGTTGTTTAGTAAGTTTAGGCATAAACACATTTACATAATATAGCATCACGACCGTATCCCTGAAAGGGTAGGCATAGGTACATAGTACACCCACCCCTCGTCAACTACTTATGTTTAAGTTATATGTAAAAGGTGGCAAGTCTATTGCCATTAACAGGACACATATCCTGGAAACCACGTGATATCATCAACAATCATAATATTTATCTTTAAGACGCATACTTGGACCAGAAGTGTCTGCTGATGTATCTTGCAATTAGGTAAGCTCTTACAGAATCTGAAGTCTCAAAATGCCCATTTTTAACTGTTGGTGACAATATTGCACCTTGAATCGTATTTTTTGTAGAACGTGTCCACCTAAAACTATTGCAACTTTATAACTTGTATAGCCGAGGATAAGTAGCTGCAAGAGAAACCTTGCAGCTACTTATCCTCGGCTATACGAGCGCGAGTTTACGTTTATGTTTTTAATGTTTTTTTACAGATTGCCACACGACAAGAGACGGAGGATGACAGCGAGGGCGGTGAGGTGTTCGACTTCCTGCGAGGTATCACCACGGACTTACTCCACCGATTCACGTAGTGAAGCGACAATGGAACGCGCAAGGAGCGAAGATACCGTTCTCATATGTTCGGAAAATTGATAGTGATATATTTTGTCAAAGCAAATTCTATACAGAACTGTACCTTCTAACAAAAGTTATTTGTGAAACGTTTTTGAGAGGTGCTTCGAAGCACGCTTGACGCTGAGACTTTTGATAACATATATACGGTTACAAAAACTGAATTCTGGTTCACTGTAGAACCCTGACGCAATGTTTAAACCTAATTCTTCTGTTGCACTTTTAACAGTTTCCACTGTATCTTTAATAACCAATTCGTTACCTATAACGTTCATCTTTACTATGTCAGGGTTCTAGAGGAGCCTGATTCAAATTTCGCGACGTATAGAGTCTAAAGTCGAACAAGACAGTTGACTTTTTTCCAATAAAAAATATTGAAGCTTTGGTTTTTCTGTTTTTCGAGATCTCAAAGTGTTCAATTTGTAATATATATTTTTACATCCCGATGATTTTCTAAATAATAAAAATCATAGAAAAAGGACCAGTCAACTATCTTGTTTCTCATAACATAGAATAGATTTAAGAGGTCTTCCACTCGATCATAATTAAATTTCATTCCTAACGACAATCGTTTACTCTGTGAAATTGTTTGATTGTCTACCGCTTCTACATAATAGCGGGGGCTATTAAAACGTTTTTTAATCGCCTTAACTCGCTCAAAGGTTTATAACAGTCGTAACGATGGTCTCTTTGATAACTTAACACAATAGGCTTATATTGTGGATGATATTATGCGGAAAGTGCGCAAATGTCGTGACTTGCATGCAATACAGTTTTATTACAACTCCATGCGGTAATTGTTACGTCAAGTTAACCATGTGAGCTTTACGATAGTGCTAATTAGACATGTCTGAACCAGACTCGAGTGCGGTCTCGAAATAAAAACATGGGAATCTGCAACCGCAACAATAAGATAAAAGCAAGTTATATCTTAGAACATCGTAATGTAGCTACTACCGGTGTGACCGAAGTTAACACTCAGCACCTACTATAGTCTACGGCTAAAATAAATAATAAAATTGAGATTCTTGAAATAATAAAATTTTTAATTCAATGAACGTTTATCACAAATCTGAACCGACAGACCGTGACAGATAGGAATGAATTTTAAAGACGTCGCACTCACAATGTGTAATAATAAATTAATAGCTGTCATTTGTTATTGTCAGTGTGACATCATATTTATTTTACTTATACAGTAGCGGCCACCTGCGCTTCCCGCAGCTAGCAACTCATTAACAAACAATGATCGGGCATCGTCGCGGGCGCACGCGGGGGCCGCGCTCGCAATCAATACACGCACTGGAGCGGGGAGCGCGCGCCGGTCACCACGGCCGCGGCCGCCGGCGACACATCCATAATCCCGTGACGTCTGTTTTGACAACCGACCTCGACCACTTTTTTTACACACGTTTCTTACCACACTTTTTTACCCACCGGTCCGACGACCCCGCGCCATTTATAGAGCGGTATTTTCACATGTAATTACACTTACAACCGGCCGCTTAATTACCCGAAACTGCTGCGACGCCGAAACTCGGCAACCCTATCAAAAAAACATAATCCGGCGCCGATCTTAAATTACGCTTCGTTAACCTTCGCCTCGGTTAATTGCTCCGCACACCCACACCTATTTTGCATAGGTTTCAGAACAGCACGGCGCCACGTCTCTCTATATTTTTTCTTGCCAAAAAAAGTGTCATACATACTCTTTATAGTATTTTATGCAACAGTTGTATAAGAAGGGTCAAAAAATGCGAGTGGCGTGAGTTGCGATGTGAGCCTTGGCGAACATCGCAATAAGAGACGCCACGAGCATTTTTTGACCTAGTTATACAACGTTGCATACAATACTTTTTCTACGACGCCTTTCTTCTGGTGTAGAATTCAATAGTTCTTCATCCATTTTTCCTTTTTATTTTATACTTTTTAGTGTTTTGAAACGAAAAACAAAAATTTTCCAATTTATTTTCCAACGCGCGGGAAAATGGCGGCAAATGTATACTTTTTTTTTATAGTATATCTATGGCACCAAACAAAGTAAAGGTGCCAGTTTCCAGGTCAAAAAAAAAAACAACAACAATGCTTTTTTGGCGACATTATAGTACAGTTACACTTTGTAAACAATGCTTTTATAAGCCATAGAGCGTACACTTTTTCAAAGAGTTTAATTATGTATGTACTTATATTAGACTTTTTGGTTATTTAAATGCCAGATTAAAGTAGAGGAGTAGAAAAAAGATATTAAATAATTGCCAGTCTTACTCTATCGAACTAACATCTTTCACGTTAAAAAACTAGTCACTTTCCTTGACTTCTATGCTCGACTTATATATGTGATAAATTCTTGATTTGACTAATATATTATTTGCATTTAGCGGTTTATAATGTTTATTAAATATGTTAAATGTAAATGAGCCTGTCCATCGCACTAATATAGATGTATAAGACCACATTCGATGCCAAAATATTGGAAATATTTTTGAATTTATGCATGATAAGTTTAAGAGGTTCCATTAGTTTGTGATTTATGTATGAAACAGGTATTTTTTCTTATAGGAGTCACACACAACATACTTTAATTTGTGATTAAAGTGCAGCGGTATATCTAATATTAAAACATGGATGACTCACCAAACTGTTTTTGGTAAATATTTCACAGTTTAATAGACAGTTAAGTATAAAAACTGTCTTTTATTTTCAAACTACTCATATACACATATATGTATATAAGTAACACTAAATTTTTTGCTAAAGGTATCGTACTGATAACTCCGGCTTACAAAAGAAAGAAATGTGCCTTTTATTTATCTTTAGTCACTAATTGTAAGTACTTAGGTGCATACATTTTATTTGCAATGCGATAAACATAATGTAGTGAGCCGTCATATTCCAACTTACTTTTTGTACTCGAACTAGATAAAATAGCGATATATTATTCTTGTTAGTCGTTTTGGCTAGTTGTAAGCGTAGATTAAGATATTGTAGCTTTACAAAGACTGTTGTCGTTATTTTAACTTTACATCACTGGAACTGGGTTTAAGTTTATCTGTTACAGCTTTGACAGTTGTTTGTGGGTTACAAACGACTTTCATAACAGATTATGAAGTGTTCGACAGTAATCTCCTGGGTTGCTCTAAGTATGTGTGTAAAAAGCATAATCTAATATAATCGTTTCGTAACTCTTCGTGTACGACTTTAGAAGTACAGTTAGGGCGGCTCCACACGGTCACGGCAGCTCCCGGGTGCGCAGACACCGCAGACACACGTCGTGTGTCGCCGACCTTAGTCACCGCTGTAACAAACGGCTTTGAGATATACTTTAAAATACTTTAATATTTTTATATGAGATGTATTATAATTGTATAGTACAACTTTACTATTGTTTGTAAATGTTACACTAGCGGGCCACGGCGTGTAATTAAGAGTGTACCTACCCGCCTTTCGCCACTTTTATTCTACGACTTGTATATTCAATGGAAATAAATAAGTATTATTATGTGCTAGTTTAATTTCCTTTTAGTTTTTTGCGGCCGAGTTGATTGTTCGATGGTGTATGACTAGGTTCGCGCACTCATTGAGGTCTTGTCAAATTAAGAATCATTTGGCGTGTTTCACCGTTAGGTGTGATTTATTCAGGTGAAGCTATTAACGCGTGATGTTGGCGAGTCTCGCTGGTCATCACCCATTGACCCAGCCTCGTCCAATTACTCCGGCACCCGAGGGTAAGCGCTAACTAACAAGTAACAACAACTTGTAGAGAAATGGCCGCGAATCTTCTTGATTACCTTATGGGTGCTAATAATTTCGTTTGATGGGCATAGAATACTACCACTCTTGGTAGTTTCTTCAAACTACCGACCTACAATGTTAAGTATTGTTATTTATGCTTATATCACGAGTAGCAACTCTATAAAACTTGGGAGCTCTTAACCCCAATGTGCTTGATTATTTGAGACGACAAAATGCTGTGGCGAATATGTACCTATTTTTTCTCTTCGATGGCGCTACCATTTAGATAAGCAGGTTACTTACACAACGTAGTCTTATAGTGAAAAACTCACAAGGACCTTTTTGAAAAATCGCATTCTGATGTTATTGCGGGTAAAAAATTAGACTATTTTTTTACCTGGATCGAAACTAGCGCGTCTATTGTGAGTTTTTGTTAACAAAATTCGACGAACATTTTTGTTTTTAATTTGTCAGCTAAGATTATTTCTGATGGTTGCAAAAAGGGCATCGTTTTGGAACTTTACATTCTTTAATTGTACCGCCCTATTCTGAAATAAAGGCAAAAGTAACATGTACCTTCAACGCTCCTTGGAGCTTAGACGATCTAAAGCTAATTTCAAAATAAGAAGAAAACTTGAGCGATATATTGCAGCCATTCAGCCGGTCTCCATCCGTCAACCGCGCTACGACGAGCGGTCGTCGGTCGCGGCGCGCGGTGTCATCGCGCAGGCGCGTGCCTAATGGCCGCTATCTTATTACGCGGTAATAGAACAATATGGCCAATTAGCCACACAGCCAGAACCGCATTACGCGAACAATCCCCTCAGCTTTTCTCTATTTCGTCTCTGAATAAAATATATAATACCTACAATCTACATACTAGGTATTCCTAGAAATAGACGATGGATGAGTCACAGCCACCTCCTAAACAACAATCAGAAATGAAAACGATAACTGTACTGAAGATTAAAAAACATAAAATAATTCCTTTATTAAAACTGCATTAAAACTAATCAAGGATTCAGAGAAATATAAAAATCTTTTAAATCATCGCTACTTAGATACCTATATCCGCCATTATGACATCATTTAGCAAGTCTACCGAATACATAAGTATAATTATTTAAATTATCAGCCTTCTCCTTTTACAGATTCCGACAGTACCATTCTCTCCGTGGTGGGTGGCTTTGTATGTAAACGTTCATTACGACATAATTGCTTAGAGGTAAATAACTTCAGCCTAAATGAAATCCTCAAAGTGCCCACAGGTAAGTTTGTTCATTATTTTATTTCGTTCCGATAACATCTTGTCCGATGTAAGTACCAAACATCATTAAAATGGGCGGGATGTTTTCCGCTAATAGCAAACCAATATCAGATTTCTCTGAAGCCGATGCCGTTCGACCGACACCTATTGATCGGTTAACGAAATCGATATGCAAAACAAAAATAACAGTATTCGCGCATCGTTTGTATTAGTTTTTACCGTCAACAAAAACTTTGCGAATCGCAAACCTATTAAGCCAAACAAATTGAACGTGGCTTTGTAATTGCGGCGTGCAATATTTTGGTAGTAAGTAATTACAGAGGTCGAGAGGCATATAATTGACAGGTGTATAAAGCGACCGTTCGCGACCCAGTGAGATCCCTCTCGCTGGTGAAGAGCCGGAGGAGGAGCCGCCGACACGGTCACTCGGTGGGCTCATACTGCTCGCCGCAGACCGCAACCTATATCGACAACCATACACCACCACGACCCGCAGCAAATGGAAAAATGCCTTCGCAACCAAACGGAAACAATAGCAACGCTACGTGCAAAATCGATTGCAAATGTGGCCGTTACCTGTCGGTGTGAACTAGTGAGCTAGATTATTAGAAAGTCATGTCAGAACTCATCTGTCTGGCCATAATGTTGCCAAGGAGTTCTTAGGTGTTGTAAATCGATAATTCCAACAAAAACAGGATTCATGCCGATGATATCTGCTGTCTCGTTTGTAAACGACCAACTGAGCCGAACAACGTGGGACTAAAAGACAAAGACAAAGTACTTAAAACTAAAAGTTTATGTTGGGATTCCACTTACTTACATCGTTCAGGAAATGAACTGTCCATGCTTTGTTCTGGTTGTCGCCACGAAGTCTTTCTACGGACCATTAGTATGTACGTAAAAATAAAGTTTATTGGTTCAGTGGTTAGTGTTAGTGGTGGCATTCTACTAGATTTTTAACATTACAAGATCCCCTTCTTGAATCTCAACGCCGACTAGGCGTAGGTATAGATATATTAAGAAAAGATTTGCCTGGAGCCATGACGCTGGTACGGATAATTATTATGAGGCGTTGTTTTTCTAACAAAGTTATTAAGAACATTTTCTGGCTGTAACTTGAGGCGGCTTGTCTGATTAGAATGTTTGGTCCAACGCGTGGGCCTGGATAACGGTCTATTTATTAAGTACACATGGCTCCCAATCGAACAACTGATTTATCTTACATCGGGTAAAAAACATGTGCGCCGGACCAGACCCGAGGCGACTTGTCAGTTTTTATTTACTCCTCAACAAAAACATCCTTCTCTTTTCGCTCGACGACTGGCATATGACAGAGGTGTCAAAGTTTCGATGTTATCAATCCTCAACTAAGTAACGCTTCACAGCAAATGACACTTCCATATACTCACAAACAGCTACTCGAGTATTGCTTCCATTCTATAAGTTATTTCACTTGCAACAACCACAAACCATGAAAACATCTGTCTACCGTTTATAGGTAATTTAGTGATAGATTTGTGAAAATATGTCCCACCTATCTTGCGTTTCAAACGGTATAAATAATTTTGCACGGTGAATGCGTGTTCAGCACCAACCGCTGCATCTAAGTACGACATGTTTATACCTTTTATCGACGCATTAGGGCCCCGACGTGTCTCGAGTCCCGAGGCCATTACGCCAACTAGACCGACAGAAATTGTGTTCAAGCTCGAAATATCCTTCGACAACAAGCACGTTAACTTGAGTAAGTTAAATTATCCTACTAAATTGGCGTTTTCGCTGCGCAAGAGCTATTTCCTTCGTTGGACGATATATCTGTTCGCATAATGAAAATGGAATGCATCTTTACAAGCAGTCGAGCAGTCGGTGCAACTTGACGGATGTCGGCTGCACGAGACACCGCGCGACGGATTCGAGGTAAATCGACGAGTCGTGACCGAGTCGTTTAATCATAAGCATCTAAGCTAATTAGAGTAGGTCGCGAACCTCTGGGACCCGTAATGAAAATCACAATTGAACCTAGTTGCGCTGGAAAATTGCACTTGGCATGGAATTCTTCGGCATTAACCGGCGGCTCTCGGCGAGTGGTTGTCAACCGCCACGAAACGGCAATTATGATCCACTTTGCAGCGTATCTTTTAAAAAAGAACAAGCCGCTTTCACACTAAAAAAGGCTCCACTCTCCCCTCATTACAGCTATGGTGACGCCCACGTTATTATAATGCATAAGTAACTTGTTGAAAACAAACAAGTCAATTACGGACGTCACATCGATCAACTTGTTGACGCTGTTATAAGGAATTAGTCGATTGTTGGCACCCTTATAACCCATAATGATGTGTCATCGATTTATTCGTGATCCCTTATTCGCTAAACAATAGACATCTCCGCCACAAAGTACTGCATGGATTCGCAATGGAACAAGGAACTGCGCTACAAGTTTATGGCGCGCGCTATAATTACTTTCACATAGAGACAATATTGTTAAATCACAGAAGGTCAGAGAGATCGGTCGCTGTATTAACTCGCCTGAGGATCTGTTTATGATACTTATTATTTAATAAAACTGTCGACAATGGGAATTATGTTGTTGCACTGGTCGGGTGAAGTCACGCAGGCTGAGGCTACGATCTTCTTCACCTCGCCTAGTTCAGTAGTCCCGTCCTACCTTTATGAAATATTCGTTCGATAATTACTTCGGTTCACATTTCTAACAGGATTTTATTAAAGGGAATTCTGAAAATTTAAGATGGTATGTTTTCTTTGGTAACATAATAATAACCTACGGCAATGCGTTATTTTCTTATGCAGCTATTTTAATGAATAAACATTAACGTTGCATATTTCGCACTCGCTAAAACAAACACTATGAGTACATACGTAAATTTCTTATTTTAAAAGTTTCTGCATCTCATCATCAATCATCTGCGTGTATAGGCGTAAAACGACTGACTTGACTCCATTTTTCTTTATTGCACAATTTATTTTTACGCAAGTTACGTGTTGTGTTTAACGCAGCGTGCTTCTTTAAAGCACTTTATATTTAAGATGGGATTATTTTTAAATAATGACCGGGTAGATTACTGTAATATATTACATCTAGAAGTGGTAGTATTACTTATACTTGACACGCGTGCCGGACTGTGCGATGAGCACTGTAATTGTCCTAGGATGACCTTTCGGACAAATTGCTTGAATCTCGCCAGGCAACGCTTAACAATCTGTTCCCTGATGGACCCTTTAACGCGATATTAATCTCGTAAGTATCGAAATTACAGATAACAAGCGTTTGTGCACGCGCTATCGCCGATAGGGACACGAGCTTCCTCGGACGAGCGGCGCGGGCGCAGGAAGTGCATGCCGTGTAACCGGCTAGTTTAGTTATTTCTCCTTTTTACTTGTTTACACGTTATATAGGCACCCATATACGAGGCGAGGTTCATGTATATTCAAAGAGCTGCGCGCCGTTGTTCCCCGTGAAATCGGTATCGACTATTATTGCCGGGTAATGTTCTCGCGTCGCCAGACGTAGCGGTCCGGCAATGGCGAGTTGTCCCTTTGTCTCTATTACGGCCGCCCGACAATCGCCCTTATCTACACGTGTATCTCTTGTTGGTATCACTCTATATGGAGCCCGTAGGGTATTATCACATCAGTGTGGCGGTCGCACGGTAAGACCAGCATTAGCATACAAGCAAACATCGCGATCGGCGGGCGCGGCGCAGGCGCAGGCAGATTACCGTCGCAACGCTTCCGCACTGTATTGAATTCGGTCCCAACGGCCGCGGCCCCGGCTCCCATTGCCAGTTTACGTTTTCTTGTTAGTGTGATCCCGGATGATTACAATCTCACCGCGGCAGTATACGAGTCTTTGTGCAGAAACCGTTTCCTCTTAGGTATGCATTGCACCTCCCATGCACAGACACGTAAACTCACACTTTTATGTGTGTAACACAGTACAGGTACCTAGGTCGATCCATCTTAATCTGTGTATTAAGTCAGATTATGGGTATTACATGTATAACCTATACCAGAGGATAATATTGAAAGTTTATTGATGTTACTAATTGGATTAGAAAACAATACATAATAGTAGTAAGTACCTACCTATAAAATATTTATTACAGCCTATAGTACTTAGTTTTTAATTAGAGCGCCCATAGTAAAAAATATAAAAAATAAATATCTTATCTTATCTTATCTTAGTCCCTGCGTGTTATCATTATCAGCAATACCTACTGCACCACCACTTCTAGATGTTATAAGTAGGTATATTACAGTAATAACAATAAGATTCACATTGACATTCAGAATTTGCCTTTCAACTGCTTTAAGACAGTAGTTAAACAAAAACTTTCCAGAAAAGGTTATTATAAAGTTAGTGATTATTTAGAAGATATGAATGCATGGGATTAACTGTCTGAGAACTGATATTAGGCAGCTAAATTACTCAATTGTATATCAATATTTTATGTATATTTTTATTTTTTTAAAGAACGTCTAGGGCCCTGTGACGAGGATTTTCTTGCAGCTTCTTTTCCCCGGCTATACAGGTTGTGAGAAGCTGCAGTAGTTTTAGGCGGATGAGACGTTCGTTATGTAAAAATTGACTATTCAAAGTGTAACTATGTTACCTACTGAATAAAGATATTTTTGATTTTTTTTGAATTTTAATCAAGCCAGTCATTATATTTTAAAATACCTAATTCCATCCGCCTTACAAATATACAAGGTGTTAGTGTTAGTGATACCGTAGCGAATACTGAGTAAATACAACTGTTTAACCACCATTGTTATCTTTATGAGAGAAAAGTGTGATAAGTATATATAGTAGTTTTTTTATGCTACGTACCGCCACAACGAAACCAATGAATCAGTAGTATGTAACAACGCCTGCTTAAAATAATTTGCAATTACATAAATCCGCGATCAGCGAGGTAGAAGTTATTTAAGTAGGTACCTACCTACCGCAAGCAATTACTGTTTAATTTCTATTGCCAAAAACATGTAATGTCATTAATTTATTGTAAATCATAATTTAGAGTATTTGCTTGGAAGTGTTTCTTGCTTGGACTGTTAGATGGCCACAGGAGATTGAGATAGTAATATAAATAGTTAAGTCTAGGCACCAAGCTATAATTTTATAAATAATGTTGGCGCTCAATGAAACGAGCGTGCCGTTTGCGGCGAGCGCGCGGTGGTTGTCAATTGAGTTTGACAGATAATAATACTTCTTCATCTTGTGACGTCGACGCATCTTTTTTTATACTTAACTTTTTAGTCAACTTCTTGTTTTGTAAACATCTTAAATAAGTAAAATTACATCTTTAAATCGAGCAACAAGCATCTTCATTGAAAAGTACCCGAAAACCCACTGGAGCAGATCGGCTACAACATTTCTGGTGACCCCGTACATGATCGAAGAACATCGTTGGAAGGCGATTACTCTATCCCATAAGAAGTCTGCGGACGAGGTGAAACAATCCGAGGGAAGTAACGCCCATTCCTATCCATTTTATTATCCTTCTTATTGCTTCGATTTTGTTCTAATTTTGTCAACAATTCATGTTGAAACTTGTCTTCGGCGACATTTTGATATTCGCTAATTCATCTTTATTTACATATTTCCTTAAAATTAACTACTAATTTCATTAATAACATTCATCTAATACGTAAATACATCTATTTAACTTCATTTCATACGTAAATTTAACATTTTAGTGCAAATTTGTTTGTGTCAAGTCATAGTGTCTACTACTGCTACATTTTACGTCATATTTTTAACAAAGTTCCCTATTATTTCTACAAAAATTGTCATTACTTGTCTTCAACAACATCTTGGCCGACTAATTTCAGCTTTACTCCAAGAGAAGTCGGCGGAAACTCGAGATTTGAGCCCTGACACTACGACGCGTTTTCCAACAAGCACCGTGTCGACGCGCAGTCGCCACGGCCGGCAGTGATAAGCTGATAAGAGACATCGCGCTCGCGCATCTAATAAGGTTGTGCAGCGCGCTCGAGGTTGTATTCATTCATTACATTTTAATTAAACTTAAACATCATTTTAAAGTAACTTCAAGTTCATTTTGTGTACACTTTGTATGCAAAATTATATTGATTAAAATCTATTGTTTGCGCCCTAATTATGGCTGACTTAAAGGAACTTATTGCACAGAGAGGACGTATTAAGGCTAGAATAACATTATTTGAAAGGTTTTTAAAGCCAATATTAAATACTAAATTGAATAAAGTTCAGTTTTACGAGTTGACCATGAGATTTAACAAAATAAAAGATATTTTAGATGATTTTGATAAAATTCAATCACAAATAGAATCATTAGACAGCAATGAGGATATTCAATTAATTGAAAGACAAGAAATTGAAAATAGATTTTATAGTCTTATAGCACAATCTCAAGATTTACTCCAAACATTTGAAAGTTCATCTAAGTCTAATAATACTTCTCAGACCAATTCTCATGGCAACACCGTTAAGTTGCCACCTTTGAAGATTCCTTCCTTCAACGGAGACCCAAACAAATGGTTGGAATTTAGAGACATGTATCTGTCTCTTATTCACAACAATGATACAATTGATGACATCAGTAAGTTTCATTATTTGAAATCTTATTTGGAAGGTTCGGCAAAGGCTGTCATAAATTCAGTTTGCATTTCTTCTTCGAACTACAACATTGCGTGGTCGCTCCTTTGCGACAGATATGATAATAAGCGTCTTTTAATTAATGAGCATATTAAATGTTTATTTTCCATTCAACCTTTGAGCAAAGAATCCGATAAGGGGCTTCGTGACTTGATCGATGCAATTTCCAAAAACTTGAGTGCATTAGCTTCATTAGGAGAACCTACTACACAGTGGGACACTCTCATCATTTACATGGCCTCATCAAAATTGGACCCAGTAACTTCTAGAAGTTGGGAGGAGTTCAGGGGAACATTAAAACAACCAGATTTAGCAAATTTCTTTGATTTTCTTCGTCAACGCGCCACTGTTTTAGAAACAATGCATGCTAGTAAAACTGTAAAATGTGAAAACCGTCAAACATTTGTAAAACCAAAATCTTTTATTGCTTCATCGCCGCCTGAGCTCACCTCCTTCAGCAGCAAATGCTTAGCCTGTAATAAAGAGCATAAATTATATGAATGCTATCAGTTTAAATCATTACCTGTTGATGAGAGAATTAAAAAGGTTTTTCAGTGGCGATTGTGTAACAATTGTCTTCGTAGTGGCCACAAGTCTTACCAGTGCAATCTTGGTGGCTGCCGCATCTGCAAAGGAAAGCACAATACAGTGTTACATAGATCCTTTGTACATCATGCCCAAAAACAAACATCTACCAAACAAGATAGTGAAAATAATGGAGCATCTTTAGTAGGTACTAATACTCACCTCACTCCAACGTCTAATAACCAGTCGTCGTCTTCTTCTTCAGCATCTTCTCCTGCTGCCACGAACAGTACATCAGCTGCAAATCCTTCTTGTGTCATCAGTATGTCTGCTGTCTCCTCGAACCAGGCTCTTCTGTCTACGGCTTTGGTGAAGGTGACAAACAATGACAAAACTTATACATTGAGAGCTTTGCTGGATAGTGGTAGTCAGTCGTCTTTCATAACCGATGCGGCTATGACTAAAATCGGTATGACTAAAGTGAAAAGTAACATTCAATCCATCTCTGGCCTAAGCAATGCCGTCGTCAATATAAATGAACACTGCAATATTGTTGTTCAGTCTTCTAATTCATCTTTCAAGGCGCCTGTCAAATGCTTCGTTCTTCCTATTATTACAGACAGGCTGCCTCATGCGGAAATTCATGTTCACGACTTGAATATTCCGAGCGACATTCAACTAGCTGACCCGAAGTTCTACCAGCCTTCTGACATTGATCTCCTCTTGGGAGCCGACATCTTCTGGGACGTGCTTGGTTCAGCTAGAATAAAATTGGGAAAAGATAAACCAATTCTTCAGGAAACCTTATTAGGGTGGATAGTTGCTGGCTCTATGGCGGGTAAACATTGTGACACGCCACAGCCACAGCGTACATTGTTTAGTAAAGATATTCATCAGCAACTTAGTAAGTTCTGGGAACTCGAAGAAGTGCCCAAGGACAACATTCCTTCATTTAATGATCATCCTTGTGAAAAGATCTTCAACGAAACAACTTACCGCGACGACGATGGGCGATTTTGTGTCCAAATACCTCTTCATGAATCGCCAGACGTCCTCGGTGAATCATACCACATCGCAGAAAAGAGGCTTTTCCAAATGAAAAAGAAGATGAGCAAGAATCCCGACCTACGTGTGGAGTACAGCAAATTCCTGCGAGAGTATGAAAGCCTAGGACTGAGGTCGCAGCGCCATCTCGCGGTTGTTTCCTGCCACATCATGCTGTAACGAGGGAGAGCAGCGAGACCACTAAACTTCGAGTGGTGTTCGACGCCTCGGCCGAGACCACAACAGGTACGTCTTTCAACGACATACAACATGTCGGCCCTGTCGTTCAGGACGACTTGTTTTCCATCTTGCTACGGTTTAGACAACATCGATATGTCGTTTCGGCCGACGTGGAAAAAATGTACCGGCAAGTGTTGGTACATCCCGAGCAGCGCCCCCTGCAGATGATTTTATGGCGTGCAAGTGAGCATCTTCCTATTAAAATATTTCAGCTTAATACCGTCACATATGGTACGGCTTCAGCGCCCTTTCTGAGCACAAGATGTTTATTGCAATTAGCCAAAGAATGTCCCGACGACAAAATATCAGAATTAATTCGATCCGACTTCTATGTAGATGACTTTCTTTCAGGCTGTGACTCAGAGAAGGAGCTGATGCACAACATAAATAAGGTGACTGAAATTCTTCATTCTGCGTGCTTCCCATTGCGTAAGTTTCGTACAAATGCTCCTTGTAATTTCATAAATAATCAGAGTTCCTTCATACCAAAAGATTTAGATTTATCTTCGCAATCCAGTGCACTAGGCCTCAAGTGGGACCCGGTCACTGACGTCTTTACATTTCCTACTAATGTGGAATGTCCTTCTGTTGCTACAAAGAGAACTATTTTATCAAATTCTGCTAAGTTGTTCGACCCTCTCGGCTTATTAAGTCCATGTACCATCATACCAAAAATAATTCTTCAGAATTTGTGGCTTGAGAAACACGATTGGGACGATGAAATTCCTTCTAATATAGAGGAAATGTGGTTAAACTTTGTTTCAGGTCTAAATGATCTTTCTTCTCTTCAAGTTCCTAGGTGGGTCCTCAGCGCGGATCCTTCTAGCATAGAACTTCACGCGTTCAGCGATGCGTCTCAAAACGCATACGCAGCGTGCGTTTATTTACGCTCAGTAGATAACACAGGAAAGGTAGTAACTACTTTACTTTGTGCAAAGACCAAGGTCTCTCCTGTGAAACCTCAAACAATTCCTCGCTTAGAGTTATGCGGAGCGCTTCTTGCTGCTCGCCTATCCGCGAAAGTACTGAAGGCTCTAAGATTGAATATTGACAAGAAATTTTATTGGTGCGATTCATCTGTGGTCATAGGTTGGCTATCTTCTCAGGCTCGCGATTTGAAAACTTTCGTGTCAAATCGAGTCGCTGAAATTCAAGAGTTGACATCTTCATCAGACTGGAGGCATATTCCGGGAATACATAATCCTGCAGATCTAGCCTCGCGAGGTCTAGACCCTAAGCTTATTCATGAAGCTCATCTTTGGTGGCACGGACCTACCTTTCTCTCAAAAGATATGTCGGAATGGCCACAGCAGGAGCTTGTATTACCATCGGAACTTCCTGAAATAAAAACTTATACTAAGGGCCCTATTCTTAAAACTAAAACATGCACTAATACTAAAAAGCAATCTACAACTAAAACACTAACTACTACTACTTTAACTACAAGCATGAAAAATAGATATCCTTCCAGTTTAGTGAGGTTCGAGCGATACTCGAAGCTGACTACCCTGCAAAGAAGCCTGGCTTACGTTCTACGTTTTACATCTAAACTAAGAGGTACTAACATAAATACAGGTCATCTATCTACTGAAGAGTTACAAGAATCTCTAAACTACTTAATAAAACAACATCAAATTGAATGCTTTTCTACAGAAATTAATTTATTAAGTAATAACAAATGCTTACCTTCTAAATCTCGCTTACTGTCGTTGAGACCATTTCTAGATGAACACGGCATCCTTCGTGTGGGTGGCCGTATTCAGCAGGCATCTGAAATTTATGAAAAGAAACATCCTATATTATTAGAGTCAAAACATCATTTTACAAATTTATTATTCGCTCACGAGCATAAAAGGCTATTGCATGTGGTCCACAGCTACTTCTAACAAATTTGAGGCAAACTTATTGGCCTATTGCAGGCAGACGGCTAGCTAGAAGCACCGTCAACAGCTGTAGACTATGTACAATTATAAAAGCAAAAAATATAAATCCCATCATGGGAAACTTACCTGGTTGTAGAGTTACTCCCAACTTACCATTTTCTATTTCAGGCGTTGATTTTGCTGGTCCTTTTCCGATCCGAGACCGCCGAGGTCGCGGTTGTAAAATTATTTAAAGCTACTTATGTCTTTTTGTTTGCTTCTCGACACGAGCTCTACATTTGGAGATTGCATCTGATCTTAGCACTGAAGTCTTCTTGTTATGTTTAAAGCGTTTTATCTCGCGTAGGGGAAAGCCTACCGAGATTCATTGTGATAACGGTCGCAATTTCGTGGGAGCAAACAATGATCTTAAACAATTTTAAGAGTCATGTAATGAATCAATCTCATCTTTCGGTGCCGACGAAGGGATCAAATTCAAGTTTTCGCCGGCTTACTCCCCCCACTTCGGTGGGCTTTGGGAGGCTGGTGTTAAATCAGCAAAGTACCACCTGACTAGAATCATAGGAAACAATCATCTTACTTACGAAGAGTTATCGACATTATTCGTGCAGGTCGAAGCAATTTTAAATTCGCGTCCCTTAACACCTCTTTCATCGGATCCAACCGACCTGTATCCATTGACTCCCGGGCACTTCCTGATCGGTCGACCTCTTACCTCGCTGCCGTCACCAGCTCTACTGGACGTCAACCCTAATCGTTTGAACTGTTACCAACGAATAGAGCAAATGAAGAACCACTTTTGAATAGATGGCGTCACGAATTCCTCTGCGAGCTACAGCATAGAGCGAAGTGGCGCATCAATAAAGGCGAACTACTGCCGGGAGACATGGTCATCCTTAAAGAAGCTAACCTGCCTCCATTGAAATGGAAGATGGGGCGAATTCATCAACTCTACCCAGGAAAAGATGGGATCGCGCGAGTCGTAGATGTTATGACATCAAAGGGCATCGTACGTCGTGCTGTTGTCAACCTCTGTCCTCTACCCGTGACTGCTGATGGTGAAGCATGTCCTCGAGCTACTACGGTCGTCGAGAGGGGGGAAGATGTTGGCGCTCAATGAAACGAGCGTGCCGTTTGCGGCGAGCGCGCGGTGGTTGTCAATTGAGTTTGACAGATAATAATACTTCTTCATCTTGTGACGTCGACGCATCTTTTTTTATACTTAACTTTTTAGTCAACTTCTTGTTTTGTAAACATCTTAAATAAGTAAAATTACATCTTTAAATCGAGCAACAAGCATCTTCATTGAAAAGTACCCGAAAACCCACTGGAGCAGATCGGCTACAACAAATAATATTATCTATCTTAGTAAAATTATTAATCTTTACAATCATAAATAAGTACCTGATTGTCCCGTTAAGTATTAGGCAACAACCTACGCGTCTATCAGAGATATATGTGTTTATCTACCTTGTCTGTCATGTAGATTTCATCCCGTTCTATAGTAGCGTACAAAATTGAATTAATTCTATACACAAGGTTATACCTCGGATAGTTCGCGACGCCTCTAATTAGGTATTAAGAGTCGATACTTAGAGTTTCTCTAGCCCTGCAAGGCTGCGCCACCGGTGGGAGCGGGAGATAACGGCGACATTAGCGCGTGCTTGTTCTAACCCGAAGAACATTGGATTCGTCGTGTTGCACGCGTACCAGGGAAGCAGAGCTATGCAGGGTCAACCCGCTGCGTGGGAATGTACCAGGAATCGTTACTTAATCTCAGCACCCCGGTAACCAACTCTTGTCATGCGTGATGTAGGCCGCGTAATGGCTTTCAGAAACCATAATACTGGCTAACTTCTAAGAACAGGTTGCCTACGCATTTTGTTATAAAATATGTTACTACTCTTGTCCTAAAATTGCTTAATTTGAAGAGTATTATACTATAATAACGATATCCACCGCAAAGTTATTATTTCCTAACAGTTCAATACCGTTTTAACTTTGGAATTGTAAATGTACCCTACAGTACAAACACATAGAAACAAACAGGGATGTAATACCCACGGATACAGATTCCATCCACTTAACAGTTTACGTCATCTTCACACAATAACTAAAGTACATGATAACATCGTGTTGGTATTTGCGAAAAGCGGTGTCGGAGTTCAAAGAGCAACGTTAGACGCGTCGGGGAAAATTATAGAGGGTGGGTGCGGCAGTTGCTGGCGAACAAAGCGCAGGCGCAAGAAAGGTAGGTATTCGTTGACAGGGGTCACGAGGGAGCCCCGAGGCCCAGAACTGGCTCTGCGACCCGCGCCCCGCTGACCCACAGAACGGGAACATAAATTGTCGAAGATGACAACCGAGCGTGTCTACGAATACATTTCATTAAGCACCGGCCACATTACGACCGCACTGACCATTTTCTCAGCGAAGATATGAACTAAACAAAAGCTTACTAAAATATTTTATCTTTTAATTGGCTTTTGATGCGCTTTTCGCTTATTGTCTCCGGAAAACTAACTGCTCTTTGTTTATATGACATATCTTATCCCACCCCACCCACGTTGAGTTGTACAACTTGTACACATGTAGCTAACTACGAAGGTTCTTGTACGTAGACATAAAAATCTACTGATTTGATAGAATTTTTGTGTGTACCTACTTAACAAAAAAAGTATATGACCTACCTACCAAAGATAGAATGTGTGAGTTTATTTTCGTAGGTAGGTATAGCTATGTAGTGTAAAATAAACTGTTCCAAAATAAATATTATTTCCTTGATACCTACTGTGCGTCGCTGGTATTGAATATAAATAAAAACACATGCTTGACATTTAGAAATGGACTATATTAATTAAAAATTAACAAAAGGTGGAAAAAGCAACACCCATTGCCATGATGTTCAAAGGGTAGAAAAAAGATTAGAATGTGGTGTTGCCATATTATAAAATAAATTTTAGTGTGTACTACACACCTACTGTAACAATACCAAAATCGGGAAACCTGAACAAGCGAGGAAGTTGCTCACTGTAGTTTTGCTATCACACAGTTGTCTTGTCCTTAGGTCACTATTGACCTGTTACATTAGTCTACAACCAACAAATAAAATCAAGTAGGTATACTGTATTGCACTCAAGAAATAAAAATAAGAAGTGCAATACAAATAGTGGCCTTTATCTTCTATAGCAATTTCTTCCAGGACATGAAGTATTGATAATAAAATTAAGTGCAGGATTTGTAATGAACATTTCAATAGGTTTGTAATGAATATAGAAAAATGAATTCAAAATGTGAATAAATACTTTAAATATTAAATAGGTATAGTTGCAAACTTTAATATTTTATAGGCTACCATAAAATTAAAAAAAAAAGTCAATATTGTACACATTAGCAGTTTTAATATAATATTTTCTTAACAATAAGCAACACTCACATCTTCATCATATATTGAACAACCATGAACAATTTAAGCTGCACACTTAACTTTACAAATTCTTGCATGTCAATTTTTTAAACAACCTTAAATTGTGCTTAATACAGACAAAATTCTTCTTTTAAATTATGTTGACCTTAATGTGCCTTTGTATTGTTTCAGAGTGGCTATATTATTACAATTCTCATTCAACTGGAGCTGTATATTCACACATTCAACAACATAGTTTATTGCATTCTGGAATATACCTTGAGCAGCATGGAGGTTTTGTGGCACCAACACACCAAACCACCTGACTGGATTCACTGTATCCTCTGTCTCACTCTTAACTGCCTTCAACTGCATTACTCCATCTTCTTCTGTAGTTTCACAAACAGTTGAAGCAGAAAACTCTGGACTGTTTTCCATTGGCAGTTTGGTAGCTGTAATCGCGCTATGGCCCATGATATACCTAGATTTAGCTAACTGAAAACTCCCATTGTTGATGTTAGTCTCAATATTCATCTCACATCTGATCTTATCTTCTATCAAGTGTAGCTGTTTTAACGTGAGTTTATCCAACAGTTCACAGACTGAGTCCCTGTCTGGAGCGCCGGTATCTGAAATAAATTAATTTCATCATCATTTTAAGTACTTAAACCGAAAGGACACTTGACACAAGTTTGTTCTCTGAAGATCAGATACCTACTTTGAATCCGTGCAAGTGTTTATTATAATCTATTAATAAGAATAAAAATACACTATCTTACCTCTGATTTTGCCTCCCATTGCAAGTAATTTCTTTTATATATATACTATTGAATAAAATATTTTCCCTCAGTCAAACAATAATCAACACATCGATCACATGATTTCAACTTACCTACGTCAATGTCATTATTTTTTTTGACGTTTCCTTTGCGTTCGGTTGCGAACACCGGATCGTCTGACTCGTTCGGACCAGACCAGACGCGCCGCAGCTGCTACTATATATTTATTTTGTACTCTAGTTCAGTATTCTATTATGAAAATATTTTTGAGAGAATAAATAGAAGGTTTAAAATTGGCTCAATGTAATGACTCCCCCCTTGGATAATTTGTAGATGACGTAGCGTCAAACGTCATTTGACATGTGGTGAGATAAAAATGGTGCCCGTTTACCAGCTGGCATTCATTTTGTAAATTGCAAAAAATCAACTCCATTGTTGATCAAATATTTTAGCATGGCGTCTGTGTTAGATCTTGTGAAATATCACCAGGGAAGTATTCAGAAATATGCAGGAGATGAACACAAAGTAAGTACATTTTTTATAGGCTTTTTCCTTCCAGGCAATTTTGAAATACCTAAGTAATTTTATTTCGATTGTTAGAAGTCTAGAGGTGACCCGTGATCGACGTATCTACCATTTCTAGAGTAATTACGTTAGTGACATAAACTGCGTAATTAACGAGGATTTAGGATCAGCTCATGAACTGATGTTACATGTACAGGAACTTGCTGCTACAAACCAGTTGTCTGCCTCGTCAAACATAAGGTAGTGACGTCATTCGTTGTTATTTGTTCCCAGGTTCTTAAGGCTATTGATAAGCTGTTTAACCTGGATGTGAAGGTGCAGCACCTTCAGGAGACTGGCGTGGGTCGGACGGTGAATGCGTTGCGTAAAGAACCAGGCGATGTCGGCAAAGCAGCCAGGGCACTCGTCTATAAGTGGAAGCTGATGGTGGCTGCAGAAGAAAGTGACCAGGAAGACGATCACAAAAACAGTGAGCATCTGAAGTTATAGTTTCCTTTCAATATGCTAGATAATGATACGTGTACTACACTTCTATGTGATACATCTCAAAATGACCGAACTTATTCATCACAAGGAGTCTCATCACCTAGTTTAAGATAATAATATAAAAAATAATATATTACTTAAAAGACATTATGTAGTTCAAGGATATCTACATTATTGCACATCTGTGGACCAGATTTAGTTATAAGTAATAATTATTAAGTTTTTAAATGATTATTATATCCTTATTAATAGTCTATTATCAATAAAATTGATATCTTTTAATAAAAACTTAACTGCCATTTTGACTTTTATTTCAAAGACTGATATGTGAGAAAAAATTATGAACTTTGAGAAAAATGTTCATATGGCAGTTAAGTAAAAACAAGTGAAGCACCAACTGTATTAAATTACAATATTTTTGCATGCCATGCTTATGGTTCTATTTTTAAAGTAACAGCAAACACCCAACTTGCTATCAATTCATTCATCAGATCTTTAATACAAAATACTTTCTAAGTTCATAGTCTAGACAGGGATTCTCTTAAAATGCATAAATGGTTTTGTCATAATTTTAATTATCATAATCCTTTTTGCATAACGTTTTTTAGCATAATAGTACTTTCCCATAATAACATCTAAGAATACTGGTTTGTTAGGTATAACTTATTTTGGGACTAATATTTGCTGACATAAATTTGATTCGTATATAAATAGGTATCCATAATTCTTTTTTAGAATAATAGTATTTTGTCATAATTTTTACATGGCATAACAGTAGGTTGGGGTGTGGTGGGGGTGGCCCTCGGGCCACCCCTACGCCGCCAGCATGTTTATCTTACACACGAAAAGTGTACTGAACGATGACCAACAGCATAAAATAGAGT
Organism: Pectinophora gossypiella; assembly: GCF_024362695.1. NCBI lineage: Eukaryota > Metazoa > Arthropoda > Insecta > Lepidoptera > Gelechiidae > Pectinophora > Pectinophora gossypiella. The sequence continues at coordinate 8,783,889 of NC_065413.1, read as the reverse complement.
CAAAAAATATAAAAAGTCACAATCATGAACCAAATGCAGCCAAGGAAATAGTAAGTTTCGGAAATGTTCAAAGTTGTGCCAAACCTTTTCTTATTCGAAGTATAGTTTTTATGCTTATAATTATTATGCTTATATATCATTATTGTCATTAATTATTATGCTAGTAGTTATGATTTTCAAAATTATGCTTAAAAAGTTATGACTAATTAATACTATGCGTAACTAATAATAGGACAAGTAACATTATGCCATGGTAAATTATTACATAAAATTTTATGAGTAAAAATAGAGAACCGTCTGGCCAACCACCAATATACCCATTAAAAAAGGTGAACAAAAAAATTAATGAAACATTCATTGGATAAATCCAAATAGAAATGTACAGCTTTTGCATTTGTTGTTGGTCATCTCATCAGTCTCTGAACTACCTATATGATTATAGTTATATGGTTATAATAGTTATCTGTTGAAATGGTAGAACATTTTGAAGTGACAGACCCAATGCACTCTAACCTTTAGGTTTACCTCACTCCTAAGTCCTCAGTCTTAAATCATAACGGCTGAGCACAGATTGAATATTTGAATTGACAAACCCAACCTTCACAGTAGGTATATCAGAACACTTCTTAATATTTTTAGATAAAAATATGTTTTTATGGTAGGTATGTTTTAACATAGGTACCTACTACTGAAATAACATACGCATTGTTAATGGATTTGATTATTTATGTGGTATTTCCAGTGATTCTATACACTGAATGTAATTCCTTATCTTGACAAGTTAGTGTAGTTAGTTAAAAAGGTATAAATTTTTTGCTTCAGTTGCCTTTGTTGATTTGATAACATGAGCCTACTATCTCAGACACCTTATACACCGCCTAAGTACATTATTTATTATGTTCTCAACTGTTCATGTCAATTATTTTGTCAGGTACCAGCAATTTTAACTAATTCTGATCACTTTGCATCTAATATGATAGAGATAGACAATTTGTCACTACTGTCTCTTTCTTGTCCATGTTGAAAGAGTCTTCAGGCTTATCTTCCTTGTCTTGTTGTCTTGATATAAGTATGTATTAATTGTATATTATTTGCTTATTTCTAATAAGACAATATTTATCTTTTAAAGGATCAATTCATAATGGTCATGGCAATGGCAAGGATTCAGATGATGGAGCCCAACATCTTCCTGTCCCAACATCTCATAGCAGATTGAATACCCATACACACACGAATGGGGACCACAGTGGGGCAAAGAGAAAATACAACAGCAGTGAGGTAATGTTCTGATGCATAATTTACAAACAATACAATGGGGACGATTTGGGTGACCACCAACATAATTTTATAGGACTTCAAAATAACTTTAACTAAAAAAAAAGAATAATAAAATAAAATCATATAATAAATAAAATAAAGTGAAGGATGGCACTAGTTTAAGAGCTGTCGAACTCAAATTATGTTAAGTTTGTGTCTGTCCAAGTAGGTCATTTTAAATTAAAACGAATTAAAAGATCCTAATTGATGTCTTAATGCATATATTTCTGCAAATTAACCACCACATTTATTCAGCAACACTTCAGTAATATTAAAATTATATGCTAATTATTATTTTCGTCACGAATGTTAATAACTGCAAGTCATTATAGTAATAGGTAAACTCCTTCATGCAATAGGTATTAAACTCAGCTCTATGGTTCATAACATAACTGCTTTGCCAGCTAGATCTAGTGACCCTCACATAATATTATTTTATTTATTGGCATAAAACTTTTTGCATAACAATTTTATAGAAGTTGATACATAATTCGTCTCAATTGATTTGTGATTTATTTAATTATAGCTGGTGATTTATCTTCGCGTGACAAATACATTTCTAGAATTTATAATTGTGTTTTGACATCCATCACAGATGTTGTATGGCAAGACATGTGTGTGATCTGTAGTAGAATCGAATAACAAATGCATTTAAATAATTAAGGCTCATCTCCACTAGACTATATTCATCATCATGAGTCGGACGAAGCCTTACTGAAAAGAAACTACTTCACTGAAAAACTGTATAAATCTTTTTACAGGAAGATGAACCTGACACAAAAAGGTCACGACAGTCAAGTTCTAGTGATGATGAAGATGACAAAAGTAAAATTGTAAAAGTCAAAATTGAACCCCCTGAAAGTGATAATGATGGCTCAGATTCACACAGCACAAGTGATGAAGATTCAGAGTCGTCAGAAGAAGACAAGGTCAAAGTCAAAACAGAAAACATTAAAATAAAAACTGAACCCCCTGAAATAAAAACAGAGTCACCTGAAGAGTCATACACACCTCAATATTCCCCCATCAATCATAGTAAAAGTCAACAGAAAGCAGAGTCTTCAAATTCAAAAAGATCTCAAGATGTTACAGATACACATCACATTTCAAAACAAGCAAAACATCACAGTTCAGAAACAAGACATGCCTCTGCAAAATCTTTCTCAAGTGACAACAGCACAAAGGACAAAGAAAGTAGTTCAGAAAAAAGGCACAAGGATCATAAATCATCAGATAAACAAAATAAAGAAGAATCGAGACCATTTTATAAAGAAGATTCAAAATTGTCAAGTAAATATAGCTCGGATAAACATAGCTCTGATAAATACAGTTCAGATAAACATAGCTCTGATAAATACAGTTCAGATAAACATAGCTCTGATAAATACAGCTCCGATAAATACAGATCCGATAAATATGGTTCGGATAAATACAGCTCAGATAAATACAGCTCAGATAAATACAGCTCAGATAAACACACCGCGGATAAGCACAGTGCAGATAAATCCCGTGTGGACAAATACAATTCCGACAAATACAGCTCGAATAAACATAGCTCGGAAAAGCATAGCACTGACAAATACAAAACTAGCTCTCATAAATCTGAATCTGATAGAAGCAGCTCACGTAAATCTGAAGCTGACAGATCAACATCATATAAATCTGACAGCAATTCTGATAAATATAAAAATCACGATAAAAGTAAATCAGATAAACATAGCAGTTCTAAGTCAGACAAGGACAAATATAAAAGTCCACATGAAAAGGAGATCTCAAGTGACAAACACAAATCGAAGGAAAGTAGTAGTTCTAAGCAAAAAAGTTCCTCTAGTAAGGACACGTCAAAGGATAAAAATAGTTCTTCTAAAGAGAGTAGTCATAGCAGTAAGAGCGATAAAAAGCACTCGTCATCGAGTGATAAGTCGAAGAGTGAAACTAAGGCAGAGAAGACTGAGGATAAAAATAGCGAGAAAAAATCTAGCCACAAATCAAGTTCTTATTCCGAGAAAAGCAAGTCTAGTAGCAGTAAAACGAAGGAAGATAAACCAAAGAAAAAAGTGACTGTAAATACTGATGATGATGATGGTATCGGCTGTGAATCAGGTAGAGTTTACACATAGTTAACCTGTCGAAAGTTAGCGTGATAGTAAGCTTGATTCAGTATCCTTCGCTTTCTCTTGATAACATATTAGGTGAAAGTAGCGCACGATATCTGATTGCCCATCCTCAGTTATGCAATGCCTGTATACAATACCTTACTAAGCCTTTCACAATTTTGCGATTTACGTATTTAAATAGGGTCAGTGTGAGACTTGCAACGCCATTATTACATTTTTATTATGACATGCTTGTTGGCATTATCTTTCTTTAAAGTAACTAATTAATGATATTGCAGCGGAAAAATCTTTCAATACTACTAAATACCATGAATGACTAAGAGCTATAATAGATGAATACTAGTTGCCTGTTCAAATAGAATTTGTAAATGATTCGATTTATGTGTGATTGCAGGTGCAAGTTTTGCAGAAGCATTAGGAATGGTTGTTCCAACCAAATCGAAAAAGAAACAGCAAACAACACCTGTAAAAGATTCTACATCGCCTAACGGGTCCACTACAAATGATGTAAGTTGTTATTATTGGTTTTATAGCAACATTATTGCAACAGCCTCTGTGGTCCAGTGGTTGAGCGTTGGACTCACGATCCGGAGGCCCCGGGTTCGAATCCCGGTGGGGACATATCACAAAAATCACTTTGTGATCCCTAGTTTGGTTAGAACATTACAGGCTGATCACCTGATTGTCCGAAAGTAAGATGATCTATACTTCGGAAGGCACATTAAGCCGTTGGTCCCGGTTACTATTTACTGATGTAAGTGAGTAATGGTTACATGAGCCATGTCAGGGGCCTTTGGCGGCTCAATCATAACCCTGACACCAGGGTTGATGAGGCTGGTATTCCACCTCTTATGAGGTAAGCCCACACGATAAGAAGAAGATTGCAACATTAACAATATCTACCTACTCTACTCGGAACATTCTGAAGATTGTATCTGTCGTGTTGTGTGACTTACATAATGGGTACATTATGGACTTCGGTCCTGAAAATTATATAAGTAAAATCAGATATAATTCTTGTAAATATTATTATATTATTCCATTACTATAAAAAAACTTATCTCCCAGAGACAAACCACAACAGATAAGTTATCGACTAACGTGTAGGAATAAACGGTATTCAATAAAAACAAATACATTTATTTACCATTATGTTTAACTTGATTAATTGTCGCTTTAGCAACATAAAATAATATTTGATATGTGCTTGTATAAGACGGTAACTTCTCACATTTTTCTGCTAAAACTTACCTAAATATTTTCACATGTTTAACAATCTTAGAAATATCGATCACGTCTAAATTAATGTCTTAATGAATTAAGACTATCAACCCCTCCTCTAAGGAAAGACTTCGCATAAATTGTTCTCGCTTCCACACATTGTGCTTTCGCGTTGAGGTCCTAAAGTGGATCGCATTAATGTTAGCAGCACATAGAGCCAGGAAAGCGAGATAAGTGGGCCAGTATGCGAAATTAATTATGAATGAAACTGCAAACAAAATTTTCTCGCGTTTCCATCGACCGAGGCGGCATTGTCTGGGTCTACACTACATAGACATACCTCAGACACCCCATGCAAAAATCTCATTACCGTCTGCCGCTTTAGTGAGACAAACAATCCGTGCACGCTCCCCCTTACTCCTTAGCAGCTTACGGCCATTTAAACTAAAGTAAGATCCAAAGGAGCTCTATGGCTGAGGAGCTCGGTGGCGCAGCGGTAAACGCGCTCGGTCTGCAGTTGTTGAAGTTAAGCAACTTTCGCAAAGGCCGGTCATAGGATGGGTCACCACAAATAAAAAAGTTTTCATCTCAAGCTCCGCCGTGCTTCGGAAGGCACGTTAAGCCGTTGGTCCCGGCTGCATTAGCAGTCGTTAATAACCACCAATCCGCACTGGGCCCGCGTGGTGGTTTAAGGCCCGATCTCCTTATCCATCCATAGGGAAGGCCCGTGCCCCAGCAGTGGGGACTTTAATGGGCTGGTGATGATGAAGATCCAAAGGGGGTGAGGTAAAGCGCCCGATACCTATTGTTCGGGGCGAAGAGTTGCCGTTCTATTCTTTATTTTATGACCCACTTTAGCATGTCAAGTCGAGCATAAGAGATTAGGGAATTATAATCTGTACATTTGATTGCAGCTAAGTCCCGCGGCCCTGCTAGCGCCTACCGCGAAGCTCGCTCCGCTGCCCGCGCTGGAAATCTCTGCACTGCCGGAGATATCTCCTAACTATAAGCCTCGACCGCCGCCCAAATTCATGCCACATTTCAACGACGATGATGCTATGAGTGCTGTCATATCTTCCAAAAACCAAAGGTAATATACCCAAATTATTTAATCTTCCACATTTATGTTATATCTGGGTATAATTACCAGTTAAATTACTACTTTTTTAACCGACTTCATTTATTTATTTAAGATAGGTTCACAATACCGTAACCTTCTAAATGTAAAATGTTTTAATGTATGTGATGTGGCTGTACTTAATAATAAATATATAAATAAATAAGTTCGCGTTTGAATGCTAATTCACTCTAGTCTTGAAAACGCCAAGATAATAATGTTTGGAAAACACAGTCTACAGCAGGCCATTTCTAGCTTTACCACTTTATAATTTTATGCCAGGATGATATGCGTAATGCTTGTTAGTGGGTTGTATTTTCTGCATTTAGACTCAATGGTCCAACATGTGTGTAAAGAATATTATTATTAATAATAGCCCACAATGTCCCACTGCAGGGCAAAGGCCTCTCTTCTTCTTCTTCTTTTTCTCTTCTTTGTAAGGAATAATACACTATTATGATGATTTTCCGAACAATATCGTATTTGTTCCAGAACTAAAGTGTACTCCGGAAACAAAGTGATCGGAAAAATACCTACTTTATATGAAATGTGCGTGCATGTCCTTCAAGAACATATCGATGGTAAGTCTTACAACACATTCATAAATTGGGCATCCCCAATATATTGTTTTTTAGGACATGTCCTGAAAAAATATTTAGAACTACGTATAATCTCTGAACCGGCGCGTGTTATTAAACAATAAATTAAGCACCCCCAATATATTGCTTTCCAAGATATGTCCTGAAAAAAAAATGTTTTTTTAACGGCGCGATAGTATGAAAATATTGTAGAATGTGGAAGCAAAAGAAGTAGGCATGTCAGGATTGAAGGAAATTGTTCGATAGCCTCTGCTTACCCCGGTAGGAAATAGGCCAATATGTGTCTACCACACGTATTGGCTCCCAGAAATTTCGAGTTAAATATTTTTCACATCAAGAGACTAAAATACTTTTTTTTCAGCTCTGGAATATACTGGTGGTGTACCATACGAGATTCTAAAGCCCGTAGTCGACAGGGCAACACCCCAACAACTGTTTATGCTTGAACACTACAATCCATACCTTATGGAGGACACTGCGCACCTATGGCAGAAGAACTGTGAGAAGCATTTCCGTAACAAGAAACGAGAGGAAATGGAAACCTGGCGAGAGATGTACATGGTAAGTGAAGCAATATTTTGTTCAGCTCTACCACTTAATGAGCAAGGATTTTTAGTGGGTACTGTTGTGGTCCCAAGTAACTTTTGCTGATTTGTAACTATTATAATTAAAAACACATAATAACGGGTTCTTACCGCGTTAAACTGGGGATATGAGACTCCCGATATTTCGACACTGTTGCAAGTGCCATGATCACGGGATGACTGATGAGATTGGAGTGGAGTAGGTAGATCCATAATTTTCTACGGGCAGACATATCTGTCTACCCTCTTTCTTTGCCGCTTGTTTATGTTTTTGATATCAGAATGTTCGGAACCATCTGAACTCGCACCAAACTCACTACGACAAACCGCACTCACTGTGTCCTCACGTTTTTTCACCACATTAGGCCGTTTCAAGCTTTTTACAACACCTACTACTGGATTAGTTGTGGTAGTTCGTACATCGGACAAACAAAACGGTCTATTTCTTGCCGGATTAAAGAACATATTAGTGCCATGAAGAAAAACGACGTGCAGAAATCTGCTATAGCTGAGCATGTACTGGAGTCGGGCCCTAACCACTGGATCGAGTTTAACAATCCACAAATATTATCGACAGAACGTCATTACATCCCGAGACTCGTAAAAGAGGCTATTGAAATCAGAAAACATAAAAATTTCAACAGGGAAGACGGGTTCAAATTATCGACCATGTGGAATCCAGTAGTAGGTGTTGTAAAAAGCTTGAAACGGTCTAATGTGGTGAAAAAACGTGAGGACACAGTGAGTGCGGTTTGTCGTAGTGAGTTTGGTGCGAGTTCAGATGGTTCCGAACATTCCGATATCAAAAACATAAACAAGCGGCAAAGAAAGAGGGTAGACAGATATGTCTGCCCGTAGAAAATTATGGATCTACCTACTCCACTCCAATCTCATCAGTCATCCCGTGATCATGGCACTTGCAACAGTGTCGAAATATCAGGAGTCTCATATCCCCATTTAAACGCGGTAAGAACCCGTTATTATGTGTTTTAATTATGATAATAACCGCGTAAACTTAAAACAATGTAACTATTATATTCTCGAATTGTCACCTAGCTTGTCTTTGCCTAAATTTGTTACCCTAGCAGGGCAATAAATAGTTTATTCGAAAAAGAAAAAAGGACTACACAGTCTTCGTGTAAAATTTTGTCTAGTCTTCTAATTTTGTGATATACTTAAAATATTTTTTCTTGTAGTCCGACCTGACTAAAATTCTTGATTCTGCTTGTAATATTACAGAGGTGCCAAGAAGAACAAGAACACAAATTGAAGTCTCTCACAGCCAACATCAGGATGACGCAGGAGGCTAAGAAGGCGCCCATCAAACAAACCAAGATGGCGTACGTAGACACCGTGGTGAAACCACCCAGAAACGTCGCTAGGAAACAGGTAGTTATTAATTTTACTAAGAATTATAATGGAGTCGATTCCGGTAAACTTTAATTTACTTTTACAGAAACATAGCTAGTAAGAGACCTATCAAACTAAATTAAAATGAAGTTTTGTCTCGCAAAATCAGCATCATTATCTATTTTTTACCGGACTGGGGCGTATCAAAAAAGAGGGTTGTGTATTTGACCGCTTTGTATGTATATGGGTAATTCTCACCAAATCTCGAAATTCGGTCGACACAACATTGTGAAAAAAAATGTTCTAAATTAAATGTTTTTTTTTCAACAATTTCATAGTATCCATGTAACTTGATATGTATAATATAGTAGGCCCCAGAAAAAAAGTACTTAAGTTTTTCTTTTGGCCAAAGTTTTTCTAAGCCTTCGGGGTCGGATTTCATTTTCTCTCAGCGCTTTCTATCATACTCTTTCTTTCTTAATTGAGCTTCTTCCATGGACAACTTCTTTCTATTTGCAGTTATTTTCTCTAAAGCAACAAAGCAATACGGAAATTAGGTTAGCAAGAAAGTTAGCGAAAGAAAACTCAAGTAGACAAATCATTCCCTCATAAATCGTCATTCCCTCACCATACATTTTCATGAGGGAATGATGGTGAGGGAATGACAAAATCAAAGAAAAACGAAACGATCTCGTAAACATACCCTTACTTTTAGGCATGCGACTTTGTGTTAGTAAACTACTCCCAATACCAAACATTTCTGTATAATTAAAACTTATATTATTACTTACCTCTTATTTTTATTGATTGTGGAGTAATGACGTTAAAAAAAGTAGACTTTGAAATAAATTTGCTAAAGCTTTTCGCAAGAGAAAGTCATGCACGCACCAGGTGAAATCGGCATTTTGAAACATTGACAGTGTTGTCAACTATCAAAAACTAATGATAGCGTTCCAAAATCATTAAAAGTATGATTATAAATCGACTGTCGGTAGATGTGTGAGGGAATGATTACCAATCATGGGACACAAGTATTACAATAAATTGTACCCCCTTTTATTAATAGTTTATTATAAATGGCAGTAGATAAATGAAGATGTATCATATTTTAATAGTTTAGTTCAATTTGCAATCAGTTATATTATAATTTAGTTGATTTTATTCACTTGAATATATTATAATCGGGAGTGTGGGACATAGTGAGGAAATGATTTTCAAAGAAATATTTATATAAAAAAATTAAAATTTGTTCTCATTGGGTCACATTTTGTAATATCCATAGTTAGCAGCAATGATATACTTTTCAAAGAAAAAATAATATCCCTTTTCTGTCGATTAGTTTTTCTGATAAACTCACAGGACTGGAATTTCGAGATTTGGTGAGAATTACCCATATACGTCTGTTTTCACCTAACTTCTAAACCACTTATTGGAATGTAATAATTAATATAAATAAAATTAATAAGTTTAAAAATTAAAACCTAGTCGGACGGAAAAATCGCGGTCTTAAAAGTTTGAAACAAGAAAGTTAGGTATAACTTTATAGATGCCATAGTCAGCGAACTCTTAGGACAGATCAGCATTTTCTTGTTTAATATTTTTAGAGTGCGATTTTTCCGTAGTCGGGTTTTAGTTTTTAAACTTATTTTTTAATTGTATTTATTGTGATTCGAAAAGCGCCGACGACGCAGAAAGAAGAAGCGTGAAACTTGGATTTTGTACCCGAAACGCCAAGGTCTGTTTTAAAGGTTAATTTATGACCAATGAGTGGCCAATTATCTGCAATACTACAAGGTCCTAATTCAAAATAAGTAACTTTTATTTGTTTGTGGCAGGCCTTGCACGGTACTAAGTACGCGGCGACAGCGAGCCCGGCGGCGCGCGTGGCGGCGCTGGCGGCGGCACCCAACGTGCTGAAGGGAGGCGCCGTGCGACCCCCACCCGCGGCCTCCGTCTCTGTCTCAAGCTTCAACAAACCCAAGAAGGCTCCGCTCATGCAAAAAGCCCTACAATTCATGCGTGGACGCAAACGATGATATTTACTAACTAGAATTCCGTACGCGAGGTAATTGTTAAACCCGGAACCTTATTATGATTTTAAAATATTATCTTCATGTATTAGTGTTGCGTGTGATTTTATAAATATCTGTAATGATTTTTTACCCGCAAAAGAAGGGTTATGTTTTACGAAATGTAAATAATTTGTTTATGGATGAGGGTTGCGAATAAGGCAGCGTAAGGTCGTGTCGCATAGATAATATATATTTTTTGTAGGTAGTTTAAAAGCAGGTATGTTGCGGAGCTCCGTAACGAAACATTCGGATATCCGAAATAAAAATGTAACCGAAACCAATATAAAATTTGCCGAACCCACGACACCGCATTCCTTTGCATTTTTTTTTTCTATTGTTTCTAGACTAGTCCGTCATTGTGGGATTACTTACAATTCTTAATTTAAAACTCGTAATTAAAGCCAAATCATGTTTACAATTCCTGAATAATCTAATATCCGTAACCTAAAGGATAAGCCGAAATTATTTAATATTTAAGTCCGCAAAACGGTAAAAAATATTTCTGTATCCGTATCCGAAACTTCATATCCGTAACATTCCTGATTAAAAGAAATGGTTTTGCTAATTTAAAAACAAGCCCCTTGGGTGGCCAGTTGTAGGATGTATTCTGCCTTATTCGATCCCGTCGCATCTTTATTTTCAGAAACTTTTTACCCAAGAACATATTATTATTATGTTTCACACTAAGTATCTTAATTTTCGTTTTGGATGGCAATGCATTTACTTGATAAGAACACCTACCTACCACTCGCTTGTACAGCTTAGCAAGATTTTAAATAAAAGGGGTGAATTAATCTGCAAAGTTTATATTTGCATGAAAATTGCAACAACCATAATTATGTATTTTTTATACGAATAAACGAACAGTTTAGCTTTTCTTGTTCACAAAATGCTGCAACAATAGAACTAACACGTATAATGGAATATTACACTTGTCATGACACTTGTAATCTTTGAATTAGAACAATATTTTGCAACCACTTATTTGATTAGAACACTGAAGTAAATCCAGATCTCGATCAAATATTCTTTAGTTTCAGATAATTGTATTATATATTGTAGATGTAATTCAGACTTTTGTTAGAAACACAAGTGTCTCTTCAATGTATTCCACAGAAATATTAATATGTTTTACGTAATCTGTGGTTTTTAATTATGTATAAATTTTTAGGTAAAAGTACTAGGTATTTTTATAGATAATTTGTTTTATTTCAAAAAGAGTATAGGTAAATAATTTATGATTATGTAATTCTTAGATAGGCACTGTTGTAATATTTCCTGCTAAAATTGAACGCTGTCAACGCCGATTTAAAGAATATCGTTCCTGAATGAAACCAAAAAGCGACAGCGGAAAAAAGTGTAAATTAGAACAAATATAGATTCTGAGTTTACAGAATACATTAGGTAGTTTTAATCAGAATAGATAATAAATAATAGACCATTATTTTATTATGCCATTATAACATTAGTAAGTAAATATAAAATTATAACATATGTAGTGCCTATCACTTATCTATCATAAAAAAGTTACATCCATCTGTCATTAATTCGTGAAATAACAAATTGTTTGGCATGTATCTGTTTTTCAACGTTATTCTTTAATATTACTTGGGTTTAATATTATATTTGTGTGTAAATATGTTGTTGAAAGTCGGGAAAGTACCAAAAAGATAGAGTCGTGTGATGTTTGAAAAAAAAAACAAACGATATGTGATTTTATGTATAATATAATACGCTGTAACAACGCTATGAGATGAGAGTATAATAATCGTATCTTTAAAATAAATAGGTCTTATCAACTAGTATGTCTTACAACTATATAAATTACCATAAACAATAAAATTTAAAAACTTATTAAAGAAAGTTAACAATTATACAGTAGATATATTTTTTCACAGCAGTGACTCAACAAAACTTGTTACTTTTGTTTTTTGTACTATGGATTTTGTTAAGTATGTACATTAATTGAAATAAATCTTAGCTTCACAATAGTATGAATTTTCTATAGACCAATAAATACAAACAATGGGCACTTTTCTATGAGTAGCATACATTACATTTATTTTAAAAAATGTTTACCAAAATATGTTTGTGCTGTGCTTTGTGTCTGAATATAAAAAGGATACATCACCACACAGCCCAAACCATTCCACTACATAACATAAACAGCCTACCTAAATACACTACCTACTGCTGGGTTCAGGCTTCTTCTCAATCAACTGGAGGAGGTACAGAGCATACTCCACCATGTTGCTCCCCTGCGGGTTGGTGACCTACTACAATGGACTATAAAGTATTTTTTTTGCATAAGGTTTCTCTGTTAACTTGTAGGCAAACTGCGCATATAAAAGTAAGTGTGCAATGCACACAAATGTCAAATCACAATATTGCTTTTTTAGATGAATTGTTTTGATGTGGCCTTTTTAACCCCCCAGGTCGCGGACTACACCAATTTATTATTTACTTCTCATAGCAGATTTATACCAGTAACCAGTATGCTATGCACATAGGTATAATGTTACATTATTATTCTAAGTATCTTTGTTGAATGTTCTATGTCATACATTTTGTAGAAATTTCACTTTAAAAGACAAATGATAGTAAGTAGTTTTTAAAATGTATCTTAGTGAAAACATTAGAAGAATGTTGAATTGTCAGTTTTCTCAATTGAAATGCCATTATTTATTACAGTGAATATACTATGTGGATTTCAAATTATTTCGTATTATTTTATTCATTTAGTTCATTAAAATAGGGTAAATGTGCTATTATAGCATCAGTACTATGTGGATTTCAAATTATTTCGTACTATTTTATTCATTTAGTTCATTAAAATAGGGTAAATATGCTATTATAGCATCAGAAAAAATGTAATATCTTGTATGAGATGAAACTTTAATATAAAACCACTTCAATATTCCTGAACTTAGATTTAAGCTGTTTTTCATAATCAGTGTTAATAATCCTAGCGCATTGATATACTGCAAGGAATTTGAGATTCTTATAACTTTCTGATATTACATCCACCACAACTGGGGAAACATTGCTGATTCTAGATAAGCTCAAACTCTTTAGTGTTACTAAAGAAGGGCTGCTTAAAGTCTTTAACAGCTTGTCCTCGGTAAACTTATTATTGTTCCAGATTTGCAAATGCTCAATTTTCTTTAAATTCACCAAAGCAATAAGACCTATATCTGTAAGATTTTCGCATCTTATAATAGCTAAATCTGTCAAATGTGGACATTTAGACAACATCATCACACAGTTGTCATCTAACCCATTACCTCCGTAGATATGCAGCGTATGCAAAATTTCCTGTTTTGACTTTATAAACTCACTCACAAATTCCAAAGGGAGATCCCTAATCTTTTCAATGAAAATATGAGTCAATTGTTTACAATGTAGCAAACTATTACAATTATTTGCATTAAGACCAAATTCCGATAATGCTAAATATTTAAGATGCTCAAATCTGTCAAATCGAATCAACAAATCTTCAACGCTTTGCAGCTGAAGAGAATTCTTCAGGCTAAACTTTTTCAAGTTTGGCCATCGTTCTAAAATATTCTCAAAACCTTTTGCAACTCTACACATCACAAGTTCTAAGCAAACAAGGTTAGCCATTTTATCTAGAATTGAACTAATCATAGGATAGCTGTAAATATATTGAAGTTTGAGGCAGCTTATGTACTCGTAGTGTGTTGATATAATCTCCAGGTTTCTTGCACTCACTTCGCTCTGACCTGGCTTCCCTGAGTAGACAAGAGGCAAATGCTTCCACAATAATGGGTCGCGAGCTAACTTTTGCCATCGTTGGCTTACGTTTTCACAAACCAGTATCGCTTCTAATGGCAAATATTTAAAAATATATATCAGCAGTTCATCTGGCAAAACATTTATTTCATCGTAATTTTCTGCCCCTGAGCCGGTCATCTTGACGGCCTAAAAGGTATTTAATAATATCATAATTATTTATCGAAAACTAGCTAATTCATCAATAGCAGACAAGGGTTATAGCTTTGAGAAGAAAAAGAAGCATGAACGAATATTGTTCAAATATAAACAATAACAAACATTTATACTAGGTAGCTGTCAAAACAGAACACTAGTCTACTCACCTAACCGGGAAATATGTAATTTACGCGCACTGGTGTTTTCTTGACTATTTACAACTACGTAGTTGACTTGCATAAAATGCAAATCATTTCCATCTAAATTTGGCTTGGATCAATTATTTAGTTACACACTTCTCCCAATCCGATAATAGGGAATTCGCCTGGCTGGACCAGACGGGGGAAGGGAAAGGGACGAAGACCGAAGTCGAGGGGCATACAAAACAAGTGTTGCCAAATACCTACCTACAACTATTGCCAGCAGACAGCAGACGCTTATCTGTGTTTTGTTAATGTTAAGTAAGTCCTTTGCAAATTACCTAAGTTAGGCTTAGAGTTAGGCTTAGGCTAAAGTATTCGAAGATTTTTGAAGGGCACTATTTTGATGACTTACAACAATGCAATGGCGAGAATATATTGGTTGGCCCATCATTGGTCACACATACCGTTATGAGTTGTGCGTGCTTGTGCCTCAAGTTGTGCCTCCCTCGTCCCTCTGACACCGATCCGTCTGTCTGTCCGTCCTTGTTGGTCCGTCCTCCTGCCAGACCAGACCAGTGCCTGCCTAGGCCTCGATGTTCGGATACACAATTTTAAATTTTAATTAATTGTTGAAACATCAAGTTGAATAACAAAATCTAATTTAAGATGTGATCAATATCTAAAACATCATACTTTTAATAGATTTGCGGTAGTAAAATACTAAAATCTAGATAGTAATTTATTGAAACTGTATGTATTCACCAAACTCACAATAAACAAACATACGTGTATTCAATCAATTTCAATGTTGCCATGCCTAGCTAACTTCATGGTAATACTGAGTAAAAAAAACGTGACTGTTCGTTCTATCTTTATCGCAACGTACTCGTCTGAGCAAGATAGAAATTCCGCAACACCGCATCACAAACCTGCTGCGACTTTTATTATTTGCAACCGCCCTTTTATTCAGTGAGACGGAGTTCGTCGGGCCGGGTCGTCACTGCAAAATTTTCAAATTACACTAAATATTTTGTGTAACTTTTAGTGTAGGGCGACCCGATACCTTACCCGACTTAAGTACTTAATTAAATCAATCACAATGTTACACTTAAAAAGTATAGCGAAGACAGCAGTGCCGCCTTTAAAAAATACAATCAAAAATGAGGCAGTCAATAACGTGCTCAGAATCGCGCCTGCCGCTGTTAACGTTTGTTGCCGTACCTACGCGAGCCATGAAATTCCAGATAGGCTTAAAGATATCCCAACCAGTGGAAACCCCAGGTTCTTCGACATGGTGGAGTACTTCTTCCACAGAGCCTGCCAGGTAGTCGAAGACAAACTGGTGGACGACATGAAGTCAAGGGTGCCTATCGAGGAGAAAAAGAAGAAGGTTGCTGGTATCTTGCAGCTAATGCAGCCATGTGACCACATTCTCGAGATCCAATTCCCCCTGAGACGTGACTCCGGCGATTATGAAATGATCCGCGGCTACCGAGCCCAACATTCCTCACACAGGACACCCACCAAAGGAGGTAAGGGCCCTTGAAATATACGCTTTTACTCGTTATTGCTTACATCATTGAATTTGCAGTAGATAGTTAACTTACTGTAAATTTTATTTATAGCTCATAACGACACACGTGACGTGTTACGTAGCTAACTATATCCGAGATTTTCAATTTGTTAATTTATATAATTTAATTACAGTAGGTATGTAGGTTGTAGGTAACCTACCTTTGTTTAAAAAAAAATGACATATTTATTCGTCTTAATTTTCAAGTAAGTACCTATAGGTTATGAGAGAATGCAACGCGGTACCTATCTATAATTAAATTACTTCTTTATACCAACTGCGCTGCGTAGAAGAGAGGCTGCTTAAGGAAATAACCTAAATGGAGATCGAAACTACCTAAACCTGAAAGAAAATAAATCGATTGTACCTAAGTTCTAGATTCAAACGAGTTCAAATTATAACCTTATATATAATCCGACGAAATTCTGTGGCTGCTACAATGTGATACGTGCCGCCGGCCGCCGATTATACCTACCTGACATTGTTGTTTTTTATTAATGTCCTTCAACTCTGAAAAAAACTTGCTGGAATTAGCATTATCTGTAGCGAAATAAAATAGTAATGATTGTGAAAAAAACTATGTTACAGTTGTCTATTATGCTACGCTATACCTACCAGTTTAAACGAACCTAACCCACAGTTCATGTCCGTGAAAACAAGTACCTACCTACTTACCTAAATCAGTCCATCCATATTTTACCTCATTTCGGACCAATCAATCAACCGTATGAATGAATTTTACGTTCTCAATGATTGATTACAAGTCTGATATGAATGACGAAATCAAACTAAGCAAACACTGACCAAATGATGTTTTCTATTATCAGTAAAATTTTACCGGAAAGTTTTTCCACTTCATGATAACGATTGTGTTGGTTTTAGAGAATCCTTGCCTTTAGGCTATTTGACCCTAAATCTGAAGGACCTGCTAGTTATACGGCTAACCTTTTCTGTTGCGACTGAGCGACCGATTGAATAGGTAAGGTAGCGACTTTGTATTGTTACACAATTTGCTAAAGCATTAGATATTGAAATCTTATTCTTTAGCAAATTCTCTGAATGGACACAGAACCACGATACTCTCTGGAGAGAGGTAGTGATGTATGTTATTTCAAACGAGATCAGTTTATCTTGCGACGACCTCTGACTAGCCAATCTTAGACTAGCCCAATTGGGATGTCGTCGTGAGCTCATGTTAGGTATGTTATCATGTCATGTGGTCATGTTAGGCTCATGTCATTTCGCGAGTAGCTATAAAGTTAACCAGATTTTAATCGGTCATATCTAAATACTATAAGCTAATTTATTTGATTTAAACCGAAAGACACAGGTAATTTAAAATTGATCATGAAATTCATGAGTGAAACACCTGCCCGTCACGTGAATTTTCTTTTTTCTATTGTTTAACTGATACTATTGTTTAAATGAAGCACATGTGTGATCACCTGCAAATTTTAATGTCCCCAGTTACCAACTGAAAATAAAAAAATAAAACACTTAACAGATAGGTAGGTACTTCGTTCTCGTGGGGCTAATAGATTACTCGCCTTAAACCTATTAGGCGACAGCGTAATTTGATCAACTAACTTCAAACTCGTCTTAATTGCACGTGCACTTTAGCGTAATAAACCAACAGTCCTCAAATTGTAATGCCTGGAGGGTCAAATAATCTCGTTATTTTCACATAAAATAATCTATATAATAATATATATAAGAGAGTTCTGACCACGTACACTCACACCTTGTATTGTAATCTCTTATCATGACATCTAAAGACAATTTGCTTGCACACATTTTCGATATTAAGAAAAGAGGAATTTGCATCAGGACCAAGATCACATTGAAGCAATTCATCTAAAAAGCAGTATTCCAATTTAACATTTGCATACCAAAGTAGGTAAGGGCGGCTAGTCAACAAATGTTAAATAGCAAGATTGCTTTTTTAAGAAGAGACTCAGTTCCGAATGGAAAATTCACTTGTTCACCATATTTCGTGCATTGCCAATAACACATTCATATTTTCGGCCATAGCAGAGGCGAAAAATTTTTTTAAAATAATCGTGGTTGTAAGTCATCACTAATTTAAGAGCCACGCACTTGTCCGTGTAGCATTCTCCATGCTACTTTTTTAGAGAAAAATAGGGCAGTGATCCCTCTTGCCTTCCGCCCCGCAGTACTTTTGTCTGACGCCAGTGGGATGGTGCCCAGAGTACTCTATTTCATAGCCGTACTAGGAATCCTGTCCTCCGCCTCTGATTATATAGGTGGTATGTCCAACCACCTGGAACTTGACAGAGGGCAGCAGTAACTGTGAGTACTAATGATAATGCAAAAGATCGCGTGGACATACGCCAAAAAGATGGACCGACCAATCAAGTGAAAAATTCGTAGTCCTCTAAATTCTATTCGGTCGTAACAGTCCGCTGGACAGGATCCGGTGGAGATGACAGATCATCCGCTCCAGATGCATCCCTGATCACGATCCTAAGAAACGAGAAACCGACCCAGAGCGATATAATGATATAAACACCTAGGTACCTATA
This sequence comes from Pectinophora gossypiella, assembly GCF_024362695.1. Lineage (NCBI taxonomy): Eukaryota > Metazoa > Arthropoda > Insecta > Lepidoptera > Gelechiidae > Pectinophora > Pectinophora gossypiella. Next base: position 8,765,302 of record NC_065413.1, on the reverse strand, counting down.
TGTATACTTTTACCTGATTAAGTTATTAGCGACCGTAATAAGTCCATGCGATGTCGTTATGTAATAAAGAAATCTTTAGAGCTTTTTCATTTCTATGTATGATATCTGCTTGAAAGAGAAAAAAACTATTTAATCAGCAAGGTCAGACAGATACGTGTCACCAAAATAACCGGTCATTCTATTAAGCAAATTGTTATCCTAGTAATAGGTATAAGATTCATGAATCTGCACATTTGAGATGATTGGGTCAAAATGTCACGTCATGTAAATTAACAATCTGAAGTTTCCAATACAATACTAAATGTAAAAGGCATCTCATCAGCTCATTTTAATTAATCAAGTGATAGGATTTTATTTTGTAGGCATGAATACCTACAGTAGGTGACAACAAATATATTTTTTTAAACGATCAAAGTATCGTTCTACTTTCTGCCATTATATGCTATGAGTGGACACGACGTCATCACCTCACCTGTAATTGGGCTGGTTTTTCCTTCGAGCTTCTTTAGAGCTTTTTCATTTCTATGTATGATATCTGCTTGAAAGAGAAAAAAACTATTTAATCAGCAAGGTCAGACAGATACGTGTCACCAAAATAACCGGTCATTCTATTAAGCAAATTGTTATCCTAGTAATAGGTATAAGATTCATGAATCTGCACATTTGAGATGATTGGGTCAAAATGTCACGTCATGTAAATTAACAATCTGAAGTTTCCAATACAATACTAAATGTAAAAGGCATCTCATCAGCTCATTTTAATTAATCAAGTGATAGGATTTTATTTTGTAGGCATGAATACCTACAGTAGGTGACAACAAATATATTTTTTTAAACGATCAAAGTATCGTTCTACTTTCTGCCATTATATGCTATGAGTGGACACGACGTCATCACCTCACCTGTAATTGGGCTGGTTTTTCCTTCGTATTGGAAGGGCAGACAGGCTATTGTTTCCGTTAAAAATTGAACCTGGCCAATCTACAGTTAAGTAAGCGGATCCCGAAAAAACGGGATTAGGATGATGATGTGTGGATAGGACACTGCAACATCGCTATATTTTACTACCACACTGATATAATATCACACAAGAGGCGAAGAGTATCTAAATACTGATATAACTCAAATTTGGTGATTGAGCTTAGGATAACTCCGATGGAAATAGAATCGTTATCGTTTCCTTTACAAATAGGTACGTCATTGTTAAACTTTGAGAAATAGGTAAACAGGTGATATTGAAATCTAATTTTTATGCAAATTCTGCCAAGTAAATATTTGAAAGACGATGTCATGTCTTGAGCTAAAATCAGAAGATATTATTAATTTCAAGTTATGCTTTAAAGATGTTATGCTCCAGTCATTAGCATTAGCTAATGGCTGTCACGTTTTTGGAATGTACATGACTTGTTATCAAGGTTAAAAATAAGTATATACTAGACGATGAAGAAAGATTTTTTCTCTACCCAAGTTAGCAACGGAGGCGTGGCTATGACGCGACGTGCGTCAAATAGTTAGGTAGGTACGTGGTGATGAAAGCGAGATATTTGCTAGGACTTATATAACCGACGCTTAAAAGGGTAATGCAAACAGCAATGACCATCCTCAAATTATGTTACTCATAATGAATTGCTCACGATAATGTTATATAAGCAATAACTAATCTAATTTGCAGGGGGCCAAACCATTGACGTCATGTCAACTCTAGTTGTTATTCGCAGGTGTCGTGTGATAAAATATGACAAATAACTTCTTATCTCTACGAGATTAGGTACGCGGGTATTTCGAGGTCAATGCTTAGCAACAAACAGCTACGTAATATAAAATTTCAAGGGGCGTAACCAAATACTTCGGGACTAATTGGAGAGGTTGGCAAGTAGCTTGCAAAAACACCGATGCCTGCAGATGTACTCTCTTACTACGAATATTAAAAGTACCTACTCGTTTGGGAATATCATATAGGTACTCTCCCACCCACAAATCATTCGACAATTCGACCAAACATCCAGCATTGTTAGGATTTATTTCGGTGACGGTTTCTGAATAGAACGCGTACTATTTATAGCAAGCAGGAAATATGCCAACTGATCGCGAGTGTCTTCATATTTTCGTACCTATCCTATCACACAAGCAACTAGAGAGGGTATCTATCTACGACTATTTACCTACAATGTACTCATAGGTACTAGGTTACTTCGGTACCATAATTAATAGAAGTTTTAGAGGTACCACACGGAAAATGTTTAGTACTGGATTTTAGTATAATGAAGTTATACAAGTAATATGTAAATAAATCGAAACACCAATAACGAAATAGGAAAATAGACGTGACGGATGCGATGGCATTACGCAACTAAATATTGAACCGTATAGTTCCACCAGTTTCAATAACACGTTGTTGAACGACCTCCGTGGTCCAGTGGTTGAGCATTCTGCTCAAGATCCGGAAGTCCCGGGTTCGAATCCCGGGGGGACAAATCACTTTGTGATCCCTAGTTTGGTTATGACATTACAGGCTGATCACCTGATTGTCCAAAAGTAAGATGACCCGTGCTTCGGAAGGCACGTTAAGCCGTTGGTCCCGGTTACTACTTAGTACCTGATGAAAGTTAGTAGTTAGTCGTTTCGTGAGCCCATGTTAGGGGCCTGTGGAGAATCAATAGTAACCCTGACACCAGAGTTGGTAATCCACCTCACAATCCTCACGACAGAAGAGATTGGTATATTTCTACGTCATGTCAAAAAATAAAGTATTCCGTCAAACGGATACGTAGTAACATGACAACGGGCAATCAAAACTGAGCGCTGATAAGATAAATACGTTATCTTTAGACGTGCCCACTTAAGAAGAAAGCACGTACCTATCTGTTCCCAAAAATTTAAAGTTTTATCGTTTATTTCTCAAGGTTCTTGCAAAATTTTTGCCCATTGAAATCGTATCGTACCCGCCCACATCTACCCTATTATACTGGAACTCGAATCTAATGTTGTTACAAAATACCCTGTAACAAGTAAACTAAGTTTATAAGCAAAAGCTTCTATGGTATTCTGTGTCTGTTAACCATGAAATCAGTGGCGGCCCTGGGGCGGTGCGAGGTGTGCCACATATGGAGGGGTGCAAAATCAACCAAGACTGGTTCACCCTAGCCGCAAACTAACTTAATGAAGAATGATGATGGATGATGAAGTACCACCCGGTATGCCGGGTGGCCGTAAACAACATTTGTTATTTTAAGGGGCTGAAGGTGCTACTTTGAGGTCTCGCACCACCTAAATATCTTTCTAGGGCCGCCACTGCATGAAATTAGAAGGTTAAACGAAGGAAAATCTTTACAGCGCCATCTATATTGCTTTTGAGGAATTGCCTGGAAAGTCCCTCATTATGCATAACCAGGCCTGGCTCTTCTGGGCCATGTATGTACCTACCTTCTGTGGTTGATAATACGACGTGAGAGCATTAAGAACAACGATCTCCTCTGTTCTATGGTGTTCTAAGTGGTATGTCAATGTTACACTTGGTAGAGATAATTCACCAGCTTATAACAAGAATTAATAATCTTAGACACGATGGGATCCCCAAGTCGATTACTATGACAAGATCAGAATACCAACTAAGAAGTTTTTCATAAAGTCCCCATATCACAAGTGCGGAATGCAGACGTCAACTGAAAATCGAGCACATAAACCGACAAGTTTGTCTGGAAAAACCAAAATACTTAGGTACTATTTTAAGACTTATAATGACGAAATGTCGACTAATTTATTCCATATTGTTCCCTTCGTGATGGTAGGTACTCATCCTTGACAAACGCTCGCATATTTTACGAGATCGGCCATCTTTTTTAGGTCACATAGCAATGTGTAAGAACTAGGGCATAGAAGGAAAAATACTTTTCCGTGTAAAACTGCGTCAACAGGGAATCAGACCTTTTCGTGTGGACTCACTGGTTATTATTTCTATTCTAACAAAAAACGTAGAATGCGTTCAGCTGCGTAGCTTCTCGGGCATGTTGTGTATAAAATAGCCGACCGCGGAATTGTGTCCTTCTAACTCGATGGACCTTCATGGGCGCCGGGCTGATCACTAGACTGTTTGTCATATCCATCTTAGGACTTCAAATCAAATCAAATATACTTTACACTTATACTTCGTGTCAAAAGTGGCTGCAAGTTGCCTTCTGATTGCTTATGGATTTGGCCGTCCCAGTTGGAATTATGAGCGTGAGAGGAAAATCCACCACACTCGCACTGAGTGGGTAATACTCGTGACGCGACAAAGGAACAAAATATTTAAACAATTTATTTACTGTCTTTGTCTACTAAATATACTTACACGATGTTTACAAGACTACTAGAGTTGTTTACTTAGTATTTAAACTGGCCGACATTATCAACATACCTATAAGAATGAAAACATCACGAATTCACGACTACCTACATAACACGAACCTACCTATATGCATACTTACTGTATTGACCCTGCCGTTTTACCATTGAATAAATAATCAATAACACCTACTAAGTACGTATTAAAGTGGCCCTCTGCCCCGCACCAATACAAGCATTAATTAATTTACCTAACACCTTGGTTACCGACCCAGAGATAAATAGACAAATACTTACAACACACACAACAATAAGCACAGCTTACTTAAGTACGAAGGAAAACCATCTTGTTCGACAAAACGAGATTCTTTATTAGAACTTTTTCCAATTTCCCGATATAATTATCGAAAACTTATCATAATTGATATAGGTGCACTTTTACAAGGTACCCGGGGTAATAGAATGGAACGTTTATTTTCCTATGTTATTTATTCGTCCCCGACAATCCATGACTACAAAATAACAACATGGATTAATAAACACCATTTCCGTCTAAATGACGTCTATACAATTTAGCGTAATAAATGTTAATTACTTACTCACTCTGGATGTAACAAACAGCACTAGGTACTACAGTGTACATAACACACCCATTAAATGTCTGCATTTGAAGCCTTAGCCTATTTTCTTTTTTCAGTAAAAACATACTTACGAGAACATACTCGTACATCTTACACACAATCGATATAAATTCGAATCGATATTGTTTTCAAGTTGAATACTTATACAATTTTTTGAACGTCAATAACGGCTTTTGTGTCTCTGGTTATAAGGTATTATATGAAACTTTCCACCTAAACCTTATTATTAATTCATAATTTTCTTTTCACTAGGTATTCGATTCTCGACTGACGTCACTAGGGATGAAGTGAAGGCTCTGTCTGCCCTGATGACGTTCAAGTGCGCGTGCGTCGACGTACCGTTCGGCGGCGCCAAGGCCGGTATCAAGATCAACCCCAAGATGTACTCTGAACATGAACTCGAGAAGATCACCCGTCGGTTCACACTTGAGCTCGCCAAGAAAGGATTCATTGGTAAGATACGAACACCTTTGTATGGTCACTGACCTAAAATAAGCTACCCTGCCTTAGCCTGCATGCTTATGATAGGTGATGCACTGACTGTACATAGATTTTACAGCCCTTAACTGCACAGTACCTAAACTTGCGGTACCCTATGATAGCTGTTTTGACGTTTGTTCCGCTCATCGATCTCCGCATTAATTAAAAATTACGTTAATGTAGCATATAGTTGTACATATAGTTGAAGTTTTGTATTAATTTATATAACTATATTGACGGAGCTACTTTCTGTACTTTATTATGTCAAAACGGCCATCATAGTGTGACGCTAGTTAAGCGGAGAAATGGTGAGACGCGGGTATAATACTGTCGTAGATTCATTGACATCAATGCAACTCGTTTTAGTTTAAGCGCAACTTGATTAAGTAGCTACCTGGAGTGCCAATAAAGTGATACGGTAGTTTTCAATAACTCTGTTACGCAAGATAGGTGGTTCACAGTTTCCTGGTTCCTACATTTTCCGCCATTACGATGTAACCTAATCATTATTGAGACTTTTCTTCTCATCATCATTAATTTAAGAGCCTCGCTCTTGTCTGCATTCTTGTCTATAAAAGGCCAATTCTTTGACTTCCTTTTATAAGACACTACGATCGCCTTCTCTTTAATTTCGTCCATGTAAATTCCTTCTAGCTTCCCTTCTATTATTTTTGTAATAAATTCGTCGTGTCTTATTAAGTGTCCTATAATCTTCCATCTTCTGTCCTCAATAACTCTCAATATTTGCCCCTTTTTTCCTTACCTACTCTTGCTAGCATTTCTTCATTTGTAACTCTTTCTGTCCAACTTATTTCCATCCTCCTCCGATACCATATTTCAAAGACCTCAAGTCTCTCTCTCTCTGTGTTTGGGTCTTGGCTATACTCCATATAAAAGTTTTAATGCATCCTTTTCTGATTTCTTTGGCTATCTTAGGCTTGAATATGCACCACTTGTTATGGGAGCCTTGTTTTGCCATTGTTATTCTAGTTTTAACGTCTAAAGTGTAAGGTGAATAATTTAATTAAAACTTAAATAATCATAACGTCGGTACGCCATAGTTTTGTAAGAACGATGTGTATGTTTTCCTCTGACGTAATTCTGTACTTTGCTGAACAAATTAATCGACAGCACGAGAGCTGTCTTCGACACTACATACTGTGCAATGTTGTAAAATGCTACAAATAGGCATGAAGTACCTAGTTAAGACAGGACGTTCGTACTTTACGACCAATCAGACTAGCAAAGGCACTATACCGACGACACCTCTCTTGTCATTTTCTTACTACATACCTACATACATAATTCCACTCCTATATCTACTACGATAATTTCGCTCACAACTATCTTGATCCTGATTATAGGTTTAGGTACACAATTTCCGCTTCAATGTGTTGTAATTTTCTTACAACTTGAGCAAAATGAAGATGAGTGACTTTTGACGCGAACTTTGTAGCTAACTATTTATTTGTTAGGTACTTAATGAAATACTTTGTAAGGCCAGTCAGTGGGTAGGGGGCTTGGAAAACTGACAACTTGGCTGCCTGCTAGCCCCATAGAGCAAAACGGACCTTTGGCTAGCCCAGACCACTCCATGCAATTTTCCCAAAACTGCAATAAAGTACTTAGCATGTTTATGATTCAATGAGGCGTGTTCGTAAATGATAAATGAAGCCTTTAAGTACTTCCATTATTTAGTTTCGATCTATATGTGCGCCTTGACCTCGGTCAACGTCCTACACCGGTCAATAACCTTACCTCAGATTGCACTTGCGTGTAACAAATTGCCTATCAACAAGTTGTTAGTTGTCACTCGTCATCATTGCACTTGCCTACAGATGGTTTGTGATTCCATCGACGACACAGCTGACTACGGCTTATCTTACTAATATTATAAATGGGAAAGTTTGTGAGTATGGATGTTTGTTACTCTTTCACCAAAAAACTACCGAATGGATCTTAATTAAACTTTACAATAATGTAGGTAGCTATACATCAGAATAACACACACGCTACAATTTATAAAGATACTAGCGGCCGCCCGCAACTTCAACTTTTCACTTCTTTTTTAAATTTAGACTCTATTAAGTATACCCTAAAATAATTAAAAAAGTTCCAAACCGAAATCCACGCGGACGAAGTGGCGGGCGGCCGCTAATATAATATAATATATGACAGGCTAAAGAATCCCGTGCAGGCATACTCTTAAAAGTAGAATATTGCATGTTGCATACCGAGCCGGGATAAAAAGAGTCACGCAGGCCGGGATACTGGATTTTATATGAACCTGCAAACGAAAAACCTGGCCATCTTGCGAGGTATATAGTATGTACACCCACTCCTCGATAGCTATGTTTAAATCCTATGGCACGAGCCTATCAAACTTAGGTTATAACAATTTATAACTTTTGCATTAAAATTGACTTGCCTAGGTATTGACATAAACATTATCATTTTTGTCATGATCGTCATATTCACAATAATGACGTAACGAATGTAACCAATAAATCATGTCATCAGTATCTTGGCAGCTTTGTTCACGTCTATCTTGTACGAATTGGATCATACGTATATTAACGTATTTTTTTTATCTATATCGACCTAGTAATACAGAAATATATTTATCCAGATAACTATAAATCTATAAAGCTTAATTCGTCATCGATTTTATCAACTTAGTAACCGCTGATAGTAGCAAAACGCTGATATTTTTGTGATATCACAATACTTATAGCTTTCAATAAGTTTACGCTACCTACTTAACTAACGCTATGACATCTGGCATTCTGGCATTTACTTACTTACCTACACCCTAACCTATTTACCTCTCTAGAGGAGCTCCGTGGCGCAGCGGTTACTGCGCTCAGTCTGCGATTGTTGAAGTTAAGCAACTTTCGCAAAAGGCCGGTCATAGGATGGGTGACCACAAAATAAAAGTTTTCATCTCGAACTCCTCCGTGCTTCGGAAGGCACGTTAAGCCGTTGGTCCCGGTTTCATTAGCAGTCGTTAATAACCACCAATCCGCACTGGGCCCGCGTGGTGGTTTAAGGCCCGATCTCCCTATCCATCCATAGGGAAGGCCCGTGCCCCAGCAGTGGGGACGTTAATGGGCTGGTGATGAACCTATTTACTTACCTACTTATTATTGCCCATGCCTGTGCAATTTGATTTCCTAACTACCGTAGATCAATAGCCGTGACTTCTTGCCACATACAAATAATCACGCTCGTAGACTATCGGGGTGAGCAGAGCCACAGATCAATAAAACAATCCCCAGCCACTCCTGCCTCCGCGGTACAGCAACAGAGCCGCGCGCGCGAGAATTTATCGAGGACTTCTACCAATAGCCGTACTTAACTATCTATTAAATATACACAACAGGTTACAGACATAAATATCTTATACGACGTTTACTGGCGTAGATAGCATATTGCTGCGTCCATTGGTGGAAGTCATCGATATAATACGCGTGCGCCGCGCGCGCAGTTGCTGTGCCGCGGGGGCTACTTACAAGATACATAATGATGAACCGTACGGTGAAAGGTGTGCGTCAAGCTAGCGGCCTCAAAAAAAAAATGGGCACGAAAAAATAATTTGACCATACCAAAAAATAGTACTCTTATTGAAAAAAATAGTACCTGTTGTAAAAAAATTAGTACCATCACGGTTCTGGATTTATAGCCACGTTTTATTGCACTTGCTAGCTTGACGGTGAGCGAAATTTGGCGAGAGTTAACGACAAGGTCTTTCGCTTTGATTTAAACACCAAAAAATAGTACCGAAATAGTACTCACCCCCTGCAAAATACCGAAAGTAGTACTTCAACGGTTCCAAAGTTATAAAGGCAGTTCTTTGATCCCGCTAGCTTGACGTTTTGAAAATACCTATTATCTGGGGAACGCTTGCATACTTCAGTATGTAACTAATGTCAATAAACTCGTATGAAATAGTACTCCCTACCATCATAATTTGGACCTGATTCTCTTTGTAGAAATATGTCAAAAAGTCATTATAACCTGTATCATACATTTATCAAGACAAGTACAGTCGCGAACAAAATTATTACACATGGTCAAGAATGTTGTCAGATTTTAGTATTTTTCCCCATTTTTGGGTAAAAATTGGTGAAGTGCCAGGGTTGTCAGATGAAAGTAATATCATTGTTGAAACTCTTTGAGTTATTCTATAAATAAGTACTGCAAATTGTTTATTAACAAACACTTCGATCCGTAACAAATTCAACATGACAAACAATTATAAATTATAAAATAAAACAGCAGATTAAAAATGTATTATGATGTATTAAAATCACAGATTGTTTTCGATAAGAACTAGACCCATGCAGCCATTTTATATTAAAATTAGTGCATATGGGTGTATGCAATAGGATTTTTTTGTAATAGCAGCACTCTGAAGTGCAAAGAAATGGTAGGGTAGACCTCCAAAATGGCAATACTTACGAATAAATTGTGAGGTTATGTAATTGTCTACGTGACTGTATCAACAACAAATGTATGGCATAGGTTATGATGATTTTTTAACATTTCTACAAAGAGAATCGGATCAAAATTATGATGGTAGGGAGTACTATTTCATACGAGTTTATTGACATTAGTTACATACTGAAGTATGCAAGCGTTCCCCAGATAATAGGTATTTTCAAAACGTCAAGCTAGCGGGATCAAAGAACTGCCTTTATAACTTTGGAACCGTTGAAGTACTACTTTCGGTATTTTGCAGGGGGTGAGTACTATTTCGGTACTATTTTTTGGCGTTTAAATCAAAGCAAAAGACCTTGTCGTTAACTCTCGCCAAATTTCGCTCACCGTCAAGCTAGCAAGTGCAATAAAACGTGGCTATAAATCCAGAACCGTGATGGTACTAATTTTTTTACAACAGGTACTATTTTTTTCAATAAGAGTACTATTTTTTGGTATGGTCAAATTATTTTTTCGTGCCCATTTTTTTTTGAGGCCGCTAGCTTGACGCACACGGTGAAAGGTGATTGATTAGCTCATCGCCCAAATAGATAGTCCATCATTTTTGATAGGACATTGAGACCACACTTGTTTATATCAGGCATACTTTTGCGGGTTTACCGATGTCTGTATGCCAGTGTTTGTAACATTGTTTTTATAATAAAATAAAATGATGTAAATAATTGATTCCCCCAGGGCCCGGTGTGGACGTACCCGCCCCCGACATGGGCACCGGCGAGCGAGAGATGTCGTGGATCGCAGACACCTACGCTAAGACCATCGGCTTCCAAGACATCAACGCTCACGCCTGCGTCACTGGCAAGCCCATCAACCAGGTCAGTACCAAATAAAAAGAGAAAAACTTGTTTACCTTCTGAAATATATTTAGAATTAGAATAGCACTCCGCCCGCGACTCCGCCTGCGTGGGCTTTGGTTCTCGCGCACTTTTTTCATCCCCTTCGAGGATGATTTCCGGGAAAAAACTATCCTATGTTCTTCCCTGGCTTTTAAACTATGTCTTTGTCAAATGCCATCTAAATGGGTGCAGCGGTTTCAGCGTGAATAGACAGATAGACAGAGTTACTTTAGCATTTATAATATTCATATGGGTTTTTGGAATAGCATCGTGTTGTCTAACGATATTTCTGCGAAGTTGTTTTTTTACACGTTGGTATGTATCCAACTGTGGTGTTTCAACTGGATTAGATGTTAGCATAAACATCTTTATCAATTTGCGTGGGTTTGCGTAGGCCATATCGCAGTACATAACAAGCACGTGTCATGCCATCCGAGCAATAACAATTTTAGAGAGTCAATCAAACCAATAAAATGTTTGGTCGAGCCTAATCTAAAAGAGCGTCGCGTATGTTTTATACCTTTACGAATGATTTAACTAAACCTACAGTTATAAATGGAAGTCTATAGTCTCTGCTTACCCCAGTGGGAATTAGTGGGAAATAGGCGTGAGTTTATGTATGTTTGTAGTTATAAGATAAGAAAATGTCTTGCAAACACCATGAATCATCTGTCAGTAGCTTCAGAGGCTATTATATGTTGATAAATTAGTTTATTCTTCTGTAACAAGCCATGTATTTCAGAATTTTACTTAGATTCGATGTAATTTTTTACCACTACGTGAGATGTTTTCCCAGTTTGCATTATGACGGTGATTGTGTTATCCAACAGGGAGGTATCCACGGCAGAGTGTCAGCCACCGGCCGAGGAGTGTTCCACGGACTGGAGAACTTCATCAACGAAGCCAACTACATGAGCATGATCGGTTAGTATATATTATTATTATTAGGATATTTATCTCTTCTTCATCGTTGCCTCAATTACTGATGATCGCGACCAGGAATGATTTCCTTTAACTCCCAGCGTTTCTGAGCTGCATATTTCCCCCAACTGTTATCCTCACAATCGGACCATCTCATTGGTACTCTTTCTCTGGTGCGCTTTCCCTTCATCTGCCCCACGATTACTTATTAGCCCTTCCAGACTAAGCTTAGGAGACCGCATTATGTGACCGAAGAAACTAAAGAGCTTTCTCGTAGTGTTACAAGAGACGGAAAAAGAAAAGCCGAAAGCCGAGGATGAAGCCGTTAGGATAGATATAACCCGTACGAATTAATAAATTGAATTATTCGATGGAGTTGCATATCATCGAGATGACATTTTGATTCAAGGGATATAATTTCGCATCTATAAATAATTTCGCACACGTGACACACCTTCACATTTCACCTTTTCCGGCAGTTTGCCAAATACAGAGAAAGCTGGCATTCAGTTACTATATTTAAAACTTTTTGCTTGGGAACAAACTGGAATAATACTTTTCTTATCAACTTAAACTTAAAAATTACGTAAATTAGGTACTTGTATATTTACTTAACTTGTACGAAAACCTTGTGTTATGGTTAAGATATGATATATTCTATTTTGAATATATACCTACCTATATCTCGATATGTTTGTTTTATTATGTTTATTGAAAATAATGATAAATTCTCTAATTTTAGAAGTCTTTCGACAGCTTTTTTTATGAAGCCTTTTTAGTTTAGCAAAACTTCGAAAATGTATTCTGAAAATTCGGACTATGCACAATAGCTACTTGTGACATAAATACCTAACACTTACCTCCGGACTGTTTAGTTTGACGTTTCGTGAATAATGTCTGGTGCCTACCTACTAAAAATGTTTAGTAATGAGGTCGTATACGACATTTATTTTCATAGATATTTCTTCTTCGGTCAAGAATTGTGTTACTGTTTCACTCACGAATAGTACCTATGAAGCGTCCTTGGAAATTATTCAGAAACATGATAAACCATGTAGGTACCTACCTACCTATAACTTAAATCTTTTATATACCTAGGTACTTACAGCAATTTATTACTTTTTACGACGTAGTTATTCAGAGACGATGACTCTGCCAATAAGATCGTTTATATGTATGTAGGTAGATACTAAACTTAACAATAGTGTTCACAGATCCATTTACTATTATGGATTTAAATGAGTACACTGGTGGACAATAAGAAAACGACTCAAGTTTTAAGTATATATTTATTTATTTGTACACAAAACAGGCATAAGGAACATACAAAGAAAACAGACAGTATAGGTGAGTTTATATCTAAACAAAGAGATTTCTTCCAGCTGACCTACTGGGCTTTCGTTTTGCGTTTTGTAGCCGGATTTTTAATAACTGTACAAAAACTTGTATTTAATTAAAAAAATCTGTTTATTTAGGTAGGTAGGTAAGCCAGTAAGTAAGTAAGGTATAGATAGGTATTTATTTTAAAGGGGAAGATAATCAGAGTGACGCCAGAGTCAAACGACTTTGTGTAGTGTAGTGGACCAGAGTATTTTTCCAAATACCTACCTGGTTACATTTAACTTGAGTCGATTTTTTTGTCCACCAATGTAGTTTGGTTTTCACTTTTCACTTCACACTGCCACACCCAGAGGACGCAGTGCAAAAATAGACACCTCGTTTTGAAGACAGACGGATTCGTGCTCATTAGGGCAATCCGATATAGGTCAGGTCAATGAATTGTCTATAATATGCTTGTATGCTAGCCTTCTGCCATAACTCGACGGCTCTTTAGAATGAAGCTCGTTTCTTTTGATTTGGATTAAAACGTAGTTTAGAGTCCTATAAGCCGTGTTACATCTTGCGACTATTATGAACGATTCAAAGAAAAATCGACCTTGTTCTTCTTATCATGTGGGTTGTGAGGTGGAATACCAACCTCATCAACCCTGGTGTCGGGGTTATTATTGAGCCGCCAAAGGCCCCTGACATGGTTCCTGACCTTGTTATTAATGTCGTGTTGTCGTTATGTCAATAGATTAAGGTTCATCTGTTGGTCTAAATACTTATAATATGTCACCTTCCAGGCACGACCCCCGGCTGGGGTGGCAAGACTTTCATAGTCCAGGGCTTCGGTAACGTGGGCCTGCACACGTGCCGCTACCTGGTACGCGCTGGCGCCACCTGCATCGGCGTCATCGAACACGACGGCTCCATCATCAACCCTGAGGGCATTGACCCTAAGGTGAGTCAATGTCACAGAATAAAGAATAACACTAAAGAACGGTTTTATCAATGACCTACAACTGATTCCATGGTTACAAACACTATTGTGTGCGTCAAGCTAGCGGCCTCAAAAAAAAAATGGGCACGAAAAAATAATTTGACCATACCAAAAAATAGTACTCTTATTGAAAAAAATAGTACCTGTTGTAAAAAAATTAGTACCTTCACGGTTCTGGATTTATAGCCATGTTTTATTGCACTTGCTAGCTTGACGGTAAGCGAAATTTGGCGAGAGTTAACGACAAGGTCTTTCGCTTTGATTTAAACGCCAAAAAATAGTACCGAAATAGTACTTACCCCCTGCAAAATACCGAAATGAGTACTTCAACGGTTCCAAAGTTATAAAGGCAGTTCTTTGCTCCCGCTGGCTTGACGTTTTGAAAATACCTATTATCTAGGGAACGCTTGCATACTTCAGTTTGTAACTAATGTCAATAAACTCGTATGAAATAGTACTCCCTACCATCATAATTTGGACCTGATTCTCTTTGTAGAAATATGTCAAAAAGTCATTATACCCTATGTCATACATTTATCAAGACAGGTACAGTCGCGAACAAAATTATTACACATGCTCAAGAAGAATGTTGTCAGATTTTAGTATTTTTTCCCCATTTTTGGGTAAAAATTGGTGAAGTGCCAGGGTTGTCAGATGAAAGTAATATCATTGTTGAAACTCTTTGAGTTATTCTACAAATACTGCAAATTGTTTATTAACAAACACTTCGATCCGTAACAAATTGAACATGAAGGTATAAATTATAAAATAAAACAGCTGATTAAAAATGTATTATGATGTATTAAAATCACAGATTGTTTTCAATAAGAACTAGACCTATGCAGCCATTTTCTATTAAAATTATTGCATATGGGTGTATGCAATAGCAATTTTTTGTAATAGCAACACTCTGAAGTGCAAAGAAATGGTAGGGTAGACCTCCAAAATGGCAATACTGGCGATGGCAATACTTACGAATAAATTGTGAGGTTATGTAATTGTCTACGTGACTGTATCAACAACAAATGTATGGCATAGGTTATGATGATTTTTTAACATATTTCTAGAAAGAGAATCGGATCAAAATTATGATGGTAGGAAGTACTATTTCATACGAGTTTATTGAAATTAGTTACATACTGAAGTATGCAAGCGTTCCCTAGATAATAGGTATTTTCAAAACGTCAAGCCAGCGGGAGCAAAGAACTGCCTTTATAACTTTGGAACCGTTGAAGTACTCATTTCGGTATTTTGCAAGGGGTAAGTACTATTTCGGTACTATTTTTTGGCGTTTAAATCAAAGCGAAAGACCTTGTCGTTAACTCTCGCCAAATTTCGCTCACCGTCAAGCTAGCAAGTGCAATAAAACATGGCTATAAATCCAGAACCGTGATGGTACTAATTTTTTTACAGCAGGTACTATTCTTTTCAATAAGAGTACTATTTTTTGGTATGGTCAAATTATTTTTTCGTGCCCATTTTTTTTTTGAGGCCGCTAGCTTGACGCACACACACTATTTAATTTGTCCTTGATGTTTGCAAATAAATCTTGGGTGTAGAATAGACCAGGGGGTTAAAAGGGGCACATCAAAGCAATTCACCTAAAAAGCAATATTTGACATTTGCGCATAGAAAATATAGAAAATGTCAAATAGCAATATTGCTTTCTTAGATGAATTGCTTTGGTGTGGCCATTTTAACCTCTCAGTTCTAACCTAACATACATACAGAAACACACGTCCGTAATCCCTAATAGGGTGGACAGAGCCATACGTTAATCAGAACACAACAGGATGGAAACTAAACTTACCTATTTATTGTGAGGTTTAGTTAACAAAAGTCACATCGGAATATGATTATTCAAAAAGGTGCTTACGTGGTCTTCACTATAAAACCAACGATAAGCTCACGACTAAGTATATCCTGATATTCCCACATCTCACTAAGCTTTCCAGTAGACTGCATGACGAAGCGTTGAAGTTATTTTATATACTTACCTTTGAACGTATTTTTTCCAGGCGTTGGAAGACTACAGGATCGAGCACGGCACGATCGTGGGCTTCCCCGGGGCGAAGGCGTACGACGGTGAGATGCTTTACGAGAAGTGCGACATCCTCGTCCCGGCCGCCGTCGAGCAAGTCATCCACAAGGAGAACGCGCACAAAATACAGGCTAAGGTAAGCTTTGCAGTTCTATACTTTAATTTTATTTTTATTTATTTTTTTGATCGTTTATTGCAAACTTTACAATTGTAGTTTTACAATATTAACAACTTAAGATTACATACTTATACAGCCAATTAAAAAGTTTGACAAATCAAAATTTAGTCCTCCTTGTCGTATCCGACAACGGCGACCTCAGTCTCTTCTCTCGTGCGCTCGAATGTGACTGGCAAAGCCAAACTTTGTTCTGAAATCATACATAATAATGACAAAATAAGGCAGACAAAGTAGGTGGGTGCTGTTGCACAAGGTGATTAAGATTACTTTAATATTTTTATAATAACCCTGGCACCAGGGTTGATGAGGTTGGTAATCCACCTCATAAGCCACACGATAAGAAAATTTATTCCACGTAGGTATAATAATTAAATAAATAAAAAGTAACATATCATCACGCCTGAATCCCCGATGGGGTAAGGAGAAGTCAAAACATAATTTGCATGAAAAACAACGTGTGACATCCTAGAAAAACGTGACAAAATGTCGCACTTTTTATTACATTTTTCTTTATTTCAAATTCATAAATAAGTTAAATAGGAAAAAGAAAACGTTTTTTGTCATCTTTAGATCAGTCTCTATTTGGTAGGTACTTAATCAGAATTTCATAATTTATCTTTGACCTGGGAAAATAAATACCCAATTGTTTTAAGTTTACGCGGTTATTATGATAACAAAATTAAAACACATAATAACGGGTTCTTACCGCGCGCGCGCGTGAGACTCCCGATATTTCGACACTGTTGCAAGTGTCATGATCACGGGATGACTGATGAGATCCAGTGTTTTAATTATAAATACCCAATTGTTGGTCAATATAGGAATATGGGAAGCAGTTATAAACATTCGTAATATTCTCATACGTGCATATTACTGGCTCACTGCACATTATATTATTTTCATTGAACGCTCTGACATAGGTAGAGCTATTTAGTATTTACTCGGATTACCTGCGTCGAGCAATAAAGTCATCATTGAATGTCACACATTTATTGCATCATGGATGATGTAAATAACCGCTTTTTAATCACAGTAACTACCTATAAAAAGGGTAACCGTTTGCAGGTTTTTTGCTAGGTACCTAATAATTGTCGTACGATGTTTACGTGTCGTTGATAAGATAAGCGCAAAGTCCGAAAACAAATGTTGAGATTGCTCTTTTAGATAACATCAGGCGAGAATACGTTAGGTACCTATCGCAATGATTCCTTTATGTAGATAAATAGGTGTACCTACGCACACATAGGTAGATATCTACTTACTGTCGGAAGAAAAAATGTTCTACTTAATTACTTCCTCACCTCAACAAGTTATCATCACATCCTGTTTACTAAGCTGCTAAAAGTGGAATCATGGATACCAGGTCAGACCCCTTAGCGCTCAACATTTGTCCGGCCAAGTAATTAATGCCAATACCATCTGAAGTAAGCATTAGGCACATAAAAGGAAAGAAACCTTATAGGTATGTATTTATTTTGATTTAGCAGAACAAAACAAACATAATACCATCTCTGCAATTCTCTTTCATAACGTAGGCACGTAACTGCGATTAAAAATACCTTATCAAATCCGCGCGATGACAAACTCCCGCGTTCCGCTCTGGGGGCCTACCGGCTAATTCGCCGAACTTCGGCGACTTGAAAACGATTCAGATAAATCGAAGTTCGGCGTTTGGTACCGGGTAATTTCCGATGTTCATTGCAATCGGGATGAAAATCAATCCATAGATAATAATAGACATGTTAGAGGGGTGCATGATTGAACGAATGACTTTTGGTCTTGCGTTCCGTTGAGACATTTGGTAAACATTTAATATTTTATATCATTATGAAATTAAAAAATACAGACTAGTTTTGTATGTTATTTTTATTAATTGATAATATTTTTAGTTAATCACTTTGTAAAGTCTTACAAATGTTTAAAACAAAAGGAAAATGCAACGACGGATTTTTCTTTTGCAACTGAAGTAATGAAACGCAAAAAAAAAAGAAAAATGACGTTATGTTATATCAGCTGACATACTTGAATTCGCGCCGAATGCAACAGTTTTATCTTCTCAGAATTTATACAATAACAACAATAACGAAAGAAATGTAAGTAAATTATTAATCTAGTAGTAGTAAGAAACAAGTCAAGAAAGAATAGTCACATAATGAACCTATTCATTGTTCAACAACTTAAATAGTTTGTTGGAAACTTGTAAATGTATCTTTTTGTTTTTCTAGATCACCGATTTACTACCTACTAGATCTAGAGAGTCGGAGGCTAGACATGGAGGAGCGACTTGTTTCAGCATTTAACAAGCTGGCTGGCGACAGCTGCTGAAGCTAATAGCAAGGCCGCGGATATGCAAACAGAGTTGCTTC
This sequence comes from Pectinophora gossypiella, assembly GCF_024362695.1. Taxonomy (NCBI): domain Eukaryota; kingdom Metazoa; phylum Arthropoda; class Insecta; order Lepidoptera; family Gelechiidae; genus Pectinophora; species Pectinophora gossypiella. The sequence goes on along the minus strand of NC_065413.1, from coordinate 8,746,693 downwards.
GGCTGCTGCTGGAGGAAGTTAGGTGAAGACCAATATAAGGTAATTTACTCAAACTTATTAAAAATTGTATGGAATTGGAGCAAGTAGGAGAAGTTTATAAGGATCACGACACTTGGTGGTCTGTCCTAAATGCCTACCCCGCCAGGGATGTAGCGTAAAGATTGTATGTATGTTATATACCCAAATTTACCTCCTTGATCAGCATATTTTACTCCATACTAGCAAGAATAAAGGCCAAATATAAATATCCTTATACCTTTGTATGTGCTACTTTATTACATTCCAAAATATTTTCTTTACATTGTATTTCATTCCATTAGAGTCGGCTAGTGTTCCTAAACTTTTAATTCATGAAGTACCACTTTACAAAATTTCTGCCTTGCCGGGATCACCCAAATAAATAAAGTAATAACTAAAGGATTATAACTAGTCTATAAAGACTATTACTAATGTACACGATAGACGTCATAAAAACTTTGTCATATTGTGACTGTTTATATTTCGCATGTATTTTATATGAATTAATGGATTTATTTATTACAGGTTAAAGAATAGCAGCATGAGGATTCTCAAGAACGAAGACACTAGAGAAACTAAGTTAAAATACTTAAGTAAAAACATATGTATTCAATAAACTTGTATGTAAATATTTAAGCTAAAGTATAAGTACTCCATTTATGTTATTTAAGTGAAGTTGTATTTAATTAAAATATGTACTTAAGTTTGGTCATGTTATTTAAGTGAGTTTGTCTAGGGGTATCATTAAAGTACATTAAAGACAAAGCAACTAGATATCATTTTTCCAAGAACTATTTTGAAACAAAAATAATATAGCATCACGCTTCTATTCCCGAAGGGGTAGGCAGAGGTGTATAGTATATGTATACACCCACTCCTATATTTAATTTAAATACTTAAGTTTGGTCATGTTATTTAAGTGAGTTTGTTTAGGGGTAACATTAAAGACAAAGCAACTAGATATCATTTTACCAAGAACTATTTTGAAACAAAAATAATATAGCATCACGCTTCTATTCCCGAAGGGGTAGGCAGAGGTGTATAGTATATTTATACACCCACTCCTTGCCAACTACTATCTAATAAAAAGATTTGTATAGGTGTATTGATGAAGATGTTGGATGCAATTAACTTATATTTCCATATTATAGTAAGAATTGGGAACAATATTATATTTGTGGTATGTTCTAATTGATTACATTTCTTTGATCCACCCGCAGGGCTTTTTTGATTATACTATTACACATTACAAATAGTCTAGTCCCCATAAGGCCCCGCAAGCTTGTATTTATACAAAATAAATGGATTTATTTATTACAAATTAAAGATAGATGGATAAACTACTTTATTAAGCACAATGGACACAAGATTAGAAAAATGTATCTACTTGAGAGATAGGTTGGTTAATGAGAGGGGTGCAATGAAACAAATTATGTAATAACACAAAATAAATAAATCTGCGTAATGAAAATAGTTTATTTGATGCCAATAAAGAAAGGTTTGTTTAGATGTTGTATTATTGAATAACAAATCTGCCACTTTTGATTACACCACACTGACTTTGTAATTTACATTTCAAGGACCACACAAGTCCACTTAATGAACTTAAACATATTTAAATTAAGGAGATGTTCCTTTTCCCTTCTCAAAGTGCTGTTGTTCCAAATATGGTTATCTTGGCTAGCAGTCTAGCACTAACACTCCCATTGGATGCATCACAAATGTAATGCACATATCTCCATCACAAACCTGAAAATTAAAATATTTTTAGCGACTCAATCATAAGAATCAAAACAAATTAATGTAGCTAGTTAAAGGCATGATTCTTACCAACATAACATGCAATGAATGGTAATACTTGCTATTGAAGAAGGCCTCTTCCCACTTGTGAGGTTGGATAATGGCAATGTGTGTGCCGTGGATGCATCCAAGTACTCCAAGAAATCCAAATTTGTCATTAAAACCTCTGGAGACTTCTACATGCTCAGTTTTTGTCCGAGGAAACTTGATATATTATCTCACGATTGCAGGCTGATTGGGGGCATTTGTCACTGTAATATACAACATACAGATATTATATTGGATTCATGTAATGTTGTAGTATAACTTTAATTATCAAAATATAAGGTAAAATATAACATAATATAGTAACCACCTACCTTAAAGTCGATTGCACAGTTGTAGAGCATTGGACCTCCAGATATGGTTCTAAGTCATGATACAAAGTCCGAAATGCATTTTTTGATAATCTAAAATTATTAATGTAGCTACTCTCTGAAACAAAACAAAATAGATAAGTATGAAATGATCAAAAATCGCTTCTAGTAAGTTAAGCAACTTTTCCTCTGTAAACATTGAGCCACTTGTCAGAAATAATGTTATAAATAGATGTACCTGTGAGAAGTATATACTGGCTTTTCTCTCGAAGTATCCTGCAATCGATTTGCTCAAGATTCTGAAGACATTTTCTTCCGCAGGAGCCCATAAAACGACTATCTCCATGACACTGTATTTAGGTATTTAAACACGAAAATCCACGCCGATATCAATTTTATATTGATTAAGATGTTCCTAAAATTTGTCGCCCACCGTAAATAGCTCCTAATATTGTTGAAAAACAGTGAAAATAAGAAATTAAAATTGATCACGGTTACTGAAAAGTGCCCGGCTTCAACTGACACTTCCAATGGGAATCGGCTTCAGGCGCCGAACTTCGATTTTTTACGCGGTAGCGATTTAGTGTCAAAAGTACTGAAATCATTCGTTCAATCGGCTTGCCGAACTTCATGTGACGTCACGAATCGGGGATCGCCATCTTGGCTGCTTACGCGGTACGACAGAATCAAATCGATGTTCGATTTGCTCCAATCTGAATCGGCTTCGTCTTAGCCGGTAGCCCCCCTGGAACACTCCTGGTACATATTTATTTTAATATACGAAATGTTGCACCGTCCCGCACCAAATTGTGATAAATATTTTCTTACCAATGGTTGCCTGGAAGAAATTGCTGCTTAGCAATAACGCCGCCAGATTGTACTGTGTCTTTCGTCCATGTGTGTAAAACTTGTTTTGTATGTTGCGTGCAATAAAGGATATTTGTATTTATTTAGGTAGTAAAGCCTTAAGCTGATTCGACTGAAATAAACGCAACAAAGTCGTTTTGGTGTGGCGGAAACTTTACGAAACTCTTATTGAAATACAATTCCGCTCCATACTACAACCCTTACTTCTAACCCGGCAGATCATTGCAGAGGCCGCCAACGGCCCGACGACCCCCGCAGCCGACAAGATCCTGATCGACCGCAACATCCTGGTCATCCCCGACCTGTACATCAACGCCGGTGGTGTCACCGTCTCCTTCTTCGAGTGGCTCAAGAACCTCAATCACGTCTCCTACGGCCGTCTTACCTTCAAGTACGAGCGCGAGTCTAACTACCAGTTGCTCGGTAAGTTTTCTACAATATAGATAAAATTATTCGTTTATTCGGTTGTTAAAAAATTCTACATAGATTCTATGACGATCTTGTGACGTAGCGAGTAGGCGCCGCTACTTCAAAAGCGCACCCCTGATGCCGTGAAGCAGCGGTATCAGTACTAGTTGGAGGCCGAGGAAATGGATTCTGGTAGGGCTCTAGCTAGAACATCACCGATTGAGAAATTGGTCGGTGTACTGCGGAACGGAAGGCGATTGGGGCAACCACCGTTCTACACGCCCTATCTATGGAGTAATGGCGATTACTCCACCGACAAGAGCGCAGCTCTTAAATAGAGAGAGACATATTTTATTAAGTATTAGGTAAGTTTCTTGATTGTGTAAAAATTGCGTTATCATTATAGGTATAGTGTAATCGAATCTACTGGTACATACACGATAGATGATAGATTATTACATTAGCTATATTATTTTAAGTACCTATCTAATCTTGCTCGTTGCTGCGTCTATTATTTAGACGATATAATCAGATCGACATCCTGAAAATATTATAAATGCGACAAATGATAGTCATGGATCGTCTGAAACAGATGTATGAGACCCATGATGATGATAATGATCGACATCCTACCAGTTTGTATAATTTTATGTATACCTATTGCTGTAAGTGTACCTAAATAAATAAACGTACGTCCATTACGTTCCGAGATTACTTTCTTTTTTATTCTATGGTCATTAACGTAGGTATTATTATGGTATTAGAAATATGCGACAGTACTTACTATCAGGACAAAGAGTTAATTATTTTTATTATAAAATAATAAATACCACGTGTGTCAAGCGAAAATGCCTACATACCTACTGGAATAAATATGTTTGTCGTACAGAATCTGTGCAAGAGTCTCTGGAGAGGCGATTCGGCCGCGTCGGCGGACGTATCCCCGTGACACCCTCCGAGTCCTTCCAGAAGAGGATCGCCGGTGCCTCCGAGAAGGACATCGTGCACTCCGGTCTCGACTACACCATGGAGAGGTCTGCCAGGGTACGTATACAAATCCAATATCATTTAGATACTAAGTTCCTAGTTTGGTTAGGACATTACAGGCTGATCACCTGACTGTCCGAAAGTAAGATGATCCGTGCTTCGGAAGGCACGTTAAGCCGTTGGTTCCGGTTACTATTAAGTGAATATCCGTTACATGAATCATTTCAGGGGCCTTTGGCGGCTCAATCATAACCCTGACTGGGGTTGATGAGGCTGGTATTCCACCTCACAACCCACACGATAAGAAGAAGATCATTTAGATTCAACTATCCATCCTAACTCTTCCTACAACATAAACTCACAAATGACTATTATAAAACTATTATTCACAAAATTGGGTTAGTCAGAGAGACTTCCATCGCAAGCAACCTTTAGAACATTATTAACAATAGTTTGACAAATAACTCTCATCTACGTAATCATACTACGTACCTTAGTTGTCTGTAAATGTACCCTTTCTGTTGATCTACAAAATTATAAAGACATAATAGGTACTCTCGGCCGGATATAATTTAGACACCTAAATATTGAACAGCGAAAAATAGACGTATTTTAATATGTTGTTTGATTTCCAGGCTATTATGAAGACTGCCATGAAATTCAACCTGGGCCTAGATCTGAGAACAGCGGCGTATGCGAACTCCATCGAGAAGATCTTCACCACCTACGCCGACGCTGGCCTCGCCTTCTAAACTCATTAGATCAAGTATTTTCTGCATTTTATAGACTATCCACTTTCACTCCCTTTGCACTTAAGTGTAACTTTAAGACATTATTATACGCAGTATTTTTTCTTTGTTGAAATCATGGCTTTTTTACTTTGATATTAAGTGATGCATTGTTAAAACTATAACTTAAGTGAAAATATAATTTTCCAATTGTATCGTCTTTGAATCAGAATTAAATATTGTTTTACTGTTATTTCTTACCGAATTTATTTTTTGATATGCCTCCCGAAACCAAACACGTGAAGTTATTTTTAGTTTTTAAATATATTATTGAAATATGAATTGTGTCTTATTTTTAATACCTCTTTGGTAGCTCCGCGAATAGGTAATAAGGTCATCAACAGTTTTCCATCCGAAGTAACATTATCAATTTTTCGACGACAACCTACCTACTTACAATAAAAACATAACATGCGTTCAGCGTTCAGCTGTTTATTTTCCTGGACATGTAAAAACCGACAGGGTTTTGTGATATTACGTCCTTCCTAACATGAAGGATTATAATATTATAAACAGACAAATGCTGCCTCTGACGGGATTTGAACCATTACTAAGTAGTTACCGAGTATCATTATTATGAATGATGGGATGATCGAAGTGCTTATTATAGAGAGACGCCACGAGAGCATATTCGGTGGGACAGAAATATGCACAAAACAAAATGTTTTAAGGCAAAGCATCACGCACAGTGTGTCGTGACGATGAGTCACGATTCTAAATATGGAATGTCACAAGTAGCAACACCGAAACGGAAGCCCGCTAATTTTTCTATCAGTAAGTGAATCTTGAATCACTTTGTGAGACTGTCCTTTGTTTGGTAAGGACTTTTCAGGCTTGAATCACCTGATTGTCCGAAAAAGTAAGATGATTCCGTGCTTCGGAGGGCACGTTAAGCCGTTGGTCCCGGCTATTAGCCGTAAAAACACCTCCACCAACCCGCAGTGGAGCAGCCTGGTGGAGTATGCTCCATATGTCGCGACGACTCTTTTACACTTGTGTATATCTATCTATAATTATGTATATAATCAAAGAATTATGAATCTATTGTAGGGATGTGAATGCACACATACTAGACTGACGTCGCGAATACCAGTCAGTATGTGTAGATAGGATGTAACTCTTACTCACTCATAGGTTCCTATGTCAGTGATCAGATCCTCAATATGGCTTTCCTTACACCTTTCCTTTCACCTCATGGATACGGATTACTTCTCCATCTGTAAGTTTAAGAAACATAAATGAACTACTGATTGGTGATACAACTACCACCTACTTGGTGACACATCACCCTGCAGAATGTAAGCTTATCTCTCTTAATAACACTGGCTGAACACCAGCGTATGTGATCTTATTCATTACTCTCAGGTTTTACTTTATGACAGTTAATTGGCCTTTTATACATGACCCTTTCATTGGTGTGCTTATCAGCACTTAGGTAACTAAGTAAGACTTATTCATTAGTGTGCATGCCAGCACTTGGGTGGCCAAGAAAGGCCCTATTCATCAGTGTGCCCGCCAGCACTTAGGTGATCAAGGAAGATCTCTTCAACAGTGTGCACGCCAGCACTTAGGTGGTCAAGGAAGACCTCTTCAACGGTGTGCACGCCAGCACTTACGTGGCCAATAAAGCCTCTACAACAGTGTGCACGCCAGCACTTAGGTGGTCAAGGAAGACCTATTCAACGGTGTGCCCGCCAGCACTTAGGTGGTCAAGGAAGACCTATTCAACGGTGTGCCCGCCAGCACTTAGGTGGTCAAGGAAGACCTCTTCAACGTTGTGCACGCCAGCACTTACGTGGCCAAGAAAGCCTCTCATAACATTGTGCACGCCAGCACTTACGTGGCCAAGAAAGCCTCTCATAACATTGTGCACGCCAGCACTTACATGGCCAAGAAAGCCTCTCATAACAGTGTGCACGCCAGCACTTACATGGCCAAGAAAGCCTCTCATAACAGTGTGCACGCCAGCACTTACATGGCCAAGAAAGCCTCTCATAACAGTGTGCACGCCAGCACTTACGTGGCCAAGAAAGCCTCTCATAACAGTGTGCACGCCAGCACTTACATGGCCAAGAAAGCCTCTCATAACAGTGTGCACGCCAGCACTTACATGGCCAAGAAAGCCTCTCATAACAGTGTGCACGCCAGCACTTACATGGCCAAGAAAGCCTCTCATAATAGTGTGCACGCCAGCACTTACATGGCCAAGAAAGCCTCTCATAACAGTGTGCACGCCAGCACTAACGTGGCCAAGAAAGCCTCTTATTGCAAGCTATGCATACAGACAACGTCTTTAATTGTGGGCATTACTTATTGATACCCCTAAAGTGTACTCATCTATCTTTACAAGTCGCATTGCCGGCCGGCCATTTTAAACACAAATTATCAAACAGAATTTGGCATCATCGTTAGTAAAATTATAGTCAAATTAATAAAAGGGAGTTATATCACCACTACGTAGCTTTGGTAACAGCATCAGCGGGACTTTCTGCACTTTTTCACTCATATAAAAGTTAAACTCACTTTAACTACTTTCTTAGAAAACTAGCTTGTCAAGACAAGATTTAAGACATAGACAAGATTCACTTACTGATAGAAAAATTAGCGGGCTTCCGTTTCGGTGTTGCTACTTGTGACATTCCATATTTAGAATCGTGACTCATCGTCACGACACTCCCGACGAACGAAGAATTTGAGGGACATCGTGACGGCGTCAACCAGCCTTCGTCACGACACTCCCGAGGAACGAAGAATTTGAGGGACATCGTGACGGCGTCAACCAGCCTTCGTCACGACACTCCCGACGAACGAAGAACTTGTCATAGTAGGGCGACCAAGTTGGCCGTCCATTCCCTTATCTTTTCCAGGGCTCTCGTGGCAGCGGCACGCACCGGTCTAGACTCATTATCATTCTCTTGTTCATTAACATCATTTTCTGATTCATTAACAACTTCAGTAATATCATTTTCTGGTTCACTGACAACTTCAGTAACCCCATCAATTATTCGTTTAGTGCTGTCTCTTACAGTTTCCATTTCTATATTATTATCTTTATTTTATATATTAGTAATTACCTCTTCAGGAATGTCTATAGGCCTTGCATCATTCACAGAACCAACTATTCTTGTTCTCTTTAGAGTTTGACCAATATTTTCAGAACTATTCTCAATATTCTCATTATCAAAATCCTCAACTTCAAGCGGATACAACTGAGTGATTGATCTCGTATATATCTTGTTTCCAACTTTAACATTAGCTACTCTACAAAATCCATCTTTGCTTGTAGTAAGTGAGACTACTCTACCCACTTTCCAATCTTCTCTATTTTTTGTATCTCCTTTTATCTGTACTACCTGTCCTTCTTTAGGTATTAACTGAGACTTAATTCTTGGCTCTTTTAATGAATTTTGAAATCTTTCCCGAAGACTAGAAAGATATCGGTTCATAAACATGTCTTTAAACTCATCTAGAATTACTAAAGCTCTTTTCCAGCCTTGAATCAAATCTTGTTTCGTTGTTGTACCTTCAATAAGAATGTCTTTATTATTTGTTGTCTCTGTCCCGATACATTTACCCATCATCAAAAAATCAGCTGGTTTCAGTGTATGCACCATTTCCGAATCGACACAGGTAAGTGGTCTTGTATTTAAAATAGCTTCAATTTCTTTAATAACTGTATTGATTTCACTGTCATTTAACAAATGTTTATGCAATGTTCTCTTCATACAATGCTTTACTAGACTCACTAGTCTCTCATAAAAACCACCAAACCATGGTGATAACTGTGGTATAAATTTCCATGTAATTTTATTCTCTTTACAGTATGGATTGGTTAGAAGCTCTGATATAAGTTTGAATTGTGAAGCATTGTCTGAAATTATTAAACCAGGAGTCCCTCTTGTAGAAATCATTCGTCTTAGAGCAAGTAGCCCTTCTTTAGCAGATAAATCTTGTACCATTTCTAGATGTATAGCTCTTACAGCTAAACAAGTGAATAAACAAATCCACCTCTTGGAAACTCCATTTTCAGTCTTTACTAATATTGGTCCTAAATAATCAAGTCCAGTAAATGTAAAAGGTGAACTATAGTTCACTCTTTCAGCAGGAAGTGCAGGAGTAGGCGGAAGTTTGAATGGACCGCCTCTATGCTTGATACAGCTCGAACACTGTCTTATAATCTTTTGCACTTGGGCTTTACCCTGTGGTATCCAGTACAACTTCCGAATTAAACTCAATGTATGATTGGCTCCAACATGGTAGTTGTCTTCATGTATTCTCTTTATTAAACTATTTGTGAAGTCACAGTTCTTGGGCAATAAAATTGGGTATTTCATGTCAAACGACCATTCCGTATTTTCAAATCTTCCTTTGCTTCTTAACAAACCATCATCATCTTTAAATAATCGTAGATTTCGACTTAAAGCAGTTTCTTTCATATTAACCTCATCAGGAAAATAAGTTTCTTGTATTCTTTTCATTTCTTCTATTTCTTTTGACTTACTATCGTGTTTACTAGTTTTACTTTCTTCTTTATTATTAATTGATGACTTTGTAGCTTCATGAACATTCTCCAAATGTTCACCCATCTTCAAAGGCTCTTCTGATGTCAGAAGTGAAACTTCTTTTAATAAGTTTGTAGGCCATGTATTTGCATTCTGTAGAAGGAAATCTGGACCCTTAAGCCAGTATGTCTTCTCTTGTTTAGTTTTATTAGGGCGTGTTGCAACATCTGCAGGATTCAACTCTGTTGGAACATATCGTACAGTAAGATTCTTGTTTTGTTTTATCTCTCCAATTCTTCTAGAGACAAAAGGTGTTAACAACTTGTTTGAATTATACCAATCGATGACAATCTGACTGTCTGTCCATAAGAATTGTTTTCTTATTTTAATTTGCAAAGATTTCTCAACATACTTCAATAGTCTACTGCCAATCAGCACGCCTAATAATTCTAGACGAGGTATTTTCAAATTATCTTGGTCCTTGATAGGTGTTAACCGTGATTTACCTATTACAAATCCTTTGCCATTTTCATTTACTATATATACTACAGCTGCATAAGCCTTCGTTGATGCATCTGTGAAACAATGTAACTGATTTTCTTTACTTTCAAAGTCCTTTGTATAATATCTTGGTATTTCTTCCTGTTCAGTTTCTAAATTATTATATATGTTTCTCCACTCTTCAAATAATTCTTTTGGTAACTTTGAATCCCATTTAATTTTGCTTTTCCATAGATCTTGCATGAACAATTTTGGTGACAACAATGATGGTGCAACAAATCCACATGGATCGTAAGTAGAAGCAATTGTCCTTAAGACTCCTCGTTTAGTAGTTTGTAAGTCAACATTGTTTGGTCTCAATTGGATTGTATCTTTGTTTGTATTCCAGTCTAAGCCGAGAACCTTGACAACTTCTTTGCCAAGTACATCTGGTATCTTCTCTTTAAATTCTTTCGAGTTGGAACTCCACTCTCTTAGATTCATAGATATCTTCTCAAATTCCCTTTTTAAATTGTTGTATAATGTAATCGCTTGTAATGTCGTCTTCGTCCCAGTAACCAAATTGTCTACATATATGTCGCCAGAAACTTGCTGTACAGCCTTATTAGCCGACTGCATTAAATGGTATTTGATAGTAGCGTTTAACAAGAATGGACTAGATATGACCCCAAACGGTACTCGACAAAAGCGAAGGTGTATAATATTGTCATCAGTAGCTGCTTTCGTTATATCTTTGAGCCATAGAAATCTAGTAACATCTTTACTGTCATCTTGAAGTCCAATTTGTAAAAATGCCTTTTCAACGTCTGCTGTTATCGCTGTTTTATGAGATCTGAATCTTATCAATAATCCTGTTAAATCTTCTAGTAATACTGGTCCAGCTCGAAGACATTCATTGAGACTAACTCCTTGTTTCAGTTTTGCTGACGCATCATATACAATACGAACAGCTTTTCCAGGTGTCTTTACTCCATGATGTGGCAGGATATGGTATGTATACTGTGATCTATTTCATCAGAGGGAACAGCTTCAATGATTCCATCTTTAAGTTGGTTTCTAATTGTCTCATCATATAACTTCAATGTGTCTTTATCCATTCGTCTTAATAAATTGATTAATCTTCCTGTCACTAGTCCAAGATTAGTAGGTAGAGTAGAAACATTATTATTCCATGGCCAGCATACAAAATATCTCTTGTCCTTGTATTTTGTGTTATCATTAAAGTTCTTCATAGCTTCTTCCTCTTTAGTAGTGTTGGGACAGTCAGTAATTCCAATACATTCAAGGTCCCATAAGTTCTTCAGGTGCATGTTGTCTAAAGGTAAGTCCGGTTTATTCAATTTTGTTTCTTTGTTCGACTGAAAGTAAGTAATAACTGATAAATTATCTATAGTTTTCTTTTCTGTTTTCCCTGTCAACACCCATCCAAATTTAGAATCCACTAAAAATAAGTTCTTACTTATCCGTTTCTTTGTTGTGTCTATAACCGTGAAATAATAGTCATTGCCGATGAGGATGTCCACTTGGTCACCAAGTGAACCATCGTCTGCCAAGATGCATTCATTCTTCCAATGATAAAGTTCTTCTTCGGGATAACTAACATGCTGTGCAATGGTTGGTACAACATTGGCGTACAGTACGACTTCTTCGTTAGTTCTGGTAAGTATATTTAATTTCACTAATGGACTATCATATTCCAATGGTTGATCAGTTCCGAAGGTGAAGACGGAAAGATGTTCTTCTATTACAGCTAAATTCAATTCAGTAGCAATCCTTCAACAGCTCTCTTTGCATCTCCAGATAATGAAGCCTTCAAGTACAATAATTTGTCCACGTCTGGTAAGTGTCTACTATCAATATTTGATGTGAAATGGTCCCAGAACTGTTGCCATTGCAACACATCACCACTAAACTCAGGTAAGTTCAATTTTGGTAATTCACTATAAGTAGCTTTATTTGACCGTTCACTTCGGTCTACACGCAAATCTTTTAACTTTATGGTCAACTCTATGAGAATTTCCTCGGAATTTAATTGAATAGCACTAAACATTGAGATGTCATCAGCAGATGGTTCGATACTCAAACGAAAATAATTGTTTAATTCAGTTGAAAAACGAGAATGAAGATTTTCCAATTTCTTGGTAGCAATTTCTGCTTGCTGTTTGTCAATATCACTTATTTCCTTTTGTAAGAATGTTTCGCACTGTTTCGTCACAATAGCGATATGATTTATTATATCTTGGAGTCTAGAAATTAGCAATGACTCCATCATTCGTAAGTAGACCGGTATATGCCAACAAGATTCTTAGCTGAAAATATTTACACACAGTAAGTATTCAAACGTCAAACATTTAGATTTTCTCTAATCGTAATCAGGTAAGTATTCTATTATTACTCTTTACGACAAGTACATTCATAAACTTATAATTCTTTTTAGCTAGAAAATTCAAAATATAATGGCGTCGGTCCACAACAGAGAAAACTCGACAAAAATAATTATCGTAAGTACGTATGTATATACCGACCATATTCCATCATAAAACAAGCTCATTACTTGCGTTTACAATGTAAAACAACTTCAATATCACTCATGAAAACTGATTATACGATATTTAGATACACAAACTTACTGCATCAGCCATGATTACAATCTTCACAGTTTATCTTACGAAAATCTCGAAATATAACGATATCTCAACAAATTCTTTTACTCACCAAGTAAATCCAATCACAAACTATGAAACTATTCACTATTTAACTCTTATCACAAGGTATTTTATTTAAAATAAGAACTTTTCAATCTCTGTCAAACTTTTCTGAAGAAAACGAGCAAAGTAATGTTGCCAACATCACGTTAAAATATTCCTCTCTCGTGAATATACCTTAAAAAATATTATGTTGATTTCTTAATTCTCCATTAATAGCGTATACCATTAAATAATACACACAATTTTTTCTTCTTATTTATACGTAATTCAATTTACAACAACCAAGAATTTCATACAAATTTATGAACTTCAACTTAATATTATTTACCCACTCGTAAATATTTTACCCACAATCGGGATCATTTTATTAAACAGCAACACTGAGGTTCTTTCTCTCTCGTTCTCGCGAAACAGAAATAGTATTTCCGGTGTAGTTTGTTTACACACCAATAATCATAAATTCACGTCATTTGGGAACACAAATAAATGTAAACAACATTATAAATCATAAAATCATTTTCTATAATGAATTTCAACACAAACAAACACAATATCTCGTAAATAAAACATCATTTGATCATAACTTGTTTCGCCGCTTTCTACCACAATGGCGTCGTTTCATTCATCAAATTTTCGTATAATTTTTCTACAACAGAACTCTTTTACGTACCTTTTCTGTCAGACAGCACATATTTAACCAAAATATGAATCTTCGTAATCATTCTAGAATGTCATCGTGTCTAGAATTATGGTTTCACCTCAGATTTCTTTTTATTTTCGTTCGTAATAACCACGAATATAGACCAGTGGCGCCATCTAGTGCCCTTTTACAGTATTACTGTCAGATGACCAATTTTGAACATTTATTCATTTTCATCATAAAACTTGTCTTATATGCCTTTACAACTCTTGTCATGTATATTATTTTCTACTCATTTTATTTAGGTAGCTTACAGCCTCATTTACACATGGATATTCTTATTTATAACCAAGCAAATGCCAATTATAATGCTATCACATATGAATTGTAAACATCATCATAACAGAATAAATAAAGGAGAAGGAAAGCCACATTTACCACTCTTAGATCTGACTGACATTAATATCCCAGCATCTCCATGTCGCGACGACTCTTTTACACTTGTGTATATCTATCTATAATTATGTATATAATCAAAGAATTATGAATCTATTGTAGGGATGTGAATGCACACATACTAGACTGACGTCGCGAATACCAGTCAGTATGTGTAGATAGGATGTAACTCTTACTCACTCATAGGTTCCTATGTCAGTGATCAGATCCTCAATATGGCTTTCCTTACACCTTTCCTTTCACCTCATGGATACGGATTACTTCTCCATCTGTAAGTTTAAGAAACATAAATGAACTACTGATTGGTGATACAACTACCACCTACTTGGTGACACATCACCCTGCAGAATGTAAGCTTATCTCTCTTAATAACACTGGCTGAACACCAGCGTATGTGATCTTATTCATTACTCTCAGGTTTTACTTTATGACAGTTAATTGGCCTTTTATACATGACCCTTTCATTGGTGTGCTTATCAGCTTTTTTTTTTTTTTTTTTTTTTTTTGACGTGACTTATTGTAGATTTGCCGCAGATGGCATTAACTACTTGGCCGGACAAATGGGGAGCGCTGAAGGCTCTCACCCGGTACAACGTTTAAGACAACAGGCCTGAGGGTGCCCAGTTGGGCGCGAACCTCGGCTCAGGGCGTCGTCTGAGAGGAAAAATATTTGAAAGAATTAATCGACCCTAGTGGGTCGATAGCGATAAGCGCTGAATGAGGGAAATCGTCGACCACGCCGGCGGGGTCGGTATCGGGGTCCTGAAGTGTTTGGTGTCGCGAGCTGATTGGCTGCCTCTATGGCTAGGGTAATCGGGTCGTCGGGATCGTATATTACGTCCTTCGGACGCCGATACTTTTCAGTACCGTCCCTAAGCGGGATGTATTCGGAAGCCGCAACTACCAGGGGATTTGGGTGGTGCGGAGCAGAATCGAAAAAACGTTTGGAAGCTAATTTGAGCCATTGGGCAATGGTTGGCAGACCTAGGTCAATGTGCAGATTTTCATTGCGAAGGAACCACGGAGCTCCCGTGGCTTTCCGCATGAAACGATTTTGTATTACCTGTAGACGGTGAATTTGAGAGGGGCTCGCGTGAGCGAAAACTACCCCTGCATAGGTCATGATCGGACGGATGCAAGTCGTGTAGATTTTCACCTTATTCCTAAGGGACAATTTACTTCGCTTGTTAAGGAGACAATGAAGACGGCCCATTACAAACGCGGCGCGATCGCGCACTCGTTTGATATGGGCCTTGAAAGTAAGACGTCTATCTAAGACTACGCCGAGATATTTGACTTGCTCCTCCCAAGGGATCGGCTTGCCAAACATCGTAATGACTTTAAGTTGACGGCGTGACCGTGGCGTGTTATAATAGCCCTTTGAAAAGTACACCGCTGCACTTTTCTCCGGGTTTACCTCGATTCTCCATTTGCGAAACCACTTGCCCAAGGCATTGGCCGCGCGTTGGAGGATTCCGGTCATCATAACTCGACCACGGCACGAAGAATAGATGGCTGTATCATCCGCAAATAAAGCTAATTCGGTATTAGGGGATTTGGGAATGTCACTAGTATATAATGAAAATAGTAAAGGGGAGAGGACGGAGCCTTGTGGGACTCCGGCATGTATCGGGTGCGGTGACGAGAGCGTCCCCTCCACGCGGTAGCGAAAGGTTCGATTTGAGAGGAAGTCTCGTATGATGTGCACGAGACGGTCTGGCACTCCCAGTGAATAAAGCTTGTAGATCAAGCCGTTGTGCCAGACTTTGTCGAACGCTTTCGCCACATCGAAGAAGAGCGCTCCCGTAGCGACAGGTTTTTTTAAGTTTAATCTACTAGAGATATGTTCAACAATACGGTGCACTTGTTGAACGCAGGAGTGTTTGGTTCTAAAACCAAACTGCTCTGGTGGAATAAGACTATTGGATTCGGCGTAGTCCCGTAATCTAGCAAATATGAGCCGCTCATAAACCTTCCCCATGGAATTGAGGAGACTTATGGGGCGGTAACTCGAAGGTTCGTTTTTAGGTTTCCCAGGCTTTGGTATACCAATTACAATTGCTTCTTTCCACTGCTGTGGAAAGACGCAGTTGCTCAAGGCGACGTTGAATATTGCCGTTAGTAAGCAGATGAGGGGAGCACCGAAGTTTTTAAGGACACGATTCGTGATACCGTCTGAGCCAGGGGCTTTTCGGGTATGAAATCTTTTGATAATACCTAGGACCTCTTCCTCAGTTACCTGTGGAAGAGGAGGATCGGTGGGAGGTACAGAAGCCCTACGCTGAACTTCAGAGTTCACCGTCGAGAGGTGCCTACGATCGATAGGGAGAGTGCTGGGCGAGCATTGGGCTTCGAGACTGTCGGCAAGGCATTCGGCTTTTTCGTCATCGTCGAAAGCGGGGGGTTGGTTAGGCCTATTGAGAGGAGGAGTAGGAACAACCGTATCCTTTTGAAGAGACCTAGACAGCTGCCAGATGGCCTGGTGGTGGGGCTCAATGCCGCTCAAAAGATTGTCCCACCGATTCTGTCGCATGTCATTAATACGTTTTCTTACAGTATGCTGCAAGAGACGCAAATGACGGCGACATTCCTCGGTGCGATTGGAATCATATGCGCGGGTGGCTGCGTTTTTCTCCGTTAGCAGATCACGGATGTCGGTAGGCAGTTTCCAGCGATGGTCTTCCATCTCCGGAACCTGTTTTGAACTTTCGTTCAAAACCGACCTCACGTGATCCGTGAGGGAGTTAATAGCTGTCGAGGCCTCCTCTAAGGAGGTTATTTCTACTGGGATACTATCTAAGTACACTGAACTGGAAGACTGGAGGCCTTCGGCCACCTTTTCCCAGTCCAGCACTGTCTTAGGGGGTGCTGGATTATCAGGGGCGTCTAAACGGGAGCCTAGTTTTAATATAACAGGTCGGTGGTCGGATTGTAACTCGTGTAGTACTTCTATAGAACATAAACGTAAGTTTATGTTCTTTAGAAGCGCCAAGTCGAGTATTTCTGGTCTGTGGTTCAAGTCAGGGGGATATCTAGTGGGCTGCAATGGTGTTATTATATCATAATAGAGGGGCTCGGCTAGAGTTTCTAATACCCTGCCTCTTGTGT
Source organism: Pectinophora gossypiella (assembly GCF_024362695.1). NCBI lineage: Eukaryota > Metazoa > Arthropoda > Insecta > Lepidoptera > Gelechiidae > Pectinophora > Pectinophora gossypiella. The sequence goes on along the minus strand of NC_065413.1, from coordinate 8,729,554 downwards.
TTGTTGTTAAGCAACTCCAAGAAAGATGTTTAGCGTTAAGATCGCCTGCAATTATGACTGAATTACTGAGATTAAAGAGGGCTTCGAGGTCACTTCTAAGTAACCTCTTAGAGTTATTAGGAGATAGATAAGCCGACACTAATGTGATCGGCTGATGTCCTGTCATGCCTACTCGACAGATCGAAGCCTCAATGTCAGTGAGGGCAGGTGGGTCTATGGGGATACAGTGAAGTGACTTTTTATAATAAATGAGAGTGCCCCCTTTGGGCGCGCAGGTCCTGTCGTTTCGCACTAGATTATAATTTGCCATCTTGGGGTCGCGGTTAGAGGGTTTGAGGAAAGATTCCTGCACTAATAAAATATCTACCTGATGATGTTTTACAAACTCGTGAATCTCTGCACGTTGACCTAAGATGCCATCAGCATTGAAAAAACCTATTGTAAGGGAACGCGGTTTGACTCTACTTTTATGCGTACAATCCATTATTAGGCTTTAAATTGGGACAGGGAGTCTAATAAACTGTCAAGTTGACTAAGGGCCGACTTAAAGAGAATACTAAATTCCCTAAACTGGTTGACAGGAAATGCAGAGGCCTGAGGGGCCATCGCAGGAACCGGACGAGGCGCGAGAGAGGCTGCAGGAATACCTAAATTGCTACTAGGTTGGGCGCGGGGCGGATTTGTGGGTCGGACGATTGACGGGGGACGAGTCCATGCGGATGGACGCTGCGGCGCGAGTTTGGTCTGCGTGAGTGGCAGAGCCGGGAAATCGCGAGTAGAGTGCGAGGAAGGGGCCATATGGGCTTTAGTGGGACCGGGTTGGGAAGCTGCAGCTCGGGCTGCCCTTCGTTGGGCTACCTTGTGGTGGGTGCGTGGAGCCTTGGTGCATCCGCGATAGTTCGCAGGATGACCTTGCTGACCACACAGCACACAACTAGGGGGTTCTACCTCGTTTTTGCCTCTAAGGCAATCCGAGGTAGCGTGATCCCCTAGGCACTTTACGCACCTAGGCTTGGCATGGCAATGCCTACTAGAATGCCCGTAAAGTTGGCATCTATGACACTGCGTTGGGGGGCCTCCCTTATGGGGAGTTTCGACTTTAAGGCCAGATAGACCGCAACAAGTCTTCAGGTTGAAGATCTTCTTGCCCTCATCCGTCCTTTCTAATATGACTGTGACCATGTCATACGGGACCTGGCCACGACCGCGATGCATACGGTGCACCTCAAGCACCGGAAAACCGTTGTTAACAAGGTCCTCCTTAACAAGAGTGGTTTCCCACTCCTTAGGGATTCCCTTTATGATGATACGGAGGATACGTTCCTCCGGGAGGGCGTAGGTATGGAATTGTATTCCTCTACCTTTCAGAATTGTAGTGAGCTTTCTATGCTCAGAAGATGACGGGACTTGAATTTTGATCCCATCTTGGGTCGTGCGGGCGCTGGTGATTACGATGTTCTCCTCTTTCGCCCGAAGGGAGACTTCGTTCCACCTATTTTTGTCCCTCATATACAAGGGCGGAGGGGTGGGACCTTTTTGTACTTGAGTGCCGCTGATGGCACTCTTACCATTGGGAGCCTTAGAAGGGCTGGAAGGGGCCTTACGGGCCTCGGGGATGGCAGAGGGAATCGACGTTCCCGAGGACGTCTTCTGGACCTTAGCAGGCTCAGATTCGCGGTGACGGCGGGCTCGTTTTCCCTTACGGCCCTCCACGAGCGTGAATATGTCCTCCGAAGAGGACGACTCCACACACTCCGACGACGAATCGGACTCGGCAACGTCCATAAGAACATCGCACGATTCCTCATCGTCACCGGTGAGGAGGGTAGCAGGGGAAGGGGAAGAAGCGCGCGATTGGGACAATGCAAGAGACGCGGTGGGGTGGGCAGACGCAGTAGGCCGGTCAGTGCCGGGAAGCGAAGCGAGGGACGCGGCGGGGCCGGGGGTCGCGGGGAGACAGGGTGACGACGCGCGGTCGGCACGAGCACTATCAATGCGGGGCGCGGAAGGCAAGGTTAACGCCGCAACTTGCGGTACTAATCGACATATCTCAGCGTAAAGCGCGCTGCTTTTATCCGCTAGGATATGCGTCAAAATGATTTTACCGATTTCGGCCCACAGCTCGGAGCTGTCGGCCATTTTTAAGGGACGGCCAATCTGCTATATAATAATTACTACCGCTTCGCAAAAGCGTTCCTCAGAGAATAAGCGGCGCAAGAAACTCTGAGGCGATCGCTGGCTAACTTTCGCAACTCGAGTGGGATTGCTCGAGGGTGTGTAAGAGTGAGTTTTGCCTCTTTGCTTGGGGTTAACAAAGAAGATGTGTGCTTATGGTGTGCCCTAAGCTGGTATCCCTTTGCCGATCTTATTGTGCAAGAGGGTTCCTATGCTCTAAGTGCGGAGGGTTTTTACACCCCGAAACACGAAGAGAAAAATATAAGGGGTAGAGATTGGTCACTCTACCCCGGGTGACAGCTAGGGTCGACTAGGGTAGACCCCAAGGCCGGTGGTTCTAGCCCCGTCCGGGTAATGTGCCTGCCTCAAAGTGAGGCAAGCGGACGCCCCAGGGCCACGTCCCACTCAGCTTAGTTAACACCGCAAGGTATCCACTGAGGACCACGAAACTGTGGTTTTAAAATTAAAATCGATGCAACTGTAAAATAACAGTCGTTATTTTATCCTTGAAACTTAGATAAGCCAGCAAGTTCTGAGAAGAACTATTGTTGACTCAATGAATGGCGGCAGGGTCACGCCAGCAGGTAGCCGGCAGACAATGGCGGCACGGGGCGCGGGGCGCGCGGCGGGGGGCTGCGGGGCGCAGCGCGGGGAGCTGCGGGGCGCAGCTCGGGACCTCTGAACAAACGACCGTTCGGGACGGCCGCTCGACGCAGAGTGTGCTTATCAGCACTTAGGTAACTAAGTAAGACTTATTCATTAGTGTGCATGCCAGCACTTGGGTGGCCAAGAAAGGCCCTATTCATCAGTGTGCCCGCCAGCACTTAGGTGATCAAGGAAGATCTCTTCAACAGTGTGCACGCCAGCACTTAGGTGGTCAAGGAAGACCTCTTCAACGGTGTGCACGCCAGCACTTACGTGGCCAATAAAGCCTCTACAACAGTGTGCACGCCAGCACTTAGGTGGTCAAGGAAGACCTATTCAACGGTGTGCCCGCCAGCACTTAGGTGGTCAAGGAAGACCTATTCAACGGTGTGCCCGCCAGCACTTAGGTGGTCAAGGAAGACCTCTTCAACGTTGTGCACGCCAGCACTTACGTGGCCAAGAAAGCCTCTCATAACATTGTGCACGCCAGCACTTACGTGGCCAAGAAAGCCTCTCATAACATTGTGCACGCCAGCACTTACATGGCCAAGAAAGCCTCTCATAACAGTGTGCACGCCAGCACTTACATGGCCAAGAAAGCCTCTCATAACAGTGTGCACGCCAGCACTTACATGGCCAAGAAAGCCTCTCATAACAGTGTGCACGCCAGCACTTACGTGGCCAAGAAAGCCTCTCATAACAGTGTGCACGCCAGCACTTACATGGCCAAGAAAGCCTCTCATAACAGTGTGCACGCCAGCACTTACATGGCCAAGAAAGCCTCTCATAACAGTGTGCACGCCAGCACTTACATGGCCAAGAAAGCCTCTCATAATAGTGTGCACGCCAGCACTTACATGGCCAAGAAAGCCTCTCATAACAGTGTGCACGCCAGCACTAACGTGGCCAAGAAAGCCTCTTATTGCAAGCTATGCATACAGACAACGTCTTTAATTGTGGGCATTACTTATTGATACCCCTAAAGTGTACTCATCTATCTTTACAAGTCGCATTGCCGGCCGGCCATTTTAAACACAAATTATCAAACAGAATTTGGCATCATCGTTAGTAAAATTATAGTCAAATTAATAAAAGGGAGTTATATCACCACTACGTAGCTTTGGTAACAGCATCAGCGGGACTTTCTGCACTTTTTCACTCATATAAAAGTTAAACTCACTTTAACTACTTTCTTAGAAAACTAGCTTGTCAAGACAAGATTTAAGACATAGACAAGATTCACTTACTGATAGAAAAATTAGCGGGCTTCCGTTTCGGTGTTGCTACTTGTGACATTCCATATTTAGAATCGTGACTCATCGTCACGACACCATACACCCTTCGGTTGATTGAGGGGAGGCCTGTGCCCAGCAGTGGGATGTATATAGGCTGTTTATGATGAAGTGAATCTTGTCTATGTCTTAAATCTTGTCTTGACAAGCTAGTTTTCTAAGAAAGTAGTTAAAGTGAGTTTAACTTTTATATGAGTGAAAAAGTGCAGAAAGTCCCGCTGATGCTGTTACTAAAGCTACGTAGTGGTGATATAACTCCCTTTTATTAATTTGACTATAATTTTACTAACGATGATGCCTAATTCTGTTTGATAACTTGTGTTTAAAATGGCCGGCCGGCAATGCGACTTGTAAAGATAGATGAGTACTCTTTAGGGGGCATCAATAAGTAATGCCCACAATTGAAGACGTTGTCTGTATGCATAGCTTGCAATTGTAGAAGCCTTCCTTGGCTACCGTTGTCCAAATGAGTAGCCCGCAATCGAAGAAGTATTTCCTGGCTGGGTTGCATCTAAGAGTATGGTGCACCAATGTAGAGGCCTTCTTGGCCACGTAAGTGCTGGCGTGCACACCGTTGAAGAGGTCTTCCTTGACCACCTAAGTGCTCGCGTGCACACTGTTATAAGAGGCTTTCTTGGCCACGTAAGTGCTGGCGTGCACACCGTTGAAGAGGTCTTCCTTGACCACCTAAGTGCTGGCGTGCACACTGTTATGAGAGGCTTTATTGGCCACCTAAGTGCTGGCGTGCACACTGTTATAAGAGGCTTTATTGGCCACCTAAGTGCTGGCGTGCACACTGTTATAAGAGGCTTTATTGGCCACCTAAGTGCTGGCGTGCACACTGTTATAAGAGGCTTTATTGGCCACCTAAGTGCTGGCGTGCACACTGTTATAAGAGGCTTTCTTGGCCACCTAAGTGCTGGCGTGCACACTGTTATAAGAGGCTTTATTGGCCACCTAAGTGCTGGCGTGAATACTGTTATAAGAGGCTTTCTTGGCCACCTAAGTGCTGGCGTGCACACTGTTATAAGAGGCTTTCTTGGCCACCTAAGTGCTGGCGTGCACACTGTTATAAGAGGCTTTCTTGGCCACCTAAGTGCTGGCGGGCACATCGTTGAATAGGTCTTCCTTGACCACCTAAGTGTTGGCGGGCACACTGATGAATAGGGCCTTCCTGGCCACCCAAGTGCTGGCGGGCACACTGTTGAATAGGGCCTTCTTGGCCACCTAAGTGCTGGCGGGCACACTGATGAATAGGGCCTTGGCCACCCAAGTGCTGGCGGGCACACTGATGAATAGGGCCTTCTTGGCCATCCAAGTGCTGGCATGCACACTAATGAATAAGTCTTACTTAGTTACTTAAGTGCTGATAAGCACACCATTGAAAGGGTCATGTATAAAAGGGCAATTAACTGACATAAAGTAAAACCTGAGAGTAATGAATAAGATCACATACGCTGGTGTTCAGCCAGAGTCATTAAGAGAGATAAGCTTACATTCTGCAGGGTGATGTGTCACCAAGTAGGTGGTAGTTGTATCACCAATCAGTAGTTCATTTATGTTTCTTAACTTACAGATGGAGAAGTAATTCGTATCCATGAGGTGAAAGGAAAGGTGTAAGGAAAGCCATATTGAGGATCTGATCACTGACATAGGAACCTATGAGTGAGTAAGAGTTACATCCTATCTACACATACTGACTGGTATTCGCGACGTCAGTCTAGTATGTGTGCATTCACATCCCTACAATAGATTCATAATTCTTTGATTATATACATAATTATAGATAGATATACACAAGTGTAAAAGAGTCGTCGCGACACAGTGATAGTTAACTATTAGCGGTCCTACCAGAAATGTTTCAATGCGGCCGCTTCACACACCGCGGCGCATCGATGTGAATGTTAGTTCTGAGGGCATATCCCTCTTATTTCTCCCTCTTTTATGATCTATAGGTAATCGATCACGTCTGTGATCCATCATATACAACTTTGGAATTTTAACTAGCTACCCCATTAGGGATTACGTGCATTCGTTTGTGCGCTACACTCTGAATCACATTTTTTTTCCTAAATGGCTTCTGTCAACAATTTCTGAATCACATTATTTGCATCAAGCATTTTTTTTACGAATATCTTGAACGCAACCAATAAACAATTGTTTGTTGTCGACTCGACTTTAGAACGCAGCCAATTACGTGTCTGTCAAACTGTCAAAGTGAATTTCTGAAGGAGTAGGTATTTTGTAGGTTCACGAATTCATCGATTTTTAGGGAAAAAATGTATATTAGACCTCTTTTCGTTACTGTGCTATTATCACTAATAAATGGAATACTTTCCAAAGGTGTGGAGCTCACATTCGAGCTACCCGATAGCGCTGTAGAATGTTTTTACCAAGATATAGAGAAAAACACTTCTGCTTCTCTTGAATACCAGGTAAGTCTATCAGAGTTTTTAATATAGTTTTATTTACTAGGCAACCACGTAACGGATGGATTTAATATTCATTATACAATGTTTTTTGACACTTAGACTTAGTGTAACATAACCTCTCAATCAATCAAAATTTTCCATACAACACACCATAACATTTCCATAACATTCCATTTAGTCTTTTCCATAACATTTTACTGAAGACCTGTACGAAATTAAACATCCATTTTGAAAACACACAATATTGAAAATACATAATTTACTACATAATTTTAAACTGCAATGAAAGATACAAAACTGTTTTCTTATTTGTTGTTTCCTTCAATAACGAAAGTATGATAGATATGAAAAGTTATTTAATATTACTCACAATTTACACACAATATTAAAGTTAGCCTATATAATAATACTTAGTCATGGTATTTTTTATTTAATTCTAATAATGTTTAAGCCTATAGAGCTACAGATTAATTGAATTACATTATGTTTACAGGTCATTACTGGTGGTCAGTATGATGTGGATGTGAAGATTGAGGGTCCGAACAAGCAGATCATATACCAGCAGCAGAAGATGCAATATGACTCACACCAGTTTGTAGCTCAACACACAGGTACTGAAGCTTAAATAAAATATATAATGTTACATGCATATGACTGGAAAGAGTGGCGTGGAAGAGAGGAGGCCAATTCTCAGCATTAGAAAGATGCAGGATGAATAGATAGATAGATAAACTACTAAAATTTTAATAGTGGCTGTTGAAGAATTATTAAATTTTACTGCATATTACATCTTTAAAGCACAAGTGCATGTTTTTCATAGAACCTAATGTGTTTTAAAGTATAGGCGAGCTATACCTAGCAATCCTGTATAGCATTATAATGTTTATAATTTAATGGAACCATGTCTAATTAGTTAACAGTGAAAGAATGATGATTCATTTGTTACATATTGGCGATAAGAAGAATGTGCTCATAGCACTAGAGTTTCCTGTTATTTCTCTGATTTGTTTTGAGTTGAATGTGTATCATTTTCATTTAATACTACAGTTGTCCTCATCATATCCACTCATCTTCATACATTGTTTTAAGTTTACACGGTTATTATCATAATTAAAGCACATAATAACGGGTTCTTACCGCGTTTAAATGGGGATATGAGACTCCCGATATTTCGACACTGTTGCAAGTGCCATGATCACGGGATGGGGGATCACCCATCATTATTATGTGCTTCACTCATCTTCATGTTCACTTAAATAGATAATGAACATGGTGACCCATGGACTGTATAACATAAGCTCACAACTAAGCCCAATTGGGGTAGTCAGAGATATTTGCATGATGAACTAAGTATCTTGTAACTATGACTGTATAATGATGGGAATGAAACAGGGATACTACAATCGGTAAAAATCGGCAATTGGTTCAATCAATATAGTTTCTAGGTGTATACTTCATACAAAACACCTCATTTTACACAGACACTACATATTGATGTTATTGTACATGCCAATCTGTGTGTGTGTGACGTCTGACACCCATACAATTATCAACAAACAATTAATCTAGACACGCGGTCGCGTGTCAAGCCAAGTTCAAGGAACAGAACTGGCGAGCCGCACCGTGTGTAATATTACACGAACCATTTGGAGCCACTTTTGACCCCCCCATAAATCAAAAACTATTTCACATAAACGTATCAAATTTGGCTTATACAGGGTGGCCCACAAGTTCAGGTTCAAAATAAAAAATTAGATAGAAGGGCTTATTAGCTACCAGAAACACCCCCATGTATGTTCAGCAATTATTTACGGTTTAGGAGATATGACCCATTTTGTACCTTTTTCTAGATTTTCTAGCCGGCGCGCGTTGCCCTTGACCCGTGCGCCGGCTATTCACCTGTGCGGCTGTGCATAACTGAAGTTGTAGTTATTATTTATTGATGACATTGATAAAATTTAATAATTAGTAATTTTTATTTGTTTATTTTAAATGTGGGTTCTATGCAGCTTAAAACACAATATGGGACTGAAAAAAATTTAAAAAAACCTATTTTTTTATGAATTTTGCGACAGGAAATTCCAATTGATACCTATCATCTCAAAAGAAATAGTATCTGTTCGTAATGCATACTTTATTGGCGCGCGTTGCCCTTGATCCGTGCGGCTATTCACGTCCGAGTATTCATCAAGACAGATCAAACAAGCCCTAACTCGGAGGTCTTGCGTCCCAGGATCCTTTAATTATGTCTTAGAACCTTCTTGGCCTATGTGGTCCAGTGGTTGAGCGATGGGCTCATGATGCACAGGGTCCGGGTTCGTATTCCGGTGGGGACATATCACAAAAATCTGTTTATAAGGCCGTTGGTTAGGACGTTACAGGCTGATCACCTGATTGTCCGAAAGTGAAATGATCCGTGCTTCGGAAGGCACGTTAAGCCGTTGCTCCCGTCTACTAGGTACTTTACATGAATATTGTACACAGAACAGGATAGGTTTAATTAGTTCTTTACTGATGATTTAACAATGAGATTTAAAACCACGAATAACTTAGTACTTAGTACCTCGGTACCAACATGTAACAAGAAAAATAAGATCACTCCTCTCGGACAAATTTTTTCTTTGAACATGCCGACATTGCCTACGCGGCGGAGTTGCCGAACTATCGATAGGTAGATTATCAATTGTTGAACTTGAAAATTGTCTAAACTATCGAAAGTAGTGATAGTACATTTAGATCGATACTAGCGATAGTCGATAGTCTTGTTTTGTAACAATAATGGTAGGTATTGATCTAAAAGATCTATCGATAGGTACCTACTATTGTTTTTTTTTAACTAGGTACCTATCGATAGAATATCGATAGGCAACACTCTGGCGGAGTGTCCGCCCAATTCTAGACGCGATCTCGCTCGATTTTTGTGTAGCGAGGTTTTGCGTAGGTACTTACATACTAAGTCGGTGGTTGGTTGTTTTTACGATTGACGTAGTAGGTAACTAATTACCTAATCTGTGGTGGTTGTGTTAGTTGGTTGTTAGTTATTCTAATGACAACAAAGAATACAATTATACTCGCTCCTTGTTCGAGAGGTTTTTAACAGTGTAGTCTACGTCTTATGCTCCAGCATCGTCACAATTTTCAAAGCTCATATCCAAAGCTAAAAAAAAAAAAGTTAGTTTCCCGCTTCCGAGCGCACCTGTCAACTAATGTCATTTAACAATATCTTATAATAAAGAGGAAAGTTTAGTTCAGTGGTTCTGAATATTTTAATGAAAAAGGTCATTTGAATAAATGTATCGAAATTCTTACTTGCACTTATATTTGGTGGAACGCAGCGCTGAGTTTATCAGGAGACGGCTGTGCCTCTGACTGCCTTTATTGGGATTAAAGTCATGGGCAGCTTAATTAGCTTTTGTGATAACAATGTATGTACTTTATTCATTAATGAATAATCATATTATTGGTACTCGTTTCAATTTAAATGTTTCATTCCCAACTAAACTTTGAACATCTACACTGTTAAAAACCTCTCGAACAAGGAGCGAGTATAATTATGAGATTAAACGAACTTACCTGTAAGTGAAGTTCTATCTCAATTATACGAAGCTCCTTGTTCGAGAGGACTCCCTCCCTTCAATTTTAATATCCCGCCCTAAAGCTTCCACAGGTGATGGAGTTGTCCATGAAACATGCTTTAAACATAATGACATTAGTTGACAGGTGCGCTCGGAAGCGGGAAACTAACTTTTTTTTTTTAGCTTTGGATATGAGCTTTGAAAATTGTGACGATGCTGGAGCATAAGACGTAGACTACACTGTTAAAAACCTCTCGAACAAGGAGCTTCGTATAATTGAGATAGAACTTCACTTACAGGTAAGTTCGTTTAATCTCATAATTATTTACTGTTTCAACTGTTTTAGGTAGATAATGGCCCCGATTCCTATGAGTAAATGAATGAATAACCCGACCGAATCAAAAAGGTATCTCGCTGGTATGCAAACCGTTTGACGTGTGCTGTCAACTTAATTCTGTCGGTTGTTTTAGATTTCTGCTTAAAATTGACGTGTATTCCATAAATTTTATGCCTGTCGATTGATTATCCGTCCATTTAAGAATAAGAATAAAATAAATTTATAATTTACGATAGACAGAGAAAGAAATAGGAGCAGTTAGTAGTGCCTACTTTGTAGGCCGCGCCGCCGCCGCCGCCGCCGCGCTGCCGCCGGCGTGCGGAGCGGGGCGTGCGGAGTGGGTCGTACGGAGCGGGGCGCGCGGCGCGCGGTGCGTGTGGCCGTTAACCCGTTCGAGCAGCTGATTATGGGTACTTACCGCAAAATTGTAGTCTCCATTACATTGAAGATTTTCGAAAATTTCTCATTATTGTTTTTTTTATTGAAATTTGGGTTCTATGCAGCTTAAAACACAATATGGAATTGAAAATAATTAAAAACAAAACTCAAAATTTCATGAATTTTGCGACGGAAAATTCCACGAGATATTAACTCAGAATCATGGTCTGAATCATCCCTCTCAGTATTCGTTACGATGTCACTAACACCCAGTATAGGTAGGTACCGCTCTTCTTAGTAAATTTAAGAGCCCCCGCAAACCACAGACTTTCTATCGGCCGATAGTTTGGTTGGGCTTATAATCAGTATGAAGATGTATGCAAGTCTGCGTACTACAACGATTTGGTATCGGCCGATAAATAAGTTTGATGGGATACTCAACTGCGTTCAAACTGAACTATCAGCAAACTATCGGCCGACTGCTAATATCAGTATGGAGCTTCTTGCAAGCGCGCACACCGACCGATTGTTTAGTCGGCCGATGGTTCACTTCGCTCCGAGTTTTGGAGCCGGAAGGTCGTGAATTCTTTTTATTATGGCACTGTCTAGTAATTTTGAATGCATCGTGTAAAATTTTCCATTTAATAATCTATCACTGTAGATGGGATGCACCCAATACTCTCGGACTCTCTTCTTGATTTTTCTCCTCCGTTGTATGAGAGCAATTTATTTCTGGACAATATTTTACTACGAGTAACTTTCATTATGCGACAGCTCTCTTCAACGGTAGCTTAAAAACTGAATATCGTCGGCCGACTGTTGCCTAGCTTAGGCATATCCGTTTTAGTAGGTAAGTATGTAGGTATACCTACTTACTTATTTACAATTAAGAGTAGGTACTTATACTCGGTTTACATATTATTAACTGGGATTAATTATTATTTTTATATTTAGCGCACATCAAATCAATAGTGTAAAATCATTATCTACTCATAAATAATGATAAAATAATACCTAAAAAAAGTAATGATATCCAATCAAAAACATAAATGTGAAATGACAGCCAAGTTCAATACAATGATAAATGCTTTGGTTGTTGACTTCAACGACAAAAGAAGTGAGATCTAAATGGGTGCCAAGTTCAATGGTCAGTCCTGAATTTATTTATAAGTAACAGTATAACATAAAATATCTTCTTATAACATAAGATAATGTATTGTAGCCTAAGCTCTGTCTTGGCTAGTTTTTATAAACCTACCAAAGAATTATTATGTTCGATCGTTAGTTTCTACCAACAATCCGAATTTTCGGAATTATAAAATAAGAACCGACAAATACTTGTAGTTTTAGAACTTGCGAAGGCTATAATTCATATATCAAAACTAGCCAAGACAGACCTTAGGCTACAATACATTATCTTATGTTATAAGAAGATATTTTATGTTATACTGTTACTTATAAATAAATTCAGGACTGACCATTGAACTTGGCACCCATTTAGATCTCACTTCTTTTGTCGTTGAAGTCAACAACCAAAGCATTTATCATTGTATTGAACTTGGCTGTCATTTCACATTTATGTTTTTGATTGGATTAACATAACATAAACTGCCTTATGTCCCACAGTCTGTCGTCATGGGACGTATATAGGCAGTATTCAATTACATCAATTCAATTATTAATTTTATTCCATTTTATGAGTTATTCTATGACAGTGTCCATAAAATTTGTTTTTCCTAACATCAAGGTTATTTGTTATAGGTGTCTACAAGGTGTGTTTCAGCAACGAGTTCAGCACATTCTCTCATAAGCTGGTGTATATGGAGCTGAGTGTTGGACCTGAACAGCCTCTGCCAGGAGTTGGTGATCATGCTACAGTGTTAACACAGGTTGATAACTTGTTTCTATAAATCTAACACCATCTACTCTGATGTCATGTATTATTTAGTAATATAATTAATTTAAACAGCATTAACTTAGTGTTGATGTTAATTTGATTTATATTTAATAGAACAACTGCTAATGATATTAGTCACTCTTGTGCTTGTATTTTATAAATATATTTTTTTATAGTTGGAGACTTCAGCAGAGGAAATTCACTCAGCATTGAACAGAATAATTGACCATCAAACACACCACAGGCTACGAGAGGCTCAAGGCCGCAAGAGAGCAGAAGACCTTAACGAAAGAGTGTTCTACTGGTCTATGGGCGAAACCCTGGCCATCGTTTGTGTAGCATTCGCACAAGTTATGATTCTAAAGAACTTTTTCAGTGACAGACCTACTTTATACAACAGAATGTAAAATTTAGTTAATTAAACATTTTATTTAATATATTTTGGGCATTATTTTGTTTTATTGTTTAGAAATGATAACAACTTGTTGTAAATATAAATTATTTTATTTACACAGTATACAATTAAACAAAGTCGGGGAAAAGTACACATATGATTAAAGTTCTAATGTGTTAGTTATTAAGGACAACAAATTAAAAGAGTACTAGTAAAGCAAACACTCCATTAACTAAGGCACAAGGATAGGCAATAAGTGGTCTCTGCTCTGAATCTCCTGACATAGTCACAAAAAGTCTACTTGCAGAGAGAGCAGACCATATGACTGCCACCCCAGCTAAGGACAAACCAACTGTGCCTTCCAAAGAAATGAATATTCCCAACCCTGCCAACACAACCAGTGGCAACATACAGTATCCCAACACACTGGCAACACTCAACAGAGTAAACACCCCTTCACTGCGACTCATAAGAGACAATAAGAAATACATCAAAATTACTGAGAGGACAGATAATCCATAAACATAACCAAAGTGTGCTTTATTCCCTGAAAGGAACAGACATACTGCGAGGGCCAAACAGAATGCAATAGGGCCTGCAATGTCAGTGTCTCTCAATAAGAAATTAGCATCATCAGCTTTTGACTGGCCGTGGAATGGATTTAGCACAGCTAAGGTTTTTTCTAGGATTCTGTCAGGATATATTTCTAGTTCATCCAGTAGAGGTGGTTCGTCAAAGTCGTTGGGCTCCCTGTCTGGCTCCCCAGGGATCGGTGCAGGTGTAAACAGGTTAGGGTTGTAGTACTGATTGTTATTTGGGGGAATTGACCCCTGTGGTTGTTCAAAATTGTAGTTTTGTTCGGCAGGAAACGACTGGAAATCTGAAAAAGCAAGTTTTCATTAAGAATATTGTAACATCACTCTAACGTGCTGTAAACGACTTCATTTCTACTTACCCAATGTCTGTGCTCCATCACCGAAAGTGTTGGAACCATTGAAAGAATAGTTCTGGGTGTTTTGCCCTTGCCACGAATAATCGTTTGGATTATTGAAGTTTGCCATAACTGAAGCTTCTTAACCGCCCCTAGCAAGTTTGTTTACTTGTATATTTATTAGTAAAACTAAGATATTTCGATAAATCGCCGTCTGTGATGATTTGGAATTTGGACATAAAATACATAAATCGTCTGTCAAACAAATCTAAATGTCAGTGTGACAGTGACAGCAACACGTCATCTTTTTCGGATACACGTATAATTAAAAATCAGTGGGTGACGATTTGGTGCCGATCGTCAAAAGGCGAAATCGGTAGAGTTGCCCACAAAATTTCGATCGATTTGTAGACTTGTACTCAAAATTGGAAGATTTAAAAATACTATGAGTATATACGTACGTTAATATTTTTTAGCTGCTACATTTTGGGTATGACAATGGTCGAAATTAACCCTGTGGTTCATTTCCTCCCAGTACAGGCGCGCCGAGCACGTGGTCACACCCTGGACAACTTATAAAGCTTGTGGAAAAATATGAGTTCACGCCGATCTTAAAACATCGGCCCGCCGCCACCGACAGATTAAGGGTCAGCGCCCACCTCTAAACCCGACCGCGTTACAATTTTACAAAGCACCACGCGCGAAATCACGTTATATGACGACGACGTACCTACCTAACTTTGGATGGGTTTATTGCAAAGGTTTATTGAATCTACCGTTTATGGAATGTATAGCTAAGTTAGCGCCAAGCTTTTGGGCCTGTTTTCACATGACCCGCTGTATCTAAATACTACGCATATTGGTCAGATATTGTGGAGAATGACCGGTCACTACGAATATTGATCAGTCATTATGGAGAATGACCGGTTATTATGGATAGTGACTAGTCACTACGGACGTTGACCAGTTATGTAGAATGACCGCTCATTATGGGGAATGACCAGTTATTGTGGATAATGACTGGTTATTGTGAATAATGACGGATAATGTGGATAATGATCGGTCAATACGAGATTCACCACTAATTATAGAAAATGATCGGTCACTGTGGAGAATAACCGGTCACTGTGGAGAATGACCAGTCACTGTGGAGAATAACCGGTCACTGTGGAGAATGGCCGCTCATTATGGAGAATGACCAGTTATTGTGGGTAATGACCGGTTATTGTGAATAATGACGGGTAATGTGGATAATGATCGGTAAATACGAGATTCACCATTCATTATAGAAAATGACCGGTCACTGTGGAGAATAACCGGTCATTGTGGAGAATGACCGGTCAATATGGAGAATAACCGGTCAATGTGGAGAATGACCCGTCACTGTGGAGAATAACCGGTCATTGTGGAGAATGACTGGTCATTGTGGAGAATGACCAGTCACTGTGGAGAATGGCCAGTCACTGTGGAGAATGACCACTCATTGTGGAGAATGACCAGTCATTGTGGAGAATGACCAGTCACTGTGAAGAATGACCAGTCACTGTGGCGAATGACCAGTCACTGTGGAGAATGACCAGTCACTGTGGAGAATAACCGGTCACTGTGGAGAATGACCGACTGAGACTGATGCTAAAAATAATAGTATATTTATCGTTATTTTATTAGTAAATAAATAATCAAGAATGGCACAATGGGGTTAAGTGAGGTTAGAAAAAAGGTTATATTAGATAGTAAATATGGTTAGTTTAGATAGAAAAAGGGTTAGGTTAGATAGAAAAAGGGTTAGGTTAGATGGAAAAAGGGTTAGGTTAGATGGAAAAAGGGTTAGGTTAGATAGAAAAAGGGTTAGGTTAGATAGAAAAAGGGTTAGGTTAGATAGAAAAAAGGGTGAGGTTAGATAGAAAAAAGGGTTATGTTAGATAAAAAAGGATAAGGTGAGATAAAAAAATGGTTAGGTTAGATAAAAAAATGGTTAGGTTAGATAAAAATTGGTTAGGTTAGATAAAAATTGGTTAGGTTAGATAAAAATTGGTTAGGTTAGATAAAAATTGGTTAGGTTAAATAGAAATTGGTTAGGTTAGATAAAAATTGGTTAGGTTAGATAAAAATTGGTAAGGTTAGATAAAAATTGGTTACGTTAGATAAAAAATGGTTACAAAAATTGTTTTTTTTTTTTTTTTTTTTTTTTATGTATTTTCGTCAGTGTGTCCTCCGGCATGGGCCAGAGACTTTGTACATCCGAAAACTTATGAGACACTCATTTTTTTAATCTGGAGAAGCATATCCATGTTACACTATTGGTGTAACACTTCGTCAGCTTCGGGGTGTATATTGTTTTTTATTAATAGTGTAGTGTAGTGTAGATGTAATAGGATAATATATAAATATATATAAATATTTATTATGTAACGTTACACATTAAATACATCTAGTCTACAAGGAAACTTACACTATAGAAGCGTTTTTCCCCCGAAGGGTAAAAAACGTATATTTAGGTTTCAGCCGTAAGGCTTGACCCACTGTGAGATAACCCTTTTGAAACATCAGCGCCATCTAGTAGTTTATCGTGGAAACATACGGGTGTATCCGCTTCCGGCGGCGAGTCAGCGCAGTGGCAGGGAACGTCAGTTTAATTCCTCAGTACAAGTTTGAATTGAGGCGAGAAGGCTTAACAGCCGGCAAGTAAATTAATATGTGGGTCAAGCCTTACGGCTGAAACCTAAATATACGTTTTTTACCCTTCGGGGGAAAAACGCTTCTATTTAGGTGTTCGAGCCTTCGGCTTGACCCACTGTGAGATGTTTAATATCTGCCGGTGCTGACTCTGCGTACTGTGACTTAAATGATTATTAGATTTAGATTCAGTTGACAGGAGTAATTGAAATGCATCATGAATAGTAAAGTAC
Organism: Pectinophora gossypiella; assembly: GCF_024362695.1. Lineage (NCBI taxonomy): Eukaryota > Metazoa > Arthropoda > Insecta > Lepidoptera > Gelechiidae > Pectinophora > Pectinophora gossypiella. Next base: position 8,712,589 of record NC_065413.1, on the reverse strand, counting down.
ATATATAAGTTTAATCAACAAATTAGGTAACAAAAAGTACTTAGTAAAAACAATAAATTATTTCAAAATAAACTCAGTCAGTCTTATGATAATTTGTACTAATTAGTAATCACATGAAAAGTTTATCAGTCGATCCTATATAGGGGTAAAAGACCGTGACATGCTTGCAAAAGGCGTGGAAACAGTGTTCTCCCTTGGTTCAATATTTTTGAAATAATGATTCAAGAATGTCTGCGCACTACGCCAATTTCCTTTGCGTAGAACCTCATCCATATCCAAATTTCTGTTGGTCCAGTTATCTGTAGCCACAGCCGATCTGAAGCTACCTGGGGAACCCCTGATTTTGGCGTCTCTCAAGATTGATCTTAGCCAGCCAGCTATGACTGATCTCGATGCAGCTTTTACTCTGCCTCTTGTTGTAATAAACAAGTTTGTTAAAGTCGCGTCCGCTCTTCGACGATGATTGGATACTCTCATGAGTATAGGTATCCAGTGGCAAAGGTTGAAATTGAGTTCATCATGCTTCGAGAGGCTCCAGCCCGACTGCCGATAGTTACAGTTATCGGTTTTTGAGCCAAAACGTGGCCAGAAAATAATTTGACTTTCTGCGATGTGACAGTGGTCTGCATCTATATGCAATAGTGTTAAGTCGTGTATGCGTCGCCCCGATGCTAGAAGTAGTAAGGTAGCTACACGTTGAGATACCTGGAACAGATTTGCGTCGTCTATGCGTGTTTGTGAAATCCAGCGCAAAAGATCTTCTACGTTCCATGTTGAAGGCGCTCTTTCCGGTGGTCTTCGTAACAGAATAGCTTTGATTGTCTTCTTCACTAGCGGATGATCGCTCAATGGTGCTGTCAGACTGGGTTTTGTAAAGGTAGCCACCGTGGACTTGTGAACAAGTATAGTTTTGGGTGCTAATTTTTTAAACTCGTGCAAGAAGATTAAATATCGGGCCAAATCGCTAGGACTAGGCGTTGATGAGGATACATTTTTGTCTGCACACCACAAGAGCCAGTTCTTCCATGCTGGGCGATAGGTCTTCATCGTAGACTTCCTCCAAGCTGTTTGTAAGAATTCACGTTCACTGTCGTTCCAGCCTATTATTTCGTCGGACCAGCCCGTATTCGCCAGGCCTCCAAACACATGTTCTGTACGTTGCGAGGTGGTAGGTTGGTTCGAAGATCTATCAGATGAGCTTTGAGATTCCGGATCTGGTAAGGTGCTCGTACTGCACGCTTTTTCACCTCTGCTCTCCAGAATGCTTTCTCCCATTTCGGTGCTATTAGTATATAGTGGCCGAGGGAAGCATTCAGGTGTTGCAGTACTCGAGGAATTAGAGCCGGGGGGGGAAAAACCCAACCCAGGTCGTAATTCCACGGTCTGCTGAGTGCGTCCGTGAACTCGCTCATGGTGTCTTTCTGGTCCTCGCTTACGTATCTGGGGACTACTGCGGACGCGTTTGTCGCAAACAGGTCGATTGTCGGAAGCCCCATCCTTTGGAAAATTGCTTGCTGGGTCATTGAATCGAGGTGCCACTCCTGTTGAGTTTTCAGTCTGGATAAACTGTCGGCAAGACCGTTGTACCTGCCCGGTAGATACTTTGGTACTATTGTGATCTCGTGCAGTAGGGCTAAGTTCAAAATTTTGGTTGCGATGTTCAGGAGAGTCATGGATTTTGTACCACCTTGTTTTCGTATATACGAGGCTGCAGTCCGGTTGTCTGTTTGAAACAAAATGGTTTTCCCTCGGAGTTGTTCCGGCTCTCTTTGCAGTACTTCTAATAGTGTCCAAAGCTCTTTTCGATTGCAGTGCCAATGTACCTGAGAGCTGTTCCAGCAACCTGACAGATGTTTGTTGTCCACTATTGCGCCCCAGCCGATGTCCGAGGCATCGGTGGCTACGAAGGCTGATGGTGGGGCAGTTTGTATTGTCGACGTTTTTGTCAAATTTTGAAGCCACCAGCGCAGTTCCTGTTTTACCTGGTGTGGTAATTGAAAACTCCTGTATTTTTCTGTGTCTGGTAGAGATTTTGCTGCGATCTGGATAAGTCTGCAATGAAGGAGACCCAGTGGGATTACATTGGTCGCAAAGTTTAGTTTACCCAACAGCTGTTTTGCCTCCATCCAGCTCCATTTGTCTTTGCGCAGCGTGTTTAAAATGGATGATTCTATATTAATAATTTTAGACAGTGGCAAAATCTTTTGATTTAATAAGGTATCCCAGTCTATACCTAAGTATTCTATTCGAGTCTTAGGCTGTAGATCAGTTTTATCTGCGTTGATGTGCCAACCCAGATCTTTTAGAAATTGAACGGTCCAGTTCGCCTGGTTCGCTAACAATGTAGCGTCGTTATTCATAAGTAAAAAGTCATCGAGATATACGATAACTCTGATTCCCCTTTTACGGAGTAGTGAAGCTACCCAGTTACTAATTTTACTGAAGATAGATGGAGCGCTTGACAAGCCAAAGGGTAGGCAGTTCATGTTGTAGATTTTACCATTGAATGCCAAGGATAGGTATCGCCTGTGTGATTTGAGTATGGGGATGTGGTAATAGGCGTTTGAAATGTCTATTTTTACCAGGGAGTCTCCTTTTTGTATTACTTGGGAGAGCTTCCTAAGGCTTATTAGTCGAAACTTTGGGGGATGGACAAAGGAATTTAGGCGTTTCAGATTAAAGATCAGTCTGTGAGAACCGTTAGGTTTTTCTCTTAAGAATATAGGTGATAAGTAACCACTCTTAAAAATGTTTAAGGAAATCGCACCCATGTCGATCAGTTTGGAAATTTGTTGGGTCATAGCGTTCGACGCCCTGTTTTGAAATTTTTTCCCATTTTTAGACGATAACGTCGTATGTGGCGGTTTACAAATAAAGGGTATACGGTAGCCTCTAACGACACTGAGGATCGTTTCTGAAGCGCCTAACGATTCCCACAGACTAATCCTTTCTCCGAGCCTCCCTGCGCGAAATACCTTAGATTTAGGGTTTTTTCGTTGAGTTTTGATTTTGACCTGTTCTAGGTTTGTTGTTGTTTCCTGAGGTTTCTTGTTTTGGACGAAAATTCTTCATCGGTGGCTGCTTCCTATTGTAAGCTTTCCCGTTTTGAGATTTACTTTGACCCTTTGAAGTGAAAGGTTTCTTTCCGGTTTTGAAGCCGGGAGTTGTCTTCCTGGGGAAGAACTTGTGTGCCCCCCCCTGATTTTTCACCACTTCTGATAGTTTTTCGTCATCGAAGAGGTGTGTATCTGAAGGCGGGATGTCATGTAATATCTCGTTAAGAATCTTGTTCGGTGATTTGTAAATCTCCCGTCGCAGCTGAATTATTTCGGCCCTCCGGCCACATGTGTACTGAAGGAGACCATCGGAGATTTTCCGAAAAGTGCTGTCGGGAGCCAGGAGGTGCTTCTGTATATCCTGTTGAGCCTTTGCGTCTAATGTTTTACAGATCTCTTGGAACGCTTTCCTCTGTAGGAGCAATCCGTGTGTTATTGCACCTAAAGTGAGATCTGTTTTTTCTAATTGTGCAGTTGAGTTCCACGAAGGCGTTGATGTAGCCAGGAGGTTGTTAACCTTGAGTGCTCCAAATACTGGGGTAGCGTGGAACGTTTTTTGTACTTCGGCGTAGCGTACATTTTTCCAACCCTCGTCATTAAGTCGTTGGCATCTACGCCCCTGTTCGACTAGCCGATGGTCAGCCTTTGCTAATTTTGGTTCTGCTTCAACTGTTGATGGTGTGAAGTCATAATTGAATAAATTTTCGACACTGCTAGCTGCTTTTAATGCTGCTAGCTTTTTTTCAGCTTCTGCAATTTGTGTTGTCAGCAGTGCTTCCTGTGTGTCTTCGGCGTCAACGGCACTTTTTGGGATAACGTTAAGCGACGGTGCCGAAAAATTTGTATCAGAAAGTGTGCTTTCGGCATCTGATTCGGATTCATCCGCGATACTTTGCTCGCTTCTTGACGATAGGGTAGAAATCTGAGCGGCAATGCCTTCGATTGCCTGAGTCTGATTTGCGAGAAGGTCTACCATTTTTTCAAAAAATGACTGCTGTAGTTGGGGATCACTGGGATCTGATTCGCGGCGAGGTGTTTTGGCAGCCGACGAGCAGCCAGGTTGAGGTGACAACGAGCTCCGTTTTCTTGGGGAGTTCCCTCTTACAGAGGTAAGCTGGGGTTTCAGTGTTTTTACTGTATGCATGAAGACATCATACGACTCTTGATGAATTTCCTCCATAATTTTGTGCGGAGCGTACAGAAGCGCTCGTCCTAGTGGCCACTGAAGCATCATCCTTTTGATTATGCGGTATTTTTTCTCGGAGAGGGAACAGTCATCCGGTGAGTATGCCAGAGCTAGCCTTGCGGTAGGGACGGCGAAGCGTAATTTTGCTTCAACAGCCGGTGAGATTGATTTTCCGAAGAGGTCGGAATAGGATACATTTTTCACCCCCCATGAACGCCAGCCGTCCGGGTATGTATCATCAAGGATATCGACGGTTCGTTGAAAAAAATCCTTTCGATCTTGAGGGATTAGCTCACAGAGAGCACCCATTGTTGTTAGATCCATGGCCTGAGAAAACAAATGAAACACCATTTGTAAGAGTTTACTTTAGGTTTGTCGAATCATCGTGTGATGTATGATGCGACTAAGTGGCCTTATTTAATGCGAGCCGTCGTGCCATCTAGTGCCTCCAGTCGCATCATTTGACGCGACCTGGTCGCGCCATATTATGCGACCAGTCGCACCCTCTGATGCGTCCAGTCGCATCCCTTAACGCGACCCGGTCGCGTCATATTGTGCGACCGGTCGCACCATCTGATGCGTCCCAACAATGATTGTTGCATTATGGAGTGCATACGTTCTGATACGACTAAAATTCGTAATCAGGTTGTCGTTCGTTGCGAGCCGACAACAACGTTGGGATCATAAATGGGTAGCATGTGCCGAGGGCGACATGTATGTAATTATGTATGCACAAACAATCTTTTGTTTTTTTTTTTTTTCTTTGTAGGTTATTTCCCTAATAAACTAGGGACACCCACGAGACGGTAAGTAGATGTGTATATTTCATTATAATTTCTATTTACCTGTGATATTTCGATGTCGTCCTGTGAAGTAGTACTCACTACCGACGACGCCGAGATTCAAAAGCGTACTGAGGAATTAAACTGACGTTCCCTGCCACTGCGCTGACTCGCCGCCGGAAGCGGATACACCCGTATGTTTCCACGATAAACTACTAGATGGCGCTGATGTTTCAAAAGGGTTATCTCACAGTGGGTCAAGCCGAAGGCTCGAACACCTAAATAGCCAACACTCACAAGACATTTTTTTTTTCTTTTTTTATAATATATATATATATATTTTTTTCTTTTCAGCTTTTCTTGTTTTGTTTGTTATTATATATATATATATATATTTTTTTCCGTTGTGCATACCCATACAAATTTGTTTCTATTGCTAGTTTTAACTTTCTACAATATAATTATATCACACGATATATTCTATTGTAGAGTTTTCTTATGCTTTATTTAATATTGCTTATTGTCTATACTATTTTACTTAACATTTTATTTAATTCTATCCTATTTGTGTACTACTATGCCAATTGGCGTACTAGTCACGCTTATCGGCATACATTCCAGTTATTTGTTTAGTGCTGCAATATGTTTTACTACTATTGTGCAAAAGTTTGTAAACGGAACTCTATAGCTGTTGTCGAAAAGTATTGTGCTCAGATTCTCCTTTTTGAGTTGCAGGTTGATCTGCATCTCCAGCTCGAATCTTCTTTTACCGAATTTTGGACAATCCAGGATGATATGCCAAATGTCCTGTTTTATGTCTGGGTCGCAGAAGCACCCTGCTTCTGTTCTCAACTTGAATCTGCAAAGGTAGTCCGCAAAGCCTCCGTGTCCCGTTAATACCTGCACCATAGTTGGCGTGAGCCTGGCTTTCCTCACGAAGCGGTAAGCTATTTTCGCGTCCGGGAGAAAGACTTTCGTGGTCTCTGCTGTTGAGCCCTCCTGGTATCTGCGGTCCCACTGCGCGATTGATGATTGCCTTATCTTATTCTTCACGAATGAGATAGGGCATCGGTCGTAGTGGGACTTTACTTTCATTTTGAGCGCAGCTTCTTTGGCCAGTTCGTCCGCCCGTTCATTCCCCGCTACCCCCGCATGGGCCCTTATCCAAAAGAGTTTAACTGTTTTGTTCTGAGTGCGTAGGTTTCTTAATGTTTTCCGTATTTTGACAGCTAATGGATGAAATTCTCTTTGGTTTTTCAGGAGCTCTAGGGAGGAGCGGGAATCGCTTAAGATATTGGTAACCTCGTGAGTTGTTGCCATTTCCACTGCCCTCCACAGCGCATAGAGCTCCGCCTGAAATACAGAGCAGTAGGGTTCTAGTTTGAATTTCTTATGCTCTACCTCTCTGCCATCCAACCAGCGAGAAAGAGCTGCCCCTACCTTACCCTCAATTTTACTACCATCGGTGAATATCATGTTTCCTACTATATGGTACTCTTCCAATGTCTGAGGGTCGGTATTTTCGAGGCATTGGAACACTATGTCTTCCTCGCTAGCCGGATGCAGGGCCTTCAGGAAGCACTCCTTTTCTTCAATTTCCCTATCTGCCAGGTCCCCGCCATCCAGGTGCTCAAGAGGTCTCCCTCGCTTTGCCTCATAAAATTTTGCCGCCTCTTGCACCCGAAGGTCCAAGGGGAGAACTCCAGCTATTATAAGGGCTGCGTTCAAGGAAATCGTGCGATAACCCTTGCAGATCTTCTGTGCAAAGCCCCTCTGTATGGCGTTGAGTTGTTTTTGCACTGTTATTTTTGATGCTGCTGCGGCCCAGACACTTGCTGCATAAAGAATAGTTGGCTCGATTACTGCCACATATATGGTCCTGATCACCTCCGGGCTCAGTCCCCAGGATATCTTTGCTGATCTGGCCAATAGCTTGTAGAGGTTTGTTGCTTTTCGGCAAATGTTTGCAACATGGGACAAAAATTGGTTACGTTAGATAAAAATTGGTTAGGTTAGATAAAAATTGGTTAGGTTAGATAAAAATTGGTTAGGTTAGATAGAAATTGGTTAGGTTAGATAAAAATTGGTTAGGTTAGATAAAAATTGGTAAGGTTAGATAAAAATTGGTTACGTTAGATAAAAAATGGTTACGTTAGACAAAAATTGGTTACGTTAGATAAAAATTGGTTAGGTTAGATAAAAATTGCTTAGGTTAGATAAAAAATTGGTAAAGTTAGATAAAAAATTGGTAAGGTTAGATAAAAAATTGGTAAGGTTAGATAAAAAATTGGTAAGGTTAGATAAAAAATTGGTAAGGTTAGATAAAAAATTGGTAAGGTTAGATAAAAAATTGGTAAGGTTAGATAAAAAATTGGTAAGGTTAGATAAAAAATTGGTACGGTTAGATAAAAAATTGGTACGGTTAGATAAAAAATTGGTTAGGATAGATAAAAAATTGGTTAGGTTAGATAAAAATTTGGTTAGGTTAGATAAACATTTGGTTAGTTTAGATAAAAATTTGGTTAGGTTAGATAAAAATTGGTTACGGTAGATAAAAAATTGACTACGTTAGATAAAAAATTGGTTAGGTTCGAAAAAAAATTGGATAGGTGAGATAAAAAATTGGTTAAGGTTAGACAATTTTTTTGTTGCATCATGGTTGAGATAACTATTATAATATTATAGATAAGAGTGAAGGAAGTGTAGATGGGAAGAGAGCCCCCGGTGACAAGTCGAAAGAAAAGTCCCAATAGCTCTAGACGGCACTACTGGGAATAATTGATGAACAGCTTCAAAAGAAAGTAATGTTTTATTTATGGCATATTTTATTCGTTTAAATATGTATTTATGTTGTTTGATCTATAAAATATGGAATGGTGTTTGTTTGTGGAGAATACACAAATACTGATATTACAATTCATCATAAAGGACGGTGGTTGACAACTATAATTTTAATAGGAAATACTATTTTATTTAAAAATGTTATGGCTTTGCCAAAAATATCAGTCATTACTAGTATTGATTACATTATGATTTTTTTTTTTCTAAGAAGCTGAGTACATTATTTTTTAGTTGTCTAACACCATCCACGGTGAAGTACAGACAGATAATGTTACCAATAATAATCATATTTACAGTCCATGCGATAAATAATATTTATATAATTATGGTGTTCTTTGATATCACTTAAAGTTATTTAAGTAGCGTGATCAATTATTTTAAAGAGTATCTTGACTGTACAACGCAACCACAAAAGTTAATTAGAATCTTACAAAAACAGTATAGTGCTTTAAATCGAATATAGAAGATACAATTCTCGAAAATACAAGTGCAGGTAGAAATGTATATTTGTGGTTGTACTGACAAATGTCCGAAGATAAAGTATAAAATGGAATAAATGTTAGAGTGATATTTATAATATCATACAAGTTAACATTGCATTGGTTGGGTACATCGTACCGCTGATATTAAGCCCACATTCAGAGCTGTTTTGGAACCCTGGTTCTATGAAACATGTTGACACATGACTCGATAGAACGGTTTCTCTCTCAATATTTACAATATAAAATTGAGTTTGTTTGAATAGGTCTTTTTATATCGAGTTTCTGTTAAAGAAGGCATCGAATTTCTCAATGAGGTAACGATAGTATAGCACCTCGATGAACACCATGGTTTCAATTAATTTAGAACCAGACTTCACCATTCTCAGCCCGATAAACAAGGACTCACTTACGCTTTCAAGCTAAAATGTACATTAACACAATATACTCAGGTACTACTTTACATAACCACCTTACCAACTGAAAATATATGACACCTATTTTTTAATTAATTATTGTTAATAATCTTAATAACTGTTATAACAAAAATCAACGAAACAGTAATTAAAAACAATAAGCTTATACTAATTAATAAAAAGTCACAACGTAAAATATTTCTTCAAAAATAAACTTCATCGAAAAATTGCACTCTTGGACTGTGCATACCAACACAAGAGTGTTATTTTCCAATAAAGCTGTGCAATAAAAGACAGTCTTAGATGAAATGCAGCCAAGATATATGATTTATTGCATTGGCTAACAAAGCTAACCATTCCGATAATCATTCTCTAATAATACTTTTATTGGATTACATATTCGTTGTCCTTTTCTAGGAGAATCCATGACTCCACAAATCCTAATCACTCGTACTTTATTATAAAATTATAGATATTAAAAGTTAATATAAATTAGTACTTATAATATGTACAATCTACATTTTGTACATTCAACATACAATCATAAAAGTATACTGGTCTGATATACTTATGAACACACAATCCATTGATAAGTATTACAAACGTCAGCCGGTTTATGTCAAAATAAACAATTTCTAAAATTTCCCGACATCGAAAAGCCATCTTCCTATAGGAGTAAAAATAAATAAGACATCCATACTCAATATTATATCACAGATACCTAAGGAAGATACGAATTCATCTAACTTTGAGGTATAATACATTGTAGAGTTTTGTTTGTATAAAATATAATAAAAAAACGTACAATCTCAAAATTATATGAATACAACGGTGGATATTCATATTAATACCTCAATCTGAGTGGTCTTCGAGTCATTTATTTCATCTCTGTTAGACTTGAAAGTAATCGCTGACCGTGCCGTCAGCACCATTGTTAATACTGCTTTTGGGGTCCCTGTTGTGGGGGACGTTGATTTTCTCATACCCCGCTGACGAGTCTGATCTCTCCAAGTCAGAACCAGTCGCTTTATCATTGTTCACCCGTTCATAGGGCGGCTCCTTCTTGGAAACGTCAAAATACTTGACACTCTCATAATTGGGATCCGTTTTGGATCGCACCGAGTCATATTTGGAGTCTTTAGATCGCACGGACTCGTACTTCGGGTCTTTACATCTCAAAGATTCGTAATTTGGGTCTTGAGGGTTGACGCTTTCATAGTTTGGATCCTTCGGTCGAACCGATTCATAATTAGGATCTGATTCACTACCAGTGTTGTAGAGCGGGTCGTGCGGCATGGACTCGTAGTTGGGCTCCACACTCGGTTCTTCGTTATTGTTCACCGGCCAGTTGCTATACTTACTGGGCCGTTTGTTCACAGTTGAATAAGTCGGTTGTACTTTATAATTCGGAGCTATGGTCGCGTACGGCGGCGTCGGCGGCTGGTTCCTCAACACTTCGTAGTTGGGGTCCGAGTCCGAAGCGTTATTGTCCGTTTTAGAAATATGTTCGTAACCTGCGTCACTGCTTATTATACTGTTAGGGCCGCTGTCTGTTAAGTGATTCAATTTTAACAGGTTATTGTTGCTGAAGTTTGAATTGGACGCCTTGTTGATCTCTTTGACTGTCTCGTACCCGGGATCTTGGTTAGAAATCTTCCTTTCCTTATGAGCGATGGTTTCGTACCCGTGATTGGTGGATTTCTTTCGATCTATGGTTTCGTATCCGGGGTCGTCTCCGCGGAATTTGGACGTGTGCGGTTCGCCGTCACCGGTAAAGTCTTTAGACTTTCTCGCTTCTTCTTTAGCCTTTACTCTTTTCATGACTTTAGCGTACATTTCCTCGACATTTCGGGACGGGCTTTCGGTGACGCGTTGTTCGGAGTTGGCCGTGGTGTTGGCGTCGGCTGAGGAGTAGTCGCTGTAGTTGGGGCCGTCTATGGAGTTGTAGAGGTTGTCAGCAGGGTTGTCTCGTTGGTCGATGTCGAAGTTGAGCTCTTTAGCGACCAGCGGGCGTATGATGTCGCCCGAGCTAAAGCGGTGCTTCTCCACCGGGTAGTTGCACCCGTAGAAGTCTGACGAGCTGACACAGCTGTTGTTGCGCTGGTGCTTCTCGTTGAGGCTCCGACGTAGTTTCTCGTTGTTGAAGAGATCGCCTGTAATAGAAAATAGTAATTTAAACAGGATTAATTACTATTACTTTGTAAATTTGAAGCTAAATAGTACATGCAGTCATTTGCTTAGGATGAATTAAAAAAAAAAACTAAAAGAGGACAAAAATGTGACTTATTCACATACGTTTTACAACTTCACTCAGTCTCGCATGAACTACTAGAACTGATTCAAAGCAAAAAAAATCCAACAAGGGATGTTCATAAAAACACCATCACCATCAGCCGGAAATCGTCCACTGCTGTACACAGGCTCACCACAATGACCGATCCTCTGCTGCCCGTCTCCAGCGTTTTCCCGCGACTTTCAGAAGGTCAATGGTACGAGCGATGTTCCTCGCCCACTGTCACTTCAGTTTAGCAATTGTTTGCAACCAAAAAAAAAACACAAGAATAACCAATACACACCTGTGCTAGATATACGTTGATGTTGACGTTGTTCAGCAGTAACTCGCTGCGCGGGGTGAGACGGGTGTGTGGAATGTGACGAGTGTGAAGTGTGCGCAGAATGTGAAGTGTGTGCAGAATGTGAAGTGTGTGCAGTGTGCGCGGCGTGTGTTGCGCTCGGTGGGGGAGGCAGTGGGGAGTTGGCGGATCGCTTCTCCGGCTTCGGAGAGCCGAGCGCGCCCGTCGAGTTCGAACATGATGAGGAAGACGCTGTAACGGGAATGAATTAATTTTTTTCTATATAAGGTCATAATATATTATAATCTTCACATATATCTGCGAATTAGCAGTTGACACGAAACATGCAGAACTGATTTTATTTTATTAGTTTAATGCAAGCTTCCTGTTATAATATAATTACCGGAATGCTCTTATGCTAAACGGTAGGTATTATTTTGGATTTTTCATAAAATATATTATAGTACATTGATAGGTACCTTGTCTGGAATGTGTAGCATTGGCCGTGGAGGCGCCGATTTCTGGTGGAGCGCTCCTTCTGAAATGACAAAAAATATATTAGAAATATTTTTTCCAAGTCGGAAAAATTATCGAGATTTTGACCAGTCTGTTGTTCGTGAAAGTGTTAATAGTGAAGTCGCTTATGTATCTGGCGTATATATTACCTGGCGTGGTGGTCTGCGATGAGGTCGGGCGCGGGCTGGCGGCGGCGCGGCTCGGGGTTGATCTGCGCGTACGTGTCCGAGCCCTCGCCCACGCTCGCCTCTTCTATCGCCGCGTACATCTCGTCTGCAACACATTTACATAAATTATACAGAATTGTAGTGACATCGTACCGAAAACTTTGGGGATGATTCAGAACATGACTCCGAGTTAGATCAAGTGGAATTTTCTGTCGCAAAAGTTAGGAACTGAAAATAATGAATTAATTAACCGCCGAAAGGGAAAGATACGGAAAGATAAACGACAGGCGTAAAATGTATGGAACACACGTCAATTTTGGGGAAAAAAATAGTTAAACAACCCTTTCAACATTTTGCATTGATCGATAATCAGACAGAATTATAGAATGGAATTGACAGCATACATCAAGCGGGCTGTATACCAGCGAGATGCCTATTTAATTCGCCTGGGTTTTCATTTTAATCTTAATGTCAATAATTCGAGTCTTTCCTTTTCGGTGGATAAAACACTGATAAGTATAACTTATAACGAAATTAAGTGTCTCATCTGCTTATAGTCGTCTGAAAAAAAAAAAAAGGTGTCTGCAGGAATCAGGGTCATTGTAAGTGTATATTACCGGAGTCGTCGGACACAGTGGCGTAGTGTGGCTGCAGCGCCGTGGACTTGGTGCTCTGCGCACGGATGTTGCTCAGCGGCTCGCGCACTGAGATGCTTGTGTAGCCCTCTGCACACGCACACATAAATAAATAAATCAGAATAATTTATTCAACGTAATTACCATGGAAGAACTTGTTGAAGGTCAATTTAACATTATTGAATCCACGCTATTTCACAAGGTGTTATACATCTTTAAAATCAATGTTGTCCTTCCTGACAGACTACAGACTTTCCAATCAATACAATACAAATTATATACTACTAGAGGGGATTTTTATCATTACCATACCCTCTCCGTTTGATTGAGAGGAGGCCTGTGCCCAGCAGTGGGACGTATATAGGCTATTTATGTGATTTTTATCATTACGTTGGGATACAGTCGTGAGCTTATGTTATGTGTAATACTGCATAAACATGTACATTGTACAGTCATGAGCAATATAATGTACCCACTTTAGGACTCTGTCGCAATAACATATTTGACATTTAGGGTGGTATTAATAAACTAATCTCAGCCTTGAGACTGCTCTCAAGATCATGTCAATGTGACAGTTCGCATATAAAAACAGGGACTTGAGCATGATCTTGACGGCAGTCTCAGCTGAGATTCGTTTATTAATACCACCCTTAATGAGACTTACAGTTCAATTAGTCAAAAAAGTTAATGTGACATGGTACCAAAGTATATTAATGCTCGTGACCGTACTAATATAGTGTAGGAGTGAGCCGTATCGCCATCTATAATGGTTGAGCCAACTGTGGTAGTGAAAACTGCACTTGAGATATTTTTTTTTTCTTGGTTTAAACTACAGTCCTCTAGACTATAAGCAGTTTCGTTGAATGGACAAGTGACGAGAAAAATTAATCAAGATAATTACTCATTGGTGCAAGATTGATACTGGTTCGAACCGGCGCTCCCCGTTTGACAGTGACAATTTATATAGTATTACAATAAAAAATACTTAGCTGCAACGTCGATTGATTGACGCACTGACCTACACATAAGGACCATGACACACGGCTTCGGTGTAACTACGCACGAAATATACCAATTTAATTAAAGTTAGTGTTCGATAAGCGATCGATAAGATCGCATCAGATTAGCTTATCGGATTTTATATCGGACACATATTGCATTTGGAATTACCTGCATTTACTTAGTAACATTTAATTTACCGTTTGACAAATTCAAAAATATCTTCATTCAGTAAGTAACATAGTTACACTTTGAATCGTAATTTGTTACATAACGAAAGTCTCATCCGCCGAAAACTATTGCAGTTTCTCACAACCTGTATAGCCGAGGAAAAGAAGTTGCAAGAAAACCCCCTGCACAGGGCCCTAGACGTTCTTTAAAAATCAAAAGACACATCATCACATAAGAGCCGATAGTCTTTAGACTCTGTGTTTATAAGAGTAGCAATAGTGCTATGAAACATCTTAACACTTTTAAGGACACTGGCACTGCTTATGTACACAATTGGACCGTGTACTAGGTCCAAGATAAATTATGAAATTCTGATTACTTAGTAAAAACAGATTGAAAACTGACGAAAAACGTTTTCTTTTTCTACTTAACTTATTTATGAATTTAAATCAAGAAAAATGTAATAAGTCCGACATTTTATCACGTTTTCTATGACGTTACAGTGTGTTTTTTCATAAAAAATCCATTGTAATTTCGTGTTATTTCTTCCAGGCGAAATAAAATGTTGAGTGTTGCAGTAGAACTAAACTAAAAAATCCAACTTACTGGCAGAATCAGTAGAGTCCCCGCTGAAGTGGGGCCCGGCGTCTTGTGGGCGCGGCGACGGCGGCGTGATGTAGGGCAACTCCTGGCTCGAAGGCAGCTGCCCGCTGATGGCCACGGAAGCCGAGATCACCACCGACTCCGGCCCTGACTGACTCGCCTCCCGCTCGTCAATACGCAGCTCCGTGTCGGACGTCGCGTCTGGCGTTATTTCTACCGTGCTGTATTGTTAACAAGTGTAATGAGTTAGTTAAATGTTGTTGACGAAGAAGACTGCAGTGGTGAAGAAGAAGAATCTTCGCTCGTGTCGGTAGTGGGGTAATATGTTTTATTGACTTGTAGGAACCTCAGATGGTATTAACTACTCGGCCAGACAAATGGGGAGCGCTGAGGGTTCTGACCCGGTAGCATATTAACCTAGAAATCTTACTCGAGTTCGTCACCGTTTGGGACGTATTGGAGTAGTGTTTCCGGGCGTTTTTCGTTTAGAAATCCTACTCCAGTTCATCCCGGCCAGCGGGGACGTATTGAACTAGCATTTCTAATTACGCGCCCCGGTACAATATTTAAGAACACAGGCTTTAGACGTGATAATCATCTATGATCCAAACATTATTCGAAAACAAATGCGACAACCATTGGTTTAGGCCTGTGCTGGATTCGAACCTGCGATCTCAAAGTCAGAGGCAAACGCTCTATCAACTGGGCGACAACACATGATATTATCTTTTTAAAAGAAAAGGTGTGACACAACCATTAAGAATTTCTAGGTATGGCTTATTCATTCAAACTGATAAAGTTCAATAGATAGTCATTCATAAGAATGTCTCAAATCCTTTTCCAAGAACATCATATCGCATTGTAGAATAATGCACCTCTTGTATCAATTAAGTCCAGAATTATAAGGCTACTGCCTTTTTACGAAATGAACTTACAAAATTTCAATCCAATTCAATTACAAATACTTAACAACGCAATATAAGCTTATGACTATACGTTAGTGACATCGTAACGAATACTGAGGGGGATGATTCAGACCAAGATTCTGAGTTAATATCAAGTGGAATTTTCCGGCGCAAAATTCATGAGGTTTTTATTATTTTTAAATTAATACTTTTGCGATGGACAATTCCCTCAGAATCCCTCAAACTCAGAATCGCGAGCTGAATCATCCCTCTCAGTATTCGTTACGATGTCGACACCCCGTATTTCGATTTGGGCTAGTCAGTGGTATACTCACTACAAGAACAAATATTGAAGTAGGTATTTTTTTCATAGGCTTCATTCCTATTTACTAATAAAACACAGTGATATCAGTGGTGTCAAAGAATCTCTAAATAAAACAGTTACTTTATACTCCCGATGTGAATATCTACGCAAATAAATCATCTTCAATCGGACCAATCAGCCAGCAGTTTTATAATTAACACTCTGAGTAAGCTTGTAATAGATACTTACATGTTGTGTGAATCAATTTGATTCTGTAATTTAGCGTATGCATGTTCATATGGGTGGTCTCGACTGGTCGACGCGGCCGCCGCAACCTTGTTACCTGCAACACAATTATCACAATAATATAAGGATTACAACTCGATAGTTTTTTAAGTACCCTACTATCTATACTTCGAGTACTAGCGGTTCCTTTAAGTCACTCATTACTGACAGATAATCCCCAGATTCAAACATAGATAGTAGTGGTGAAGATAAAATAGCGTGATAAACATTAATTCAGTAGCTGTTAAAATCTTATCTTTCCAGGCATGTTGTAAAAGCCGGCAAAGATTATCTTTTCTACCAGGATGGACTATTTATTGTATGGGCGATGCGCTGACCTATCTATAATAACAATGCAGTACGCTCACAAGCATCAATATGCATGCATTATGGTACCATGTCAAATGAATTTATTTGACAAATTGCACTGTAAGTCTCACTAAATGTCAAATACGTTAGTGCGACAGAGTCCTAAGTGGGTAGATTATACTGCTCATGACTGTACATAATATTTATACTAGGACTTCGTATTAGAGCTACGAACGACTAGAAGACAAAAGTGGCTGCAAGTTGTCTTATAGTTACTCGTGTGTCTATTATTAGGGATCTTGAACATGAGTTTATGTATGTTTAAATAAATATAACGGCCTCTATGCTCCAGTGGTTGAGCGTTGGGCTCACGATCCTGAGGTCCGAGGTTCGAATCCCGGTGGGGACATATCACAAAAATCACTTTGTGATTCCTAGTTTGGTTAGGATATTACAGGCTGATCACCGGATTGTCCGAAAGTACCCGTACCGTGCTTCGGAAGGCACGTTAAGCCGTTGGTCCCGGTTACTACTAACTGATCTAAGTACGTAGTCGTTACATGAGTCATGTCACTGGTCTTTGGCGGCTCATTAGTAACCCTGACACCAGGGTTGATGAGGTTGGTAATCCACCTCACAACCCACACGATAAAAGAAGAATATACCAATACCCTCATGACTTTACTAGCTTTATTATCTTAGAGCTGTCACTAGGACCAATAAGGATAATTCTATGATTGCTAAAGCAATTGTGAGTCACTTTTATGTGTACTGGACCGATGCAATTAATAACACGCAATAATGCTACAATCGAGTTAAATATTAGTCACGCTTTGTATATGATTTCTGTTTTTCCTATTGGACTCATGGTTTCTTACAAGGTGTAAAATTGATACCAATTTTGTATGGATAATTAACATGCGCGCTAGTTAACAACCAAAATCTAGTAGATTTTTTTGAAAAAAGTAGCATAAACTTTTGCTTTTGTCCTCCTCTTAAAGACGTTAAGAACGTGTCGACGATGCAACAAGCTAATCCAGAAGGTGTCTACTCAGTCCTACTTTAAAGGAATTCAAGTTATAAGTTGTAGAGAACTGAAATGATGGAAGTGCATTTCAATAAGGGACTTTCCAAGCTATGTAGCTACATAAAGTCCTAGTCTTTGTGTCCTATGTAGAAGATAAAGATAAAGAAGAAGCATATTATATACATAAGCTTGAAAGTATATAAATGTACTTATTATAACTGAATGTACCTTCATCCAAATTAACAGTAGCATATATTTCTGAAGCAGTGTCGCCGCTGTCGTGCCTGCCCATTGGATGAGGGATCTCCGGAAGACTCCTCTGACTGTTCTGAGTTGAAGCCCTGTTGAACAGCACAAATTATTAACAATTTGTAAAAAGAATCAATAAAAAGCTGTTGTTGTTATTGAGGAAAGTGTTTTTGATAAAATTATTAAAGAAAAATTGAGGAAGAAATAGATAACAAACTAAGTTTTAAATAGATCTACTGTTTTATCACAGCTAGGTTAGCTAGGTAGGTTAGCAAAAACATTCTTGTTTAAAGGTAGCAAATTACAGTATACAACTAAAATCAAACTAAAGTAAGTAGGTATACAATTTCAAAGTCTTTGTTAACTTGTCGACAAATAGATTTATAAATCATGCATATCTAATGAGACAATATATGTTGCCACAATACTATTGCAGCATCATTTAAATATGAATGGAAACAGGACTACATAAAACGTCTGTAATGAAGAATACAAATGTTACTTTTAAAAAAATCTCTATAGATTCATGCAAACGTTATAAGAATATTTATGTAGGAAATATAAAAATCACATTGTATTTTATTAACCCAGGGGCAAATCTAAAGCCCAAAAAAATATCAGGTACCACCCATGCTAAGACCAATTAAGGTAAACAGATGATCCAATTTAGTCTGTTAGTGGTTTTAATACATATTTCTACATTTGTAAGCTTCCATTGATGACTAATACTAATGTTAGTATGTATTAATAATTTTATAAGTAGATATGTTAAGCTAATGGCTACAATTAATGACTTAAGATTAAATAGTCAATTTATTACTGTTGAGTTGAATATCCCAATGCCATAACTTTATAATAGATGAATAGAAACATGTAAAAATATATATTTATCTGAATTGAAACATTTAATTAGAAAGATTACAATGGAATTGTTTTTATCATGATTTCAGATTTGGATCTGAATATTTGAGTTTGAATGTGTGAGTTATATTTGACTTGCAACTGTTTTGACTTTAAGTTTCTGGTTTTTAAGAGAATAAAAAAATGTTTGTCATTGAAAATATTGTGTTTTCCTTTTGGTTTTGAACAATTTGAGGAACTAGCAATTTATGTATGGGACACTGTACAGGTTTTAATACATAATTCAAGGCAGTAATTATTAAAGTTGAGTAAGGGTAAGGTATTTTCCTCCACGTTAGCGTTGGGTTAGCACCATCTAACACATGCTGATCTAGGACAAACCGCTTGACAGACGCCGGGGTGGTGGGTGTAGGTGACGGTGCCTCCTCGTCAAAACGTATTTTGACCACACCAGCTGTTCCGACCAATTCACTTCTGTTAAATAATATTGTATACTATTCAGCATATTGTCCAAAGCACTTTTGTAATGGTATTTGTGTAAAACATCCATTAAATTAAATAATCCATTTAATAATTTAAAAATAGGAAGTCTTTACAAATTAAGTATTAATTTTAGTGAAAGAAAAAGCATTTGTGAACATTTTTTAACAAAACAACCTAATTTAAATGTTAAATATTGAAAACAACATGTGTAACACTACAATCATAGATTGATAAAGCAAATTCAACCATAACTTTAATAAAAACTGATTAAAACGAATACTTGTACGAATTTCAAAATTTCTTTTAGAAATTGCTAGTCTATAATATAACTTTATAGCCTAGTATAAAAAAAGGGTTTCCCTTTTTTATGCTACAGTATAATGGAAAAATAAATGAGTAAGAGAAAAGTGATATATAGAAATTCTTACTTTTGATTGGAATTTTTGCAGCCGCAGACGCAAGCCGAGAGCACCGTGACGAGAGTGGTGAGCACCCCCAGGCTCACGGCTATCTCCACCAGCGTATACATAGCTATTGTTACTAATCCCGGCGACACCACTCAATATTTTCCATCACAAACCAGAGCCTATGGCATACCCTCCCAAAGAAACGTTTCAAACGCACAACTTTCTTCCATTTGAGTAAAAAGTATTGGAATGTAGGGCACTGGAGTACGCTACCCTGAGCACTTAGCCAAGAGGGAATCTACGTGCACCTCTACATTCTCAGTACCAAAAGACACTCTATGATAAATCAAGTTACTAGGACTGAATTATATCGTAAAAAATAAAATTCAAATGCGAAATACACGTCCTCAAGCCCGATAAACATTGACCAATATCATTACAGATAAAAAATAATCAATTTTGACAGCTTGATGGATGTTACCATGTTAAAAAAAGCATAATTTTTACTTTTTTATGAGGTATGTACCCCATTCACAGTCCACCGACTGACAGACAAGTCATTCATCCATTTCCAACAGATCAACGAATCGTAGTGGTCACAAAACCAGGCCAAAAAAGCTACAAAATGTTTTTTTTTACTTTGACAGTTAGCTTGGCGCGTTGTTGTTGACCGTTGAAAATCGAAAGTGCAAATACAATTCGAAATAGAAGAAATATTGTTCATTTTAAAATGTGCATTTTCTAATGCCAAAAATCTTATTAAAATTGAGATTCAACAGTTAAATTTTGACGACCAGCGTATGGCACTACGGCACATAACCTAACATGGCAGCCGGTATGGAAAGGAAAAGTGAAATATTTTCTCAAAGATTAATAGTGGCTGTGTTATGGAATCTCGCGCTGCAGACTTTTCTGGCGGTATCACTTGTCTTCCTTATACAAGTTGATATATTGCACCCATTATCATGGATTGCGTCCACATTTCAAGATATTTTCAGTTGGAAGATGAGCCTCAATATCGTGCTCCTTGGATTGGTATCATTTTTCCAGGCCTACATTTATGGATGTTACTATATGGTGCCACCACCAAAGTATTTCACAAGATTCTCAATGTTCCTGAATTTGTTTTCAATACAGAATATGATATTTAGTGTGTTGTATGCTCTCTGTGGATATTTTACTATGGGATTATATTCATCACTGGCGCAAAGCAATTTTAATGTACTAAAGAAGACATGTAAAAACTATGACGGTCAATGTCTTATGGAGCAAAGTTTATTTTTACAATTCGGTGGAATGTGGATGGGGTTGTATTATTTTTTGAATGTTCATATCTTTAGTACAAATATTTTAATGTTTCCTCACATTTACCAAGATAAGTTTCAGCAAATTAAACTGGCAATTAGCAATATTATTGCTTTAGGATTCAAGAAGTCAATCATGCCAGTTGCATATTACTGTATATTTTATTATTTATGGGGCAACAAACCGAGAAATGTTGTGTCTGATGTGTACAGCTTGTATTTGGAAGATGCCCCATTGGATAATATGCTGAATCTAATCAGCTCTGGAATTTGGATTGGTCTTTGGTTCTACACAAGTTTGTTCCTTGTATCAGTCTATACAATGAAAACAATTTTCAATATTGTGCTGACAGAACCAATGAGATTCCCTATTGAATCGGACAGAAGTCTAACTCTCCATAATGCTTTGGCTCAGAAATTACAGTTTAATGGATATTTGGGAGCTCAAGATTTCAGAATTATGGCTATAACTGATTCTGCAAGGAGGATACAAGTTTTTAAATTGTCTCAGCCTGGAGGACACCCGAGAAATTGGAATCATTTGTTGGAAGTTTCCTTATCAACCATCAATAACTTTAGCAAAGAGTTGGAAATTATTAATGGTGATGGGAAACCTCTTGGTCTAGATAATTCACCACAGAAAAAGTCACTTAACATAACTCCTCCTTCTGGTTTAATGTACAACAATTTGAGAAATATGGCTCACTCACCAGAGTTGTTAGAGCTCAAGGATCATAACAGGAACAAAGTCGATAACACATTTACTACTGTCATGAAAGAGGAATGTTATGGATTGCTGCATAAATTGTGTCAGAAGCCAGGAATCAACTATTTCTTTGGTGAATTGACTGATACTAAATTGAAGTTTTTATTGACACAAGCACAGCCGGTGATGTGGACTTGTGAAGGTCTGGCTTTTATAGCAGCTTCTTCACTAAAAGAGGATAAATATGGAATTGTACAAACAGACCTGCCAATTGTGATCTCAGCTTTGATCAATCTCAAACAAAGTCTCGACAAGATCTCCAAGCCTGGGCTTGTGCCTAGAAAACATATTCTACATGATGAGCTTGCAATCAGGATGAAGTCTGCACTCATATCTTCAGTGAAGAGGAGTATCTATAAAATTGTTATTACTTTCTCTAAATATATTCACGAAATACCATTAGATCCTGATGTCCAAGTAGCTATTCAACCATTTTTGTTATGTAAAGAAGCATAAGTGTAAATGACTGATATTTTAAAATAAACTATTTTTTTATGAAAACATCTTTTATTGTTCGAATATAATATTTACCCACATAATTCAACTATTACTATCTAAAACAGTAAAAAACAATATAATAAAACAGATTTCATCACATTTTCTGCCTAAAACATTAATTGATTTACAAACAATTAACAATTTGCTGAGACTAACACTATGTAATTATTTTAT
This sequence comes from Pectinophora gossypiella, assembly GCF_024362695.1. NCBI lineage: Eukaryota > Metazoa > Arthropoda > Insecta > Lepidoptera > Gelechiidae > Pectinophora > Pectinophora gossypiella. The sequence goes on along the minus strand of NC_065413.1, from coordinate 8,690,593 downwards.
CAGTTTTCCTATTGAAGTCTGTGTAATTTGGACACTAAAAGCTAGTAAAGAATTAGCTGGATGGAATGTTGTAGATAGGGAAAAAGTGTAGAAATAATAAATAGGGTGGTGTTCAAGCAGTACCTACTATCTAATTGTCAATGACTAATTGTGAATACTCGTATATTTGTGGCTGATCTAAATAATTATATTATTATAAATCCAATAAATTGAAAGTTTCCACACCTTAATGCTTGCCTGGAAGAAATTGCTGTTGACCCACTGCTTGTGCTTGTTTAGTCCATTTGTCTGTGCAATAAACAGTATTTGTGGTTGTTAGGTAAAATTTAATGCCAGTTCGTAATAATTTAGAGTAAGGTGTCTTCATCTCGCAATTCGCTGCTGAGAAGTAGAGATCGTTGACTCGCCGCACCCAATAACGCGGTCCGCTCCGCCGATGATGTACCGGACTCGCAGCTCAATGAAGCTGTTGCAACAATAAACTTAAATAACTCTGCATTTTATTACGAAATTAAAAAAAGTTACCAACAGCTTCATGACGGAGGATTGGAAGGAAATAGGAGAATAGACTAGACTGGGGACTAAGTCACGAATGAAATTTCATGCAAATTACTTACCTAATTACAGTATAAGAATGACACTTTTATAAGCAATTTGTTAGCCTAGGTAAGTAAGGTAAGCCAGTTGTATTTGGTTATCCATAGCACAGTGAACCTCTAAATTAAAGAGCGATTAACTACAATGAAGGCGAAACTCACAAGGAATCACGATAATTAAACTGCAAATCAGAAGTTACGATGTTCATACGCTTATCGATGAGGCATCATTGATTGAGGAACATAAACATAATATGTAATAATCATGGAAAGAAGCTTGGTTACGGCTGGGTTTTCACCATAGCGGAGAGGAGACGTGCAGAATCAATTAATCTTAGCGAGAGAGAAGACGCTCTGTCGCTCTCTCCTCCGCGGTGATTAGTGGATTCCTGCACATATCTGCTTTGGTGGAAACGGTTAGCAAAAGAGAGAAGATTAAGCAGTTACAGTATTAGTTTGTCTGAAATTGTACGTCTTCTCTTGTGTGGGTTGTGAAGTTAATCATTATCAATATCTACAATCGTTCAAAAAGTTCTCTTGTTATGGCTGTATATTTAGATAGCACATTCGGATTCCCCATCGATAAGCTTAAAGATAATTCGATTTTCTTGACGTAGATTTGCTGCAGATGGCATTAACTACTTGGCCGGACAAATGAGAAGCGCTGAGGTACAAAATGAGGGTGCCCAGTTGGGTGCAAACCTCGGCTCAGGACGTCGTCTGAGAGGATATTATTTAAAATAATTAATGGACCCTGGTGGCCGGCGCCGGCGTGGTCGGTGTCGGGGTCCTGAAGTGTTTGTTGTCGCGAGCTGATTGGCCGCCTCTATGGCCTGATAATTCGATAACGTAACTATAAGTACTGAATCATTTTACAGTTTTAATTATCGTGATGAAAGTACATACTCACAAGTTGATAGGACAGAGAGAAGAGGGTAGTCACGACAGCGTACCGTTGCGTGTAAATTTTATACATACGAAGGGTGGATTACCGTCGGGGCTCGCATGCGGGGTGGCAGATTCGGTCCTTTGTGAGGGTAGTTCCGGCGATGCTAGCGCCGCTCGCCCTGAACCACCCGGAGACTCAGTCATCGATACTTGGAGACTGTAGCTTTCTCTGTTATTAAACACATTATTTTTTTAATAAAAGATATACAGGGTGTTAGAGTAGATTCGGAATTGATATCAAGTAGTGTTTTTTTAAATTATTTTCAGTTCCATACTTTTGTGACGGAAAATTCCACCTGATATTAACTCAGAATCAAGGTCTCAAGCATCCCTCAGTATTTGTTATGATGCCACTAACATCCAGTATAGTTGTAAGTATAATAATAATATGACACATTATATTTCGAGGTTGAAACAAATAAATAATTTTAATCCTACTTTTGACTTGGGACAAAATACATAAAATAAACAGCCTATATATGTCCCACTGCTAGGCACAGGCCTCCCCTCAATCAACCGGAGGGGGTATCATAAGGCAATTTTATTACTGATTGAATTACGATAAATAGGTTTATATTCTAATTTGAATTTGAATTTTGAATTTGCGATGACAGCGGGTGCTAAACACTAAGGTTGATTGATAGTTATTTTACGATTAGCCTAGGTGAAATGGAAGAAAATATACTGAAAATTAGTACGTACTATTATGTACTATTTCTTGCTGAAACACGCTAAACTATGTTAGGTACGCATTTGGCATTACTTTTGTCAGGTAAAAATTGGTCTTTTAGTTGTTCAGTAAGTTTAATATCTTCGTGAATGTTCCGTCGAGACGCGGGCTAAAAATGCGATTCATAGTTGATAAAATGTTAGCTTATTACAATCATGCATACAATAACGTCATACTTTGCTACACGCCCGATGAAAGTTGGTCAAGAGAAAATAAAACGCTGATGTAAAATTAAAGCCTAATTTCTAGGAAGTAGGTAATGTTTAAAACTAGGCATTAATTTTCTGATGAGAATGCTGTAAGTTGTGAGGTATTTACATTGATCTATTAACTACTCTTCTTATTGTAGACAAAAAGTTAATGCATATATAGCGATGTGGTATTCACTTTTCGTAACACGCACTACGTCGTTAGATTAGCCTGCCAACTGTCAAGACGTTGTATTATTGGCGGTAAAACCCACTATTTCAATTTTAAACTATTTTTTCTAGCTCTTTCTTTTACGCATAAAATCGGCAGAGCTCGGCACGGTGACGACGATGGGCCACTGGACTTGAATATCTCAACCGCGTTACGAAGCACCACGTGCTAATAGAAGTTCTATAATAGCAACGTACCTACTTAATTTCGGACAGAATAAGAATCATTTCAAAATACTATAAAAAAAAAATGTTCCAACAGTTTCTCCATGTTTGCCGTACAGGTTTTATGGAATCTACATACCTACTACGTATGAACATATAGATAGCTAAGGTAGCGCCAAGTTCTTGACGTGTTTTTGTATGACGCGCTGTATCTAGGTAGTTTATAGATCAATGTGTATTATTATAAAACTGCAACTAAAAATATGTGTGTTGCGGCCGAAGTTGTGTGCTTTGATCACATAGAACACCGATAATGATTTGGAGACACACGAGTAGGTATCATGCAACACACATATCATTGTGTATTTACTGTCCGGCGGGTAATGCTAGCCTGTATCCGGAGGTGGATGAGGTCTGGGATATCTCGCTGTCGTAGGATGTGTCGGTGAATCCGCCAGTGCCTGTGGGCTGCAGCAGGGGGGTCTGGGCCCAGGGCCGCCGCAGCGGCGTCGTGTCAGGGCCCGGGGAGGAACACTCGTCGGATTCTAGCCGCATGTGCGATTGCTGTAGGGAATTAATGACTTCGTTAGTACTTCTGGAGTCTCGTTTTCATGAGGCCGATAGTAATGTCATTGCTAGGTCAAGAAGCGTGAAAGGTTCTTTAAATTATGTAACTGAGTATTTAGCTGCCTTGGAAGGGTCGCGGGGTCGTAGGCACACAAGTCCGCGTCGCCCGGATCCAGCATGCCTTCTGCTTCTGCCTCGTTGGTATATAAGTACCGTAGATAAAGTGCAGTGGCGGCCCTAGCAAAATATTTAGTTGGTGCGAAACTTCAAAGTGGCACCCCTCAGCCCCTTAAAATAAAAAAATAATGTTTACGGCCACCCGGTATGAGGAATCTAACGATGAAGTTAGTTTGCGGCTAGGGTGAACCAGTCTTGGTTGATTTTAGCCACCTCGCACCGCCCTAGGGTCGCCACTGATAAAATGTCATACAAAAAATACTTAGCTATTCAAGCGCAGCGGTATAAAGATGAATCTTGATCTCTTGATCTTGATGATGAGTCTTGATTAAAATCAAATACGCTCGTCGTGTTATCATCTACTTTTCGTTTCCATTTTTCAGGTGATCATTTTCAATCTGAGGTACTTATATATCAATGCGTTACTCAGGGAGTTTTGTCACGTACTTCTGGTCTACTAGAATGTCGGCTGCGGCGTAACTTGAAGGTCCCCTTGGAAGGGCCACGGACGCTTGTCATCACACACGTCCATGTCGCTTGGATCTAGCATATCTTCTACTTCTGCCGTTGCCCAAAGTAGCAAATGCAAAGAGGGGTCTGAGAGTTTGTCACGTACCTCTGGTCTACTAGAATGTCGGCTGCGACGGAACTTGAAGGTCCTCTTGGAAGGGCCGTGCGCTCGCTGCAGCCGCGGGCGCTCGTCGTCACACACGTCCGCGTCGCCTGGATCCAGCATGTCTTCTGCTGCGGACGCTGCGCTCGGCGACAGCGGGGACAGTGGGGATGTTGAGGTATCTCCTGTTGTATATTTATTTTTTTATTGGTACAAACATATATAAGATCAAGCCTATTTCCCGTTGGCACAGACCAATGAATTCCATCTACAACAATCCTAACAACACTTTCGCTTTTCCACTCTAATCAAAGACTTCATGCATGCTCGCCGGTTTAGTAGTACTCTTGACCTGGCGTTTCTTTAAGACATTCTGGATCTGATCGCGGTATGTACGCCTAGGCCCTCTATTTCAACTCTATTTACACCCGCATCATAAATCTTTTTATTTATTGAGGAAAGCTAACAGCCCAAAACTTTAAATATTATTGTGAACAATTACACGCTTCATTCAGCCACTACACAAGAAATATTTTTTTCTTCATGCTTGCGAGGACAGCATGAAGAAAAAAACAACAGCATCAACTTATCAGGGTTACTATAGAAGGCCAAATGCCTCCCAATAGTACATGGCCGAGGTAACGACTACATACTTAAACAAATAGTAGCCGGGACCGGCGCTAACAGCCTAATGTGTTCCGAAGCACAGAATCGGATAATCAAATCCGATTGGCGAATGTCCTTACCAAGTGACACCGACCTAACGTAACCTAACTCAACCATGGAATCCCGAAGTAATTTTTTACATGTCCTCATCGGGAATTGCACCTAGGACTTTCAGATCAAGAGCCGAACGCTGTGTGCTCTAAAGACACGGACAAATAACAGGAGAACAATAAACAGTTGCAAAATTTTAACTTCAGATACTCCACTTACCTGAAGTGAACTTGAATTCCACTGATGATACAAATCTTAGTTTCTGATTGGTCGTATACGATGGAGTGGTGGCTGTAGGCTTCTGTTCTTTGATTAAGTTGTTCATGGATCCTGTATATAGTACATAATTAAATTAGTATTATTTCTAAGAAAGAGATGAGAGAGAGAGAGAGAGAGAGAGAAAGAGAGAGAGAGAGAGAGAAAGAGAGAGAGAGAGAGTAAATTAAAGAGTAAGTAGATAAAATGATCTGAATAACTGTCTCTCGCCTGCTTTATCAATCTGTACCCGTATACATTGGATATTGTATTCAAGTTCTAAGCTAGTGAGAGAAATAAACATTATTTTATTTATTTATTTAAACGAACGAGTAAGTTATACCTGCCATTTTCTCAATCGGCGTCAAAGTAGCGCACGGGTAATCAACAGACTAAAACTTTCTGATATATATGTTTTTTTAGGCAGAAGTAATACTTAAAAAGAATACATTTGCCGTATAATCCGAAAGAATTAAGTTGGCAGCACAAGTCAAATGGGTTGCGTACCAGCGAGATTACTATTTGATTCGTGCGGGTCATTATAATTTGAAAATGATTGATTTTAAAATCAACAGCTGTCGATCGCGTGTTTCTATAAAGCAATAGACTACCATCCGTCTGCGAAGGGGTCCCGTTGGTATTGGTGCTGTCGCTGGGACGGCTGTGGTTGCCTGTCTCCACGGTCGGCATGTGCTGACTCGTCGTCGAACTGCTCGATACTGACTCTGGAATAATACCGTATAATTGAAGTGACTGTGTTTACAATTACCATAGAATAAGGAACAGGGGGGGTTAAAAAGGCTACATTTGACATTTGTGTGCATTGCGCACTTACTTTTATATGCGCAAATGTCAAATTGCAATATTGTTTTTTAGATGAATTGCTCCGATGTGGCCTTTTTAACCCCCTCAGTACTACGTATAGAACGGTAACTCCTGACATAAATTCGTAACGGGCTCCGATCTCCCTTGTACTTGTACCATACTTCTGACACTCAATACAAAAATTACATTCTTACAGTGTGCTGCGATGCCGCGTAGGTGCGAGCAAGACAGATAGTCTATGCGCCCTACCTTTGACACTTTCCCGCTTACGGCCATTAAGACCCAGAGGGGATGAGGTAAATCTAGCTCGGTGCCCGATACTAACTGGTGCGGTGCGGAGAGTTACCGTTCAGTTTTTTTCTTTGTTTGTACTAAAGTGGTAAAGTTGATGCCAGTACCTCTCTGCGCAGTGAGGGGCGCGGAGGGGTGGTCGGGCGTCCTGGGCAGGCCGGCACGCGACACCAGCATGGATATGAGCGAGGGCCGGTGCTGCTGCTGCTTCTCTGGTGCGCGACCGAACACCTCCGACGCACGCTTAGTGCCCCCCGCCGCTAGGGCCTCGGACACTTGCTCTGCTGGAGGACGGAAAATGTCAAAAGTGAAAACCGTTGGACATACCAACCACCATACCAATATTCTGAGGGACAAAATACTAAAAGTCTCAACACTTGAGAAACTAGAGAAAGAGAGCAATGGCTGTTTCTTAGTAATAGCTGTCTCATTTAACCTACTTCAAAATGATGGTCGCTTTGAACGTAACGTTATATTAGACAACTCATAATTAAGCTTGCGTACCGTATATGACTACAAAAACTTCCTTACCAGCTTTGTAACAGTCGTGCGACTCCCTCATGATGCGCAGGTCCTTGTTTAGTTCTGCAAGCAAGAATCCCCTGGCGCGAGCCGCGGGAAGCTTCAGTCCCCGGACTCTCTCACGAACCACGAACTGCATGTGCCTCTCATTGTCGCCAATTGGGGGTTGGGATAGCTGGAAATTGTAACAATGTAGAACCCGTATTAATTAACCAATCGCACGTTATCGATTCTTGCGAAAAGCCATGAGGTGCCCCGTGGTTCTTTTAATAATGGTATTGCCCGATGACTTTAGCATCTAACCATGGTAGTTGCGGCTTCCAAATACATCAACTTATTTTTTTTTGACGTGACTTATACTTAACTTCTTGACCAGACAAATGGGAAGCGCTGAGAGCTTTCGCCCTGTCATTTCGCTTAGGGATGGTACTGAAATATCGGCGCCCGATTACTGCAGTCATAGATCTTGTGTCCATTTGTGGAAGTCTGTGTTAGGTGGGCATTACGGTCGTAAGTTTACGTATGTTTATGTATTAGTACTGCAGCGGACCGTGACATATCCTACGTCATCGACTACCACGATGGGACCAGTTTATAGTTATCACGGGTTGAATAGGCCTTCTAAAAATATAGGGTTGCCTCAGCTAATCCTGGTGCGTTGTGCTACGGTGCGCTCTCGTCCTATACGCTGCGATATAACCCACAAACCTTATGCACAATGAACGGCAGGAGTAGCACATATAGAGGCGTGCGGTAGGTGACTATATACTCGAGGAAGTCCCACAGGTGGCGCGCGGCCTCATTCCGCTTGCCTAGCTCCCGCATGGCGCGCGCTATCCGGCCCCATTCGTTGCACAGCTCGCTTACGAAGCATGCGCACATCACTTTTAATGCTGTAACGAAGGTGTAATTTCATATTAGGTAGAACTTTACGAAGTTTTGATACGTCAAAACTGGCTGCGTGTGATCTTCTGATTGCTGTTGGCTCTACTCTTCCACTAGGTTATTAAGAAACTCACGCCAGTTTCGATCGACTATTCCTATCACTCATTTTCACGTCTGACAATTTATCAGCGTTATATCTTAGTTAAGCGTGTTTACATCTCACGCTGTGCAATGATGATGTAGTAAAAGAACGTAATCGTTTATTGTGCTGAAGTGGGGGTCATCACGCCTGTATCTCCAAAGAGATAGATAGAGGTATACAGTATATATCTATTTTTAAGTCCCATGTAATAGTTACCTATTTGGCACAAACTGGCACATTGAAACAATGTGACATTTTTAGACCTCCTCTACTTTCTACCCAAATAGTAAGTATGTAATTTATATAAGAAATTGTTTAAATATTTACCAAGAAAAGCGATCCTATACAGTTGATTGGAGAGCCTGGTAGTATTCCGTATGTCCCTACTCCCGGTAAAGGTGAGAGAGTTGGTGCGTGCATCTGATGCGTTGAGTTTGGCGTTCACTGCGGAGATCTGACCAGGGAGCGCCGGCGGGCACAGCGCGTTTAGAACCACCGATACTATGTAGCTCACGTCTGATTGACGCAGTGGTGGGACGTCTGGAAAAACAGGCGAAATATCAGGTGATGGGTGACCAGCCAGTCGCTTCGGCTGATTGATCTATTGTGCAGAAAGTGTTGTAAAAATTAATTATTAATAAGGATACTGGCTGTTTTTCTTTTGATAAACGTTTATCTAGTCGTTTTTAAAAAATTAAAATTTTTTCACTCTTATACTATCTGCCTAAAGGCCAGCTAATAAAGCTCTCTTTTTCATGGCGTTTGCGTCTTTTTACTGCAGAAATGATATGGTTTATGTCCTCTCACGGTTTTTGCGACATATTCGAGAAGATTGCACCTGAACATGTCCAAAGACCGCGGATTATACGCGTGTATGTATGGACTACAATTTAATGCCTAAACTTACCTCGTCTGCCACTACCCACGCGTATACACAATGGCATCAACAAATTCATTAGCATGTTTTCCGTTTTTTCCTCTGTAGGGAACGTTGTGCTGCCTCCACACAACTGTTCTAATGAGTAACTGTCCTGAAATTAATAAATTCATATGAACAAAAGAATTACGAAATTGATAATTTATTTTTATTAAAGAGACAAGGTGGAGTATGCTCCATACCCCGTCTGGTTGATTGACGGGAGGCCTGTGCCCAGCAGGCCTGCGATGATGAAAGACACAAAAAATATATAAGAAAAAAGTTGTAAGTAGTAATGGAATAAGTACGTACTGCCCAAAATAGACCGGCTGTTTTTTTAATGTGAGGTGTTGCAATGTCATAAGTCTACGCAGCTCTTACAATAGATAACATGAACGATTTAATACAGAATGGGACCAAAGTCATCTAATTGTTAGAAAATAATTATCATTTCATACTTCGGAACCTTTGTTCTCACTAGTTCGATTCATTAGTTCGATCGTCGAACTAGTGAGAATGTTTGTTCTCACTAGTTCGATTCATTAGTTCGATCATTGTACAATAGGTACATATAATAAAAGCTTTCATATTATACTTATAGTAGGCATAATAAATAAATAATAAATAAACTAAACAGGCACCACGAAATAAACATTGCTACTGCAGAGCATTGACAGCGTAATACCTCCATTTTGCGAAACATCTACCCTCAAAATATAACAAACATCATGTACCCTCAAAATAAGACAAGAGAACTATGATCACAGGGGCGTTCAGTTAAATGTTTATAATACTAAACTAGTTTAGTTTCGATCGCCATCGACTCGCAAAGAAGAAGAATACTAAACTTATTATGTACATACCTAGGTGCTATAGGCATAGATGCATTAAGGAAATGTACCAGTGGACGACTTCCGGGTGACATGTGACAATGATTTGTATTATTTAATCTGTTTGTATTGTTTACTATTAATTTACTTGCAGTCGAATTATTTAATTCTCACTAGTTCGACGATCGAACTAATGAGAAAAATAATTCTCACTAGTTCGACGATCGAACTAATGAATCGAACTAGTGAGAACAAATGCTTCGGAAGGCACGTTAAGCAGTCGAACCTTGCTACTATTTACTAAACTATGTAGCGTAGTTTGGGGGAGGCCTATGCCCAGCAGTGGGCGTCGTACGGCTGATGATGATGATGTAGCGTAGTGAGCCATACCTGGGGCGTTTGGCGGTTCTAATCCTGAAACCAGGGTTGATGAGGTCACTGATCTCCCAACATCTGACACCAGAATCCAGGAAAACTAATGTGACATACATATTCCCCGCTGGGGTGGGCAGAGATCTTTTTTTTTGTTTTGGTTTTCCCCGAAGGGTAAGGCAAAGGGAACTATGCTCATACAGCCATGTCTTACGTATTTTTTTTCTTGATGAATAATGAAATGATGAAAGGTGATGATGATGAAACCTAAGCCCCCACCCTCGGAGTAGACTCCTACTCCTAACCCCAAACGAATTAACTCAAAAGTCCGCATAAACTTTCGAGTTATGAAGCGGCTTCCTGGCACGAAGCGAAAATAGGCAGATACACTTTGTTTATTGAATACTCCGATATAATAACACTCGCGAATGTCTTCCGACTAACTTAATGCGATCATTAACCACAAAACACCACTTCGTATTAATTAATTAGATTATTCAATGAAGAAAGCAACTGTCCCGTTCCCGTTTCCCGCCAAAAAGCCGTGGGCAGAGACCATGGAATTCCACTTACTACGATCCTAATACACCACTTTTGCTTTTTCCACTTTTATCAAAGACACTGGAAACGGCCTCCGTGGCCCAGTGGTTGAGCGTTGGACTCACGATCCGGAGATCCTGAGTTCGATTCCCGGTGGGGACATATCACAAAAATTACTTTGATCACCTGATTGTCCGAAAGTAAGACGATCCGTGCTCCGGAAGGCACGTTAAGCCGTTGGTCCCGGTTACTACTTACTGATGTAAGTACGTAGTCGTTATATGAGTCATGTCAGAGGCGAGGGCGGCTCAATAGTAACCCTGACACCAGGGTTGATGAGGTTGGTAATTCACCTCACAACCCACACGATAGAAGAAGATCAAAGACTTCATACATGCTCGCCGGTTTAGAGTACACTAAAGAGTAATGTGACCTACCCCAGTATTAACAACTTGTAAGGCGATCAGTCTGACGACCATGCTGCAGAAACCGGAAGGTGGTGGCTGGCTCATAAGAGCTGCCGTGGCCGATGACAGGTTCTCTCCACTGCCGCTATCCATTACTATTAGCATCTGAAATTTGATGTTATGTTCTGGTAATCAGTTAAGAGGAGTCCATAACTATGCCCATTATTCTGGTGACTCTTAAATATTTATATAGATTTCTCCTGATATCTTTAGACTTTGATATGTCTCTTAATATTAGTATGCATCATTCTGTTCTACTGTCAAATAATTAAGCTATTTATAAATGTGTGTATAGTCAAAAATGCTTTCTCTGTTAATTCAAAGTAAGTAAGACACAATTACTCGAACGACGAAATCAGTGCCCTAGTTTTACGAACTTACTTACATCTATTTTTACATTTTTGGTATATTTATACAAATTTAGAAGACATTTAACAGGATATTTGCACTATAAAATAGTTTACAATTGAATAAAAAATAATTGTACTTAGAAATAAAAAGGCGTGTAAAGGAAAACATTACTTGTACAGTGCTGAGTAGGGTTTTGAGTTGCTGCCAATGCATAATGTACGGGCACCGAATCATAGTTTCATATACGCCTTTTAACAGCGCTGCCGCCGCGTCCCAGTGGGTATTTCTCTGAAAACAACAAAATGAGCAATGACAACAATGTATTCCATTTTGAGTAAAAAATAACGAATGAGAAGTTCAAAGTTTTAAAGAAACTGTATTCATCTGTACATGCCAAGGATTTTGTTACAAACAGTCCGTGGAATAATCACACATCGCGTAGGTTTCCGATAAAAATTTGAGGGGAGAAGTTCTACGCTTAAAAAAATGTAAAAAATAAAATCACTTCCAATTATTGCTCAACAAAACACGACTATAATTAAATTTGAATGTGGAATCCTCCAAACATTAAGAATTAAAAAAATATGTCACATATTTTTTATTCTTAATAGGTACTCGTATTTAATATTTATCTGATAATCCTTACGATATGTTACGATATTTTTTGAGAAGTGTATTTTAAAATTAAAAAAATATAACATTGAATTAGCCTCGTTTCTTGAGTCTGCGTTTAGAGCTTATCCTCTTACTCGTTACATATTCTTGTAATCTTACCCTTATACTAGGCTTCTTGGCAATCTTCATGAAGACCTTGTCAAGTCGCCTTAAAATCATAATGAGGGAAGGTCGTAGCGCGTCATCCGCCCAATCAGCAACTGGTAATACCAGCAGCATATAGCGTTGTAAGCCGCGGCATGCCATAGACTCAGGATCGTAAGGAGATACTTTTAGAAGAGCATGGGCTATGTCCGCTAACCGCTGGAATAGGTAATAAAATCGTATTTTTAGTTATTGACAGCTTTGCGCTAGTACCAAGTCGGAGCGCTAGAAGGCGCTTTACTTGTCATAGCTACGATATGTATGTGTAATCCTTTTATTATTTTAGACTATGTAGTTTTATCTGGATTATAATAATATCGCATACATCACAAAGTGAAAATTAGATAGAAGTCAGGACGAGCGCGTTAACTATTACACAACCTCCTCCTGCTGTTCATACGAAATTCTTTCGACCTATGTATCGTCATCAAGCCGACGCCGGCGCCATCAATCCAGAATATTGAGTACTAATATTTCAAAGCACGAGTGCATAAAGCATACGGTATTGAAAATATGTAACAGTGCTTGTTTAATGCACCGAATATCAAGAAAGAACTAAAAAGTAAATATGGCCTCTAAAAACCCGAATCCAACACTATAATAATATAATTTCAAGCAACTGACAGCATGTGACTTGGAATCGAGCAGCTCCACAGGTTTTCCTTCGCTCCCACCACTTCCTTTAGATCCGTTCAAGTCTAGAAGCCTTATGGTAGCTCGGTCAATGAACTCTCCCACCAACGACAGTAAGACGTCTCTAGGACGTCGGTACTCCGCCCGGATCAGCTGAAATTTAGAAATATGTACAGTTTTGAAATGCAAACTATGATTTTGAAAATGAAGAGGAATAGGAATGAGGTTATGGAATAGATTGAAATGTTTATTTTATTTTTTTAAATGATTTTTAGTTTTATATTCTTCTACATATTTAGGTAATTTTTATTTGGATATATTTGATTAGGCAATGGAGCTGATTCAAGCAGAATCTAATTTTATGTTATACCTGTAATTTTCTTAACCACCGTAAAGTTAATAGACGGGTAGTCGACAGGCTAAATATTTATGGAACACACGTGAATATTAGGCAGAAATCTTAAACAACCCAAAGTTCTTTCAAAATTTTTACATTAGTACCCCAAGGAAGAAACTGAGCTATAGAGACGGGGAAAGGAATGTTAGGTGAAAGATAAATAAGAAAGTGTAAAGTATTTTTGATTTTTTAAGTAGATATGTTATTCTGGGCGGTTTAAATGGCCACATCGAAGCAATTCATCTAAGAAAGCAATATTGCTATTTGACATTTGCGCATATAAAAGTAAGTGCGCAATGCAAACAAATGTCAAATAGCAATATTGCAAAGTGTTATTGGATTGGTTCGAGTTCGAGTTATTAATTTATGTTAAAAACCTTTTACTAACACAGTTCGCTCGACTATTATAGACGGCGATACCGCTCACCATCTGTCATGTTGGTCTAACAGAAAGCTCGGTGAGGTGTGGGTATTTACTTCATCTACTACCCCATTTGGGATATAGCTGTGAGCTTATGTTATGTGTTATGTTGTTGGAAAGTATGATCGTATCTCTTTCAAAAACTTACTACCTCGGAATCAGCGCCGGTGAAGTCAGATACGGGGGGTAGTCGCGAGTGATCCGTGCTATGAGCAAAGCGTGAGTGCGACTCCTCTTCTATCAGGTCGAGACCCACGAAATTTGAAGCGGTTGTTCTAGTACAACCTCTTTGGGAGGAGCCTTTGTGCTCCGGAGATGTTCTGTACGGGCCATTGTATGATCTGTAATGTTATAAAATGTGAAGTTTTGCTGAATCCAAAAGTGTTCTCGTTTAGCACTGGGGGGTTAACAAGGCCATATCGAAGTAATTCATCTAAAAAAGCAATATTACAATTTGACATTTGCGCATACAAATAGAATAAAGATTCAAATATATTAAAGAAATAAATGAATTTCCAAAAAACATAAAATTGCGGTGCCATCATCTTGCATTTAATTCTATTGCGTTGTTGTAAAAATAAAATCATAGGTAAACTTAGGATTTTTTTTAAAAATCACCCAATAATTTTAAGCAAATTTAAGTCTAATTATACAGAATACTTACTTAGAAAGTCCTTCACAATTATTGACGAGAGTTTTTATAGCAATAGCTAGTTGTTGAATTATTTCTTTCTCTGTCTTGCCTTCTCTGTTATATGTTGGTAGTTGTATCTGTTTCACGTAGCAAGGTAGGATAGCTTCTAAGATAATCTGTAAATATCAAAATTCATTTCAGCTCTATAGTTAACTGTTATTAGTTGCAGGGACAACTACTAGGGCAATCTTGGGTATTCCGTGGAGGTCTTTGCGCCTTATCTCAAGCGTACTCGATATATATGTATTATATATGCATCATACCTACAGAACGCCAATATCAAGAGTCTTTCTGTGGAAGTTATCTATTCTGTAATAGCTCAAGTCATTGCAAAAGCTGGAGAATATCTATTTTACTTTTTAGTCCTTTTAGTTTTAGTGATAATGATGAGTCCTGATTTACATAAATAGCCATTACACGTCCCACTGCTGGGCACAGGCCTCCCCTCGATCAACAGGAGCATGGAATCAATACTTTTTCGGACAATCAGGTGATTCAAGCCTGCAATGTCTTGGCGAAACAAAGGACAGTCGCACAAAGTCATTTCGACCTATTTGAAATAGAACTTGGAGCTTCAGATACCCACGCTCCAACCACTAGACCGCGAAAGCTGTTTCTATAGCTTGAAATATAGTGAAAAATCTACTCACAAGCATTTGATAGCCTCTCATGCTCTCAGCAGAATAGGACACGACCATGACACAAAGACTGATGCAATCAAGTACATTGACCATTTCGTCCTCATCTCGATAGCAGAAGTCTATTGGTTTCAACGGTTTCTCTTCCTTGATCAGTTCTGCTATATGAAGAGGATCTGGTGATGGAGTCTCCAAACTTAGGAGTAGATTGAATAAGCAACTCGATTGTACCTGAAAGTGTGGAATGGTTTTAGTAGATTTGACGTTCAAATCATTGCATTAATTATTTTCTGAAACATTGATTGGACATTTTAAACTTTTAACCGTTATGTAGAAAAATAATAATGATAACCAGTGATAGGATAAGTCGCAATTTTAAGTAATATTTGCATTCTAGCATGTTGGAGTAAAGTATATTTTAGACTATTGCTGAATTTAGTTGTTTAATATTTTATTAAAAAAAGTTTCTAGCAGTTTATCTTTTTTTTTGTGAGAAACATTTGTCATATGAGAAACAATCAGCAAACAATGTTTAACTCACTTTACTAGCATCTCCAAAAGCAGCTTCTTCGTCGGTATCTAAGATGGCGGACACAGAGCCGAACATTTGCAGAATGAAGGGCTTTCTGTTCAGTAGATAGAACTGTTTTACGGCATACTCTATTGTAGTAGTCACCAACTTATTCGTCTGGTAGTTTGAGTATATTTGCAACAGAGTTGGCATTATTAATAGATAGCTGCAAGGGAAAACATGTTGGCAAGTTAGCACAGAGACTTGAAATGAAGATTATGCGTTAATGTTGTTTATTAGTACACTAATTATTCAGAAGAAATAAATTATTTTTCTTAAAATTATGCACAACAATCGTGCGTCTATGTTCCATGGTAAATGATCATTAGCGACAAGATTTTGGGATTATTAAAATAAATACTTATTGTAAACAAATAGTGCTTACCCATTAGTAGAGAAAATATTCTTAAAATTGAAGGCAGCGTTGACGTAAGTAGCTATTACGTATCTGAGTATCAATGAATCCTCGCTGTGCAACATCAGCGCGCCGTTGAGAACGTTCAGGAATAGATGTATGTCTCGAGAAGAAGTGAAGTTACCCGCCATTGCCTCGAACATACGCGCTATTAGGCGTACCCACCTGGGATGAAACATTTGTGTGATGCAAATGCTACGACGTTTTCAAGAAAATATTCAAAAATGTAGTTCTTATTATATTCATTGGACAGTTATAAAACGATCGCTATGCATGTATTGCGACTCGTATAGGTGAAAAAATAGAGCGACTATTTTTAGAAATGTGAAACTAAAATAAAATTAAGTTTGTGTTTGTCCAAATTGGCACAAATATCTCGAAAGTTAGACAATATATATATGCAAACTTACATAAATTTATGTAAAACGTCGAGTCCGAGTAAAGTGGAGCCAAGCGGTCCTCGACTATACAGAGCGAGGTCAGACTCCAGCGCTTTGCGAGGAAATGATGGCAGCTTCATTAGCTCGTCGTGGAGGAACACTACGCGTTGTACCACCTGAACATTTCGGATATATTTGAAGGCAAGAGCAAAGGAAAGAAAGGCCACTAAGAGCTTAAAAGATTTATTGTTCCTTCCAGATATAGGAAGATCTTTCCTTCTGAATCTACAATTTACTTTCTTTCATAATTCTTTCTCTATGTGTCCAATACTTTTTCACTCTAGAAATGTAGTACTTCTAGTTACTTCCAAATCCATAACGTAGGACTTGCTATCTCAATGTTTCTAAGGAGAATTCCCAATGAAGCGGAGAAGTCCGAAATTGATCGAACACATGGAGGGAGATAACGAGACAAATGACACTCTTTCTCTCTCTCTTTCCAATATAATTGAGGCTGGGTTGTCAAAACATTAGAGAATGCAGATAATTCCTGAAGATATTCTGTATACGTACCATGTCAACGTTCTTCAGGATAGCCCAAGTGAGAAGTACTTTTCCGATTTCAATAAATTTAAGTAGTAGTTCTTGTTGTTGTAACTTTTCAAACGCTTCTTCAGGCTCCATATGTACTAAGCCCAGTTGCGGATACTGGGACCGCTTGAAGAAGTAGTGATCACGAACGTAGTTTTGTGGATTATGGATTTGACCTGGCAGAAGCAAGAGATTAAATGCCAGAATATAAAGAGCGATTCTAAATCGATCGTGAATAACATTGCCATTCCCAACCACAAACAAGTTTAATATTTTTTTCCTAGTCAATTATTTTGCTGATTTGATGTAAATACTCACGTGTTTTGAAGTCCACTAAAAAGTGTTCTCCATGTAACTCTTCTGGGATGCCAAAGAAGTCGAGGGACTCTTTCAATATCAAAGAAAATTGCGTGTCTTCTTGAACAGGGAACTGAGACGGAATGCTGCCCTCATTATCGGCTGTAATTTATATAGCATATTAGTATTGTTCTATAAATATTAAAAATAGATACAAAATATTAATGTAAAATTTCTAATCAGTTGGGTTGGGTATCCTTATCGAGCTCTATGCTTTGAAGGGAACAGAAGAGACTGGCGTGTTAGGCCAGATCAAATCTAGGCTATCCGTCTTAGAGCATCCGACGAACTGCATGGCGGAGTTTGTTTATGTTTTATACATTTTCCATTTGATGAAATCTTAAAATTCTTATACAAAACTTCACGAGTCTGATACTTACATGGCCCGTGTACGATAATCTTCTTAGCAGCCGGCACATTAGCTGTGAGGAGTATGTGGGCATCGCATTGTTCTTTACGTAATATCTGCTTCAAGTCTTTGAACATGATACCGTGAACACTGTGTACCACCTAAAATATAAGAACAGTTTTAATCTAATTGTATTCTGTGTGCTTAGGTACTTTTATAGGAAATTTTGTCAATTTTATTTGAACGTTTCTTCGACCCAGGTACGCACCACCGAAATCCCCTGGTAGTTGCGGCGTGTCAGTAAATCCCACTTAAGGGTGGTACTGAACGATATTACTATACGATCCTTATAATCCGATGAGAGCGCCGGCGTGGTCAAAGTTTTCCCTCATTCAGCGCTTATCGCTATCGGCCCATTCCCTCAGACGACGCCTTAAGCCGAGGATTGGGCCCATCTGGACACCCCCAACAGTTATACAGTTACGAAATTTATAAAGATCTTTAGTTTCACGTATTTCTTGAAACTTACCATCCACAATATAGACAAAGCCGCCCCGATGAGTCTCTGTCCGTCTTCATGCGGTGTTCTCACGTAGAACATGACATATCCTATAATATAGTTGTACAACGCGAACGCAGCCTGTTGCGGCAAACGCGGTATGAAGCGAATGAGGTGGCGCAAGAGTTTGAACATTTCGTCTTGATGGTCGCGAGTCAAACGCTCCAGGACGTGACGGAGGAATAACGCGGAGTCTTCCACTAGGCAGCCCCATATGACCTGAACGAATGTAAAGTGTTCAAATATATTTCTAGCGAAAATCAACTAATTCGATAGATTTATGAAACTATTCAAAAGGAATCTTAAAAAACTCACCGAATAAGCAACTTCATACACAGAAATTCTGCTAGGCCCGACAGCAGCGTCATCCAATAACGCCACTATTTCAGCCACAGCGGAACACAGTGCTGAGGGAAACAACGCTGAAGCCACTTGTGTGTGATGGGAACCTCGAACGCCTTCCACTATCTCTTCGTCAGCAGGTGCTATGTTGAAATAACTTTTTATAGTCAGTTATAAGCGAGAACCGTTATCAAGAAAATATTGAGTTGATACTCTAGATAACTTTGCCTTTAAACGGTAATATGTTAAACGGTAAATATGATGAACTCCATAGTGTCACGAGTCGTCAAACACCTATAAATAAATCCATCAGCTTGGACACCCTTTTGACGGGAATCATAGACTTCTAGACGCTAATGGATATTTGAAACTTTAAACACTAAAGTTATTCGCCCGTGACGACTTTGGCATGAACTTTGGTTGTCGCGATAACTACATACAAGTGCAACTCTGGAAAGTGCTCTCACTTCGTCTGTGGACACTACCCTATATCTGATCTTGAGTTTTCTATTTATGTGTCAATTTTCAGGCAGAGTCACTATGGTTTTTAAATTATGGATTAAACTCACGTTCAATATGATCATCAGCAGCATGGTCTAAGGCTGGCTCTCGCGCCGCTTGTCGAGTGATCGGTATGGTGGTGATCAGGAAACTCTCTCTCTCCGCTTTCTTCTTATCAATGCGCTGTTGCAACGCCCGCTTTATAGCCTCAGTCTGCTGTTTCTTGCGAGTTTTTGTAGCTGTTACTAGTGATCGCTGAAATAGAACGAAATACATATTCTAAATTTAAAGTGAAATATGAAAAGAGATATAAATCTTTTTTATAAACAAATTTAATATCTGTCAATTGATTGTCACGACAGATTAAGGACACTAACTGTCCTGTTGGCATTTGAAAGAGTAATTTCACATACATGTCTTTCCTGATTCAATGTCATCTCCATATCTTTATCCTTAACCTGCGGGCTCCACGGCGGGTCCACGACAGCAAGTGACTCAATGCCAATCTTCGGTGACGGCAAAGTGAACTCTATGCCTGGAGGGGGAACTTTGAAGGTCATTGACGCCCCTTCTTCCATGCGGGGCCACACTTGGTAACGTAGCTTCCACATCACTTGAAATCTTAGAATTGCGTTGATTCTGAAAATGGGCATAAAATTATGATCCGAAATAAATGCTAAAATTTTAAAAAATAATCAATTAAACAACTGTACCGCTATTCGAAGCCTATATTATTAGAGAGTGGCAACACTGTTTTCCCCTGATTGGTCATATATATATCAGTCCCTGTTACGCATCCCTTTGTCTCTCTCTCTCTCCCCTCCACCTGGCAGTGTACTCGAGAGTGTTGAGAGTTCAGGAGCTTCATTGGCGATTTGTTTTTCGCACTGAAAGGTCGTAAAAGAACTCCGAGGTGAGTGCTGTTAACTTCATATTCTAATAATTTAACAATTATTCCTAACGGTTTTCCGTTCGAAAAAAAAAAAAAAAAAAAAAAAGTAATAACAGCTATTTTGTCCCTAAAGATTTTTGATTTGGTGTTTTTTCTTGCTAGATGGATAGTGATAGCTCATCCTCCTCCAGTTCGAAGTCGGAAACAAGCCCGTCCAGGGCGGCGCCAGAGGCAGTTGCAGATGCTGGTAGGAAAAGGGTTTCCTCTAAAACAAAAAGATACGGTAAGCGTCGTCGCCTAGATGACTCTAATACTGTTATTAATTCACTGGCGCAACAAGTAAGTGGTATTCAAAACTTTTTGTCGCAATTTGTTGGTCAAAATCAAAATAATGACGGTAATGAAAGTGACGTGTCTCTTAATGTAAGTGGAGAATTATATGAAGATGGACCTTCACAATCCCCACGTGATTTTACTATTTCGGTAAACACGGTTTTAAAAGAACCCGCGGTTCTTAAATCTGATTCTGCAAGTTTGGATTTATTGAACTCTATTCAACATTTCGACTCTGATTCTTGGTCAGACGTACGTTACTCTGATGTGCAGAAAAAATATTGTTCTACCCCCGGGTTTACAGATCTCGATTGCAATGATGAGCTCAAACCGTACGATAGATTCTCTAACCTGTCACTTACAGAAAAGGGATTTGCTGCCATCACACAAGGTTTGTTAAAACAGCATAAAGCAGCAGAGGATGGTTTTAAAGTGCTACTTACATGGCTCAGAACCTCTGACCTGGTAGATATAAACTCTGTGGAGTCAAAGATTACGGAGATTTTCTCACAAGGGGATTTCCAAAAAATTTCTAATGATGTTTTACAAATGGCGTGTGGCCATAGGGCTGATTTGGTTCAGCAACGCCGAGACGCAATATTGCGGTCGGTTAAAGATAAGTTCGTAAGAACGAGCATTCGTAAAATACCGCCAACTTGCGAAAATCTTTTTAAATCTGAAACATTGTCTTTAGTTATAGAAAAATATGGAGGTGTAAATAAGGTGTTTTGGCCTGTTAAATCGCAGAACAGTGGTTCTAAATCATATTCAGCTGCGCAAGCTGGTCAGAAAGTACCCAAATCGGGCAAGTTACCTGCGCAAGGTATACAAAACTACTCGGCTCCTACGGGGATTCGCAATATGGCCCCAGGACATGGAGCGCCGTTTTATAATTTTATGCCTTCGCAAGGCATGTACCCTTTTCCCGGCCAATCGTTTTTACCCAATTTTATCAGGTTTCCCGCGCCAGGGCCTAATTTTCGGGCAAGAACCCCAGGGACGCATAACACTACCATTAGAGATACCAAGCAGGGCCCTTGCCGTAGGGCCCAAACTGGCCGAAAAAACTGACTTAACCTTTCAAGCTGGGCGGCTTCAAAACTTTTATTGCGCTTGGAAAAACTTAAATGCTCCTTCCACAATTTTAAAAATTATTTCAGAAGGGTACCGCATACCCTTTTACAAGAAACCCCCTCTTTACATGCCAAACATGGAAACAAGCATGCAAACACGCTACTCAGAGGAGATGGAGGCACATATTCAAGAAATGAAGGATATGCGAATACTGGAAAGTGCACAACTGTCGCCCAGTTTCATTTCCAACATGTTCCTTATAACAAAGGACGACGGTACCTACCGTCCTATTTTCAATTTGAAAAATCTAAACGAGTATGTCTATCTCAGCAAGTTCAGGTTAATCAACCACCACAGAATACCCACTTTTTTACAACCCAACGATTGGTTAGTAAAAATAGACCTCTCGAACGCGTATTTCCACCTGCCGATTGCGCCCAGTCACAGGCCATTCCTGCGGCTAATATACAACAACGAGCTCTTGCAGATGACATGCTTGCCTTTTGGTCTAGCTTCGGCACCAAAGATCTTTGCAACCTTCACCAACTGGGTCACGCAAACGCTGAGGAGTCGGGGCATTCGAGCCTTGATTTATCTGGACGATTTCCTGCTGGCCAATCAGGATCGAATAGTCCTTCAATCACAGGTAAGAACGGCAATTCATTTACTAGAATCCTTAGGCTGGCAAATAAATCACAAGAAGTCAATCCTAGAACCCCAAAATCGTATACAGTACTTGGGGATAATATGGGACACGTTCACAAACACAAAGACCTTACCATATCAAAAGCAAAGTTCTGTAAAGCAAAAGCTCATTCGGGTATTGGCCCGAAAAAAGTGCAATTTAAGGGAATTACAAAGTCTAATAGGAAGTCTCAACTTTGCGAGTCTGGTAGTCCCACATGGGCGACTTCATTTCAGGGAGTTGCTCGAGCACTGCCATACCCTATTGAACAAAGACCCGCTCACATGCTTCCCAATATCCGAGAATGCAATGTTGAACATAACGTGGTGGCTAAAACACTATTCAAAGAATTCGATCTTGCATCCCCCGGCAGTCGAGCACTACCTATCGACAGATGCTTCAGGTTCGGGGTGGGGAGCTCAATTGGACAACAAAAGATTAAGCGGCCAGTGGAGTCCACAAGAGCTAAAGCTCCACTCGAATCAGAGAGAGATGCTGGCCATTCTAAAAGTGCTCCAGGAACACTGTCATCTTCTCGCGAAAACCTCTGTATCAATTCAGTCGGACAACAGGACTGCGCTCTCCTACCTCCGCAATCAGGGAGGAACCCGCTCGAAACCATTAATGAGGTTGACTTACCAAATCTACCACATTTTGACAAAACACAATATTCATCTTTCACTGCACCACCTCCCGGGCAGGTACAATATAGAAGCAGACCACCTATCTCGCGATTCGCATCCTCATCACCCCGAGTGGCACTTGCTTCCAGACTTGACCGAGAAGGTCTTCATGAAGTTGGGAGTGCCGACTATAGATCTATTTGCATCCCATCGTGCCCATGTTGTGCCCGAATACGTGTCCCTAGACGCGACGGATCACAAGGCCTTGTTTGTCGATGCGTTCTCGAGACAATGGCATTACAGTCTGGCGTGGGTGTTCCCACCCCCCTTTCTTATCCCCAAAGTTCTAGCTCATCTGAACAACTCGACAGGGTTCTTTCTGTTAGTGGTGCCCCGTTGGGAAAAAGCATTTTGGCGCCCCGACTTGAGGAAACGGACAGTGGCCCCCCAATTCACAGTCCGCAACCTGCAGAAAGTTTTGATAGACACAAGGACCCACCGTCCTCCCCCCAGGGTACAAGAGCTGACCTTAGAAATATGGAAATGTGGGGGTGGGATCAGGCTTTGAAAGGCTGGAATCCTGATCAAGTTAAACTTCTTTTGTCTAGTTGGCGAAATTCCACAAAAAAGACTTATTTGCCAGCTTGGAAAAGGTGGTGTAATTGGGCTAAGAATAATGAGGTACCATTTCGACGTCCCACGGGATCGGGCTTAGCTAGGTTTTTATCCGACCTATGCCAAAAAGAAAATCTATCGTACAACAGTATTTTGCTTCATAAGTCCGTTGTAGCTACTCTTTGTGATCCGAATAGTTCAACCAATTTAAGTTCACACCCAATGGTTTCACGAATACTCAAAGCAATTTCTATTCAAAAACCTAAACAACCCAAACCTCCTATTTGGGATGTAGATAGGTTATCTTCTTGGCTGGCAAATAACTTTAGTCTAGAAAATACGCTTTATGTATGTTCACAGAGAACTGCATGCATTCTTCTTCTTTGTTCTGGTCGAAGGGTACATGATCTGACATTATTGTCGATAGATCCAAATTATTGTTCTATTGTTAATGATTACATAATATTTTGGCCCCTTTATGGATCTAAAACTGATTGTTTTGAGTATAGGCAGTCAGGCTGGCGCTTACTAAGTCATCCTGACAATAACGCACTTAGTCCGGTCTATTGGGTTAAAACTTTATTAAGGTTGTCGCAATCGAGAAGAGACACATGTAAAATAAATAATTTATTTTTGACAGTTCGTGGAGAGCCCAGAGCCGCTTCGCGTACAGTTATCGCAAATTGGGTGAAGAGTCTCATGAAGAACGCCGGGATCGAAGCATCTGCAGGCAGTACACGGTCGGCGGTCGCGTCCAAAGACTGGCTACTTAATTTTCCACTAGATGACATTTTGGCCCGCGGCAACTGGAGAACAGGAAATACTTTTTCACGATTCTATAGACGGGAAATCAGGTCAGAACCTTCAGCTGCTCCATCAGCTGTTTCTAGATTATTTCAACCTATTTGATCACCTTTTTTTTTTTCAATTTAGTTATTATATTACTTACTTATTCATTCACACAAATGCCTTGTTATTTTTCTGTTCGTAATTACGAGTCGCAATAACTTTCATTGGATACCTACACTGTTATATGATGTTTATGATGATTTTCTGGAAATTTAGCTCTAGTTGACTTATTGCTTTTGTATTCTGTTTTTGAGAGATAGATACATAAGGTGTTTACCTAATCGAATATGCGTTGTGATTATTTTTTCTATATGTTAATAATAATGATCTTTGCTTATAGTCAAATGAGGAAAAAGTTGTGTTTAGACTGTGTTTTTATTTAGTGAAATAAAATGAACATTTACCCACCTTGTTTTATATTTTTTCTTATTCCTGCCTACCTACATAATTATCTTACACAAACCAGCTTAACATAAGTACTACTTACTTGTTTATTCATACACAGTACATTATAATGGGTCATTCCTATTTTCATAGTTCACATCTATCACATTGGCGACCCTCCACCAGGCGATACTAGACACGTCTCAAATAATATAGGCTTCGAATAGCGGTACAGTTGTTTAATGACAGCGTTTTACCTACCAATAAAACGCTTATTAAACATACTTACCATATTCGAAGCCTAGCTTTTATTTCTGCCTGGTGCATAAATAAATAAATTCTTAATTATTTATGTTTGAGACGCAATGAAGCTCCTGAACTCTCAACACTCTCGAGTACACTGCCAGGTGGAGGGGAGAGAGAGAGAGACAAAGGGATGCGTAACAGGGACTGATATATATATGACCAATCAGGGGAAAACAGTGTTGCCACTCTCTAATAATATAGGCTTCGAATATGGTAAGTATGTTTAATAAGCGTTTTATTGGTAGGTAAAACGCTGTCATTTAAATAAACTTAAATTTTTAATACTCTTCATGATTTCTTCACCCCATGGTCATTTATGCACAACCAGTTTTAGTCACATGCTCAACGCCCGCGTCGGTGCGACTTGTATAGGTTTTGACACGCAGTGAATGCTAACTACGTGAATAAATTTTAATGTCGTACGGCTAATGGTGGAAGTCCTAAATATAATTCGCGTCGTCCTTGCTGATCAAATTTTTTGGACACCTTATCCCAAATCCACTTACTTGATGCCCGGATCCTCGTGTTTCAAGTCATTATGCATGATCTCGGAAGCAGTGGTAGGTGCCTTCACAGCACACAGTATGAAGAGAGCCGCGGCACACGCACTGAGTTCCCTGTCTGCTTCTAGTACGAGTTGCCACGCTACTGGAGCGCATTCCACGAACATCTCCTCACCCATCGTCGTTGCACCTTTTACTAACGTTGCTAGAGGCGTGTGGTAGGCGTCGCGAACCTGATAATTGATTTCAAAGTTACTTCAAATGGGAGTATGAGGTTAGAGGAAGATTATATGGAGTATTTACATTAGTTGAGTAACTATTAAGGGCTTTAAAAGTTGATAGTAACCAATGCAGGATCTCGGAACGATTGCATTTTTTTCCAATAAGATTTGATATTGTTTGTTGAGTTGAATTTGTTACTAGAATTTAAGCAAGTTTTTCTTCTCCTACCTGTGACTTCAGATACTTGAGTATAGCGGGTGGGTCGGCTGGGGGGTACGGTATGGACCCAGGTTTAGTAACCGGAGGGGCTTCCGCCGCATGCGGCATGGAATGTTCTACTCCTGCGGCCCGGTACGCTAGTCCCGCACTTTCTATCACTGACCGGTCGATCCTGTAACATACATAGTTTATGTATCTAATAATGGCTTCGACTACTTGTATGGAGTTTTAGTTTAATCCTCATAAGAAGGAGGGTTGCTTATTGATGCTGCAGATGTTAACACCTATAACAAGAACCTCAAAGACTTGGTCAATCAAGTTTAAAAAACCCACCAACTAACTTTTGTTTTTATGACTAAAACCATCATTCAAACCATCAATACAATGACTAGGTTTCATCTGAATATTTGATTACATCTACACGATAAGTTTCATTTTACTTGTCGGTGGAATGCTCAGAAGGTTTCCGGGAACGTCGTCCTCTACGCCCATTTCCAACACCCTCTTCAGAATTTGTTGCGTTTATTTCTGGACCGAACTTCTCACCGTATATCTGTTACGAAAGAGAGATGGTACAGTTAAGATTATTTTATAAAATAATAGTTCGGGAATTATTGTATCAATTGTACGAGTAAGTACCATTTACCACTCAACGGTAGTTATTTTTAAAAATAATATACACTCATTCAAATGTCTTATTCAAGTCTGCTGGAATTGCTGATATAATTCTGTTGTATCTGTTACTAATGAAATATCTTCCTTAGGACACCAATATCGAGAAGAAATTACCTGTGGTTTTGGATATCCCAATAATGTGGTTTGGGTTATAGGAATTGTAGAAGTGAGTTAATTCATACTGACCTTCAACACTGATTTCATAAGTCGCGCACTAGCTCGCATATTGCGACGGAAACAGTATGGATGGCAAAAGTTTTGGTGGGTGCAGCCGTAGTTGAAGGAATTCAGGAAATTTACCATTACCTAAAATCCACATATTTTATTAAATTAATATTGGTAAGTAAAAGGATCTCATAGGCATGTTACGGATAAACTGGGAAATATTTATGTTTAACTATCGACAATAGTATCAAATTAAATCTAAAGCTTCGTCTTCACTAGGCGACATGTATCAAACAAGTGTCACCCATATCTGCCGACGTCGTCCGATAATGCCCGATGTTTATGGGGACAAGACATGTCGCCTAGTGGAGACGAGGCTTTAGCGTTGAGCCTACCTAATAAGCAAAAGTTGGCGCTGATAATATTTCTAAAAGCATTTTAAATACATTCTAAATACAATAAGGAGTACTCTTGCTGAATTGTGAGTTTCAAAGATCCTACTACAGTAAATAATGTACTCAAAATGTTTAATAATTTAAGTGTGAATTTTTGTATAGAATGGAATTCCAGATCAAAACATACGTAATTTTGGTGGCGCAAGTATTTTGATGCAATAAGCGACAGTAACTGATTTTGAATTAGGATTCCTTTTTGTTGATCGACTGGCCTTTATTCATAGCTATCTCTATGAAAACCTGTGCCACCGAAATGACGTAAAGAGGCACCTTAAAAAATTCACCCTTAATTGTTTTCCGTAGAGACTCACGAAATACAACGCACCTTGAGCCAGGGATAACCTTTATTATTATCGGGTGGGTCAGTGGAATTACTGTCGGGACTATCCGGTGGGTGGTCGTGGTCGTCAGAGAGCACTCCAGGACTCTCCTCGCCGCCACTGTCTTCATTCGGCATAATTACTGTGCCACCTGCATGGTAAAGATGCTCTACTTAAATAATTTGAATGGTCAAAACTAAATTAAAGATAGGCATAACATAAGCAGTAAACGTCTCACTGCTGGGCATAGGCCTCCCCTCCAAACTTTTCCACGCTGGTTTAAACTGCTCCACTGTGTGTGTGAGCGAGACAAAAATATATATTTCTTACCATTTTGCGGCTAAAATAAGTCTTTTTGGGTAATAACATCCGTTACACAAATGATCACAGAACCTTGATAATTGAGTCAGGTTTTCAATTATTTGTAAGTGCTGGTCAAATATGTCGACGAGATAAAAATCGTTCTATTATATGGACAACTTACCTGTCCCAGGGTAGACTTCAGAAGTATCGCTTCTATCCGAGAGCGATGATACTTTCCTTCTGCTTTGTATGGAATCTGATCTTCGAGTTACAACTGAAAAAATATCAATTTTAATTAAAATAGTTCCTTTACTTAATATTATTTGGTGTAGTAAGTAAAGGTTTCCCGAATAAACTTCTACGTAGATTTATAAAAAAGTAACCTACACTCATCTACGTCTTTAACGTCTTTCTGTCGTAGTTTAATAGAGCGTCGTTTGAAAGATCCAAAAGCGCTGTGGGCTTGTTGCGTGTTCCGTCTAAGCATGGCACCTTTGCCTCCTCTTGACGAAAGTCGACCTTTCTTGTCATCGGCCGATGGAGGTATCGCATCCGCTAACTAAAAAGAATTTACAATATTCAGTAGAAGATGAAATTGCAGATTACAAATTCTCTACTAATCCACATTGGAATAGTGAGGGTAATGTTTCTGTCCCTTTTCTTTTGATACCCTTTGGTTTATGATGATTGTTACTGTATTCATATAAACAATAACAAATTCAAACTGCCTTTATAAAATCTTACCGTAACATTACTTCCTCCAGACACATTTTCTGGTTCATGGAGTACAAATGAAATTTTACGTTCAGTTTCGGCTCCTGCTATAGATTGCAAACTTTGTGCGGATGCTTGTGAATGTCCCATGCTCGATAGAGCCATACTCCATCGGCGGTTCGCTTCCCTGTCACGCAGATTATACACATATTAAACCCTCAAAGCACAACAAAATAGGCGGTCGCAGTATTAGCTATGGAAGTAGCCTCTATATCTCGTTTCTACGAGTCACAAAATTTAGTTTGAAAATTCCAATTCTTTTGTGCATGCCAATGTAGCAAAGCGACTGATTTACTCTTGTATACTAATTGAATCTAAACTATTGCAATACTTAATCATTACTATTGGAAATAATTTTGAAAATACTCTGTACAAGGTGTAGTCGACAAAATACTTTATTCGTGTAGTTATTTCAATACATTTTAAAATAGCAAAGTTAAGTGGACTCTTTACAGTAAACCATGCATTTTAGTTGTGCTTTTGCACACATTATTATTTCATTGCCATCGTTAGTATAGTGTAGTATTACAGACCGGTGCAAACATAGAGGCACTTTTGATGACCTTACAATAGTTCTCTTACATTCTAATGCTTTAATTACTGCGTACTTGGTATTGACAAGGTCGTCAACGAGTGTCTGTGTTTAACGCGGTCTTCGTGCCATATTTTTGGAAAAGTGAGCAATATCTGCTACTAGTCTCTTTATTACTAAGATTTATCGGTTCTGAAGTGAATTTTGCAGCTTTCGTTTTACAAGTGTATATTGTAGTTATTGAACCGTATGTACACTCTACGAGTATATACGCATGCCCGCTCAGTGCAGTACGCAAGATAACATGCATTATTTCGTCAGAACACATACTCGACTGGCATTAATGTGTGTTGACTGCTAAGAGCCCTGTTAAAATAAAGTTATAATCAAAATATGCACGCTTTTACACGTCATTTCAAACGGGAAAAAACATAAGGAACTCACTTATTCTTACACAACAAACGTCTTCGTTTTTCCATCCATCTTCGCATAATAATAACAAAAAATAAAAAATCAATTTTACACCAATGGTCAACATCGAACTACTTACCAAAGCATGTATTGATTCAAAGGATATTCGTACCTGTATACTCGGTCCCATGGTCCTCTTTCTTTGAGAGAGGAACGGCAGGTTTTTGGTAGGTTCTGGCAGGTTTCTCGAAGAAAAGCGGTAATTTCAAACAGAAGAACGCAGGCCACCATTCTAAGAGCCCTAGGGCATTCTGATCCGATGGTTTGACCAGGTACTCGTATACTGGCTGGAAATTAAATTTTACATAAGAAGGTTTCTTTATAAAAGTGTTTTGTTTAAACAGTATGTGATACCTTACCCTCATCAAGAAAGTCTTCCTCTTCGTCTTGCTGAAGCAATTCTTTCTGACCTTCGGGATCGGCCACGAGATTTGACACTGCCTCGATGTGTTTTTTATCTTCTATCAACATCTCTTCCAGTCTGTTTCCTATAGCCTGGAAAATAATAAGTGTTAGGCAAAGAGTTTATGTACGAGACTATATCAAGAACTTTACATACCTCAGCCCATTGATAGAACAGCTTTGCGGCTAAGCGTTGCCTTTTTAGTTGTGGACTTGAAGAGGCTGGAAGACAAATTAAATTCGTACCATAATATTCAGTGTTGAGGATTTTTATTGATTTAGGTAGTTATTAAGAAACTTTACAAACCTGTACTTTTAGCTACAGTCGATTTGAGCCAGTAAGGCCATTGACCTTTATTGCAGTTATGTACCAAGTGTGCACATTCTAGGAGTATTGCTGCTCTTGCCACTACTACTGTATGAGGCTGTAAAAAATGTGTCAAAATTCAATAGTTCAGATCCGCCCCAAGAAATTCCTTATTATAGAAATTTATTCTATGGCTAGAGGAAGACCTTCCAGTATGATGCATTTAAAAAAAAAAACAAAAATCTTATCTTGGAAGAAAAATAGTTACCTACAGAGATATCTCCCTAACCATAGACTTCACTGTATATTATTTTCCACAGTTTTATGAAGCGGTATATCTCGTGAGAATTAAAAATAAACCTCAATGGTATGCAACCCCTTTGACGTGAGGTATCTAGGTAATTCGCGCAGGTTATAAATAAGTGGTAATAATTTACCAAATCCAAGAGTGCGGCCATGAAAAGCGCGTCAGGCGTAGCTCCGGGCTGTGTCGCGTCCAATATGAGGCTGAAACGAGCGAGGCCCGCGTACAGCGGCGCGGCGGCTACCAATCTACGTCGCTTGAGTACCACCACTTCTGATTCCCCGCCTGAATAGCCTTCTGCGGAGCCTCGGCGAGACATATCTACAAATATTTAAATCAACTGTTACAGACAGAATGGATTTCCACTAAAACGCTCTGTCCCTTGCGGTGATTTACCTAATCCTACACATCTCCACTTATCTCGTCTTCGCTTTTGTGGAAACCAACCCTTAGACTTTCTTTTTATCATGTTGGTATAGATCCCTAAAAGGGGTAACATAACCCTAATTGACTAACTTTTAATTTATTAATTTGAAAATAAGGGCACATTATCGCAATCCCTTCCAACAACCCGCATTGGAGCAATAAGTAGTAAAGCAGGTTCTCTACTGTAAAAGGCCGTGTGACTTGTGATGTTTAAACTTACAACCGCCGGGTCTGTCGTCTTCGATACTCCCATCTCTTTTCTTCCCCATCTTCCTTAAGCCGAATCTGTTCAGTCTATCTTCTACTCTCTTTCTCGCTCTGCGACAAAAACTTGGTGTAAAATTGCAATCTTCTCAACTAAATTATTAGCTAACAAGATGTATATTATGGGCAATAAATCTGCCAGTACAGTATACAATTTTATTTTAAAGCCTAAAGTCCTTTTGATGTCAAATCTTTGTTTAACTATTGTTTCCGAGGGTTATTCCGGCTCTGCAAACAGCAGATGACCTATCGAAGTGGGTTCTGCCTGGAGGTCTGATGCACAGATATACTTAAGTTTATTTTATGCGTCAGCCTACCACTTAATCTCATCTTATCAGGTTATGCAAACATTTGCAGATTTATGATTATCCGTACCTGTTAAGAGTGTATCCAACCCTTCGTTTGACATGCACGGGTCTGCTAGTATGAAGCGGCGGCGCGTTCGGCGGTCGCGCGAGAGACACCATACTACCAGATATTGGCAGGGACTCGCCCGACCCGCCGCCATTACGAAGCAATGATGGCGATTGACTTGATTGTGGACGTTGACGAAACCAATTCACTGTGGGGATAAGATTAAGAACAACTTGAATTTTATTTTAAGTAGAGGTAGAGATGTTTATTTGTAGGGAGTGGAACATTAAGTGGAATAGGTTGGTTGTATTTTTATCATGCTGTAGTATATTAGACATCTACTTGTCGAGATTACACAGTTCCTGGCTTAAAGACTGCATCGTACTTTTAGGTCTGTAAAAATATTATTCATCCACATCTTGCACACTTGCTTGCAATATCAAGATACTTACCGATCCCACTAATATGGAACTTGGACTGTATAGACTTGGAGTGGCCTTGGGACTTGTGGTGCGGCGTGATGTCAGCTGACGGTATAGTGCGCTCGGATTGTCTAGGAGTCAGCTGATAGCGTCGCGTCCTCACTGACAGAGGGGACTGACTGGCCGATTCCTCACCCCCGTCTGTGTCTAGTAAACTCTGAAATATTTTAAGGATTGTTCAGAATCGGTTTCGTGTCTTAGCGTGCAAATGCTAGTAGGTACTCTAGGTCCGCACAAACGGTAATGGCAGCAAATGTAAAACTGCGATTGGCGATAAAATCTAATGAATTTTTTTAAATTGTTTTATAAAATGAGTACAAAAGTATTTATTTTTGGATTTGCTGACATTAAGTTCGTAAGAAGCTTGAGCGAGCATTTGGTACAAGCCTCTGAGGGTACAAGCGTATAATGTTCAAAATAAGTTGGGATGGTTTAATGGAGTGTGCAAATAATAAACTACAGCAAGTGAACTACCTAATTGGAATATATTTTCGGTATTTTGTTAGTGACTTTAGTGTTTACATTTGAGTGTAGCTCCACAATTTGCTAATGAAAAGGCTATCCGTACGCCGCGATAAAAGTATACGTTATGTGCACACATTATCTTTGGTGTATAGTAACATAATCTGTTATTGTATTGGGTGTTTACTAAGAATTTGTTACTATTATATAATTTCACTTACTTTTAACAGATCTTGCTGGCCCGCAGCGACTAAGTGTGTCAAGTATCCAAACCGACCATCGCCTTTTGTTCTACCTTTTGGTGATCCACTGAACTGCAGATTGTCCACAAGGGTAAAACAAGATTAAAGCCTGACCAGAAATATAAAAGTCCTATCGTGGTTGGATTTTTAATGTGCAAGTGTGTGTTCAGCGAGGGTTTTTATACTTTTGGTCTAGCTTTACTTATATTGGGACTATAAATAAACTTACATGGGCTCCGGTCGACGAAGTGCTTCTTTTTTTTAAGGTAAACTTCTTGTTATTGTTAGATTTTTCATCGACCACGCAACCAGAGTCCGCACCTGTGTCTGACCCACGGTCTTCTTCAACGTATCGAGGGATATGTCTGTAGAACACAGTAAAAGTGGTAGAAACATTCAATGATTCGGTTGTTATTTTGTCTGTGGATAAGAACTGAATGTGGCATCATAGGGTTGGAGGAAGATACAAACGTGAAAACGTGACTAAATCTTCCACCCGTCTGCCGGGGAGTTAAGTCACCAATAATTGTTTCTCTTAGACGACTGACACATACAGGCATCAATGTTGACACTTAGTATTGCATACTAAAAATATAAGGACTAAAAAAATGCTTGAACAGCAATATATTTCGATTTATATGCTTCACCTGTGAAGCGCGTATATGTGAAACTGTGTGTGACGTAAGTTTTGGTTATGCAAGCGGTAACAAATATTAAGTGTCTATAGCCCCTTAGTCAATAATCCTGACACCAGCAGGGTTGATGATTGGTCATTGCTCTCACAACAAACACAAGAGTAGAAATTTCTTTAGCTAGACTACTGGGTTCTGGCCAAGGACACAAAAGAGTGGACGTGGTCAGATCGATCTAAAAATGTAATCTAATCACGGATATAGGAGGGGTGCGGTGAGGTAGCACAGATAGGTTCGGGATGGAATGTCAGTTCTACACATTGTATTATTGTTTATTTACTCTATGCCAAAGGGATTAAAAAGTTTAAAATACAAACCTGATAACTCTAGTAGTTTGCATGTTAGAGTCCCTATTTGGACTGTCGGGCTTTTCAGCGGTGTCCATCAGGGCGCTTAGAGCTACCACTCTGAACTCACTACCGTGGGCTTCTCGTACGTAGCTTAGTAGAAGACGGACTTCCATATATAATGCCTGGGGAAAAAAACCAATTATAACATAAGCTCACTACTGTATTCCCAATTGGGCTAGTCAGAGGTACATCCAACCTAAGGTGAACTAAGTACATATTCTGTCTGTTAATCCCAAAGAACAGTAAGATCAATTTTGCCTTGATCTATCCAAACAACTTTACACTCTTATTCTCAAGTTCATTGTAAAAAAAACTGAAGTTTATTGTGAAGTACTACATACAAACAACAAATACATATCTGCCACATTTACCGAATTATCGAGCATCTTCAATTCCTTATGCATGAGGGCGAATCTGGTGACAAGTACTCTGAACACGGACTCAATGATGAATGTTTCTATGGCTTTGTTTATGTTCGGCCCTGTTCCTTGCCCGAAGTTCGACGCATATCCCTGTTGCAAGTGACTCATGTCGGGATATTTGGCGCAGTTACGTTTCTGTTGATCTGTGAAAAGAACCAGATTGTGCCGGCATTATTGTGTTCATAGATTTATATATGATAAAAATATCTCACTTAAAACAACTGAAATCTGTTTATGAGCTAATGCACGGAGCTAATTGCGAAATTGTTATAATCAACAGTCCATCAGTACTTTGAATTATCATCTTCATATCTATCTCTCTCTCAAAATAACTTTTCCTATGTAATTACAACAATCAATTACTTACTCATAGGCGAAACCGTAGGCTCAGCACAGAATCCGATGGTAGCGTGCAAGTTGTCCAACACCTCTCTGATGGGGGCAAACTTAGTCATTTCGCGCAGGCGCACTGTAAACTTGGGTATCGAAGCAGAGCGGAGGGCGCGGAGGGAGTTCCTCGCTTGTACTCGCAGGCATTCCGCTTGCGGGCCGCGGAGGGCCGACGTGCAACCGTGCGAACAGCCTAGAGTACGAAGTAGCCTAGGAAAGAGGACATACAATTTAGGCCGGTCTCACATTGGATGCGTTTTCGTACGGATTCTACTCGTGTGAGTAAGTACAAACAATACGAGCACCATTTCAAACCCAGTCTACGCGCTCCCACAGTATATTGAAGGTTGGAGTTGTTTCTAAGTGTTCGTTCGTGCACACATGAGTCTGATGCATACACGAATCGTGTCTAACGTGTGGCCGAAAACCGAACTGACGAACACTTCGCCTTCGTCCTTCTTCGTGTTCATCAGTTCGGCTTTAGTAACAAAAATAAAAACAAAAAATCACTATATGTAGTAATTTGTAGGATATATTATGACATTTGAAAGAGAGGTCGATCTGTTTTTGCAAACCCCGTAATTTAAATAAGGGAGCTTTGTGCACATGGACTGTTTTAGGTAATGTACTCACCTCAGTATAATGTGCATAATCATATAATAAGGACAATCTATATTCTCTTCCTCTTTAGCTTTTTCCCTTGCACTGTCACCGCCGTCTACGTTAGTGGAGTCCTGACTATGTGTGCATGGTATACCAGAGTCTCTTTCCTGAAAAATAACTAAGTACATTGGACAACGAAGAGTAAGAGATGAATTTGATACTTTACAGATGACATGAATTGGACGGCATTCAAGGTAGATGTGCCTTGATGAAAATACGCCAATTAATTTGTAAAAAGAACGGCCGTGCTAGGATTGAGACTACAATACAATATAGATTTTGAAATTAGACTATATCCCAAAGAACTGTTCTGCATTGAAATGCTTTGCTTCTGGCAGAAAGGCGGAACGTATCGACATTTCCGTGGTCCACCGCCAGCGTGCACCACCGAAGCAGCACAAAAGTGCCGTAGTAGTTAATATTATTAAGTATTTGCCCACCTTATATCCAAAATCTACAGGGTCGACGGCTCCCGGATGAAGTTCGTCAGTTTTGTCGCTCTGCCAGTTCTTATGAACGCCTATCTCCATCAATGTATCGACTAGATTCAACATTACTTCCATCACGCGAAGTGTAATGTAGAAACTGTCCATTGTTGATGCCGAATATACGGCCTGGAATAAAAAAAAAACGTATATATCATCGTCTTCTCCACCTGGCATCAATGCTGTTCCGAGGTGCTGGCCAGTCCTTGAATGACTGTCTATATGATATCTATCAATACCAAAAGTGCTTGCAATTTCTATCATCTGACTATCTACATCTCGATGATACAAATATTCTACATCTAGAATATTTGAATATTTGTATCATCTAACTGCGTTATTTGGTTGAAAAATGGAGGCAAAATACAAGCTATCTTACCTTAAGAACCACCTGGAAATTGATATCACCCTCCTTAGTGATATAGTGCAATGACCCAGGAGCTTCCTGTATTTCTTCTACCACATATGTGATGTTGGAGTCTGTTTGCGACCGGGTGAGACTAGGCTTGCGTTCTGGTGTGGGTATATGCTGAGAACCTTGCATGCTCACCGAGTCTATTTGGGATTCCATTGAGCCCTTGAAGTGGAAATGTTTTATATTGTAATAGTTTGTAGCAAAAAACAACTTAAGCGATTCTTGACTGAGGCCATGATAACCCTCGGTGTGATCAGCATTTAGGAAAATGTCGGGTAACATTTAAATGACGTTCGCTCTTCGAACCTCATTTTTCTAGGATGTTTGGATGATGATCTACGGTAATTTATATTTACTTATAACTCTGTTAGACAGTAGAGGATAGGAGGGACAAATTTCGTATTTTGCTTACTGGTCCAGTTTTAGATAGATAATCCGGCGACGGCGTAGGGGTGTGCTCAGTGACGGTTATAATGGGATTCTTCTTTTTTTGCACAATTGATGGCATAGCATAAGAGGGCCCGTGAGCACGTTCCGTCTTCATCTCTCCGATATATCTGAAAACGTGACCATTTGAATGCTATGCCAAACACAGTGTAAATGTCAATTCGGTTGTTGGAATACCAGGGGACGGCAACGACAAACTACTACAGAATATCACAATTTTTGTTACAACGGATTTTTTTATGAATGTGTTTTACATTGTATTCGAATTTACGTTGCCTTCCCCATTTCCTTGCTTAAGAAATTGTGTTAGTATTTACATAATTAAGTCTGTGTATAGTTGTACGCATGCTATAATATGTATTGAACTAATACCTGACACTTGTGATATAATGCTGTCATGCTATAGTTTTTATAATGATATTGTTTATCGAAGAAATAATTAATGAAGCAAGGGACATTTTGTTGCATGTGTGCGGAATTATGTAATCGATACCATCTGCTTATTCAAATCATAATACGAGTTTAGTTAGTGCTCACTTTTTGAAGAACAAAATGTTAGCCTTACTTCTGTAAATAATCTGCTTTAGATCAATAGTTAGTTAAGTATACAAGTTGTTTATGTATTACATCGTGTATGGTACAATTTTGCGTGAAGCAAACCAAAATTTTCTTTATATGCACATAATCGGTTTTAGATGCTTAGCGGAGATACTTTGCTCTAACTACAAATTAGTTTCAGACGTACTTAGTTACGAGTGTCATGTCAAGTTAGCGTAGACTGAGCAACAATCACTTTGATAAAATATTTTAGTTTATCAGTTTATCTTTACTTTCAGATTATCAAAGTGAGTGTTAGAATGCAGTAGCAAGTTGAACAGCTCATATACTATATACGTGTCAATATAATTATGCTCTAAGCGTGACTGAAGTGTATAGATAGATAAGTATATGCGATAGATTTATGTTTAGTAATTAGTGCCAAATTACGAAAGTCTATCAGGATTCTTGCAAACTCATGACTAAAAGTGTAAGTGTGGCTTCGAATATAATTTTAAAACGGTTTGTTAAAGTTTTCCAATACTGAAGTTTGGAGGAATCCTGTTGGAAAGTAGATTAAATGTACTATATTATACGGTGTACTGTTATAATATAAGTAGGTTATATGTTGGCGCATCTGCCGAGCTACGCTTGCATCTAAGTTACTATTCGTCTACCATCTGATGATACCTTTATACCAAACTTACCCATTATACGCTAGCTCATCGATCAAACAGCTATCGACCGTACGTCCCATACAATAGTGTTTGGGTTTAAGCATTATTAAAACGGGAGAAAGAGAAAAATACAATTTTTAACAGGAAATATTATGGAGATAGTGAAGGAAAGTAAACCATGCTGTGCCAATTGGAAAAATAAGTATCAATTTTGAAAGTGTAGTCAAAAACTAAAAATACTCGCTAAATAAATATTAACTATGTCTCCAGTCTTTAAATTACTAGTTGATAGATTTTACACCATATCTTACATTTTATAAATAGCCTAATCTAATAGCTGTTAAATTTTACTGTAGTTGTCCATACAGATCTAATTGAAAATAATATAAAATTTAAAATTATTTGAAAAGTAAATATGAGAAAAATGAAAAGCAAATTTAATAGAAGTGAATCTTACCTTAGACTTGGCATACTTTTCCCTTTAATTAAGTTGCAGGTGAGATAATCTCCCGTAAGTCGTGGAGCCAATGCCGGAAAGTTGCTTCCTAGCGCAGAATTAGGCCTATCATCTGTATTGTCAAGACTTCTGTGGTATTCCTGAAACGATATGTCATCAACATTAATCCGCGCAATTATTTTATATGTTAGGAGTTCCTTGTTCATTATACAAAACGTCCCATCCCGTTATTTTGCAAGAAGAGTATACTGTAGTATTGTATGCTGTAGTAGGTATTGTATACTTACAGAAATCATCCTCACCGCTGTATGAAAACTAAACTTATGGTCATCTTGCCCTATTTTTTCCAAAGCTTTCTCCGATTTGGAAAGTAGCTTAGTTTCCACAAACGCTTTTAAATCTGACATCTTCATCTTGCGTTTTACTTTCTCGCTCGCTCGCCTAAGCATTACTGGTTCCTCTTCCATTTTAGGAGATGGTGGAAAAGGGATTTCTGTTATTGGGGATATATCTTTAGGCTCAGGCACTTCCATGAAGTTCTTCAAAGAATCTCTCTCTTTCATTTCCGGACTTTGATAGATGGAAACTTCGATTTTTGGTATCGGCAAAGAGTTGCTACGTTTTCGCGGCTGAGTTTGTTTTGAGATGTCGTCGCATATGTCTCTCAACCTGTAAGAAACATTTTAATTCAATTACAAATCATTGAAATATCGAGTCGTAAAACGTGAAGCATGGTGATTTTATTACCTGTTATACAAGTAATGGAGAGCCCAATATACACCTTCCTCTTGCCACGTTGATGTAAATAAACATCGTAATGTCGCGACGTCTAAAAACGTCGCCGCTGATACCTGAAATTGGTCGGTCAGTAAAAAACATCGTGTCTATTTCTATTACTGCGACAAATGTCCATAAAAATGAAATGAGGCATAATAATAGGGTGATAATTTTAAAGAAGTATTTACGTTAGCTTGTTTCGCAGATGGAGCCTTGTCTGCAGAAGTAGGCGTGCCTTTAGCTTGCGGGCCCACTCCACCGCTATCCGAAAGTGATTCTTTGTCAGAAGAGCTGAAAAATTAAACATTCTGTAATAACTGGGCAAGTTCCATTACTCCTCAGAGTTAATAAACCTGACGTTTTACCTCATTTTAGTAACCTGTGGTAGAGGTTTAATACCAGGGAGGCTTTTGCCAGCCTCAGGTTTCCTCAGTTGGAACAGACTAGGATCAGCAGCATATACCGTATAAGCTTCTTTTACTGATCCTCCCATATTTTGTTCAGACGGCAGACGGTAGATAAACTGAAATACAATTATGTTAACATTAAAAAAAAAGGTTCTAGTTTGTACTTAAATATCGTGAAAATGTTACATACCACATGTTCCTCTTCTGTACTGGAACTTTCTTCAGGAATAGTTTCTGGAAATATGGTGTCTTTAGGAGAAGATACTGGCCATGGTTCATCCTCAGTACTGGCTTGTTTCGAAGCCACTTCCGATTGCGAAGCCGACACATTTTGACTTGGTGGACTACCACCATTTACAGTGCCTTCCTCTTTAGAAAATTTCCCTTCAATTTAATGAAAAACATTTATAAGTACTTGGTAATACTACAAGATATGACATAGATGAAAGATAATGAAGTATGTAGCATGCCTTAATATAAAATAAGTAATATTATTATATACATAATATTATCAACTCGCAAGAGAGAGCATGAGGATAGTATGTACGTATATAATACCATACTTTATTACGGTAGGAAGAAAAGTTTCTTGGCAAGGAACTTCACTTACTTCCCAGAAATACATCGCTATGTTGTGGTCTTTTACTATATTTCCCACCTAGAGGCCTGGGCTTGGGTTTCACATGGGTGGTGAAACATGGGGCTTCAGGGTGTCGGAACTCCCACAACGCTTGCCACATCTTCAGCCCATTCTCCAAGCGGTAGTTGTTTGTGAAGTCCGACTCTTTTAAGTGGTGCGATATTGGCGCGAAGAGGAAGACAAACAACTGTGGAAGATTCGAAAAATCCTCAGTTTAGTTCCAGGAGAAATGTCTAGAAAAAGTAGCTGTTATTTGCCTAGCAGAAAACTTTCACACACTATATTTAATTTATGATGATGGTACTGGCATCATAGCTTTTGCATTAATTATGGGTAATGTGGTACTGTTTTGTATTAAAAAAAAAACTTGTAGGCTAGATTGTAATATCCATTATTGTCACTATGATCCTCATAAGTCTGTTTCAGAAAATTCATGACTATTGTATTTGAAGTTGTATAATATGAAGTATATGATATAAGTATTTGTAATGCTTCATTTAACATACATACATACATAAACTCACGCCTATTTCCCACCGATGTAAGCAGAGACTATAGAATTCCATTTGCTTCGATCCTGACACACTTGTCTTGCTTCCTCCACATTCACCAATCGCTTCATACATGCACACAGGTTCTTTTCTAAGGACATCTCCAATTGGTCAATGTAAGTCCTTCTAGGGCTTCCTCTGCCAGCCCTACCATCAACTATATGCTTCATTTAAATAAAAAGAAAATACTTACAGTCATAGCTGATATTGAGAACAGGTAGTGGAATGGATTGGAATACAATATTCCATTCTCATAATCATTGTCGGCACATTCATCTGAGGCATCCAGGATAATCCAGTGAAGTGTGTAGAGGAGTTTTGTCTCTACATTGCCCAGAGATTGCATGTTGTCTTTCACCCTGAAAATATAATAATAAACAAGCATTTTATTTTGATAAAAACATTTTGAGTATTGTTTCCATGCTGGTTAGAGAAAAATTTAAAAATGGATTTTTATCTGCCTAGGCATGTTGTAAAACCGACACAGACAGCACTGAGAGATTGTATTTTTATAACATGTTGGATCACTATTTAGGTGATCTATACAATCATAGAGCTTTCTGCCCAAGGTGGCTTATAGAAATCATTAGTATATCATTATTATTATGAAAGTATTTACCTGTTGTGCAGCAGGGCAGCTAAGGCATGCATAACATGTGGGAAAGCTGCTTGTATAAGTCGCCATCGTGGAATAGCTTCAATAGCTTCCGATAGACTGATCGAGAGGCCGAAGCGAAGGTTCTGCACTAGGACTTTTTCGAACGACTAGAAAAGAGGCCGACTATTTTAGGAACTGACAAAAATGAAAAATGTGCTTTAGTAAAAGTTTGAGACTAACTTATTTTGTATTAACTAATCTTTTTTAACATGAAAATTAAACACAGTAGGTTATGTATTAAAAACTCACCTTGCAGGCTTCTTTCAGCTCCTACGCGGCGAGCATGAAAAAGGGGTGACTACTTTAACACATTCTTATTTATTACACAATTGAAACTGAAACAGAAACTTCGAAGTAGTCGGAATAGTAAATTATTAAGTTTGTAAACAAATCCGTTTTCAAAATTTTGACACTTTTGACAGTGACAGTAACTTGCTTGATCAATAATTTGTGAAATGGCAACTTTTTAAGATGAAAACGGAAATGAAAGACTTTCCAGAATCAAATGAAGTTAAATTTTGTATTATTATCAAATTAATTTAATTTTAGTTAGTAGGAAGTCAGTTTTAAACTAAGTTATTTAATTTATGTCACTGATAAAAATATTTCGCTAAGATATAATCAATTGATTGGTTACTGACCTCGTATATTAGAGTCGAGTAAAGGAACGTCAAAGCGCGCGAATATATAAATACAACTTTTTAAGTTTATTTTAGGTTGTTTTTTGTCATACAGCGTTTTTGTAGAGTAGATACCTAAGTAATTTAAGACCAGTTTACTTGAAAACTCTGATAAATAAGTTGCCGGCTATCTCAAACACATCCACCAATTCACAGTGGAGAAGCGTGTACCAGTGTGGTGCAGTATGCTCCATATCCTCTCCGGTTGAAGGGGAGGCCTATGCTCATCAGAGGGACATAGGTATAAGGTGATTTAATTTCATAACAATAAAATAACATAACAATCATGAAACTACTGTTACCTACTTAGGTAGCTTAAAAATATAACTCAAGTATTCAGTCGTACAGTCATGAGCAATATCATATACCCACTTTATAACCCTGTCAATATCATATACATATTAGTAGTCGTGACCTTACGTAGGTGTTTGCATTTTTTTAATCATTATTTCGTAACTTTTCGTACAGCATTTCGCCGGCTAATGTTTTTATCATGACTCATGCATGAGTCTACCTAAACATTTATTTAGGTAAAGCGTAGGTTTACGTTTACGTATTCATGCAGGTATTTTAGTTTCGAATGAGGGATTTTCCAGGTTATGGTCCTCAAAAATAATATAGATGGCGCTGTCGGGATTTAACGTAATAATTACCCATTTTCTCATTACTCGGGTAGGTACATTAATTATTAATATACAATGTAATGGCAAACAGAAGCATTATAAAAATAATTGTTGCTTGATATTTGGATCACATTATGTACAGAATTATGTTGCTACATACCTAAATTGCTTCTCTTTATTTTGATCAGAATAATAATGGGTGGAAAATGTAATTGTGCCTAGGTGTAATAAAAAGGGTCATCATTTATGCCCAAGAAATAAAGATAAAAGATGCATAAGGTTGAACGAAGGCTTTTTTTTTTGACGTGACTTATTGTAGATTTGCCGCAGATGGCATTAACTACTTGGCCGGACAAATGGGGAGCGCTGAAGGCTCT
Source organism: Pectinophora gossypiella (assembly GCF_024362695.1). Taxonomy (NCBI): domain Eukaryota; kingdom Metazoa; phylum Arthropoda; class Insecta; order Lepidoptera; family Gelechiidae; genus Pectinophora; species Pectinophora gossypiella. The sequence goes on along the minus strand of NC_065413.1, from coordinate 8,647,707 downwards.
CACCCGGTACAACGTTTAAGACGACAGGCCTGAGGGTGCCCAGTTGGGCGCGAACCTCGGCTCAGGGCGTCGTCTGAGAGGAAAAATATTTGAAAGAATTAATCGACCTTAGCGGGTCGATAGCGATAAGCGCTGAATGAGGGAAATCGTCGACCACGCCGGCGGGGTCGGTATCGGGGACCTGAAGTGTTTGGTGTCGCGAGCTGATTGGCTGCCTAATGAACGAAGGCAAATCTTTACATCGCTACCAATGTTAAGGGGAGGCTTCCCCCTTTGTTTTCGTAGAACGTAGCCTGGAAAGTCCCTTATTAACCTAGAAGGACTCGTGCCTACTACCTACCTACCCTATACCTACCTACCCACCTACTATACAGGGTGTTAGTGACATCGTAACGAAAACTTTGAAGGATGATTTAGGCCATGATTCTGAGTTGATATCAAGTGGAATTTTCCGTCGCAAAAGTTTGGAATGGAAAATAATTTAAGAAAACACAAAAATTTTCATGAATTTTCCGACAGGAAATTCCACTTAATATCAACTCAGAATCATGGTCTGAATCATCCCCCTCAGTATTCGTTACGGTGTCACTAACACCCATACCTACTTGTATGGCTACCTGTATGTACTGGTACGGGGTGTAATTGACATCGTAACGAATACTGAGGGGACTGATTTAGCTCATTATTCTGAGTTAATATCAAGTGGAATTTTTGATCGCAAAAGTATAGAATTGAAAATAATTAAAAAAATAATTAAAAAAATCATGAATTTTGCGACGGAAAATTCCACTTGATTTTAACTTAGAATCATGGTCTGAATCATCCCCCTCAGTATTCGTTACGATGTCACTAACACCCAGTATACCTACTACTACCATTATGGTACTCCATGGTATACCTTATTACAAATATTTACCGTTAACAGGGTCTTTGAATGTCCAAGAGATTTTATCATGTTTTCAAAAGAAATAAACCTATAAAATCTATTTCCGTACGAAACGTTTCATTTGTCCTCGGCGGGTTGGCAACGTACCTATTGTCGGTCTATACGAGTATGTTTGGACCGTCGCACCTATAGTTAGAATCGTAAGTTAACCTGATCTTTACGTTTGATTTGCTTATATTTACTGAATAGAGTTATCTAGACTTCAAACAGACGAAGAAGAAAGAGTCCCAATTATCTATCGTATTTGATACGTATAAGACAATTCTTAATCTTTTATCGTTGCCTACTTATATGGTATTAAGGCCATATCTCAAAGGGCCAGAGCTTTCTGCATCTCAAGATGAACTAAACCCCCACCTCACCGAGCTTTCTGTTAGACCAACGAGATAGGTGGCCAGTGTTAGTGGAAACTGCACTTAAGCACTTAAATGAATAAATGATTGGTGCAAGTCAGGTACCGGGGATTAAACTGGCGCTCCCCGTTTGACAAGCAAGCCGATGTACCACAGTGACTTAAATTCCGAACCCCATAGTATATCTATTGTGTCTGGAAATCTAGGTCACAGGAGGAAACCATATGCGGTAAATATACTTAAGTCATGTAAACAAAGTGGATAAATACCTAATTGGTTACTTGACAGTTTTCGGATAAGTATTAAAAAGAAATACAATTGCTTATTTACTTCTTAACAAATATTTTAAACTTCGTGCGAAAACGCATTCTTATTTTGTAAAAATGAAATATTTAAAAATGATCTTAATGAAAAAATGCTATTGGATAATTATCGTTAAATGATAAACTACCATATCCGATATACAGGTATGATATTTTATTGTTACAACTGTCAAAAAGCCAATTATAGCCGCGTTATTTCTAGATTTATTATAAATAGTATATAAGATAGATAAATGACCATGATTTACATATAAAGCACGATACTTACGTGATGCCCTGGAGCTCGTTGGCAGAACTGCACGTAGCATAATGAAAACACAAATAAATGGATTATGTACAAACAGTCATTATACATAGTAACAGGCATACTAAGTATCTTCAGCAGTCGTCGTATAATTCAGCTTCGTAGAACTTCTAATGGTTAAGCTTTACAAAGACACAAAGTCCACACTAAGTTACATTGAAATAGTACAACCCCTTTTCACGTATAGGCACCGCTTAAATGCTTTCCCAAAATGACGGTAATATTGATACCTACGCATGTGTCTTATGTGATTTATTCAGAACAATAATGTCTGAATAATGGTGAAGGAAAACGTTGTGATGAAACCCATATTCCCGAGAAATGCGTTTCGGAGATATGTGATTGGCAGGTCCCTTTGCGGATTGGAAGATCAAAATATGCCAAAATCTTCAGGTTAGGTAAGCGGACCTTGTGAAAAACGGGATAACTGTAGAGTTGATGAGTAATGTTTGATCTGGGGTTTTTGAGAACTGTCCAAAAACACTTGATGGAGGGAGAAAACAATATGTACAAAAAGCAAACGACATAACCCACACTTAACCATTTAGTAATGCTGACACTTAAAAGAACGGCAAAAAAGAGTATAAAAATAAATAAGATAAAGAAATTATCGGCACTATTGTGCTTTTCTGATGATTAATAAATAAATGTAAAATAAGAAGAAACAAATACTCTTTTTTGCCAGGTTTTATTTGTATTCCACATACCATGCACGCTGCATCGTGGACTTTTCCGAGTCGTGGTCGTACGAAGGGGGTGGTCTGCCTCCATAGGAAAATTTGCACGGGAATAGGAACCACCTCGTCCGTATTTGGGTCATCTTCACAGAGATTCTTCACCTTCATCCTGGAAAGTTTTTAAGGAGGAACTAGAAAGTGGAAATGTTTATTAAGTTCGTGAGGAAAATGGTAGAAAATTTTGCTAGCTAATGATAGTATTATAGTGAACAGTTGACTCGATGTAACCGTAATCAGGGTCAAGATAAACCCAAAAACCAAGAAAATTCAAGGTTTTAATATAATAATACTGGTTGTTACTGTTGTTAGTACTACTTCTTCATTTAGTTCTACTTCTCGGTTTCTTTAACGGGCAGGGAAGAACATACTGGAACACTTCCAAATAATAAAAGCGACTAAGGTGGAGTAAGAAAAATAAAAAAAAATATGGAACCATAGATACGTTCATCACTGTTTCATATCTTATTATATCGTAGAAAATATATTAAGAAACAAATAATATTGTATTCTTTGCCAATTTCAATTTATTAAAGAAAGAGAGCTAAGCCGACCTACAAACTACATTTCCATCCGAAAAACTACTAGACTACGTGTAGAAATAAGAACCCATACTTAAATAAAAACCAACCCAAATCTAATACAATATTTATAAGTAAGTAACTAGAAAACTTTTAGAGAACTGTCACGTAATAAGGCGGTGACATATATCGCAAAATAATTAAAATCTAAGTACTTACTCATAAGAATTATAGACGCAAGAAGCTGAAGAGGGCACTTGACTTCATGGTACTGAATTTAAAAGATTCTAGAACACTGTTTACATTTCAGGGGTGGTAAACCGGTATCTGGAAATGAAAGTGCGGTGGTCGTATAGAGACGAGTCACTGGAGGGAGGCTCCGTCGAGAGTGAGCCTTGCGCACTCGTAGAGAGGAGACAGTAGGGGTGGCGAGTAGGCAATACTTACTTATATTATAAATGATTTAAGTTTTTATATATTAGAAAAAAAATATGATTTTGGAATAATATTTTAAGTAATTACTTAGTGAATATTCTGGTTTCGATAAATATAGAGGCAGGTTTTATGCTTCTTATAAGTACCGTATTTTTCAATTATTACATTTCAGTCTATAGTAAATGGAAAGTTATAGCTCTTTAATGCATTAGCTAATGATAATAAAACCTTACTAATGTAAGGTTTCGTTAAAATAACATTAAATTTTGATTTTGCACCTAAGTTGTCAAACTGATAGCCCTGGAGGGTTCGCATTGATCTGTGCGCGCAGCCCGAGTCGCAGAGAGGCAGCCTCCCATTGCTATGGCAACGGCAGTATGGTGGCTTGTTTTGCAAATGGAAATCAGGTCATTCCTACAAAGGTTTCCATAGCTGAAGACATAGATTCCTCTTTAATACTTTTAGATTGATAATGCTCAAGTTCTTTAAAATCAGGAAATGTTAATAGCAACTAATATTTAAAACGATTTCGTTTTAAGTTCCTGTTATGTTCTTATACTTACTTAGAGGGTTTTTTTTTGACGTGACTTATTGTAGATTTGCCGCAGATGGCATTAACTACTTAGCCGGAATAGAGGGAATCTACCTCTATGGTTTCTTTGGTAAACCGCACTTACGTAGATATAGGTAACGACTATAACCTTCGCTATGGGAATAAAAACCGAACAATTAGCACTTGTTAAACCTAAACAGTGGTAATTTGACACGGTACAATTAACTTGTAATTTAGCCCCATGTTGAATTAGCGAGATTGCCTGTAGATATCGGCGTTGACACATCGTGGGCAATTTACTTTGTAAATAGAGTGCGGGGTGCGCCACCACTGACATAAACAGTTGCTTTATAGATTGTATTGTTCCCCGTGCGACCTTTGTTTAATGTCACAAATAAGGCTTAGCTAGGAAAGTTCCATCTACCTTGTATATAGCTAAACTTACTGGAGCAATGTTGGCTTAAAGATGAAGTAGACTCCCGTACCACTGCCTCCGGGAAAACTTAGGCTGGAAATATTGATAGTATGGATTTTATAAACGTGTTTTTTCGTAGTAATTAAGTTGAGTAGTCAAGTAACATACTTAGATAAACATAAACAGACTTATACTTCCCACTGCTGGGCGCAGGCCTCCCCTCGACCAACCGGAACATACGCTCTCTCCATTGCGGATAGTTCCGTAAAAGAAACACATTCTGGCCGTCTATGTCTAGCTTTCTGGCATAAAAATACCAAAAAGATGGGATTTCATTACTTACATAAAACCTTCTTAAAACCCCAAATAAAACATTTAGCTAAGTAGTATTTAACTAATAAGTTTTCATTCAGTTTAACTGGTTAGTATAAACACCAAGCAATATTTAAAAAGTAAAATTTGAAAAGTCAATCAGAAAATTCTCCATAATGTCAAACAAGACAAACAGTGTGTTCGATCTCGAGCTGTTGTTTTTATTTTTCGACCTTTACTTTTAAGTAAATCTGAATAAAGTATACTTACTAATAATCTATTGTTATAAATAATACCTACTACAATGCCGTCTCTCGACGAGAGTGACACTTATGATGCAGGACGAGTTGCCGCCTTGTTAGGAGTCCACCTCGTTAGTCAAATCTTAGACGAAGCTGTCATTATAGCAAACGCTGCTCAGGCTATCGGTAAATAAAGGTTTCTCTTCTTGGTCTCTTCTGAATCTTAATAATCTAGAAATAAAGGGTTCAAGGGGTCCTTTAAGTACCTAGGTATTAAGTTGCCTCTAGCCAATTAGGCCGATAAAGCTTAAGTTTCAGAATATTGCTTCAGAAGTATCTTTACAGACAAGAGAAGTATATTAAAAATAAATGTTCACACACAGTATTTGTAATTTGCTATCGTTATTTTTACAAGAATACCGTATTGTTTTTGGCGTTTATAACATAGTTTTCTTTAAGCTCACACCACAGTCAAAGCCGGGAAACGGGAAAAACGTCCGCTTTCACAGTGCGCTTGTCTCCGGATTTTGACTCAAGCAAGCATTATTATTCGTTCAATAAGAATTTCATGATTTATTTGACTTTGTAGACTGGCCTCGGAACTCGGTATTGTCAATTTTCAAAAACTACATGAGAGTTGGTAAAGTTGCAGCGCCCTCTTCAGAGCTTTTTGACGTAGCACAGAGTGATAAGGAAATTGTGATTGAAAATAAGGAACACGAGACTCTTGCCACATCAACACCACATAAGGGTTTGTTCTTTTTTTATAAAACTAAAGCTCAGGCAGCATAAACCTTTTGAGATATTTGATACCTACGCAACGCGGACGCAATCTGAAGTTTACAGTTTTTGAACTTAGCTATTTTATGAACTTGTAAGGTTTATTAAAATATTTTGACTTTCTATCATTAATATTTAATCGCAGATGATGCAATGAAACTAAAACTTGAAAATAGTATTATAGGCCAAGGTGACGAAGAAATCGATACGGTAAGTTTAAATATTAAATATATCTTTTTTTAATATGTTATGTAAGTACATTTATTTTTCGTACAATTTATGATTTCAGAGTCAGAATGAACTAAGCACATCTACTTCAATGTTTATTAATAATTTATTCGATATGAGTGAAGTTGAAAATGAAGTTTCTTGTGAAGAAGTAACAGCCGCTGTAGAAGTTACTGAAATTGTAAATAATGACACATCAATGATGTCCATCATGGACGAATTATTTCACATTGCTTTTGATATAGCATCTGGTCATGATGATGACGAAGTACAAGCGAAAGAAAACTGTAAAAGCGCAGAGGAGTCATGCTATTCGTTCTTAGAAGATGCGTATGATGATGACAGTCAAGATGTAGCGTTTTATATTGATAATAGTGAAATGCCTCCCGTCAATGATTCTAAAGGATTAGAGTGTGGAGACATGCCATGCAACTTTGCTAAGGTGTTAATAAACTTTAGAAAGATTATACTTAAATGGTAACATGAAGAGATTCAGAATGATCTTGTTTTATTTCAGCTAATAAGTCTGCAATTAAATGAAGAGGAGAAACTAGAGAAGAGTAACGTTGCTCGCTTTGAAAATGCTTATTTATCTCTAAATCGTAAGTATACCAACATTAACCATCTATTTGTAGAAGATTTTATTGACATAACATCTTATAAACAAATATACTCAGGCTAAGGAGTTTTTCTAAACTAGCGTCCGAACCATGTTATAGATACATATATACATTGTGTTATGTAGATAGAATAAGTTCGTTCTCTCAAATTAAAATGTTACAGCTGTTCAAATTAGGTGTTGTACAGTGTCGTTACACGCCGTCACTTGTGACAAGATGCACTGCGGTCACTTTTGTAGAGTTGAGTTGTCTATTTGTCATACTATGTCTATACTAAACGCTACTTACTTAATTTGCAACGTTTACTAGGCGATTATGATCAATGTTCTGATGATGGAGATCCAATACTTCAAGATCCGAAAGGGTTGTTGATGCAAGACGTGGAGTTGCTCACCGCATCGACTTCTGATGAAAATCTTTCTTCTCGTCGTGCATCGGAGGTGACTATTATTTTAGTTATTTATCTAATCACCCATAAATTGATACCTAAGTTAAGAAAGATTTTAACCGGGCCTATTTTTGAATTCTTTATAAGTAACTTTATTTTTTTCAATGATCATTTCAATGTCCTGATACAATGATGACTTTACTAGTTTGAAAATAAACGATAAAAATGTGTATTTTTGTGGGGTTTTATGTGATTTCTTTTTACACCGTGAACTCTCTTCTCATCTACTAGAACGCAAGAAAGCAGCTGGCAGCAGTATCAGGTGTGTCAGGAGTGAGTGGGTCGCGCAAGAGTCGCGGCAGTCTGGTGAGCCGGTGTCGTTCCCAGGGCGCGCGGCTGCTGGCCTGTCTGCGAGGGTGGTGGAGGCGCAAGACTCCGGGGAAGCGGAAGGCAAGGCAATCTCGCGGTTTTGTTTTTTATTGTTTTTACTAACACAGTTGGCTCGGCCATTATAGACGGCGATACGGCTCTATACTCATCACGTTGGTCTAACAGAAAGCTCGGTGAGGGGTGGGTAATTAGTTCATGTTGCGATGGATGTACTTACCTTTGACTACCAATTTGGATATAGCGATGAGCTTATATGTTATGTTTATAAATTGTATGACTAGCGGAGATCTGGTGACATCATCGATATTTTTTCTGGCCATAATAGTAACAACAAGACGGTGGAAATTCTCTCTAAATTATAGGTGTGTGAAGTATGTGATACTTAGCGGCGATTTAACATAAAATTAATTAGGTTAAAACATTAAGCGCCACAAGTATGGCGTAATTTATTACGATTATTTCACGCTCTTATAAATGTTATTTGCTAAATACAATAATACGGAAGGTCGTGGTAGAAGGATAATATCATATATAAGTTACCGAGTTTAAGGGTAGTATTAATAAAGTAATCTCAGGTTTGAGACTGCCCTCAAGATCATGTCAATGTGACAGTTCTTATATAAAAACAGGGACTTGAACATGATCTTGAGGGCAGTATCAGCTGAGATTGGTTAATTAATACTACCCTAAATAATTTGTGAACAATAGACATGGACAAAGTTGCCCCGCCTCGGCACGATATAGAGCTGGTTTTTACAACTCTGTATTTGAGGTTTGAATTTGATGTACTTATGTCATGTTTCCAGGAAGGAAGAGCTCAGGGATCCATTCGAGGAATGTGCCCGTTGTCCCCCGACGCCCGCCGCCGCGCCGCCAGTCTACTGGACTCCCGGCAGATGTACGCCTCCGGCGTCCCACACTCCGTCGTCTGGAAGTTCAACACTGTCAACGAGGCTCTCGTCAACTCCTCACGATGGAAAGAGTACACCTTCGAAGGAAAGCCCGAGAACTGCGGCGAATATTGACACGCTTCTCTCCTCGGTGGCCCTGAAACTCTATGAAATGTGATAACTTTCGTTAAATAAATCTATTTATTTGTGAAGTTAATGCTTTTAATTTAGGTAACATTTCTGTTTGTTCCCCATTGCATTTGAAAAAGAATGTCTCCTTCCTCATTTATCATCGTTACAATAGTTGATAAATGCGACGAAACGATGATAAATGATATATGAGGCGTCTGTGATGAGGAATGATAATCAGTGATAGTAAGTAAAATGTTTAATTTTCATAAGAAACAAAAATATTAGTACAAAAACCCACAAAACCAACTCCTCTGTCTGTGGGAGTGGAGTTATGTTTTAATATACTTGTAATTAACTTATAGCTAAGAAATATTTTGCATAATATGTTTACTTAAATAAAGATTTACTCAATTTTTTATATATTGAAACTGAATTAGGTCACCTCCAGATCTGTCTTTGTGCTATTGTGTTATCATCACCTTGTGCGGGTTCTACCCAAAATCCGACCATTACAGCTGCCAAAAATAAATTGCTTTAAAACAATCATTATGGGTCAAAACAAAATGTTATCCAGATGTAAATAGCGAGGTGAAAAAAGTATCGTGCTTGTAAAAGGGGAGGTGGAGGAGACATAAGGGGAGGCAAATTCAAATTCAAATAATTTTATTGCTATGCTATAAGTTTTGGGCATTTGCCCAGCAGTGGAAAGATTACAGATGGGAAGCGCTGTTTCCTTATCAAATGGTAGCGTTGGACGGTAACGAAAATCTATTATGAATTCCAAGCGTCCGAACAAAAATATGAGTTTGTCATCCTCTAAATATGTATGTACAGTCATGAGCAATATCATGTACCCACTTTAGAACCCTGTTGCACTATCATATTTGACATTTAATGAGACTTACGGTTTAATTTGTCAAAAAAGTTAATGTGACATGGTATCAATTGTATTACATATTAGTACTCGTGACCGTACACATCAACTGTTTGTTAGATTCGAGGCAGAGATTTGGAATAATATGCTTGAACGCCTGCACCTGCACGACCGTAGAAATACAGATTTTAGTTTATTTTAGAATCGCTATTTCAGTAACCGTTATTTCAGTTGAAGATATTTGTAGTAAACAGCGCCATTGATCACTCAACGGATAATTTACTGCTTATGAAATGCTTAGTCATCTTCAGTCATTTCGCATCTCTGGACCACGGGCAAAAAGGGAACTCTAGTCATAAATATATTGACAGATTACCCTTGTGATTGTCACTATCGGATCCACAGGGGTGGCTAAAAGCATTTGGGTGCACCTCTGGTCAATCTCAAATGATTACTTAACCTATTTTGTTAGTCAAGTCATTATCTCCCTAGTATTATCAAGTTTTTCAGTGTCCGCTTACCTAACCTGAAGATTTCACAGGTCCGGTTTCTTACAGAAGCGACTGCCTGCCTCACCTTCCAGTCCGCGAAAGGAAAACCAGCCAACAGGTTAGATCACATACCTCCGAAAATGCATTTCTCGGGAATGTAGTGCGTTTCTTCACGATGTTTTCCTTCACCGGTGAGCACGTGATAAGTAATCATTTATGATCCAAACAGAGGTAAATTCGAAAAAAATTTCGACAATCATTGGTTTAGGCCAGTGCTGGATTGAACCTACGACCTCAAAGTGAGAGGCAAGCGTTCTACAAACTGGGCTATCACACAGCTTCATTTTATTAGTCAAGTCCCAAACCAAAATTATGAATCTACCTTTGGCGATGGTACTACGAACGGTGAAGAATTTGACTCTAAAGAATATTTTCTTATCTATTTATGCCGTTGGTGGAATGCCAGAATGAATTAAGGAATTACTTACAGATAGATTTTGTCATCTGTGGTATAAAATTAGTTGCTATTATAATAATAATGATGACCTGATGTTCCACATTGTTCTTGTTAGGCGTTTGTCAGTTTACAAATTAATTCGTAGATAACGAAACGTAGACGTAAACGTAAGTTTTTTTAATAAGTCTAGTTAGGCAGCCAAATTACTAAATTGTATAATAATGTTTTGTTATTCTTTTTTTAAAAAAAAGGTCTAGGGCCCTGTGCCGAAGTTTTTTCTTCGGCTAGGTATACAGGTTGTGAGAAGCTGCAGTAGTTTTAGGCGGTTGAAACGTTCGTTATGTAAAAAATAACGCCTACTAACTATGTTACCTGCTGAATAAAGATATTTTTGAATTTTGAATTTGAATACCGTGTTGGTGCTGCTTTTACGATGTGAAAGCCGTCAGTGCTACACACGGCGAACATTCCCAAAACGCTGCAGCGCCATGTTAGTCCCAACAGTCTTCTGAGAGAATTGTCGTACTAGAAACGCGGAGCTCTGAAGGGCTTTTTGATATAAGTAGTTAATTGCTCCACAGATTATACGTGCAAAAGTTTGACTTTAAAAAAGTGATAAAAGATGTACTAAGGAACAGTAAGGTGCTAAAATATGCGTACTTAGCATCAACAGTAATCATCAGTGCCAACCTAATAAGGCTATTAACACAACCGCGATTCCTTTTTTTACGCTCAATCATTCATGTCCAACACATCAGTACAATGCGTTATTATAGAAAACATACAAATTAAATTCCTCAGTCAGTCAAGCATACAAAACTAGGTTTTTGCTATGATTTCGCTTGTTATACCTACGTAATATTATGTATCAGCTCCGCCTACGAACAGGCAGACACCTTGGTTGCACGACATAGATCCGATCGAAATAGTTTCGCGTAAATGTAGATTTACCAGCTTCGACTTCAGAAACAATTGGCATATCTCACTTTATGTTATTTTCAAGGATGCTTAATAACAGTTGTATTGCATTCATTTATATTTTACTCATACTGTTGAATGTAATAAGTACGTAACATAAACAACCTTATGGTCGTAAGGCCTAAATATAGATGCCTTTTAAAATCCAAAACTCAGTGCCTTACGAGGATATACGTCCCACTGCTGAGCATAGGCATCCCCGCAATCAACCGGAGCGGGGACGGAGCACATTCCACAACACTGCTTTAATGCCGGTTAGTGGAACTGAATTTTACGACATATAACCGGGCCCAACATTTAAACATGCTCTCTGAAGCATGGAATCATCTTACATTATCGGACAATTGCTTGATTCAAGCCAATCAAGTACAGAACAGTTCAACTCTCTAACCACTAGACCACGGAGGTAATTCTGTAATAAGTAATTAATTGAATTATTTAATTAATATAAATCCATGTGATATAAACATATTGAACTATATTCCGTCTGCGCTTTTAGCTTTGTTTGAATGCAGGTTTACCAGAAAAATAGTAATTTTGAGATACATCTTTCTGTTGTCATAAGATGCATTGGAATAGTGTTAGCTCGATGCCCCCGAAATATGACATGTGGAAATGCTTTTCATCTCGCTCATACCTGTTACTTCAACGGGAGACCAGTGGGGCGCGGAGCGGGACGACGTCGTCCAAAATAGAACGGTCGCGGATTCCTGGGCTAAATCTCAAATATCCAGATGGGTGCGCCATCTAAGTCAGTTAAAACAGTCTCGTGAAAAGTTGCCGAGCCCCACTTCTTGTCTGAACGTCTGCCAGTGAAGACCGGGAGGGAACCAACAACCACCACACAAAATGGTGAGTCACCTATGACGGCAGTGATAATGTGAAGAGGAATACAGTGAAAATGGACTGTTAACTCGAAAAGTGAAATAAAATTGCGGTTGTTCCTCGTGATACGTTTTCCGCAGACCGGAAGTTCGCGAGCGACATCGTTTGCAGCACATCGGTCAGCTAAACACAGTGTTGTGCATATCAGTGATAAAACATGGTCGTGCCACTTCCACACTCCTGTGCAGCGACCCGCACTTCATCTAACCCCACACTACACAGACCTACAGTTATCACATGAAATAACGAAATGTTTTTGGTCATTTTCAGAGCGACCTCAGCAAGAACGACATCGAAAGTGAGTATTTCTTGAATGTTCTCAAGTGTTTACTAACCGGTTGTGCGATGGCCATATTAACTGTTGCGGCGGTAACATGGGCCGTGGACTCGAGGTGTGATTCTGCTAGCATATCGATATAACCCTTAATATTCGTTCAGTTTTCAATAACATGATAAGTCTGTGTTGGTATGTGAACAGTTATTATGTAAATGTAATGAGAGTGAGCTTCGTAACATCTAAGTTTAGCATCGTTTCTCATAAAAGGTGCGCGTTGCTAAGAGAAACGGGCAGTGGAGCTAGTGGTACGGCTGAGCGGCGCGCGCGCTGTGTTCCAAATTTAACCTCGCGCGTCACGTGATCCGGCGCCGCCGCCCGCCCAAACAGAGAAACTCCGCTCAGATTTCACTGCAAACGTGTTCCCGATATTTGGCGCGATAACAAAATACAATCAACATACCTACATTACGTACGGTTATTATGTGGAATCCGGAGCCTGTACTTGCAACTGCAAATCAGCTGTCATTATCAAGGTCACTGACATATTAGATCAGCTGACCATAATGAACCGTGAACTATGAATTCTTATGCCAATAATTACCGGAACTTTGAATGAAACTTATTTGAGTATCTGTCTTTGAATGCAGAAATCTTTGAGCGAAGGATGCGAATTTTAATCATGCTTTCCAGATTCTTTACTTAAATTAAGCCTGACGATTAATATAAGTAACAGAATTCTTTCTTTATTTAAAGTATTTAGTATTTTTTTTAATATATGGGAATTGAAGATAATAAACATATTTTGGAAAAACTTAATCACGATGAAGCTGATGTAATATACCTACCTAACTTTACTTTAAAATTGTCAAGGCTCAACGCAGAATGTATTGGGAAAACATAAATCCAGGCGGTGGGCGGTGGAAATTAGGGCAGAGTTACAATCGGGATATAATTAGATGTGAGTCATTGCGCAGTGGATACGTCGAAACGGACGGAAAGAATTATTCTCGGCAAAGAATGCTGCCCACGCGCTTCGGCCTCGCGACTCTACGCCGATATACCTGGATTTATAAAGCGGACTTTCGAGAAAATTGCTAGATTATATTTCGCCGCGGATGACTGAAATGAATGAGATACTATAAGCGCATAGCGGTTAGAAACTGAACATGAATTGAACTGTAATTTATTAAACCACAGAATTATATACTTACTTAAGTTTTAAATACCAAATGATGCGCTTCAATTGAGTTTGAATACTAATTACTTCATCGATTAAATCAACTGCTAGTAAATTAAATTATGCATGAGAGCATGACACATATCTATTATTTTATCGAAAATTAATACGGTTATTGTGAGCAACTCAATCAATTAAAAGTCGAAAGTTTCAGTAAGTAATTACAATAATTTAGTTGAGTTTTTTTAGATAATGTACTTAGTCGTAAATTGTATAAGTAAGTACCTTTGATTATTGAGCAGCTGATATATGATTACTGTTCACAATATCTACAAATCAACCATTCAAAGGTCTGTTTCACAATTTATTAAACCGATAGTCGATCACCAACAGATCCACGGGTCTAGCCAAGTTGTAATAACTTAATTTTCCTTTAAACTTGGCTAGACTCTCAGAGCTTATCTGCCTTAAAATATACACTTATCCAGCACTTATGTGTTATATTATGATAGACTTTTCTTAACTGTCTACTAGTATAATATTATTATGGTGGTCATGTCAGGGGCCTTTGGCGGCTCAATAGTAACCCTGACACCTCACAATCCACAAGATAGAAGAAGATTATGGTGGTAGGTAGAATTAAATGACTTGATGTATAGGTTCTGCTTACTTATATGCAAAAAAAAACAGTGTTGAACAAAGCTAGGCGTGTTTTACTACACACAGTTTATCATCGAGTGGTAACAGGCCCTAAGGGTGGTATTAATAAACTAATCTCAGCTGAGACTGCCCTCAAGATCATGCTCAAGTCCCTGTTTTTATATGAGAACTGTCACATTGACATGATCTTGAGGGCAGTCTCAAAGCTGAGATTGGTTTATTAATACCACCCTTAGACTCTTCAAGCTATCTATCATCTAAGATGTTCACCATTCTGTCGTTAATCCAGGGGCATCCTTCGCCTACTCCATCTACGACTTCGACGGTAGCGGCAAAATTGACGCTTACAACCTCGGCGATGTCCTGAGGGCGCTCAACTCCAACCCCACATTGGCCACCATCGAGAAACTCGGCGGCACCAAGAAGAAGGGCGAGAAGACGCTTACCGTAAGTCTATTACGATTATGCCTCATTAGAGATAATCCAATAGGGATAGACGCAGGCATGGCAGATCAGAGCGGAGATGGCGTGATGAGATCGGCACGTTCCTGCTTGGCTGGCCGAAAGAACAGGAGGGTTAAAAGGCAACATCGAAGCCAAGCAATGTAAACAAAATGTCAAAAAGCAATATTGCCTTTTCCGACGATTGTTTTGATGTGGCGTTTTTAACCCCCCAAGATAGAGAACCGTAAAAAAAAATGGACGGATGACTTTGTCCAACCAGACTTGAAACGATAAATTGTTTTTTAGAGGATAAATACCCACAAAGCTTTGCTTAGTTAGTGTTTTAAGTTATAAAATGAATCCTTATGTAAACATCAAATTGCTAGCCCTAGCGGCTTGGGTAGTGTTCTTCATTTATATTAGTTAAGTTCTTATATTATAATACATAGGTATCCTTTGTATATACATTTGTCATGATTAAAAGATTTGGCGTATCTCGTAGAGTAGAAACTCATCAGAATCCAAGTACCTACTGGTGGCTTTATACTGTCATGATGATTAAATATTCTTTCAGTGTAACAAATAAAAAATTAAAAAAAACTGTAAATTAAATAATAATAATTAATAATTATTTTTGTGTAAATTATTTTGTATTTTCACAGGCATTAAATTGTAAATTTGTTCCTTACAGCTCGAAGAGTTCCTTCCCATCTACAGCCAAGTGAAGAAAGACAAAGACCAGGGTGTCTACGAGGACTTCCTGGAGTGTCTGAAGCTGTACGACAAGAACGAGAATGGTCTGATGCTTGGCGCTGAGCTCACACACACGCTTATGGCGTTAGGTGAGTTATATTATTTCATTACACGTTCAGTGAGTACGGATACCAGGTGAGAGCCATCAGCGCTTACCATTTTATTAGCTGACTAGTGAGTGTTATTAGAAACTACAATAAGCGACGTAAAAAACAAGTGCGAATCAGTTGATGAAGAAAAATGTACAGAAGAAAATAAGTGTAAAAAATAATGTCATTTATTGTAGCCTCTGACTTTTTTAAATTAATTACTACTTGGCTGAAGAATGTGATGTAGAGGGCAAATATATAATTAAGCAGACGTAAAAATGTATCTCTCCTTCCGAGAAACTGTGAAAGGCATACTTACAATACAAGAAATAAACATAAAATTGCTATTCAAAATTCTAGATTAAGTAAATTAAATTCATCTTTTTTGGGGTTATGTATACGTTTTAACAATAAAATACCAGATAATATTTTAAATTTGTCAGAAAATAAATTTAAAGCTCATGTGAAGCTTACTTTATGTAAAAAAGCTTATTATAAGATTAATGACTACCTAAATGATAAAAATGTCTGGTATTGAATGTGTTCCTCTAGTTATTAAATAACTTGTAAGTAATGTATATCATTGGTTTTTAAAAGATGTGTTGCTGTTGCAGTTTCTTGTCATTTCTTCTCCTCAGCCATAACACCTTGCGAAATGACGTGAATTCAAAAATGTTACATTGACCTTCAACAAGTTTATCCATGATAATTACGTTGAATAAATGATTCTGATTTCTGCAGAAAATTACAAGTAAATGTGCCTATAACTCAACAAGTAGCCGAGTTATCCCTATACTCAGCCTAAAATATACACCGATTGAGATTCCTAAGCGGTCAGTATTCTCGTCAAATTTACCGACCATACATTAAAAGCCAAACGAAGAGGCAAGTGGACAACCTAGTCAAATGAGATACTTTTTATGAAACGTCAAAACGATTCTCTAAGGTGGAATTTGTAAAGAAATACATACGTGGTCAAGCGTCATACTCTTTGTATGTTTAATTCTAAATTAAAATTCGTATTCTGGCAAATAAATATGATCGATCGATTGTAAATCAGTCAAAAATAATAATGAGATTGATTTTTAGTCATCATATACCTCTATTTCTAGGTTAGCAGTTTACAATTTATCTGTCATCTAATTCCTAGCTTACTCACGTAAAAAACAAGAGCAACAAACAATTTTGATTATGTTTAAAATAGCTACAGAGAATATCTAGAAGCAACAAAATAATTTGTTTCCGAGCACAAGACGCCAATGCGTCAATACGACAGTTGGCAGCTTGCATTCAACGATATTCCAGTTGGCCGTCAATCATTTGGCTTGGAGCCATGATCTGGGTACCAAGAGTTAATGAAGATTTGTCAATATTTTACGTAACGTAGCATGCACTCACACGCACGTATGCAGTTGCCTACCTATGCGGCCAAGTATTTAGTTAATGCCATACGGTGCAAACCTCTAATAAGACACGCCAAAAATACATTTAAATACTTACGTACAGATACTATGTACTATTAGGTACTATTCCATAGTCCTATGATCTGTGCTACAAATAAATTACGCGTGCTTGCTTATCACGTTGCTTATATATTAATGATGAATAACGTAGTTCCAAATTAACGTCTATCATTAGAATCATTAATTAATTATCGACAATGCTTTTTGAAGAATTTAGTGTTAAATCCAGAAGGGTAAGGAAATAGCTACATCAAGCACCAGCTAAAAATTACCAATGGTGTTTGAAAAACTAGTACTTAGATACTTCATCTATCGTGTGGGTTGTGAAGTGGATTACCAACCCCATCAACCCTGGTGTCAGCGTTATTACCTAAGGCCCCTGACATGACTCATGTAATGAATACTAAGTAATAACCAACGGCTTAACGTACCTTCCGAAGGACGGATCATCTTACTTTTGGACATTTTGGTGATCAGCCTGTAATGTCCTAACCAAGCTAGGGATCACGAAGTGATTTTTGGGTTTGTCCCCACCAGGATTCGAACCCTGGTACGACTTAGATACTTAAATAATAGTTATAAAAACAAATAAGTAAATAAAATTGTGTCAATTACGATCCATCGCAGAGTCTAGAGGTGCTCTATTTTTTTTTGACGTGACTTATTGTAGATTTTCCGCAGATGGCATTAAATACTTGGCCGGACAGAGAGAGGTGCTCTATCTCTGGACTTTGCAATGATTTGGCACAGTCTATTACCTATACTTAAGTGGATTAATAGTAACCTCCAAATCCTCTGGTTGATTCCAGGTGAGAAACTCGACGACAAAGAAGTCGATGAGGTCGTCAAAGACTGCATGGACCCTGAAGATGATGACGGCATGATCCCCTATGCGCGTGAGTATACCGCCATTTTATATCAGCACTTTTTCAAATCCTTGTCACCTATAGTTTCCTTTAGTTTCAGTAGTTGAGTTAATTTGCCTTTACTTAAAATATACCTGAATTATACATGGTGTACATATTTTTAAATTATATCAACGAATAAAAAAGTGAAAAGACCAATATTTTCACGAGCACAGTTTTCTTGTAGCACTTTTTCACGATTGAACATTACTCATTTGAACCCCTAGAGTCCTTTTAAACCTTTTATCCAAACTAGAAGGTCGTAGTTTGCAGAACCTATTGCCTTGTGTGTGTGTGCCCCTGTTGACAAATTATCCATTTACAGCATTCCTGAAGAAGGTGATGTCGTAGAAGAACTCATCTCGTCATATCTTTAGATATAAGATCGTAAGTGTACCAGCAGCAGGCTATCGCTCGCTATAGTTGATCTTCGTGTTCGCTTCCTGTGGTCTCAAGCTTTTTCTATATCTTCTAGATGTCGCCAAACCGACGTCGACGCTAAACTTAATCTCTTTACTTCGCTTTCATCAAAACTTACAAAAAATGTGTAACAACAAGTTCATTAACGAATTTAACTTTTAATGTTTCACTGCTAAAATCTACTTTTCTTTTCTACTATTGCCAAATTGTTTTGGAAGGTAATCTCTGCAGCGCCTCTATCTTCTCGTAACGCAGTTAATAGAAAGTAACAGTACCACTGTTAGGGTTACATGAGCTAATGTTTTTTTTTTATGTTGCAGCGTTCCTTCGGAAAATGTGCGACGGGTGGGGCGCTAAAACAGAGGAGGCAGAGGCGCCCGCGGAGGGCTAGAGGGCTCGCGTGGCTGCGCGCGGGCCGGACGCCCGGGTGCGGCTGCCGACACGACCCGTCCACATCCCGTATACACCATCTTAGATACGGACTACCCCTTTTTATACTTTACTACTACAACGCCAATAATTGTACAACGCAACCATCACAATGACTGTACATACTAAAGTAAGATTAAAAACTGTAAAACACACGTTGTACGTGTCTTTTAAATTATTATTATATATTAAGTACGTTTATAATGACAAAAATACAAAAATACCGTGAATTATTTTATAATAAACTGTTAAAATTTTCAATTTTGTGTTATCATCAATATCTATAATTTAGATTTTAGAATGATGCACTTGCAGGAAGATACTGAATAAACATATTAATTTCATTCATATTCTAAGATAAAACTTTGTATCCCTGAATTTTTCAACTATGTATATATCCTGCGTAAAGAAAGTACCTTCCCTTACCTATATGTCATTATTTAGATCACGGATAAACTATGAAATCAATTTGTATTGGTGACCATCCACGATTTCAGTCAACATAAAAAATGATCAAGGTGATACGAGAAATGTTTAGCACACTGCCTTTTATAGTAATTACACATATCAGTTCATTCGTAACTTTTTTGCATAGTCCTGTTTTGTACTTTCGACTAGACTTTTGAAGAAATCGAGGTTCGAGGAATGCGCAAGATATGCAACAACCCCAAAAATATATATTTTGAAGTAAGTGCGATGCGGCTCACCACCTGTACGTAGGTCTAACAGAAAGCTCGGCGAGGTGTGGGTACTTAAACGTGAGCTTATGTTATTTGTATAAAGTAAGTATATTTGAGTTATTTAAAATTGATAGGTATTAAGTATGAATTTAAATTATCGTCGAAGACCAGACAGAAGCAGATGAGATAGTAGTCAAAGGATTGAATGCTGCGACTGTAGTAGGTACAAAATGTAATGTGTATGTTTGGTGCCTAATAGTGGATTGTGATTTAAAGTATCTAGATGTAAAAAGGCAATTTTATAAAAAAGTCACTTTTTTGCTTAACTAGAAGTAAATAAAAAAAATATTTGTTCAGCTGCTTATCAACCTGAACATGTTGTAAAAGTGGACATGGGAGGAGTTAACATATCAGTGTAAGTACTTACAGTTCATCATACTTTCTTCTCATCAAATGAATCGAAACACGAGAATAATTCAACTTAAAATTTGAATTTGATACATTAACTACTGTAAACTGACATTTATTTCGTAATTCTATATTTTTCTGGAAACATAAACTTGCGAAGTGTTTCGATTTACTTAATGAGATGTGAAACTTGCATACTTACATTTGTAGTTCCGATACCTTGTGTATCTGCCTACCCCTATGGGAATTATAGTTGTATTTGTATATTTTTAAAAAATAGGTAGGTACATAACTATATTGATTGTTCATTGTATAGAACAATCTTTAACCTCTCATATGCCGAGATTCCAGACACAATAGATTTTACATTGTGTCTGGTCGAGATCCGCGTTCCGGCGTTCGAAAGATTAATACACGAATTAGTAAGTTCAATTCGTAGTTAGTAAAGTTCAAGCTAGCTTTTTATTAGTTGTAAGGAAGATTAAATGTAGGTATATTCGAAGTTACATTAGTAAGACAAAGTACTTAAGTATTAAATATTTATAAACAGTATACGGCATGACATAAAATCATTTACTGAACCTACAAATAATGTTGGAGGTAGCCAAAATTAGAAAATTTAAGTAACAAAAATATCTACAAACAAAGACACTAAAAACATTTAGACGGGCATACAACTGAAAAGGGCGCTAATTTAAATTTGAGAAACGACGCTGATATAAATAACAAAAAGCTTTACACTTTTTCTGGGGCAGTCGGGTAAAAACATAGGAAAACAGAGAAATATATCTACGGACTGAATCATAAATAAATGGGTAAGTCCACTTAACCGGGCAATGGCCGTTAGGACCGCGCAATCGGGGGTGTCTGCCAAATCCTCCCTCATACAAGCCAAGGGAAAATGGCGCGGAAACAGTTTTCCGGCATCAATACGCGCGCTCGGCTGTTTTCGGCTCTCGTTCGGACGCGATCGGGTCTCGTCAAATGAGAAGCTGCGAGGCGGTGTTACCAGTTTCAATAATACTCCCTGTTTATGGCAAAAAACGTAAGTATTGAGTAAGAGTTTAAGCGTCGGCGAGTGAATGGGTAGGTATTTGATTTCTGTCATCATAATATGTATATTCTATTATCATGATATTATTATAGTCAAAAATAGTGAGTTATAATTTGAGAACAATTATATTACATATATAAAATCTCAATGACAATAAAGGTATTATTATCAAATATATTATACTATTACTACTCACAATGTACATACCTTTATAGTCAGTCTTATAATACGAGTACAAATAGAAATAGATAAAAGTACTTACAAAAGTTAGTTTTCACGATTTCGATTTCATTGTTTGCTAATAATGGGTAAACATAAAGTAACGCAACGTACCATCTGTAAAAACCGTCAGTCTGCTAACTTTTTTCATAAATCCAAAGCGTTTGTTGGCTAACCTAACACTAAGATTCAAATATTGACAGAGAACCAGTGAAATAATGTGGGTATTTTTGTGCTCGGAGTATGGTAACACTACGCTTGCCGGGCCGAGTTTTTCGCGCTACAGACAGTGTTTATCTCCGCTACGTCCGCGCGCGACGTTCGAGTCCACATTGCGCTGTGTTTACTATCGTGTGTGATCAGTGATAACGTGCCGGCACCTCAAGGCCGAATAAGTAAGAAAACATTCTTACAATATTACAATAGCCATTTTTCACTAAAATTACACAAGTACTTAGGAATAATTTATGAGTCTAAAAACTTGAGCCGTTTGCCAAATTGAGACATTGACAATTGCACGGAACAAAGAAATGAACATGTTTTCAATGTTCAAAACTGGGAATATTCTAAATTAAGCATGTGGAAAATACATTGATGTGTGTGAAACACACTGCATACAACGACTTCTACATAAAAAAGTATAAACATTGATATCAAACGTAAGTCCCTAATGAGGTTCATGTACTGGTACATTGCAATGGGTACCCAGTGAGGGAGAAGAGGGCCGGGAGTACGTATACCCTCCCTACCTCCATTGTTTGATGGCTTCTGGAATGCTCCTACCCAGCCATAAAGTGTCGGTGGAAAGTTCATGAGCGCAGAGATTTTATAACGTTGGCGTCGCCTGAGGCTTATTTTTTTGTAATACTTCCTGATAAAATAGGAAAATATCTTTTAAAAGGCCCTTAGTACATGATCGATATCACGCACATAAATGACATAATATGTAATATCTATGTTTTTGCTGTGATAATTAACGATATTACTTTTTTAAAACAGTATTAGGTAAGTATACAATTTGTTTCCATATAGAATATAAGTTCCCTGACGTACTTACAGGATAAAAAAAAAACAATATAAAACTTAAACTTATTCTATGTTTTTACCTTAGATATAATATTTAAGTAACTATAACAAGAGACAGGTATGATTTATAAAAGCGCCAATATCTTTGTAAAACAAAATTAGTATTAACTTAAATGCATTTCGTATTTTCAAGGTTATTTCTTTCTTGTATTCTTCTATGAAAAATTTGTGAACAAATGGATGCAATCTCATTTTCAACAAAATATTTAGCATCCCCTCAATCAACCGGAGGGGGTATGAACCATACTCCACCACGCTGCTCCACTGCGGGTTGGTGGAGGTGATTTTTACAGCTAATAGCCGGGACCAACGGCTTAACGTGCCCTCCGAAGCACGGAATCATCTTACATTGAGGGGACACCTGTATATAGGCTGTTTATGTTTTATGTTATGTATTTAGCATCCCTTGCCTTGTAATGTTAAGTGGTTTCTTTAATTACATAGGATCCGCAACCCTTTTCCTTACAAAGGGGTTGCCTCGAGAATGGATGTGCTTGTCAGCCACAATTTACTTGATAATGATGCGGATAATAAGTACAGCCCGCATGTTTGTTCACCTTTTACTAGCGAGCTGTTTACATGTTCACAACATTTAATTATTTATTTATTCATTTTTGGTTATAAACATCAGGTATGTTACGGACAGTATGAAGTTTCGGTTTCTGATACGGATATAAAATAATTGCGGATTTTAGTCATACAAGTTCGATGATTCGGACGGTTTTGGTTAAAGTAAAAATAAGTAGGTGAATGATTTGATTTTTATAAGATTGTCGTGTCATCGAGTCGGCCAAGCAGAAACAAAAACTTGTTATAAGTAATGAATTATTTTGCTGTTAATTCCGCTAAGAATAAATAAATGACATCTCGTTTAGGATTTCGTATTAACACTGACCGCAAGTTGTCTTTTGATCACTTGTGGCTCTGCCCACCCTTTAGGTGTTACGGGCGTGACTTATGTATGTACGTGCCTTTTTTATACACCTCCCTTATCCGATTTCTTTTTATTTCGGATATCCGATATTTTCGGATTCGAAGCTCTGTAACATCCCTGATAAACATTTAAACATGTTTTTGAGTTGAGAATGTCACATAAGAAAACTTAGAAAAAGGGTTGACCATGAAACCCGGGTCACGAGAGCTGATAAGGTTAATAAGGTTACTCTTTGCAACTTTTGGAAATGTCGTACAATATAAACTGAATATGATGTCACAGGTACAAAATTGGGTCGTGTACTACGATCAAGATAACTTATGAAGAAATTCTGATTACTAAAGTCACCACCTATCAAATTAGTCTAACAGAAAGCTCGGTGAAGCTTAGGTACTTACTTGATTTATCTTGCGATTAATGTACCTCTGACTACCCCGATCGGGATATAGTCGTTTATGCTTATGTATACCGGGTGAGAGCCTTCAGCGCTCCCCATTTGTCCGGCCAAGTGGTTAATGTCATCTGCGGCAAATCTCTCAAATCTAGAATAAGTCACGTCAAAAAAAGGTAATAAATAACATCCACCTTTCTGTTTACAGTTGTGAGTGCAGTGTTGGTTCCTGCGTGAAGTGATCATCATGGCTGAGGTGAAGGACTCTCCGTCTGCAGTCGACAAGATGGACAAACACAATACAGGTAATGGAATTTATATTATTTTAGTCTCGTAGACATTGTGGTCCTGTGGTACATCGGCTTGCTTCTCAAACGGGGAGCGTCGGTTCGAATCCCCGCTACCAGATTTGCACCAATGAGTTATTAATTTATCTTAAGTGTAGTATTCACACACCGGAGAGGAAATATGATTGGCCACCTGATACGACACGATTAATTTATAACAAACATTATAGAAGGAAAAATTGAAGGGAAGAGAGGAAGGGGTAGACCTAGGATAACATTTATGAAACAAATAAAAGAGAAGGTGGAGGTCGTGTCGTATCGGGAGGTGAAGGTTTTGGCGGGAAGAAGAGGGGAACGGCGATTACTCCACCGACAAGAGCGCAGCTCTTAAATAGAGAGAGAGAGAGAGAGAGAGTATTCACTAACACGGTTGGCTCGACCATTAAGTATAGTGGCCGATGCGGCTTTCAAACTACCACTTTTCTTTTCTACCAGAAAGCCCGATGAGATGTGGCTACATCGTTTATTTTGCGATGGATATACTTCTGACTACCTCTGATTGGGATATAGTCGTGAACTTATGTTAAGTTACGTTGTGTATTTTGGTATATAAGTATTGTATAGGTACATAGAAAAGGGCCTTCTATAGGTAAAGGAAGTCGTTGATGTCTTTTGTTCATAAAAGTTAAAAAAAACTTTGTTTTGGTAAAATAAGTTCATAACTGAACAGTTATAAAAGTTAAACTAAATGGATATAACGCTGCTATGTGTGATGAACAGATGGATTGAATGTTTTCTATTTCCTTGCATTTTACTATTAGGTACTCTGAAGAGAGGATTCAGCCTTATGTCTCTAACCTCCCGTAGAGAATTAGATATTATAATTGCTGCGGCCATCTATGACCCAACCTGTATCCGCCCTTGGGTACTTTTAAAATGCTCGCTCGGGTAATATCAGAACTCAACCCCCAACCACTCTTGACTTGGTATTAGCGACCTGGGCTTTAATAAGGCCACTTTGAAGCGAATCATTTAAAATACCAATAATGTTTGTGGCATTTACGCATATAAAAATATTGTGCACAATGTCAATTAATGTGAAACATCAATATTACTTTAGGCCACATTGAAGCAATTTATATTTTTCATCATAAGTATCTATTACTTATGCTGAATTGTGTTGTTCATAACTCATTTGTCGACTTTTCTTGTTTATGTTTTATTTTGTTTTATTGTCTTTTCTGGGACCGTAGGCACTCTTAACAAAACGTTTTCTATGGACATACGTAGGTCACACCAAGAGTATGCGCCAAGAAATGAGTCCTGCGGATTTTATTGGAATAAATTGGCATGTCATAATAATTCTATGTAGATATTGCCGCACTAGCGCCGTGGCCGTGAGACTTTTTTCATTGCGCAGAGTATAAGTAGTAAAAAAATATATGTATGGCACGTATGTTACGCTTCACTAACGCCCACGGATAATCGTCGAACATTTCCCAAGTAAACGCCAAGTATTTGGTAACATTTCGCGTGTTGATAACAAATATATCCTCCGTACTACATAATAGAACCTCAAATATACACAAATATTGATCACTGATGTAATACGCAAGATGACTCACATTTTTACGAAAAAAAAACTACCTGCTTCTGCTTTTTATCATGTATAGATATCCAATTTATTAGCCATATTAGGCGTCAGTCGACATAATAAAGCAGTAATATAGGCCTAACTTCTTAAAAAAAAAACAAAAATATTGACTCGACTATGTTTAAATTTTAAATTAAGTACATAACATAGTTTTATTTTCTCGGAAAAGGAATGCAATAAGTATTCACATTTAATACTTATATACTTATTATCAATTTACTCATACAATTATTATTCTCAGATAAAACTTATTATATATTATACTGTTACATCATCATAACAGATCACAAGCAATAAAGTTAATATTATAATATATTTAATTGTATTGTTATCAATTTACTCATTGTTCTGTCGTCTTTTGTTCAAGAACAAACATAACAAATAGGCAAATAGTAATATAAATAGTGCTCGCAGAATGTTTCCACTAAATTGAGCCGATCTTGTATCTCCCGTATGGTCTAGTGGCTAGGATACCTGGCTTTCACCCAGGAGGCTCGGGTTCGATTCCCGGTACGGGAATTCTTTTTGACAGTTTGTGTTTTGTTTTTTTTTCGTCCCTTTGCAGTGGAGCTAGTTTAAAATGTGGATTCTTTGTCTTTTGAAATTATTAATTTACAAATCATATTATAAAAGTTCGGCGTTACTATCTTATCTTTATCTTTCAAACACCTATAATTATTTATTACAAAATGTGTCAGATCAACACAAAATTTCTTAGGATACAATTACGGAACAAATTATATCATTTTTCGTTTTTAACCTTTACGCCTTGCACCTTACTAACTCCTCATTTCCTGATGAGGCACATTTCTAAACTGGTCGTAAAAGAAGAACAATGGTCTCATCCGTTCGACAATCAAACAGTGGTTAGGTCATTAGACAGTTCAAAGTAGGAGTGGGCGTGGCACATTCGACACCAATTTACTCATGGAGACAGATGCTCAACATTCCTAGAAATTGTGCGAAGGCTATAAACATAAACAGTACTGTGACACTGTTTTTAAACACTTTTTACAAATAATCTTTCTTCACACATAATCACCATCTCCCTAGCATTATCCCATTTTCATAGGGTCCGCTTACCTAACCTGAAGATTTGACAGGTCCGGTTTATTACAGAAGCGACTACCTGTCTGATCTTCCAACCCGCGAAGGGAAAACCAGCCCAATATAGGTTAGGTCACATACCTCCTAAAATGCATTTCTCGGAATGTGGGTTTCATCATAATACATCCGACTATATCCCAATTGGGAAGTATGTGAAATTGAAAAGCAATATGTATTGTTTTGAGGTAAGTATTATTGAATAAATATTACGTGTTACTACTTGTGCTTGCGCTGTATGCGGTACGCCATTTGTCCGGTCAGGTACTGAATGACATTCGAGGCAAGTATATAATAAATAATAAACTAATATATCTCCCTTCAATCAACTGCAGGAGGTATTTATGGAGCATACTCATCCACTACTTTTTACGAAGTCTCTTCTTTGCGAGTCGATGGCGATCGAAGCTAAATTTTTGCTGACCAAATAATTGGCCACGCTTACGGCATTGTCAGTGGCTTCGTACAGGTCTTCAATAGTGCAGGTGTTAGGGCACTTAGGACAGCACAAAAGGTGAGCCATAGTTTGTGGTGATACTCCACACTCGCAATCATCGCAACCATCAACCAGGTATCCCCACCTGCAGAGATTATCCTTGCAGCGGCCAACCTGTGTCCGGAGCCTATTTAAAGACTTCCATGTGGGCCACGCTAGATTACTAAGTAACATAACACTTAACAAAGTTCAATCTCTTTTAGTTATTTAGTACTTGCCTAAAAGTTATGGTTAATTAAGTGGGTCGTCTAACGTTCCGATTTAGATGGTTGATTTACGACTTGTGGTAATGGAATTAAATTATTACAATGAAGCGTTATTAAACTGCTTATAAACGATGCGCAGACGATTTTATCGTACCTATTTCCTTTCTATTAGTGGTATCTTACACGGGTGTTTAGCTAGAACGATGTTATCAAGAGCGACATCCGCCTGGTTTGCCAAGATTCTTATTGGAAACCTTAATATGGTTTTAATCCATTCATTTTTACAAGACTCTTACTCAATATTATATTTGTCATAGAATCTTGCGAGCAGCCCACTATTATACTAAGTATACCTACTCTAATATAAATTAAATGAATCTAAATTACAATTAAAAATTTAATCACCAATGTTTTTCTTTTATTTTGTATAAAATATTGTACCTACCTACCTACCTAGTTATAAATATTATATTTTTAACTTTTGTAACGATATTATCGACTTTATTATTTAATCATTTGAATCGTCACGTTCATTGACCGGTTTCATTTCTTACCTAAAAAGTTACACAATGTTTTGGATTACGAATATATTAGCCGCTCAAAAGCCAGAAACAACGATTTTAGTACTTTGATTTTCACTTTTATTTCTAAATATATAAGGTAGCTACATACTTAACGTTCCATTTATTTTCATTAAGCTGATGTTTGCCATACATTCTATTAGTTTATTACGTCCATGACGTGTTTATTAATCTGAGTCCATTGCGGTAAGACAGGCCGTTGTCCGAAGATTTATAACTATCGTCAATCTGCTCCAATTTCTGTGATACCTAATGTATTCCTTCATATAAGGTAATTTATATCTTCTAATATTAAAAGTCTCTAAGAGTTGAGTCATCGTCATATTACATAATTGTATCTTTGGCCTTAGGGGTAACTTGAACGGGTCGAATTTAATACATTTGCAATATACTTTATTGCATCTAAATAATAGAATAAAGTGTAAAACGAGGTTGTTTGTATGAAGTGTACGGGTGTGCTAAAATAAAAGTAAATATTTACAAAAGCATCTTAACTAGGTACATGGCAGACGGCGGCATTATCACTTAAAACGATTTCTTCGAGACAACCGTAAGGCAATATCTGACGTTTCCAAAATATATACCTTCTAGGTATGCTTTCTGTCTATGCTCTTTTAGACACAGCCATAATATAAAAAGTATATGGTGATGAAATTTGTAACACATATTTACATATTTGAATACCAATAAGTTACTTAGGCAGGTACATGAGTTGCAAGCTCGTAAAAAATATATGTTTATTTTCTTTAAAAGGTTGCTTAAAACCTTATTGGTTGTTTGCTTGGTTGGTTGGTTGTTTGTTGGTGGGTTTTTGGTATGCATATAAATTATATTAGTATAATATTGCAGTATTTATTTTTCATATTCAAACAGTATGAGAACAATCTGCCCATACAGAATAGATTCAGTAAAGTGCATTCACTCGACACGAAGACTCCGTGATTTCTTATCACTGCATTATCCTTATCAAGAGCTATAATCTTGCTCTGCTAAAGTGTAATAGTAGGATTTATAACTAATAAAATAAGCTTGATTCTTGTTTGCGCAAAGATCTATCTGCTATCGGATATTATTGAGGATATGTTGAATATATGTATATTGTTGTTGATAGATATGCAAGGTATTTAAAACACGTCGTAAAGATACCTATAAATATACGTTTTGAATGTTTAGATATGATTAATTACGATTCTAGAATGAAACTCAGTTGTTGTCGAGACAATTTCAAATCTACATCTTTTTTTTTTTTGACGTGACTTATTGTAGATTTGCCGCAGATGGCATTAACTACTTGGCCGGACAAATGGGGAGCGCTGAAGGCTCTCACCCGGTACAACGTTTAAGACAACAGGCCTGAGGGTGCCCAGTTGGGCGCGAACCTCGGCTCAGGGCGTCGTCTGAGAGGAAAAATATTTGAAAGAATTAATCGACCCTAGTGGGTCGATAGCGATAAGCGCTGAATGAGGGAAATCGTCGCCCACGCCGGCGGGGTCGGTATCGGGGCCGGCGGGGTCGGTATCGGGGCCAAATCTACATCGGGATTCATTTCTAATTTGGAAAATCTTCATCACAGTTCGATTTTCTGAAAAGAATAAAATGAGATGTAACAATGTAATAACGCATAATTATCATACAATACATTAGATCACGTCTTAAGCCGTGGTAACCCAGTTGGTAAAACGCTTGCCACTCACATTTGAGGTCGTAGGTTCGAATCCCGCACCTAAACCAATGATTGTCGAGTTTGTTTTCGAATTCATGTTTGGATCATAAATGATTACCACGTGCTCAGCGGTGAAGAAAAACATAGTGAGGGAACC
Organism: Pectinophora gossypiella; assembly: GCF_024362695.1. Classification (NCBI taxonomy): domain Eukaryota; kingdom Metazoa; phylum Arthropoda; class Insecta; order Lepidoptera; family Gelechiidae; genus Pectinophora; species Pectinophora gossypiella. Next base: position 8,617,919 of record NC_065413.1, on the reverse strand, counting down.
CACATTCCAGAGAAATGCATAGGGAGGTGTGACCTAACCTGTATTGGGCTGGTTTTCCAGACAGAGGGCAGTCGCTTCTGTAAAAAACCGGACCTGTCAAATCTTCAGGTTAGGTAAGTGGACCCTGTGAAAAACGGGATAATGCAAGGAGATGATGACATAAGATCACGCCTATTTCCCGCTGAGGTAGGCAGAGATCAACGAACTCCAATTCATAATTGTCATGCCCAGTCAACTCATAAAAAACATGATAACGTATCTTTTTTACCTTTTCACTATCTTCTGCTATAGATTTTGCTGTTCACATACAAGGAAAATAAAAAAGAACACAAAAGAACTTTACGAGGGTTCATAAATTATCGAATTTCTTTCTATTAAGTATTCCTGTAATCATTTTGATGTTTTGTTAACACTCAGATGATTACATTTGTCCAAGATCGTTGACCGTCGGCCAAGCGGACCACAAATAGAGCATATGTAGGTGTCATTTCTAAGAATACCTAGTAAATAAATAACACACAAACATTCAAGTCAAGACATCAATATAGTTCAAGGCTCCATTTCGTACTTGTGATTTTTGTTAATTCAACTCATCAACTTTATTTGTTTATTGTTTACATTTCACGACTTTACAGTGCAGGGGGGTTAAAGCAGTGTTGCAATTTGACATTTGCGCATATAAAAGTAAGTGCGCAATGCAAACAAATGTCAAATACTTAGCGATATTGCTCTCTTAGATGAAATGCTTCGATGTGGCCATTTTAACCCCCCAAAAGCGCCAATGCGCCGTGAAACTTTCAATATAAACAATAATATAATTAGACATATGAAACTTAAGTGCAAACAATATATAAATATATTTAATTTTGACATATCATGCCTCATCTCGCAGAACCTCGGACACTCGCGACACACATACGTCCACTCACTCACAAACAGATCACACTCTGGTGCTGTGTGGTTTGCATAATGTGACAGGAGTGTCACAGTCAGTTGTGTGTTTGTGTAGAAAGAGTACCTTAGATATAGACCCGCATATACAGTCAGAAGCAAATAGTTAGTGTCAGTCAAGGTATACATATAATTAAAGCACATATTAACGGGTTCTTACCGCGTTTAAATGGCGATATGAGACTCCCGATATTTCGACACTGTTGCAAGTGCCATGATCACGGGATGACTGGTCGAAATATAATCGGGAGTCTCATATCCCCATTAAACGCGGTAAGAACCCGTTATTATGTGCTTTAATAATAATAATAAAAACACTTTATTGCACACAAATTCACAAAACATTTACAGGATAAACTTATTCTAAGGTGGGCAAAGGCGGCCTTATCGCTAAGAGCGATCTCTTCCAGACAACCTTCGGCAAAGGATATGGTACATTTGTACAGCTGCAGTGCTTTAATTATGATAATAACCGCGTTAACTTAAAACAAGGTATACTATATAGTTAGCAACATCCAAAACATCCAATAAATTAGTGATGTTCAAGGTGGCCGTATAGATAGTAACACTCTAGGTGACCAAAAACATCACAACCTGCATGTTCAAAAATTTGGAAAATTAGCTTGTTGCCAACTTTGCCTGTACTAGTGAGACCCATCAGCGCTCCCCGTTTGTCCGGCCAAGTAGTTTGTACCATCTTTGAGGCAAACCTACAATTAGTGACGTCAAAAAAACCACCCGACACAAATTAGAAAGAAGCGCGCTTAGCGACATTACATTACATTACATTTTCCACTATTCTGTATCATATTTATGTAATTGCTATTGTTATGATTTTTATGAGTGACCATTTTAGAAGTCTTTAGTAAATCGATAGATACACGTTTATATTGGTGACAAATATAATCTGTGGTGGGTTACTTTTATCCCGAGCCACTCGTGTGACCGCGTTCTACTTTGGCCCAGAGATTCACTCGGCGATACGAAATAGCCACCGCCCCTGCACTTGATGTTTCAATACCTCTTCGGCACTCGTTTTGTGCTGTTTCACGCGAAACTCCATTTCCAAAATATAGGCAAATCTAACAACTATATCGCAATTAGGGTCGCTAGAGCTACACCCACGCCTCGCTAAGCTTTCTGAAAAAATAAAACATACTTATTCGTAAATATTGTTTACATTCTATACAATGGTGCTGATTCCTGTACACAACATCTAATTTATTTTATTTTAAGTAATACCTGTAATTTTCTTATCCGCTGAAAAAGAAAGGGACGAGTAATCGACAGCCATAAAATTTATGGAACACACGTCAATTTTACCCAGAAATTTAAAAATCCCTTTCAAAATTTTATATTGGCCAATAACCCGTCAGAATTATGTTGTCAGCACACGTCGAACGGGTTTCATATGAGCGAGATGCCTATTTTATTCGCCCGGGCTATTCATTCCTTTTAAAATAAATTAACAGTTTGGTCAGTCATGCGTTCCTTTACTTTTCGGCGGATAAGAAAATGGCAGGTATAACTTAAAATAAAGTTAGGATGTGTCTGCAGGAATCGGAGCCAATACCATTCTTAGAGAATAATTCAGCAATCACCATCATTCTAATAAGGGAGTACTCCGTAATAATTGATTCGGTAGTACCTGTACCGAGTTGTACTGGTAAAGGTATGGGATCCAACCATCATAGGATGATTGCGTTATATCTGTTTACCAATCTATTAACATATAACTTTTGTTACATAGGTACAATATTTGCAAATTAAAGCCAGATTAAACAAATGTTACCTATAAGTGTTATGTGCCTTATTAGGAAAGTGAGGATGAAATATTATGTAAGTATGTGGGATTTGTAAATACTTGTATGTTTAAACTCGCGTAGTGTGTTGCAAAAGTATTGGAACACACCTCTTTTGGGCTAGAAGAAGGTATAGAGCATTCTTCGCTATGTTGTTTTACTTCAAAATGGGCTTTATACTTAATGGGCTTTTTTAAAATAATAGATAGAATAACATAGGTATCTACCGCATTCCTACTGCGGCCCAGAAGTCCAGACGCAGTAAGTAGTTAAAGACTTTGAGCCTTAAGATCATATAGCGTAACGACCTATCTTAGTTCTAATTATCGAAATGAAAATAAATGTTTTTTTTTTGTAAAATATGTGGTATACTATTACTTTTAGCGTTCAGCACATTTAGTCATATTGTAACGTACAATAAAAATTAGATAAGGTTCGATATCGAGAAAACCATTAAATGTAACGAAAGATTTACTCGCAAACATAACTATCGATCGATTCAAAGTCTAGACTTTCTGTAATATCACACCAAATAGTTTGCATCAAGCATTAAAATCGTAAATTCATCTAGACTAATTAAAGCAATGTTATATTTTACTAAGACATAGAAAGTGGACATTAAACCCTAATAAACCGTAGCATAAACATTTCATAGCTAATCATAAAGCTTAGAGTTTTTGTCATCAGTGAACCTTTATATAAAGGCTCATAAAGTCTAGAATTATGGTTAATTAGCGCGATGGTAACAAAGGGTATCAGTCGCGGCTGCAGGGCGGTAGGGGGCTGGGAGGTCTAAAGGTAACATCACACTTGGTAACGCGGCTTAGCCCATACAACTTATTAAAGCCGCGTGAAGACGAGACTGCATAAAAACTCACTTCACACAGAAGCGGTACTGAGAGCGTCCCGTTGGAGTCTCTATGCACTCTTTCTTTCAAATCTGGGCGCGTTTATATACACACATCCTACATAAGATCACGCCTATTTCCCGCGTTTTTAAATCCGCTCCTATTTTCTGCGGAACGCTCCTGCGGATCTGCGGATATTCCTTATATGAAATTGTATGACTCGTAGTGTATTCATACAAATAATGGCCCTGATTCCTGCTGAAACCTTCTACTTTTATTTTAATTTATACCAATTTATTATTTGCTGAAAAGAATAACTCGGGCGAATTAGTAAGCAACCCGTTTGGTGTGTACCGTCAACATAAATTTTTGAGGTTTGTTTAAATTTCTGTCTAAAATTGACGTGTGTGCTATAAATTGTGCCTGTCAAATACCCATCTCTGTCGTTTTTGGTGTATAAGAAAATGACAGGTATAACTTAAAATAACATTTATTAAGATGGTTTGTACAGGAACCGGCACCATTACCTACCTAAGTGCCGTCTAACCTTAAGCCCAGGGTGGTGAACTGGTGACACTTCCTAGAACAATGTCCCGTGTCTGGTACCACGCGCGCCGAGCCAGCCAGCTCTTACATCTCATGCCACCCTGGTAATTACTGCATTGTAATTAGCTTCACTCACTGGTTTTATTATCATGTTTTTAATTATACGACTCGGTAAAGACAAGGGTTTTGTTTGATAGTTTATTAATTGTCGTCGACTTCATAATTTTAGCGGTTTGCTGTAACTGTAGATAGGTATAATAAACTTACTATATATATTCAAATCACATGATCAACAGCACACAGCTCACATACAAGGCACATTTAAAACATACACAAGAAATATTTTAGTGTAGAATCGACATCCTTATTGCTCTATAGCAATTTCTTCATATTTAAAGGCGAGATGGTACAAAAAATAATATTGTTTGTATTTCTACTGACTTCGTGACCTAACCTGTATTGGGCTGGTTTTACCTTCACGGATTGAAAGGTCAGACAGGCAGTCGCGTCTGTAAATAACCGGACCAGTCAAATCTTCAGGTTAGGTAAGTGGACTCTGTGAAAAACGGGATAATGCTAGTAAGGATATGTGATTTTTACTGACTTCGTGTAAAATAGCAAAGCTTATATGCATTGTCCCGTTTTTAACCTAACCTGAAGATTTGACTGGTCCGGTTTTTAATTCCGGAGATGTTTAAAGAAGTTGACGAAGGAATTTATGTCCTATTGAATATGGTGGAATGTTTACCACGACCGATAGGCTGATTTTCCAAGCTTCGTGAAAAGAAAACCAAATGAAAGTATCTTCGAATGAGTTGCGTTTTCAGAATAGCACTTTATTAGATTAGCATTACTTGCAATATCGATATTAATCGCGTCGAAAACTTAGTTAGATTGTTTGTGTACATACTACTTACAAAGTACAAACTAGTCCTTAGTACTTGCAGTATTCAACTCGCTACATCTTCTTCTATCGTGTGGGATGCGAGGTGGATTACCAATCTCACAGTCATTCCGGTATCAGGTCACCCTGGTGTCAGGTCAGGACAGTATTATTGAGCCGCCAAAGGCCCCTGACGTGGCTTACGTTATATGTAAATAATCGTTATTACTTACTAAAATTAGGAAGTAGTAACCGGGACCAACGGCTTAACTTGCCTTTCGAAACTGATCATCCTAATATCAGGCTGGAAGTCACAAAGTGATATATGTCCCCACCGGGATTCGAACTCGGGACCTACTTCCTGATCGTGAACCCGCTACGTTGCTTGGTCACATGGTTACTTCTTTATTGAAGATTCCTAAGGGTTACTCCAAGTTCATTGGTATCCATTAAAATTCTAATGAACTTGACTTCACACGCACTTTCCCATGGCTGACTCGTACGAATTCCCACTCGAGGTTGTTGCCTACATTTGATAAAAACTGTAACGATTGTTATTGTCTATTATCTTTTTGTTTTACCGTTCAACCGAGCGACAGAGTTTATACGGGGATGCAATGTAGTGTATAATTAATCAATATTAAGTATTATGTATTCAGCACGTTAAAAAAACATTTAATATAACACATGCACTACACTATGTTTGAATAGTGAGCCGTGGTAATCCAGTTGCAAAAATAACGCTTAACTCTCATGATGTCGCAGGACTAGCAGGGTCGAATCCAGGGGTTAATGTACGAAGGTCATAGTGAAAAAGGTCACACGTAAAATGAACGTTATTTCATTCAACATATGGGATCACAATTTCGTGACCTTTTTTCACTGTGACCTTAGTACACTAACTCGAATCCAGGGGTCACGGGGCTAAGGGACCAAGGGACCAATGAATTTTGAAATTGTTTTAGAATTCTTGACTCGTTTCATGATTATTACGTGCTCAGTGGTGAACGAAACATCGTGAGCAAATCTACATCCCCGAGAAATGCGTTTCGATAGTATGTGATTCAACCTGTACTGGGTTGGTTTTTCCATCACGGGTTGGAATGTCAGACAAGCAGTTTATATAGCATTCTCACCGAACTGAATGAGAGCTTTCATTTCGCATCAAGGAGCGCCGCGCGCCGCCACCGGCTCGAACCCCGGTACCGGACTTGTACCAATGAGTTATAAATTTTTCACTAACACAGTTGGCTCGACCATTATAAACGGCGATACGGCTCACCTATCACATTGGTCCAATAGAAAGCTCGGTGAAGCATGGGTAGTTAGTTCATCTAGCGAGCGATATAGTCGCGAGCTTATATTATTATGTTTAAGTATGTTAAATGTATTGTTAGTTTCACAGGGTCATTAATCGTGACGGATGTAGCCATGACCTGCGTAGGCGGTACATTCTTAACTCCAATCTATAGCCCTTGTATGTAACATACTCGTACTTTCAAATTGTACTCACCATTGAGAGAAAGTTGCATTAGCTTGAGTAGTATGTTCGATTAGGCTCACCTTTGCTAGTTGGACTTCTAGGTCGTGGACAATTCCTATTGTCATCTTAACCTGAGTTCGAGATTTCTAGACACAATAGTTAAACAATGGGGTTTGGATTTTAAAAGGACATTCTGTCTTACGACTTTAAGATGTCAAAGTTGTTAGACAAGTAGTCTGCTCTTTAAACTTTCCTCATTCCTTATTCTATCAGGTTGAAGAATCAGGTCAAATCCGAAACTATTTATTACAAAAATAAAAAAGATTCCTAAACCTATAATGGTGTGGACAGAGCCACAAGTAGGTATTCAGAAGATAATTAGTATCCATAATTGATTTTTTATGCAAAAATCAAAGATTGGAATGTATTACAATTCGAAACTCAAATGTGTGTGGCCTTTTTAGTACTACTACACATACTACACCTTAAAATTTCTTCTTTACTAAGTATTATAATATTATTCACTATATTCTTCATTAAAATACCCACATAAAAAAGCAAGTGGCAAGTACTAACAATGGACCAGAGTACAAGACATGGTCACTGGCCATCTATTGTGTTATGTTAATGCCATAAACACAATTAAAGTCACTTACTCTCGTTAAAAGTGATAATGCGATGTCTTTGCCCTCTCTCCGACCATTGTTCTACATGCGAGATCATGATGCATTGTCTCGTAAAACTGTTGACATGGCAACATTTATTAATAAACGTAATTGTCTAAAATTATTACGACAGGATACTTTTGAGGCAAAATATGATCAAAGATCGATCGTGATTTCCAGGATTTGTACCCGTTTAGTAGCAATAGGCTTGTCCCCTATTCACATCACTAATTTAAGAGCCACGCTCTTGTCTGTGTAGCATTCTTCATGATACTTTTTAGGGAAAAATAGGGCAGTGGTTTCCCTCTTGGCTTCCGCCCCGCAGGACTTTCACTGACGCGAGTGGGAGGCCCCCAGAGTAGTCTATTTCAAAGCCGTACTAGGACTCCTGTCCTTCGTCTCTGAATAGTACTGATAGTTACTGCTGCCCTCTGTCAGGTTCCAGGTTACAGTCCCTGTGACGCGTCCCTTATGTCCTGCATTGCCGTACCGATGGCTCCCAGACCTTGCAACCGTTGAGGTCTTCACCCGAATCTCTGGGCAACGGTTCTTCGTTATACCCCGTAGGTCTGGATCCCTATTCGAACTCAGCCACCATCTCACTCCGGCCTTCTGAAGTAAGAGACACTTAAACACTTGGGACTTAAACATAACTATGTTTGTATCCCTGTATGCATGTATGTATCCCCGAAGCGGTTACAGCTAGACGTGACGTAATGTTTATGTTTAAAGTTGAGGCAAATAATTTTATGAAGAGGGGAGAATTTTATGACATCTGTTGTAAGTCCTTTTCAAGTCTTAAAAATATTCGATATGATTTTTGATTTCAATAGGGTAGACTGAATAAGATTCATTATATAACCTCGCTCTTGCAACACTGTCCTCATTATCACAAATTGGACGGAATGTAGATTAACTCAGGATTACCAGCTGATTCACTGATCGAACGCGATAACCACTGTTCTATTATTAAGGTTCATTAATGATCTATGAACAAACCGAATGTTATGTTATTAATTGGCATTTCAGATGTAGTTGCAGTATAAACTAGAGTACAGGAGTTTAAGGCCTAGTTACCCTTGCTGATTGGAAGGTATCGTCAAGGTAAATTTGAAAAAAAAAATGGGTGCATGGGTACACTATTTATAGAAGCATTCGTTTCTAGCCCGTCTTTGCTTCGAGAAGCAAGTCGTATTTGAAAATTGGCAGGCCAGATATGGCTTACTTACGAACGTAACAGCAGTCGAGGTCTTTACTACCCTCAGCCTATACTGATTGATTGATAAAATGTCTGTACCCAGTACATGTCTAAACAAAATCAATCTTTCACCTATATACAATGCATCTGTATTTCGATATAATGTTTAGGTATTTTATTGTAGAAAGTTAGTTCATCTTCCTATGTATGTACCTCGGATTACCCCAATTGGGATAAAGTCGTGAGCTTATTATTTACTGTGCCTATGATTCACTGTGGTCCTGCGTCTCAATGGCTTGCTTCTCAAACGGGAAGCGACGGTGCGATGCCTAGTACCGGGCTTACTAGACTATCACGTTGGTCTAATAAACGCTGAAGTTTGGGAACCGACTCAGTTCATCTTGCGATGGATGTATACCTCTGACTAGCCCCTATTTGAAATGTAGTCGTTAGCTATGTTATGTTGAACAAAATGCAGCTTTATCGGAGCGGACAGTCGACTTAATTTATTGCCTACTTCTAATCTTACGCATCCTTGAATCTTCAAAAGGAACAGTTTAGGAAGTGGATGCTTTGGACCGTTTAAGGTTAATTTTAGTTTTAGTAGGATAGCAACTAACGACATTGGGTTTGGTTCTTTCATCACTGTTAGCTTGCTGCACGCATATCGCGCTTTGCAGTATATGTACTAAAGTTATTGGCTACGTGATAAATAAAGCATGTTGGTGTACTGGATGATTTTATATCGTAACGCGCGCGATATGCGTGAAGCATGCTACGAGGGCTGGTAATGTAAATAATATATTTTTCTGTTGCCAATTTTGGATAAGTAGTATACAGATGTATCTTATCTAATTTTCCATGTTTAGTAAAATATTCTAATGAAATCGAACAAAAGACGAAATACTTTTTTAAACATTGTGTCCTGAGTTAGGACTCCTGACTTAGTTCTTCTTAGAACATTAAACGTATGTAAAAATACCCATATTCGATTTTCCTTCGTTAGAGTAAACTGATTTTACGAGTTTGTGAAGACAAATGATGGTGAATGTTTCTCAAAGGTTGGGTTTTTGTGAACAAGGCGGACCGGGTGTCGGGGCCCGCGAGTGGGTGCGGCGCGAATGATCCCGAAACTCCAATGCTTCTGATTAATGATCTGTGAACCGAACAATGCCATCCTATATTTAGCTACCTTTTAAATGACTCTCGATATTAAGAAACTTATTAAAAACTTAAAAGACCAAACAAAAGTTAAGAAAAAAACAAGATATTGAAAAATAAATAAATCATTAGTTGCATCACATGTTGTGTAAAGTTTTAAATGCGTTCCTTGAACTTTTTATTTTATTTATATCTTGCAATACTAACACTAACAGGATTTTAATTAAGCCAATTTTTTTGTTATCAGGATACATTTTATAATAATAAATGAGCATAGGGTGATGTTTATTTATTTATTTATTCATTTATTATGGACAACTTTTATGATGTTATTATTTCCCAAATCATTCCAAATTACACTGTTATTTAGTCATCATCCCCCTATCATTATATTATCCCGTTTTTCACAGTGTCCGCTTGCCTAACCTGAAGATTTGACAGGATCGTTTTTGATCGCCTGTCTGACCTTGCAACCCGCTAAGGGAAAACTAGCCTAATACAGGTTAGGTCACATACCATTGCATTTGTTATTTAGTAACATTTAAAATTGCCGTATTTACTTCTAGAGTTGAAATAATCCGATAGTCGTGTTAACCTCGTATATGTATATTTCAAGGTATGCCGTCTCCAGCTGTCGCATGTCGTGTCATTAGGTCATAGACTTCATGACTAGCTCTGGCTGGTATGAGCTAATCTATTATCCAACAGCGACTAATTCTCGTCGCGCACCTATCTCGTGATTGGTAAATTGCCGGACGACATCTGCGCTCGCGCATCCCACCCATACTCTGCCCTAGTTTTAAATGGAGTTAGGTCAGGATTGAAAGTGACATTCACAGGAGGAAAATATGTGGTATGGCCATGAAGATGTGATAATGTTTGTATATCGACATGGTCAATTTGTTTTCTCTTATCATACGCATAAAACTTAAATGCGTCATGTGTTTCTTTGCGTTATGATAGGCAATTATTATGGAAAGAATTGTTATCAAGAGCATATTATTCTGTTCGTGATTTACGAATGTTTGTACAACATTGTAGTTTTTTATAAAATTATAAATTATTACCACCAAATTACACAGCCAGCGCTTCCTGAGGATATTGCATAACATTCATACATACATACATAAACTCACGCCTATTTCCCTATTTATTGCATAACAGGAACATAGAAAACAGGACAGAGCACTGAGTACCTTCACTTCCTTGTTAGTTAGCGGGCAATTTGAATTTAAGTTGTAAATGCAGATTAAACGGTTCCGTATATCTGACATAGGTAATAGAGAAAAGTATATCTTATTTAATATAATTGCCGCTTTGCCATTGAATGTCACGCAGCGAAGAGCGTTTAAAGCAAAACAGCTATTTACCTTGAGTCGCGAGCTAGGTCATACGTAGTCCAAAGATTTAAATGCAAATTGAAGTCTAAAAACGTATCCAAAATGACTCAATTCGGTGACCTAACCCGCCTATTACAACTGCAAATTATTCCTGCGGCAGAATTATCGTTCTTAATGTTCTTACCGAATCGATCGGTAGGCAATTTTCTTTTTTGGTATTGTAAATTTATTTGGTACATTTAGGACAGAATCGGCTTTAAATTAAGGCAATAAAGATCGCCCACGAGCGAATTGCGTTGATTACTCCGATTGTCGCGGCGATTATAACAATTTGGTTGCGACATCGCGTGCGGACCCCCAATTAGAAGAGACCGCCAATTAAAATTAGTCTGTAAAGTTAGCGTTATGTTTGTGCCAATAACTATAACGGTATTATAATTTATATATCACTAGGGACCCGCTCCGGCTTCGCTCGGGTGCAATGTTGAGGAAAAAATGAAATTATTTACGACATCACATTAAAAAAGTCAAAATAACAGTATTTCTCCACCATTTAATGGATGTTATTATACACATAAACCTTCCTCTTGAATCACTCTATCTATTTAAGAAAACCGCATCAAAATCCATTGCGTAGTTTTAAAGATTTAAGCGTACATAGGGATATAGGGACAGAGAAAGCGACTTGGTTTTATGCTATGTAGTGATACGCCTGGGTACGTATCGTATCTTTAGGAAGCAAGTAGGCACTGGAGATGTCTTTAGAAAAGGTTCAGTATTTGCTCTGAACCGGAGCGTGCGTGTATGAAACGATTGTTGAATGTGGAGGAAGCAAGAGAATTATGTCAGGATCGAAGCAAATGTAATTCCATAGGTGGGAAATAGGCGTGAGTTTATGTGTGTATCAATGATGATTTAATTCACAGAGCAACATTGTCAGTAGCAGGGGAGACAATCGTCATTGATTTACCCTAGCGAGTCCGTCGGCTCGTGAGGCCGCATACAAATTAGCGTTAGTGCTACGGGCGTCAATTTCACACTCTATTAGAGTGTACAAACAAGTAGTATCATATTGTATACAAAACAAATAGTATCATTAGTTTAGACATTGCTACTCCACTAGTGTCTCTTCTATTCAGGAATTTATTTATAAAAGCATTTTAGTTTTCTATTCGTCCCCTTATTCAGCGCTTATCGCTATCGACCCACTTGGGTCGATTAAGTCTCCACTGCGGGTTGGTGGTAGTGTTTGGGGTAGTAGTCCGGGATCAACGACATGGCGTGCCTTCCGAAGCACGGAATCATCTTACTTATTCGGACAATCAGGCGATTCAAGCCTGAAATGTCCTTATCAACAAAGGACAGTCTCATAAAGTGATTTCGACAATGTCCCCATCGGGAATCGAACCGGGACCTCCAGATCGTGAGCCCAACGCTCTAACCACTGAACAACTGAGGATGTTACAAACAAAATTACCTAGTACGCTACTGTGTCTAGGCTAGGATGTCACGTTATTTTTGCGGCACAGTCATGAAGCAAGGACGCTGCTAATTTGCCAGAATATTCTACATTCGACAACAATGTTGATGTTGTATACTGATTATAATCATTATGAATCACTATTATTAAGTTTCCTTGTGTATCCGTCTTCGTAAGTTAGTGAAGTTTTCATAGACCAGAAGCAATAGGTATTAAAAACCTAGCCGTTCTCGGATCAATCTTGGTCAATGAAGGACTTTCCAGTTTACGTTCCTCAAAAAAATAAAGATGGCGCTGTACAGATTTGCCTTCGTTTAACCTTCTAATTCTACGGATAACATGCAACTTTTATCTTTGTTTTTGGGTGAATAATGACCCTTATTATATTACACCCATACACAACTTATCATCCACCCATTATTATTCTGATCAAAATAATGTTGAAGTTATATGTATAGAGGTAGCAACATAATTCTATACGTATCTGATCCAAATATCAAGCAACAATTATTTTTATATATACCTCTGCCATTACATTGTATTTTGGAATAATTATGTAAGTACCCGAGTAATGAGAAAATAGGTAATTATCACGTTTAATCTGAACAGCGCCATCTATATTTTTTTAGTGAACGTAAATAGGAAAGTCCCTCATTCTGATATCTAAATCTGACTCTATTGCAACTACTAATTTAAAAAGTAAAACATGGTACTAATTTAGTATAATATTAGTCAGTAGACAACGTTCATCTTCATAATAATCATTGACAACTTTGTAGAGTTTGAAAAGTCTTAGAAATATCGAATAACAAATTACTAAATATTTAGTAATAATTAAGTACTTTAGTAGTTTTCATATTACAGCATTATCTAAATATATAAAAGGAGAAACTGACTGACTGACATATCAACGCACAGCCTAAACGGCTAAACGTAGGCACTTGAAATTTGGAAGAGACGTAGCTTAGATACCGTAGAGGTGCACTAAGAAAGGAATTCCCGGAATTCCCACGGGAACGGGAATTAGCGGGAAAATCCTTTTGTATGAAAAATCTAAACCGCTTAAGTTAGACGCTTGAAATTTGGCATGCAGGTACCTTAGTTAACTTAAAGCTTAATTGCAACAGGATCTTGCAAAATTCCCACGGAAACGGGAGTTAGCGGGAAAAACATTTGTATGAAAAAATCGAAACCGCGTAAGATAGATGTTTTCAATCTAGCATGCATGCATACCTTAGTAAATATAAAGTTTAGTTATGGCTGTATTTTGAAAAATGGGACTTAGCGGGAAAAAAAATGTATGAAATAATCTAAACTGCATAAGTTAGATGCTTGAAATTTGATATGCACTCCCACACACACAAAGATCTCTCTTTTATAATACGCCACGCGGACGAAGTCGCGGGCAAAAGCTAGTACTTATACTATATGAGATAAAGCCACTTCTATTCCACTTCTACAAGCGATCACCTGAGTATTTAGATCACTCGATTTTCTAACTGACAACAAAGCGGTCTTATTGATTCTTTATCCTATCTCGTTGACTATAGAACACATTATTGTTATCACCAGCGCTATGATGAGTCAGTGTTGACTTCAGTGACCCATACTTTAGGTAAAGCGTATGTCCTACATATATAGGTGTTAATCTGGTGATGATGTAAGGCCGTGACGCCATCGAAGGCTGATTCAAAGTCACTAGTCTTGAATTATTGACATAGAAAAAGATAAAAAAAATATGCATCTTTCATTTGTTACGAAAGAAAATCTTCGTCTATGTAACATTCTGTTTGGTAATTATGGAGATTCTAAGTCACTAGTCTTGAATTATTGACATAGAAAAAGATCGTCGTCTATGTATGTAACATTCTGCTTGGTAATTCTGGATATAGGTATTCACTTGTCGTAAAATGCGCATATTGGTAGATATCATTGTATTTTATTGTGAATTTAAGTACGTTTTTTGTATAAACTGATACAAAATAATACTTACTAAAAGTATCATTATAGAATAGGCAGATGTCCAATAAAGTGAGCTTATACTTATCGTATCTTACTAGGTATAAAGTGCAGATTTTTGCAATCTAAATCTAATCTTTAGCCAAAACAGCCTTGTTTTGGGCGGATATAAGATAAGAGATATCGGGTATATACTATCTGCTTAGGTATATTTCCCACGAAATATTGTTATGCTCTGCAAACCTGTTTTCTTATACGGTTATTCTATTATTAGGACGAACAAGTTTTCTTTACTCTAAGCCATCTTCATAGTTTCATGAGAATTTTACGAACTTGTTTTTAACTTCTTGCTCAAGTAATGTTGGTATTATAGTGGCGGTAGAGAACGTTCTTCTATACTATGAGCATAAGTGTTGTTTCTACTGAAGCATTAATTGCATTTCTTGCTATTAGCGTGAGAATGTGGTATCCAATGGTGCCCGTAATAACTTGATCGATAAGCTCAATTTAATTTTATACCCGTACTTATTACTATTAGTAGGTATCTTCACTAAAATTTTATGAACATTCGCTTCACTAAAATACGTTTAATGAAACTTGAACATAGTTGCTAATTAAACTTCTGTAAGATCATTAAATCGTTCAATAGGATTTTTAAATGCATCAATTGCAACTTATACACTTCGTTTTTATTCCTATAGGTAAGTACCTAAGTATACCTTACCTACTTCCTAAATTAAAAATAGTGGATAAATAATACCTACATACGCTCACGACACGAACCCTAATTGGGGTAGTCATAGATACATCCATCGTAAGATGAACGATGTGCCCACAACGAGCATAAATAAACGTAGTGACTATTGAAAATGGTAAAAACTCGGTGAAAGTTAAAAATCGTAATCTAGAAAGGCTTCGAAAGATGTGAATGGGGAAGGTAATATCAAGATTTGATTGTCTATGAATCTTTACACACTTAAACCTTTGCAATAGACACTCTTGAGACTTTTTTGAAGGAGATTTTAAAAATAAAAGTAGGTAAGTACAAGAAGTAATGGTGGAGGGAGACATTTCGCAGTTGTACCACGGGTCGGGAGGGTTCTTTCAGTCTCCTTTGAATATTGTCTACTTAGTTACTAGGTATGTCTATTGTTCATTCCTGCAGGGCACTCATCCATAAGGATTTTCTAAATAGGTACTTTTTGCCAGACAAGTGTGGTTAAATGAGTCAGATAATCGCTAAACACTCAAACACATTTAGTGTAGGGAGTGAATGGAATTGAGGACACCCTCCCCTAATAGGCAGATACTTGAAGAGGGGTTGTTGAAAACGGTTCATTGTTTAAAATGTAACAGGGGGTATCCATTAGGATATGACATTGTAAGGGTGATGTGGGTTGGAATTTAAAATTCATGGTTAGCCGGTACCTGAAAGAAAATCATAGCTAGGGTAAATGTAGAGAATCACATGTTGTTCATTATCTAAGGATCTCAAATACCCCTAGGCTACCTAGGCAGTACCGTGTCGCTTATGACCAGGGGGGTTAAAATGGCCACATCGAAGCAATTCATCTACGAAAGCAATATTGCTAAATGTCAAATAGAAATATTGCTTTCTTAGATGAATTGCTTCGATGTGGCCATTTTAACACCCCTGGCCACATAAAAGCAATTCATCTGAAAAAGCAATATTGCTATTTGACACTTGTTTGCATTGCGCACTTACTTTTATACGCGCAAATGTGTTGCTTTCTTAGATTAATTGCTTTGATGTGGCCTTTTTAATCCCCCAGAAAATCTGCTGATTTTCATATTTTTCATTCAATAATTTTGAAAATTATAATGATTCTCTCTCTACATGTCATAAATACCATAGAACAAGGAATAATATTACGTAATACCTGCCTCTACTACGACATGGTTATTGGTACCTATCACAATTATATTGATGTGTATGTATACTAATTGTTTAATAAGTACTCGACCAGCATATAATCATGTTTTACACTCCTTTCTTGTCGTAAATTGCTATGATAATTGTATTTATTCATTTATCTTCATTTACCTGTATAATTAAAAACATTCAGCGCCATCTACACAATTATAACAAAATCACTACCGTTATTTTTACTTTACTAGCGACACCTACCGTTGTATACAAAACTAACTAAACGGATAGAAATTAATGTGTTGTACTCGTTGGAAAACACCAACCTGCCGAAGAAACAGTTTCTAGACATTTTACACAGATGGCGTTAGTAGTACCAAAACAATTTTGTAGAGCGTAGAGTGAAAACGCTTGTTGCTTGGTAGAGCTTGTGATATCAGAAATCATTGATGTAGTTACCTATAATAATTATGTTACTGCAGTTGGTCATAAATTATTTATTCACAGGAATCTCTGGAAAGTTGTGTTTCAATATTTTTTCCCCTACATTATTTTTCATTGCCTCCTTAAAAGGGAAACGGATGTTTCCACAACCATTAATTATAATATATTTTGTTTTTTTTTTGTTTCGAAGTTTTAAGATAGATAAGACAGATAATTACTCCATCGCCATATTTTGATCTATCATGGTGTGATGGGTGCACGTGACCAGGCATTTATGTGGTTTTTAGGTCATGTCCGGGAATTACAAGCAATTTATATTCTCTCCTGAGGAGCTCGGTGGCGCAGCGGTAAACGCGCTCGGTCTGCGGTTGTTGAAGTTAAGCAACTTTCGCAAAGGCCGGTCATAGGATGGGTGACCACAAAAAAAGTTTTCATCTCGAGCTCCTCCGTGTTTCGGAAGGCACGTTAAGCCGTTGGTCCCGGCAGCATTAGCAGTCGTTAATAACCATCAATCCGCACTGGGCCCGCGTGATGGTTTAAGGCCCGATCTCCCTATCCATCCATAGGGAAGGCCCGTGCCCCAGCAGTGGGGACGTTAATGGGCTGATGATGTTGTTATATTCTCTCCCAACCCAGTACCAGTGATTTTCTTTTATAATTGTAGGTAGTAAGGTACTTAAGATAGGACAACCCGTTACTGTCCCAAAAACCCTATTCCCCCTTGTTCTAATATCGATTGACCGATAAAAGCGCATGATAGAGCAACATACATTTTTCAAACTGCAAACGCCTTTTGGATGCGACACGCACAGATAATGAAAACGAGCACGCGATTCTTGCTTCCTGGTTCGAGGTTCGACTCGTAACCTTCAAGGACTTTTCACTTTTATGCGTTCCATGCTAAAGTTCGATGGTCCTATGGCATGCTAAACCTCGCCGAAATATTATAGGCACTTTATGTGGCCGGGAAAGGTCGGAATTTATGCGTCCGGCGAAATGACAGCGCAGCGTTTAAGGGATATCGTATTGAAATAGAGAAACATTGGTAAATTGATACTATCAGGTTGTTTATATTAAAACACCAGACGTCGGGAACTGTGTAAGTAGGTATCTATAGCTGATACTTGCCTTCCTCAACATTCTCTATCCGTGCATATATCGTAAACAGGCATACTGACTTTGATCTTAAAAGCTATCAATCAATTTTGTTTTTCGGATTCCTGTAATGTATCATGATGTATCACGTGCCTAAAGCGGTGAAGGAAAACATCGCGAAGAAAACTAAGAAAGGGGTGCTGTTATTTAATACATAGATACATAAACTCACGCCTATTTCTAACCGAGGTAAGCAGAGACTATGGAATTCCATTTGCTTCGATCCTGCTATACCTTTCTTCCTCGATATTCATCAATCGTTTCATATACAGCCGGTATTTATTACTTTACTATTTCCAAAGATCTATAACGGAAAGAAGGTGATATATACCTTCTCGTGGATTGAGGGGAGACCTGTTTTGTCCGGCCAAGTGGTGAATGCCATCTGCGGCAAATCTACAATAAGTCAAAGAGGAGACTTGTGCCTGGTAGTCTAAATCTAATAATGTTATTTCATATTATACTATACTTTGTACATAACATAACAAATACTTTATTGCACAAACAGGAAAAACAAAATTCAAAACAAAAGAGAAATTGAAAGAGTACAATAAACGACCTTGTTGCTAAGTAGCAATCTTTTCCAGGCAACCTTTAAGTATAGGAGATATTTAATCTCATATTGTAATAGTACATTATTGAACAATTTGTTTTCTTTGTTACAGGTAACCAAGATCGAGAGGTAGAGAGTAAAACTTTCACGAGAACGGTATCTTAATTACTTATTAATATTTTGGCTCATCTCAAAATCTTTATAAAAAACGAGTAGTTACTTCATTTAACGCCCATCAGAGGGTAACATCGAAAGCGGTTTTTGCGTATTCCCTTACTTTGTTTATATTCGGAGGCCTGGAGGCTTCGGGTCTAGGATATTGTATGAACATGTGTTATGTCACGTCGTCCTTGTCATCTGTGAGGCGGGTGATAAGGATGGCCGCATGTTGCTGTGGTGGTAATCCGAGGAGTCTCTGTAGGGACAGGCAGGGATGCGCGCGCACGTTAGTCAAGGCGCAGGGCGCACCCTCTCTCAGAGCTAAGAAAGGATAGATATGACTCTGTTAATGTTTAAAACCTACGCACTATAATTCTTCTCCTATAATAAATAATCCAGAGATTTCATACCAGATTTATGTTTCAAAAGTAAACCAAAACTGTTTTAAGTATTTATTTTTAGAAGGAGATCTGCCTTAACCGAAAGAAGGAGATTTTAACATTACGAACAACAAATTAAGAGACTGATCGTAACCCCAATTTATCGGTCGTAATAAAACGTAAGGCACCTAGTTAGCAAGTCAAGGCAGCTGGAACGAATTAGGTAATGCCTCCTCTGTCAATTTCGCCGGTCTTCGTGTTTTCAGTCACCGGCAGAGGCCGCCTATACGCCGCACATCAGGCTCTACCGGCGTTTGCTACGGAGCGCCCCTTCGCTCTCAGCCTACTAAACAAATAATTAGACTCCATACATTCCTTTACTAACAGTAAGTGACTCTCGACCGTCTCCTAAGAGGTAAGTCCCCATAATCTAACCAACTGCACCGGCCAAGGCTTCCGAATAGCACCCGGAACATTCTAGTCCATCTCGTTCGATAATAATCACTTTACGTTGTGCCAGTAAATAGTACGTAGTTCAATATTTATTACTCAAAATATCGATCGCACACATACTCATCATGTCACTTGTTCCATACCGACAACGTGAGGCACTAGACACGGTCATTATTCTTTTGTCATTGTATTGTGTAAGTCGAGCAACAGCGGCTAGTTGGTTCCGGGAATGTCCTAGATCGAAAACCCCTGAGGTTTCTATAAATAAATGTTCAGGGTAAGCCCTTCTAGAAGGTTATTGAACATTTGAAAGTATTAAAAGGGCTAAACCTATATCGACCGGCAGCAAGTTGACGTTGCGCGGTCTCTATTACGACAAGTACTTTAAATGTACCTTGGATTTTTCCACCCAACATTAAACGCATGTCACTCAAAGAAATGCGTATCTATCGATATTTAAACCTAATCAAAGATAAATCTATCATTTGCTTTTACGTTTTTCCCGACCTACACGAGTACGAGATAACATTTTATCATGCAGTTTTAGTATTATGCAATTACAACTCATGGTAATCCTAAATTATGTCATAATAAGTAATATCTTAAGATGAAAATAATTATTTTAGATTCAATATGAATACTATAAGATAAATAAATAAAGCTGTAATAACAGCGCTAAAATATTTTTAGAAAATATGCATTAGAAAATATTGATTTCAGCGGAGTTTGCATCATAGCCTGAGATCATAGAGATAAAATTGGATCTGTTATATTTAGAAGTGGAATAACATAAGTGGCTGTTAATTTGAATACCTGCCCAGTTACTTTTAGCAATCTATCTTCATATTAATAATGATTGGTTTGTAAGTTTTTCATTTTTTCTTGACGACAGACAAAAATAATTGAACCAATTGACGTACAAAGGCTCTACCCACGTCGGATTGCTTTTATGGAACAAATGATTGTCGTACAAATCAAGTCAGACTCTAAATGTTCCATTACGTGTGCCTATTGCGAACAATGATGTTGATAATAAGGGTATAGACCTTTTATTCAATTACAAAATGTACCTATCAGAACAGTTTCAGTAGATAGGTACTTCCATTATTTTATTCTACACTAAAGTAGGCACTTGTTTTCTTGTCGATCGCTAGAGCTATTATTGATTTATTGAACGTAAAACATTTACGAGAATTTAGATTACAAAGTAAAACATTACTATTTCAAAAACAATGTTTTCTTAAGCTCCCATTTTACGATACCACGTCAATCAAGACTATTTTTGAAACAAAATCTTTTTGTTCTAAAACGTAACCATATACTTGATACCTAGCTAATGATATTTAGATATGAGGTTTAGTTCTG
Organism: Pectinophora gossypiella; assembly: GCF_024362695.1. Classification (NCBI taxonomy): domain Eukaryota; kingdom Metazoa; phylum Arthropoda; class Insecta; order Lepidoptera; family Gelechiidae; genus Pectinophora; species Pectinophora gossypiella. The sequence goes on along the minus strand of NC_065413.1, from coordinate 8,597,206 downwards.
GGCTTCTTGCTGTCTCTAGTATATCTACGTCAATAAAGGTCGCAAGGCGCATAGGTACAGTTTTGGAGATACTCACGCGATGACTCACACATTCGGTGATACCTCGCTCCTACGTTGATATATTGCGGTGAGCCTGTGACAGTCATCCTCTTAATTTGATACAGAGTACAATCTACCACGTAGGAGTCACCATTTAAACTTTCCAGCTTCAACTAGCTTTCTCCAGATGTAATAAATCTTTGTTTCCTTGCCCGTGTTGGCACACTTTATCAAGTGACGGACGATTTGATTTAGTGGGAGTATGAAGTATTATTTTATTAGTCATCATCATATTTACGGAAGACCTCGATCTTCGGGCGCAGCTAAATATTTTGGTTTCACGCGATGTTCTTTAATGTACTTATGCATATAGATTTCCTTCCATGCTTTTCTATAAATATTTGTAATTCATTATATTCGTTATCCTTATGGGGTGCGCAATAAATACCAATAGATTTGATAAAAATGAAGGTTGAAAAGTTTTTAGATCAATGACAACATACTACCCCCGAAAAGGTAGGTAGAGGTATAAAGTTTGTAGATACTTATACTTAAAAGTATCTATAAATACAGTTATACAGGCAGATACGGACAAAATGTACGGTCACGAGCATTATTATGTATACACTTTGATACTGTGTCACATTAACTTTTGTGACAAATTGAACTGTAAGTCTCACTAAATGTCAAATACGTTAGTGCGACAGAGTCCTAAAGTGGGCACATTACATTGCTCATGACTGTACGGTCTCCATGCTCATCAAAAACAACATAGGTAACCCGTGGAATGCCACCACCACGGATGATAAGCAACTACTTACCTACTTTTTTTGTCCACTTGTCAGCTTTTATTAAGATTTTTTTACATGATTGTAATGTAAGGTAAAACGGTCATTGACTGGTATTGACGCACATAGGTACTGGAACTTCCTTGAACGACTTCAACGTAATAAAAATACTATAATCATACCTGTCATGAACTTGAACATCATAAGATAGCATTTTAGGAGGTTAGGTTACTCCTCGCCAGCTAAGTTTTAGTGCCATGTTATATCTATTTAAATCTCGGTGTGGGGTTCGAATTCCGGTAGGGATATATCACAAAAATCACTTTGTGATACCTAGTTTGGTTAGGACATTACAGGCTGAGGAGCTGATTGTCCGTAAATAAGATGATCCGTGTTTCGGAAGGCACGTTAAGCCGTTGCTCCCAGTTACTACTTACTGATGTAAATATGTCGTTACATGAGCCATGTTAGGGGCCTTTGGCGGCACAATAATAACCCTGACAGGGTTGATGAGGTTGCGGTATTTCACCTCACAACCCACACGATAAGAATAAGATATCTATTGCAGTGCAAATACCATACAGTGGAATTCTGTGGTCGTTGTCTACCCTAACGGGTTGTAGGCTTGATCTTATGTACGTACGTGTATGTGTGTATAACATAATTAAAGCATGTCATGTATTAACTTGAAATATGTTTCTAGCTATAGTTTTCCGCGTGCTGCAACGGGACAGTGAAAAATCCTTTGTTGATAAGCAATTTAATTTACTTACACGTGTGTTTTACACTGATAATTAAAAATTATATTCAGATAAGAATAAACATAATTAAAGATTAGCCTGTTTATGAAATATTACCTAAACATTGGTATATTATTGTCAATTATTTAATAGTAATATCGGAATTGTGCATTCTCCGGTAGTAAATACCGAATCGAAATTGCTTTGGTATTATTATTCTACTTTTGAAATAAGTAAATCGATCTTTTAACAGTAGCTTCGTAGCTGTTAATAGAGCGAATTGTTCATAAGTGGGCTGTGTAATAAAATCGTGTTGCTCAGCGGGGGACATGTATGTGGCTTCAGTAAAAGGGTTTCATTAGACCTGTATGTCGCTGTGATTTGTGGCGTTACTTCTATATATTTAAAGCATTATTTTGAGATTCGTAAAACTATGGGATTGTATATAAAGCGGAACATATCGTCAACTTGTAAGTAGGTAGTCGTTACGAAATAAAAGACAATAAAATAATCAGTATTGTCTTAGTTTATTGAGATTCATCTTGTGTCTATCTAGTTTTCTTAAGACTTATATGTTGTTTACTTTATACAATAAATTTCGTTTATTGCTATTATTGAGTTTAAAATAAAAGGATAAGCATCCATAGGAAGTCATTATTATGAGTATAGTAAAATAAATTCCTATTCTACCAAAGGCATAACAATGTTATAATTGTATACCTAATTAGTTTTGATGAATAAATACCTATCTAACAGCCAAGATATCACTTTAAATTATTATGTACAACGTGAAATATAATACTTTGGCCTTAGCTACCGCGTTCAAGTCACTTCAATACACAAGTTTCAGTACTTTAAAACATCCATTTATCACAAAACGGTCCGCTTTTCGCAGCGATTCGCCAAATATTTTCAAACTTGCTGTAATCCTCGTCACTTGCGTATTTAGAGTTTATAGCAGATCGAGGTTTATTTATATTTGACTTTATTTAAAAGTCTGTGTTCCGACATGGCATGTTGCCATTTAAAAACACGTTTATTTCATTCAAGTGCGTCAGCCTCATGTTCTCTATCCGACTCTTTGGGGGAAGAATGCTTGCGGGTCTGCTTGCGGTGGCGGGGTTGGGGGGATGTCGTGCTTGGGCTTCAGCAACCAGGGGCAGTCGTTCTGCGAGTTGCCGTCCACCTTCTTCTGGCTGGAGTTGGTCGGAGTGAGGTGCAGTAGCGGCAGCTGCCCCTTAGGACACACCGGCGGCCTCTCACACTTGGGCTGCATGTTTTCTGTAACAAAATTAACTTCATTAGTTTACTGACATCAGAGCACGACCTCGTAAATTAATTGCAGAACGTTTTCGGTCGGTTTAAATTAGGCCGCTTGAAATTGGAGAGCCGAATTAACTATAATGAAGTGCAAGTTAGTTTTCTTTCGATTCGGTGTTTCCATTTAACAGGTTTGAACTGGATATCGTTACGGAAAAACTCGTTATCGCACCGAACAAAACGAACGCACATTATCACTCACTTGAATTTTACGAAACTTACTTTGTATGTTTAGATTTATATTTTCCAATTGGGTGCTGATAACTTCTACACCGTTTACAAACATTGGTTGTTTCATGTAGTTGCCTGGACGGAGGTTAGTTTTTAAATGGCTGGAGTAATGCGGTGGTCGCGGTTTTATATCGGCTGTGAGTCAGTTGGCACGGCGGTTCCTCGAGAGCGCGTCACTCCGGCTGACGCGAAAACGTATGACGCCACTGGCCCCGGCCGGCGACTCTCTTACTTAAGTTTACACATGCCGTTTTCCAAACACATTTTTCTTAGACGTCATGAAAATATTAGCCAAAATGTTTCGAAATTTTCTTGGTTTAAAAAACAAAACCATTATGACTTCAACGAAGAGAAAACGTGAATTTTCTTGAAATGATGAAGGAATGAGTTTTCTACCCGGCTAAGTAGAATCAATTCATGCCAAACATACTTATCTAAAAAATATAAAAGGAATGTTTATTTTACCTTGTTACTAAGCAATAAGAAAAGTTTTTCAATTATGTATGCTGTAACTTTGAAACAACCTACAATAATCGGTGCTACAAAAAATAATATTTAATTTTACGTTCACGTTCAGTAATTATGTCTACTAGACATCAAATATAGGTATGTTTAGGCTGACAGGCTGATTAGTTTGTTAGAAATATTATATTTTGTATATTATATATATTATTCACAATATACATGAAGTATATTAAAATTGTAGGTTTAATACTAATATTCTACGTTAGTAATTAAGTGCCTGTAAGTAATTTTATCTTAGGACACTAATTGTAGCCCTAGGGCTAGATTGTTTGTCTCTGTTTGCCTTGAGACTAGACGTAATAATGAATTTGTTCTTGACGTCAATTGTCATCTGAACTTTGATTTATATTAGATATCTTGTTAGATTGTTGACATTAGACTTTGACATCGTATTAAGCTTGTTATTAAGTCTTTACTCCTTAACGAGGACCTCTCAAGAGGCAGGTCCGTTTAATACAAACTTGTGGTAACTTTATAAAGTATTTTATTTTATACTAGCGACCCACTCCGGCTTCGCTCGGGTGCAATGCTGAGGAAAAAATGAAATTATTTACGACATCACATTAAAAACATCAAAAATAACAGTATTTCTCCACTATTTAATGGATGTACATATATTATAAACCCTCCTCTTGAATAACTCTATCTATTAAAAAAAAACTGCATCAAATCCGTTGTGTAGTTTTAAAGTTTTAAGCGTACATAGTGATATACGGACAGAAAAGCGAATTTGTTTTATACTTTGTAGTGATAATGGTAGTTTAGCAACAATATTATGTCCGTCATCTTAGACACGATGATGTATGTCTAAAATATTGTAAGTTTTAGGTTCAGTGAATAAACTATAATGTAAAAAAGTAAAAAACAATCATAAATCGAAATTCAAATATAAAAGAATAAAAAAACAAGTAAAAACATTAAAAAGTTTTCATATCGACGACAATTCTATTCTTTAAATAAAATACTAAGTATGTAAATATTTGGTCTCCTTCTTTCGTGTGGGTTGTGAGATCAATGACCGACCTCATCAAACATGGTATTAGAGTTATTATTAAGCTGCTAAAGTGAGATATGGCTCATGTAACGATTACATACTTGATTAAGTCAATATTAGCCGGGACCAACTGATTCACGTGCCTCCGAATCACGGATCATCTTATTTTTAGACAATAAGTAATTGGGTGATCAGCCTGCAATGCTCTAGTATTTCTTAGTCTTTATCAGTGATAATGCCGTTCCGTTTAAAAAAGTCTTTAATAGTAAAGAAAGGAGCTGTTTTCTTTTTCAAATTGTTCTTTCTTGTATTTTGGTCTTATCTGCGAAAAGAACACATAATCGAAATCTTAGAAATCCTAGCAAACTTGTTTACGAAATAGTGCCTAGAACAGCTGTGTTTTATAAAAATTGTTACTCAGTATGTGTGAGGACGTACAATGCCCTCCCCAGCCATTTAAGAGAACTTCCTTTAAAACATTTCCGTATAAAGCTAAAGCTGTGGCTTAGAGAGAAGGTCTTTCATTCTTTGAACGAGTTATTGCACCCTAATAATGTTATGTAAATATAAGTAGTTAATTTAGAGTAAGATTAGGTTAATAATATAATAATTACCTATTGTATGTCAGAATATGACTGAATGTGCTGAACCATAACATTTACTTCCATCACTATGTATGACCACATTTACTGCAATAAATTTCATTTCATTTCATTTTAAAGGTTAGGTAATAAAGTTCTTTTTACATAAGTTTTGCTCCCTTTTAATGCCGGGAACGTTGTCATAGTGGGAACAGTCCCGGGAACGACACATCAGTGGTCCTTATACATACATAAACTCACGCCTATTTCCCGCCGGGGTAAGCAGAGACTATGAATTCCATATTGCTTCGATCCTAACACACTTCTCTTGCTTCCTCTACATAGTCTAGTCTTTATGGAATACAGTATTTATTTTCCATTTTACCTGTTGTGTTTTGGTTCTATTAGGTCTTATTTAAAAAAAATAACAGTATTGAAAATAAGTACCTATAATGCTTAAGTATGTCGCATAACCCTTGGGCTTTTTCAAACTATATTTACGAACAAAACCTACATAAAAGGTATGCGATGATAAAAATACTTCATGACGCACTTAAAGGATTGAATAGAAAAAATTAAACTCGGTCAACGCACGCCATACGGCAAAATAGTTCAGATTTTTCTTCACATTTTCAGGAAGTATACTTCAAAGACTAATGTACATTTTATTTTTCGGGTTTGTTTACAGAAATATATTTTTATCTTTATGAAATAATATCACGAGTATCTATCGCTTGTTTTATCGGTGTGATACGAAAGCGTAGACAATTCTTAGTAATCCACTTGGGCAGCATAAAACCCAGTCCGTTGTTTTTGATGAATTAATGACTCATTACTTTATTGTAAGTATATCAACTTCCGTCCGTACTGTGAATAGAATTAGAAATACAAACGCATGAACACAATAAAAAACGTAAAGATATGTTGCGATCAATTATTACGATAACTTAGTCTCTCTCAGACTCCTTCTTTTTCATTCTAATTATCCGACCACGGAGCACAAAGGAGAATAATTTTCTCATAATCCCAGGCCTTATTAAAATTTTATAAGCAACCACGCTATTCTACAAATAACTTTAATCTACAATGATGAAAATTAAGCCCATTGTTATTGAAATATTATCATTTTATAAACCTTTTATTATAACGCATTTATTTTTAATTGAATACTAGTGATATACCTACATCAAAATTTTATTACCGTATATCGTAGCCGTAGATAGAATTCCATTGACCCGTAGCCGTAGATAGAAAACAATTGACAATAAACAAAAATATTAAGTCTTTCGATTCGCAAATATGAAGTTTTCCATCTTTGTCTTGTAAATGTGTAACAAAACGTAACGTACAACATTTAAATTACATAAAAATAGGTACCTATACCATAGATAAGTACCTAAATATATATCTTAATAGATCGTGTCTTTCACATGTTTGACGCACAAATAAAGGATTTCAATAATATAATATTATTTACCGATAAATTTTAAGTAATATCATGAACACGTCTTACCATAAAGACAAAGAGTTTATAATATTTATAAACAATAGTATTCTTTTTTTATATTGGCTATAGAGACTACCTACATCTCAATAAGTACTATATTTTGTAGTACTCTACATCTCACTGTTATAGTAAGAATCTTACCTACTGTAGTGATGCCTCTCTGCGGCATAGAATACTAAATATTACAAATTGCTGGTTTGTTTGAATTTTATATAGTCTAGAGTAACCTGCTCTACTTCTAACCTCTAACCTGCTCCCCAAACCAAGTCTCTGCCGCATCCGTCACACAATGCAGCTCGGCTATGCCACCTGGGAACCGGGTGCAGAGGGCACTCGTTCACTATGTGAGATATGGTTTGATCCGGGTGAAGCGATGGTAATGTCCTTTGGATTTCTACTGGCCATAGTATGGTGGTGAAGCGGTCAAATAATGTGCCAACCAATGTTGGAGTAGGTACTCTTGCGTCAGTTAGATACACTTGAAATCCAATTAAGACGAGCTTCAGAGATCCTCCTTCGTAAATGCATAGCAATTACTTTGGGGCTTTCCAGACTACGTTCCTCAAAAACAATATAGATGGCGCTATACAGATTTTCCTTCGTTTAACCTTCTGAATTCATGGATAATAGACATATGCATCTTTTGTCTTGGTTATTGGGTATAAATGATGACCCTTTTTTTTTCTCTTTATTTTTAGGAACTTTTGTTTTTAAAACATGCCAGCTCCATCGATCCTTAACATGTACTACAATCTATTATGAGGATGAATAACAAAACGTGCCAAGCCCGGCAGCGAACCCCCACACCATTCCTCCGCGAAAAATTGGGCTCCGACATGAAAAAGGATAGCTTCAGCTACGAGGTAACTTGTTCCTCTAAAAAATGATGACCCTTCTCATAACGCTCACCACTATTATATCTTCCACCCATTATTATTCTGATCAAAATAAAGAGAAGCAATATAGGTAGCAACATAATTATATATATAATGTGACCCAAATATCAAGCAACAATTATTTTTATATAAGCCCCTGCGTATATTACATTGTATTTTGGAATCATAACTCGAGTAATGAGAAAATAGGTTCTAATCACGTTAAAGCTGTACAATGCCATCTTGTTTTGGTGAACGTAGCCTGGAAAGTCCCTTCATCATCGCCAGCCCATTAACGTCCCCACTGCTGGGGCACGGGCCTTCCCTATGGATGGATAGGAAGATCGGGCCTTAAACCACCACGCGGGCCCAGTGCGGATTGGTGGTTATTAACGACTGCTAATGCAGCCGGGACCAACGGCTTAACGTGCCTTCCGAAGCACGGAGGAGCTCGAGATGAAAACTTTTTTTTTGTTGTGGTCACCCATCCTATGACCGGCCTTTGCGAAAGTTGCTTAACTTCAACATTCGCACACCGAGCGCGTTTACCGCTGCGCCACCCAGCTCCTCAGGAAAGTCCCTTATTACCTCTAAATTTTCCAAAAACCTTGACTAAGCATTAATGTTTATTAAAGGAAAATGTATATAGGAAATATTCTCCATAAGTTAATGGCATCAATGACACACCCAGTAAGACGTATGACGCAGGGCAACATGAACGATCAGGTTGTGCAACGGTATCTGCGTCGTCAAATGCATGCGTATGCCGACATTGTCGTAAACACGCCCCATTTTATGACATTTTTTACCTTTGATGAGTTTGTTCTTGGCGGCAGACTTGCCCGAACGCATTGACGAAGCCTGAGATGGAGCGAGCTCGCCCAGAAGGTCTAAAGGCCTGGGGTTAAAATGGCCACATCGAAACAATTCACTACGAAAGCAATATTGCTATTTGACATTTGTTTGCATTGCGTACTTACTTTTATATGCGCAAATGTCCAATTGCAACATTGCTTTCGTAGATGAATTGCTTCGATGTGGCTATTTTAACCCCCCTGTTCACTCTGGCCTTGAAAGCACACGGGTTATATGCATTCGGAAATGCAGAAGACGGCGGAGAATTCCACTCCCTTACTTATCAGTGTTATCTATTTGAAATAGTACAAGGGACAGTTCACTCTATAGTATTTTTTACTTTGTGTGCTTATACCGTAGAAAATCAAAATTCCGAAATGGGTGGAGCAAATACTAGATGTTTACCTACTGTAAACATCTAGTTTGTCAATGTACCTAATGTTTACAAGTCCATCTATAATGTCAATCATTTAGGCAATATATGTATGTTATGTAAGTTTAGAAACTATAACCCGACTACGGAAAAATGCATGTCGTGGTAAATAAACTCTTAGGACAGATTGGCATACGCATTGCCATACTTGGATTTTAGTTGGTAAAATTATATTTTTATTTATTTATTTTGTGGTTTAGAAGTTAGGTTGGAACAGACGTGGATACACACACATACATACACATATACATACATAAATACATAGCAGTCAAACACATAACCCTCCTTTTAGCTTCGCCGCAGTCGAGTATAACGGATCTATTTAATTATTTGTAAATTAAATACTAAAGTAACAAATAAATACTTGAGTAATTACAAAATTTGAAATCATTTCACGTTCCATTTTCATATAGTAGAACCGTAGGTATACTTCCTGTATATAGGGTTACTGAACTATTGTATTATAAATAGATAATCGGATCTACGGTTAAAACACAATTAGAGCTGTAGTGTTATTGATTCAATATAACGGGAACAAGGTCGCAATTGTTTGCCATCTTAATGTCAATGGACTGCGAAAATTAAGCATTTGAAACCATAAAACACCCAACCGTGTTCATAGTGACTAATTTGGAAATTCACTGCTTTATACCTATCGTAAAATACCTGGAGGAAGTCAACGAAAAAACTCTTACTTACCTCTTTTCCTGTACAAATGCGTCAGAATAAAACGCGACTTTTGTAATTGTGGGTTTGAAGACGTAAATGGATAAGGAAATATTTCCCGATAAGCAGTTAGTAACGGTTAATCTGGGTAATATACTTATATCGCATCGTATTAAAAGGAAAGGTACCTACTCTAACACTATATAGATTTGATTATCTACTATCAAATCTACGATTAATCATCCCTTTAACTCCAAATTATATCTAATATAAGCTGGCGTCTGGCGCATATAGATTCCAAATGAAGTATATATAATTTACATTATTATTTATAATTTATCTTCTTCTAACGTGTGGGTTGTGAGGTGGATTACCAACCCCATCAACCCTTGTGTCATTATTGAGCCGCCATAGGCCCCCAACATGACTCATGTAATGACTACGTACTTACACGTGCCTTCCGAAGCACGGATCATTTTACTTTTAGACAATCAGGTGATCAGCCTATAATGTCCTAAACAAATTACACAAAGTGATCACAAAGTTTTTTTGTGATTGGGGACAAATCGGGATTCGAACCCAGGATCTCCGGATCGTGAGCACAACGCTCAACTACTGAACCACGGAGGCCGTATACTGGTATAATTTATCTAATTATCCTCTATATAATTCTTAGACTTCTGAATAATAAAATATAGCCACTTACGTCTTTATCTTATGTGATAATTTTCGGGAAAACCGCGATGATGTGAAACACAACGGTATTTTAGAGTTACCTGACCTTAGTATGAGGATGACTGGTGAAATCGAAACCAAGGTCACGGAGGGTAGCCAAGGTGGACCCCTCCCATAGGAGTGGTCACCCATAATCACACTTTATGGAACATTAACTCAACAAGCGCGCCTGCGTTGCTTGCGTGTCAACAATTACTACCACGCGTAATAACCAATGTTTTTTGACAGGGTAATAGTTCTCGCCGTAAATAGAGTTCCCATAAATTAGAACTGGAGTTTAAAAGGCCAAAACAAAGCAATTCATTTAAAAATCACTATTGCAATTTGACATTTGCGCATATTAAGTATGTAATGCTTTAATGTAGTAAGTTAGGTGGATATAAGTAGAGCCTTAAGTGAGTATAAAATAACTTGAGTAAGTACATAAAACAGGTTATGATTTTATTTGGAAGTTTGACTTGTTAACGTGAGGAATATAATAGATTTACCAATATGCGACGAAGGTTTGCTGATTATCCAGAGTGCGTGAGATATAACATCGTACTTAATATGCAATTTACGCTCTATAAATGCAAATATTTCATGGATAAATGTACTATATAGTGATGGGTTACCAGTTAATGATAGGTAAGACATTAGCGTTTATGATGTTAGGCATTTAGATGCGCAATAAACATAAATGATTTTCCACGGCACATTTTCAGTTCTTCTGGATCACGCATGAATCAAAATGATTCACTCTTATAAGGTGGAAAGGCCCCATATTGTCTGGCCCTGGGGACAGTTCCAGATCAATATTACTCGCAAAACAACACGTGTCTGTCACAGTGTTTACAAGAAGGAACACAAGTCTTCCTCAAACATTTGCCTGAACATTATTACTATGAAATGGAAAGTTTATGTGTCACTAACACACGGGAAATAATATAAACACACACGCATTTTATAGTAAATGCCTTTTTATTTTGTAAACATGTTTATTACCTATTTAGTTGATTATATAAAAACGCAACGTGTCTTCGTAGATTTTTAGCGTGAAATGATATAAAATAGAAATGATATAACGTAAATCTTATTTCATGATGTGTGTTGTAAACGATGAGTAGACTTGTCTTCAGTAAATAAATAATATGTTATGATTATCTTTACGTCTGCATAGCTCGATTTACGCCTTTATGCTCGATTACTAAATTCTTCCACTTTCCTGTAAGTGTTTTGGAAAACATTATTGGAAAACTGAACATTCCGCATGGTCAACACAATTTTTATCTAACTAGGTCCGGCTTTATATCTTTACATTGTTGTATACAGGATGTAGTGACATCGTAATATAAACTTGGAGGGATAATTCAGACCATGATTTTGAGTTGGTGTCAAGTGGAATTTTCCGTCGCAAACTGAAAAAAAAAACCCAATTCCACTTGATATCAACTCAGAATTATAGTCTGAATCATCGCCCTCAGTATTCGATACGATGTCAATAACACCCTGTATATTATTTACAGTGTAATACTTAGTTGGAAATGGAAAGGCGGAAAGTTTTTCAGGTTTACATGCAAATGAAACGTGGTGTGCATAAGTACCGGTCAGTGATTTATCTCCGTCTAAATATAGCAGTAGCTCTAGACAGAAACGACAATCGAGCGTACACGCGTGTGGCTCGAAAACAACAATGTATAAAAATTAATAGCGTTCTATTTACAGACGCAATTTATTAATTTACACAAAATTCCACGGCTGCAGCTTTGACGTAGAAGATAAAGTATTTCACGTCATTCTTCGATTAACTCTTGATTTATTCCATTTCCAAATATAAATGGTAAGCCTCTTTGGAGTAAATATTTGTAGAAACCTAAGCGGGATTGTGAGTTAGGCAATGGTTTGTTTAATGACCGCATTTCGTTTGTTTTTCGGATTAGAAGTTGCCAACTAAAATTGGTGCTTGTTAATTTATTTATTATTTACGCGAAAACTGGGCTCAGAGTCAAGACAACAATCTGTATTAAGATAAATAAGTGTAGGTAATAAGTATTATTGTTATCTTCATTATCATTACCTTAATCAATCACGACTGTCAAGATCGTTGTTATTGCACTTGCAGTCAACATTACACTAAATGGTGTAACAAACGTAATATTAGTAAGTGTAGTATTTGTCATAATATGTTGTGTTGTTGAGTGCTTTACTTAGAACTTGATTCATTTATGTAAATTTCAACTTAATTGTGATCGTATTACACCTAGTCAGAAATTCACACCACCAAATATGATGAGTCAAGTACTGATTCACTTGAACGTACGTCAATCTTACGATTGAATCGAAGTGTTCATTCAAAGCCCATAATCGCACGTCATTCGACAGCCGACTTAATCCACGTAGATCTAAATCCACCAGATTATTATACTCATCGTCGATAATGCAATGTTTTCTAGCGTCTACTGTGAAAACACCTCAATCATGATAAGCATAAGCGTCAACCGAGCACAATCGTTTTACGGCACAAATGTAGACTTGCGTCAACTCGGCTAATAAAAATTTTATTGTCTTTATAGTTTCAAGGAGATATCGCAAATAAGCGATCGCCTCGTCGTGGAAGAATTATGACATAGAAACTTTTACGATTTGGAGATTGTAAAGATTTACTGTAGTTGTCAAAACTATGGAGGCTAACAACACGAACCGGGTAAGGCTCGTGAAAACAGCGCACCAGTGCCAAAATGCTGCACCCTACTGCACTTCAATATACCTTCTGAATACCTAACTGCCTTAACTTAGCGTATTACGGCGCTATTGTAGCGCTTCATGGGTAATTTTCATAGAAATAAAGCAATTTAGTCTGTCTTTGTTCGTTTCACACGCGCTAATGAAAAGGTGCGAAAACATTGTGTTAACATTTCCTTGGCAATGAAATACTTTGAGCCCTCAAACAAAATGAACAAGGCACGGCTTTCAGCACCTTTAGGGCTATTAAGTAATCAATTGGAACACGGCTTATCGCGATAAGTGAAACGAAACCGCCGCCGCGACTACACCAAACTTTGGAAATGAAACATGACGCCGACTATTGTTATGATAATAAAGTAAATCAGAATTAGTTTTGCCAACTTTCCCAATTAATTTTTGCACGCTTTCTTTTATTATTATCTACTTCTGTTCTTATCCCGTAATATAACTTCGAATATTGCCTAGATGATATATAGAAACGACATTTTGACGTGATTTGTGCCGGTTTAGTGAAGATGAGACAGTATGCAGTAGCTATTATGCAAATATATGGATATTGTGCCAAAGATACCGCAAAATTTTACAGGCATTTGATGTAAATTTTAGTTATTTGTTTTCAGCGGCAGTATTATTTAACTTTAGTAAATAATTTCAGTTCCAATGTGAAAATATTTGCTTAATAAATAATAAGTAAGTATTTATTTATTTTTATTTGGAGCTGATAGATGCCCAACGGAATAAAAAAATAATAGATAAAGATGATTTCGTAATGTATAAATATTCAAAATTATAAAAAGTTTTCTAAAAAAGCTATAGGTAAGTACGTTAAAAATATAATTATCTACTGCGGATGATAAGCAATTTTCACGGTGCCTTGTTTCCAACAATTTTCCAACCTTTTGAAAGATTTGCTTGATACTTTTGGCGTATCATCGCTGAGGGTAAAGGTTTTATTGTGCGTGACTGTCTGGTAGATGTAGCCTAGTCGACAAGCTACGCTTTATGATGCGTTTACCAATCGTAGCTTACGTACTATGGCAGTTATGACTTATGATCATTCCACGATCGAAGTAGCCGCAATATCCAAATTACTGCGTACAAATCTGACATAGTAATCAGTATTATACAGATTACCCTTAATAAAAAAAAAACAAAATGCTATTAGATAGTATACATGCGTTTTAAGAACGTGCTCCAAATTCAAATATCTAATGTACAAGGAAATTCTTCCGATTTTTATATTAGCCTACTTAGGTAACTTACATTTCCAAGTAACTTACCTATAGTTTTATCTAATATATTATGCCCTTTAGATTTGTCGAATTTTCATGAAATCTAAAAACAGAGAACGTTTTCCTGTTCTTTCGATATGATGCGATATTAGATCGCCAATAAAGTACTTAGGAAACTTGTTGAATATAGGTAAGTATTTGCTTATAATTATGAGCAAGTATATGTATATTTGTATGAGAGTAAACCGCGATAGTTTGAAACAGTATTTGTTGTTGATTAAGTATACCTACTTAATAGTAGTGTTAAACCTTAAACCTTAGTAATTAGAAAATAATATAAAGTTTCCACTGTTATCCACCTGCTGCAAAAACGTATTATAATAATATGTTAGATTTGTTCGTGTAAGTAAAGTAAAAGTAACACCACAGGTAACTCTGGCTTCTAATCTTCAGAACTCCACGTTTGTCTGGTCAAGTAGTGAGCGCTATCTAAGGCAATACATATATCAATTTATTTTTAAAAGTGTGGCGGGTATTGTAGTTTGTATCCTGGTCCTATGTCTCGTTGACCCAGTGGCCGCGTTCGTGACAACTTGTGTAATCGGGCGCTGCTCGCTTCATGCCTGTCGGGCACGGATTTAGGAAGAGGCACCTTTAGAACCCTGTGGTCTGAAACATAATACTAATAACAATAATAATATAATATTGTTTTCTCGTCATACAGCGCATTGGGCAATACTGTAATGTTGTATGTACCTTAATAAATAAATAAATAATAATAATAATGGCATAGAATCCTTCAGGTGAAATAGTATGTACTAATAATTTCGATAAACATATTAAACATAAAATTATGAGAACAAAATATGTCGATAAGTAGTGCTTTAACTATTTTTTATTTGGATATGAGGAAAGCATGAATATGAAATTCAGTCCCCAAAATGTTGACCAGAATTGATCCCTGTATTTTTCGTGTAGTGTGTAACCACCGCCAGGCCGCGGTTGCACGGAAGTTCGATTTCGTAATAAATCAAGTTCAATTTTTGACAACCTTTCTGTGTTCGTTACAATTTTCGACAAGTTGCCTTCGGGGGAAAGCGAACGAAACCATAATACGCGAATGAATTTTGTAGTACCTTGAAATTTGTAATGTTGTGTCATTCCGCTATCGATCAACTAAATTTTGTTACACAAAATAATTTTGGCAGTGTCTTTCAAACTTTTATGACTACAAATAAGTAGGTAGGTGCATATTGCCTGCTGTGCTACGTAGGTAGGATAGGCATATTATAGATATAGTATATACGTACATCTGATCTAAAGCATTGTTTAAAATTTAAAAGAAAAATCGATGGTTTATTTCCTTCTTAACACGCGAGTGCAATGTCAATGAACGATAATGCCCACAAATGGCTGCACTCGCATGCTGGACTGCACGACTGAACGTAAACTTTTGAGATATTGTTTTCATGAAGAGTAGTGTTGTTTGCTTTGATTTGCCGGAGTGTCTGCCACTCGCGACGGCCCCAACGTCTCCGCCCCACCGTGTTATCGGGCTCAATCATAAGCCTAATATTGTTATATTTGCCAAATCGAAAATTTCACTGAGCAAACTTTTGAGCCTCTATTAAAATATTAAATTATAATCTAAATATTCCGTCTCTATACTAACGATTACCGTGTCTAACCTTACCAACTAGAGCATCGTACTTATGCGTACGTAGATAGGTATTAGACGCGTCTGTCATCGTTAGTTGCGTGCGAATCGTATTCAATATCATGAGCCATAATTCATAGCTAGTCTGCTATGTTATCTATAAGTAACCACTAACTCCATAAGATCCGACATTCGATCTACGTAGCCTAACAAGTTAACACATTAGCAAAAGAAATAGTACTTGCTTACGACTATGGTCTAATTTAAGTTTTGTCGGTTGGTACTTACAAAATGACTAGGTATCTAAATTAAAATCTCGAATACAAAAACTGTTAAAATCTACAAAATAATGTCTGTTACTTTGGCAGTAAATGTAAGTCGTTACTTGGTAGTTTAGTTGCAAGTGAGTCATTAGTAGATGTTCCAAGTTTTAATTAAACTTTTACTTGTAAAGGCCCCGCCGGAGAGTCGTCCTGTGCCTGCTGGATCCCTCAGCTCCGACCCGTCCGGCCCGACGCAATTGCCGCCGCGACCACCACTAGTCAGGACAGACTCGAGATCTGCTTTTCCGCCGCAAGGATTGCGACCTAATCTCCCACCTCAGGGCCAACAGAGGCCACAGTTCCAGCCCGGCGGGCCGGTGACCAACCCGCCGCAGTACGCTCCTCGGCCGGGCACGCCAGCACCGCGAGGCCCCGCACCTCCAGGCGCACCGGGAGCACCGCAAACGCGCCCCCAGCCACCACCTCTGCGCCTTGTTGGTCCACAATCATTTGCACCACAACAAGGTCCTAGACCCTTGCAGTCACCCACCTCTGGTCAACCTCCGCAAAGAGTTCCACCACCAAATAACCTTCAATTTGGGCCAAGGCAACCTCCACAATTTGGTGCCACTACTCCTGAAGGTGCTAGACCACAGTATATGCAACAGCCTAACGGAACACCAAAGAACGGTGTTGGCCCAGGACCTGCGCTAATATCTGGGCAGATACCCAGACAGCCATCGCAAGGCTCCATAAGAGGGCCTGATCCATCTAACACGTACCAGAACAAACCAGTCAATCTGGATACCCAGGGATTTAATGAAAACCCAAATGCCATCAAGCCAGAAAATGGCAGCGATGTGGCTGGAATGGCTAAGGGCAGAAGTTATAGCATTGCAGCTGCTCCAGGAGCACCAAGTCCACTCAAAATGGAAGATGATAGGCGAAAATCAGTAAGCTCTATCGGAGGCAAGATCGAAGAATTTGCTAGTCGTCCTCCAGGTCTGGGTTTAATTCAAGAAAAAAATGATAGCAGGGATAACATTCGGGGATCTAAAGAAAGTGTCAAATCTGAAGTATCAAATGACGCGGGCAGAGACTTTATCCCTGAACGCCCAGAGTCTCGCCTGTCAGGATCTAAAATGACAGAGTCTTTTATTGGTTCTTTACCCACTTCGACTCCAAAGAAAAGGTTTGACGATAATGATGACGTTGTTTTACAAAGTAATTTGCCACCGACAAAAATAGGTTCAGAAATTCCTCATAATCAGAGAGATTTATCTGAACGATCACCATCGTTGACACGTAGCGATGATTCCCCAGAAATCAAACAGAATTCGACTTCAAGTGCCATATCGAATAAATCTCAAAGCGTAACACCAGAACCACAACGCCCAAAGACACCAAAAGTTGATGTGAAGCACGATCCAAAAACTGAGGCCAAACCAGTGGTTTCTAGCAAAACGCCTCCTAAATCTCCAATGCAAGATTCAAAGCCACCAATGTCAGCAAACAAAAAACCAAACGAGCTTAATACTTCATCTCCCATTCCAGCAGACACTAAAAAATCTACTCCGCGAAAAACATCTTCTGCGCCTAAAAGCAGACCGAAAGGTACAAATTAGTAACAACTGTTTGAGATGAGCCAAAATATAATTTATATTTAAATAATATTTTAATTAAGTAGCAGCGTATTAATATAATCTTATTTTTTTTTTTCAGATGGCGATAATGACAGTGGGGTAGACGAGTCTACTCAAGGCAATGTGAGTACCACTGTGTACCTTTCTTATAGGAAGCATATGTTACTGTAAAAGTTTGGACTACGGTAAATGTTAATATTTATGTGTAAGTCTTAGGATTTACCGACATGAGTTGGTGAATGAATGAGGTTGGTTGGTTGGTATTTCTGAAAATAAGACGATTTTTTTTTTGAGCTTTTACCATTCGAATTCAGTATATGCTAGGTTTTACCACTGTCAGCTAATAGATGTTGGTTTTAACAATAAGACAATGAGTAATTCTTAATTATTTACTTTAATGAACTATTAGACAAAACAGGTAATACTATAAAGACAGTATACATAGTATTGTTTTTCAACATTTACCGTGCCATTAATGTAAATCCTAAGATTTACCAACGGAATGGTGGTAAAAGTTTGAATCGCAAACCTTTTGGTATATTTACCATTAATAGATCTTAGGTTTTACTGGAATATCTTAGTATTTACTGCAGTTCAAGCTTTTACAGTAACACATACATAAAATAATGCCCACATTATTATGCAGAGGAGTGGGTAGGTAGAGTCACAATAAGATAACTTGTAGCAACATGTTACAGGCTGTTCATCAAATTTTAAAAGTCGTGAACTTCTAGTCGACTTCTATTAAAATGCATTCCAAGTTGTTCTTTCTCTTCGAGATCATCAGATGCACTTATATTAGGATGATTATTATTAATGTATTAATTTCTTGCTTGTCAGGATCTCAATGGCTCTCCCGGATCTCCAAACAAGAAACTTCCGAGTAAGCTGCCTACCAAAGAGAAATCGAGTAACAGTATTAAAACAAGTCTTTCTCGATCTTCAAGCAAAAGCGCTGCTGCCAAAACTCCGGAAAATCCACCCCCAGTTGAAAAGAAGAGTAAGTATGATGACCTAAAATAATATCATAGCATAAAACACGACGACACAAAACTAACAAAGTCAATGACATTTTGCGTTGCTCAGAAATTGGAAAGGTTCAGCGGCAAATTGGATTTGACTACGCATGGAACTGAAATATTTATGAGTTTATTTACGTTCGTAGTACAAGGCATTGTAAAAATAATCGAATACATTCGGGTCTATTGATTTCTGAACTACTTACTATGTACTTACATTTTGATCGTAATTAAAACTACCAACGTTACATTTCAGAAGTACCAATGAATAAGGTACAAGTTGGCAACGCACCCTCACCTAACATTAAGGCAGTTAAGTCGAAAATCGGTTCTTTGGACAACACGTCCTACAAGCCAGGAGGTGGGAAGGTCAAAATCGAGAATAGGAAACTTGAATTTGGAAATGTTACACCTAGGATTGCAGCAAAAAATGATGCATATGCTCCAAGTAGCGGCGGCAAGAAGGTATTATATATATTTTAATTAGGAAAATATTTAGATTGTGGTACGTATTAGGACACATATACTTAAGTTAAATGATTTCAACAGATTACAACTACTAAGTTGGAATGGAACGCAAAATCGAAAATTGGATCTTTGCAAAATACTGCATACAAGCCGGGTGGTGGTGACAAGAAAATCGAAACCGTGAAGCTGGATTTCAAGGACAAAGCTAAGCCCAAGGTTGCGTCCACAGCCAACATCCACCACAAGCCTGGCGGCGGCGCTATCAAGGTAACTTGAATATTCCATACGCCTCATATTCTTACTTCAACATAAATACACTTAATTCAAACAGGACAGCACTTTAAATAGCGGCGTTCTATTAGTATCGAAGTTGCGGATGTGAGTACTTATAGAGTCATAATCGTTTAAATGAAACCTAACATAAATAGTGTAAATACTTTTAGATAACTGCTGAAAAGTTGTAGGTCGTCGTATTTGTATGTCATTAGTTTTGACACAGTTTAGCAATCTGTTCAAATGCACTAAGGATGTAATCAGCAATCAGAGTATCGTGTAGGTAGTCTGTAGTTGTAAACTGTAGGCAGTATTTTAAATAATGCTTGTTCTTTAGTCAACAGCCAAGAACGGAGCAAAATCAGTGAGTAAATATTACTATAACACCAATATATATTATGTCCAACGTGTGCTTTTTACCAAATATCTCGTCGATGTTGACTGTAATCACGCCTATACTTTGCACCATTAAACTGTGATTAATGTGTAGTAAGCTATTTACCAGTTTGAAATGCACCTCTTCCTTTCTATAGGACAGAGATTCGTTTTGATCGAGGAGCAATATTAAAGAAAACAAAAAGAAGTATCTGAGTACTATGTAAAAAGTGTCGTTGTTGTTTTTAGTTTGTAAGATGGGCGTTACCAAGGTGGAGGGCATCGCATAAACATTTTGCCTTCCATTCTTTATGGCGTAAGGTCAGTTTGGTGCATTTTCGTGATCGCTGATGTTAATATAGTCGACCATCAGTGTTATCATAAAAACTGAGACCTTTAGGAAAGTTGCCGGCTGCTGTTTACACGCTATATTTACCGCTTTGGTGATGAAACAACTATTCACGATGAAATCAAGTCTTTTCAATAGGGAATGCTGTTACTCTACACTGTCTACTCTGTTATGTTCATGAGCAACAATAGCAGTATTTTATGAATGTTGAACACTTTCTTGCGTAAGAATACGAATTACTATGTTATTACATAATATATCTACATATTCCACACTACAGACGATGTACACGCACGGCACAAAAATCAATACAACAGAATGTAGAATAACATCCCTTGCTACTGTGTCTGCAACATCAATTCGATTCATATAATTCAACAGACATAAACGTTCGGCTTTACATAAAATTATACACAACTTACTTTTATGTCATTTTCTTATATAAATGATTCTCGTTATAGCACATAAAACCACACAAATCACTACTGTGTCGTAGTGGGTTTCATAGTAATGCTGTATTCATGTTAAGTTTACATATTTTTTATAGATTCTTCATTTGATTCTAAAATTTATATTTTTATTTATCATCATAGAATCAATATCCTACAAATCGATCAGTCGTTCCTATGAAATCCCACACCATTTAAAGAGTGGCTTTGTTCGCGCACTGACATGTCCACACTGAATTTTCCGAACAGATCGAAAATCAAAAATTGGAATTCAAAGCACAAAGTAAAGTTGGATCCCTGGACAATGTAAAGCACAAACCTGGAGGTGGCGAAATCAAGATATTCGACGACAAAGACTACATCAAGCAAATGACGGGCGTGTCGCCCGTGCCGAGCAGCCACACCACCTCGCGCCAGGAGGTGAGGTCCCGCCCGGGTCCAGTGACTGGGCCTTTCTTATCGCCATTATTTTATCTTTGTTTTTGCTTTTTCTCTTATTTCTGGGTGAAGGTCTTGGATGTCAATCACCATCACGAACTTTTCCGACGTCGACGTAACACCAGCCATTTTTTGTTTCAGCCTGAGTATCTATACTCATATTACTGAATAACTGCATACATTAGTTGCAGGTGACACGTTTGTGTTTGACTAACAAGCTGTTTGGGTGTTTTGTGTTTATTTGCAGTTTATTATTGTTTTCTTTTCCTAATTTCATTTCTTTTATGTTTTGATTAATAACTTAGATCGTTATGTAAGTTCTATGACGATGCTAATGAAATATTTTCTTTTATCATAGAGCCCAGTACCGCCGGCAACGCAACCTCCAAAATCTGAGAAAGATGAGAACTTGAATCAGCAGCCGTGTTAAGAACATACTCTGAAGATTTCAAATTCTCGACAGCCGACTAACTTTAACCAAGAGTCCACAAACTTTTTGTATATTTTTTATATTTGTTGATAATTATATTTGAAGTATTTACCCCGTTTGAGTGGTTATAGGCGCGTTTGTTTCAATAATGATTGTTAGTGAACTTGGCAACACCTGTGTCAATGATTTAGCATATCCTTCTAGACAAATAATTAATTGATTTATAAATGTGTTTCATCCTATTTGTGAGTACACGTGTTATTACAATAAATATTGTGTTTTGTTAAGAACAATATTTTAATTTAATTTTGATTATCTACACTAGGTAAAGTGTCCTGAGTGCCAATAGTGATAGCATAATACGAGCATCTTCGTCGCTGTTCTTGGATTTTTGAATTGTATCAAAACTTTTACCTAGAATTGAAATAGATGTCTTAGCAATCGAGCACTTGTCACCTTTTGAATTGTTATTACCTCGAACATACTTAACATATTTTATTGTATTTTAAGCAATAGTAGCACCAGTACTGTATCTGCATTATGTTGTGTATAGTATAGTGATATTGTATATATCTACTATTATTCGTATTATTAGATATGTACTGAAGCTTTGTTATCACTGTTCTTTTTACTTTCAGTACTAGTATATGTAGTTTGTATGCACTGACAGAGTCTAAGCTAAGTATAATTTGGAGTGTATTGAGCAGGGTTCTTGACACAGCGCCCCGGTCTCTACTTGTGATATTACAAGCCTATCAAACTATTTAGACTTCCCCAAGTAGGTATTCATTTTTTTACTGCAATACACGCTTCCGTAACTTTTGAATCTACATAAGCTTTTGGTATTTTTATAACATGCTGTGGCGAGAACAAAAGTGGGCTCGAGATTGACTGACCAGATTTATTATTAGGATAATATTATTAATGTTTTAAATGTAACAGTATACAAGTGATTAGACATAGATAGCGCGTATTAATTCAATGTTGCAGCTTTTTAGTCACAAAATTTATGCATTATACATATATACCTAATTAAGGTTGACTGTTGCAGTTTAATTACTTGGCTATCGTTTACCTAATTACCTTATTATTTTTTGTAACGTGCTCGTTCATATATTCGTGTATATTTTTACTGAATGCAGTAACTACTTAAGTACCTACACGGAGTTTAATGTAAATTTTATCTAAACTTATATACTAGTTATTACTTACAGTAGTTTTCGATGACTAGAATATTTTGTGAAATCAGATGACGTGCTATGTAATTGGAAACCATTTAATACAATTTAACACCAGTGCGTTTGTTTCATTTGTCTTTATAATGCGTACGTCATTGATGATTAGAGTGTATGTCACAGAACCACACATTATGTCTACAATGTGTAGATCCCAGTATTGTTGAGTGTAGTAACAATTGCCTTCACTTTGCACTCGCACACACTTCAAACCTGGAGAACTTGGTAAGTCGCTTTCATTCTTTACGTGTACTTTATATCAGAAAGCATTAGCAAGGCACTCTGTATTCATAGTTTAGTTCAATGTGAACAGTCTCTCTAGATTATTTGTAAACAATTTAATTGATTCATTGATATATTTCTAGGTACTACTTTTAATATTTCTTAACTTGGTGAACCATTCAATCTTCTTAGTGAAAAGATCAAAAAGCTTAATTTCTAACATGAGGAGTGAGCAGTTAGTTGCAAAGTGACTTAATTTGATATTAATTCAATAAGCCTATCCCACGAATCGTCGTTCTGCTACTTATTCCTAATTACGTGGACGAAATTAAACTTCAGTTTAAATCGTGGTAGAGTTAAGTAGCCATCATTGAAACCCTCACATTAAAACTCCCGTTTTCGAACAGGACAACTACTACATGTCGGTACACGAGTGGTCCGAGGACGGTCACCTGGAGCGCCCGTTGACCCGCTGCCGGTCGGCGCGCGCGCCACGTACGCCGCGCGCCCTGTCCCCGCGGCGCAAGTCCATCGTTGACGAGGAGGAGCAGCGAGTACAGCGCAACAACGAGCGTAACACCGAGCGCAACAGACGCGCGTCAGCCGCACGGCCGGCAAGCGCCCGCGAACCGGCGCGTTCCGCGTGTTCTAGACGCGGCAGCATCCTCAGTCGTCCCGCTTTCACCGTATATTGATAGTCTTAGTTGTGTTGAGATGAACGCGGACCTGGACGCGCCGCAGGAGCCGCACGTGCCGATGTCATCGCATTTAGCGGCAAAATGCGGGTCGTGTGGCGCGGATAGGTGCGCGATGTTGCATGCGATTTCATACAAAAATTTATAAAAAATGCGATGACTTCTACGCGTGCGACTAGGTGCCTTCACCTTTAGAGAAGTTTATGCTCATTATAGATTATTAGTGTCACAAGGCAATGTGCTGTTTACAAATTCATTCGGACTAATTCACTACAGGTGTCGCGACAGGCTGCTACTGGCGTATAGTGTAGCGCCTCGTATGTACTCGTATAAGTCGTACACAGCGCTATCTAAGCGGATAGCAACAGCTACATTAGAGAGGAGATCTTTTTTAATCAAAATCATTGAAAGGTCGAATTAAAATTGTGTCTTCATGATCAACAGCTATAACAGGGGTTTGTTTTGTCCAGCTATTGATATTTTTTTAAAAGATTAAATGTTTTCACTTAAAATTAAATTAGATGGACCACCAAGATATAAGTATGTAGCTGATATTAATTGCACAGAAATGATATATAAATGTATTAGAGAACCTATAGTAGCATCTAAGACTTTATCGAAATCAAAAGTATCAGTAGATTGTTTAAAATATATTAAATATAATATCAAAAATAATTGTACGTTTCATAGATTTTTATTAAAATGAATATAAAATGTACAAAAAAATGTAGGTGTCAACTGTCAACACATAGCACTAAATTAGCGTTTTGTAGCTTGTGTATCTCTTAAGTGAAAAAATAAATAAAACTACACTCATCCATGGCGTTTTACTTAAAAACCCTGAGAAATACCAGTAGGATAATTGTCTGAACAATAAACAGATATAATGTGAGGAAATTACACACTTTTAAAATTCATATACTTAACTGAAGCTATGATGAATAGGAAATTTGGTAGTAATTCATTAAAACCACCGTGTGATTTTATATTTTGTTTAATTGGTGTACATGGTTATGCATTACAATATAATATTTATCAATTGTTAATTCATTAAATTATGGCACTTAACGCAAATAAAAATTTATAAAATACATATTATGAATGATGAATGTCTTATCGAAACAATGTTAATTAATTACATGATTTCGAGGTAAACTTAATGATTATATTCGGAATTATTTCTCAGTCGTTCGTTGACGTTTCGTTATGTAACGAAAGCCTCTTTTTGTTTTTTATTTAATATTTTTTTCTTAAGAAAATAAAGTTTTCAACTCAAAATTCAACTCATTGATCCCGATCGTAAATTATAAATAAAATCTTACACTTGACAATAGTAAAATAACTTAACCGTTTGTACCGTTAAGGACAACTTGACTCACCACATCTACCCAACAATACTTAACGAACGCGCAGGAGTGACGTCATTATATAAAAACTGTTCAACATCATTCGACAATACAAACTGTTGATAAAAACTTACGACTAACAAACTCCTCTAGGGTTAAAGGTTATGCGCTAACTGCAAGCGATTACGTGTAAGCGTCCTCAAGCGAAACGCTTCCTATTATCGATTTATTTGGTTTATAAGGCATGATCGATTAATACTTCAACGGCCGTTAGGAGTTCAGACTACTATAATTATATGAATAATTTGTGGAAGCATAATGCCGATGCTATCAAACTTTAAGTAGACGAGACACGATACTCCGACTGATGCAACAAGCGCACACACACGACACAATAACACTATTATAACTTTAATTACATACAAAAGGCCACATCACATCATTCAGTCACAAAGCGCGAATAATTCTACTCAATAATGAATGTCTATTTTACAAACGCAAATTTTATGATTTCCCAAACAAGATCCTAAATGAGGTTCCCTAGGTACTCAGATTACGACCGCCTAACAATATTTACCTATATATCCAATATTATACCTAATTATTGTGTAAATTATGTCTATTATACAGTACTAATTTGTGTCAACTTACGTCCTCAATGAAATATTCGTGTCGACGAGCCTCTTGTTTCTTTGATTCGAACGAAGTTGGCAAGACTACGGGTATCACGCGGCGCCGCCTCGAGAAAGACACAGTTAAATGTATAATTTTGTTCTACACAAATACACTAATCCACCAATGTTGTGACTGGATAGCACGACCGACTACGAGAGGAACTGTATCGTGCATTCAAAAGGTTTGTTACAAATTTTGACCTCTAATTTTTCTACTAAAATTATTTTTCATATATACAAATTACTTTACAATAGTTATAGATAAACAAATACTGCAATCAATGCTCGAGTATAAAGGTTACATTAGAGTATTTATCACGAATATCATACCGTCATCTGCACCCACTTGAGCAATACAAATACATACCAAAAATATTATCTCTCCACTACTTAGCCTTAAGCCGTGATATGACTATTATATCACAATATCCGTGACCTTAGCGAAAAGCAATCAATATAAGTTAAGTATATCAATTACATAGTTGGTAATGATGTTATGGGTGATGATGTCTCTGGAGGTGACTGGAGACGATTTAGTGGTGGCGAAGCAAGGTATACTGGACATGTTGTCTTAATTGTACATCGATAGTGCTGGATTAAGGATGTGAGAAGTGGGGAGGCGCATGCCATTAGTCAGACCGTTGAGTTACACCAACACCTGAATGTACTTGAAATATTAACTATTATTGTCCTGTTTGCTTGTTTTAGTGTAGGACAGCTGGAGGAAGGGTGTTCAAGGATAGGCCGTGCGGTTAGTACCCACAAGTGTTACGCTTCCTACACCACGTATTTCTGTGAATACCATAGACCCTGCCTGGAAGGTGCTCGGGAGAGGCCGCATGCGGTTAATTACTAGAACATGTTAGCTACGAATCTATGGAAATGTGACTCTAAAAGATTTTAAGAATTACTTAATGACACTACCCATTAGCACCCCGAGACATCCCTTGCTAAATGAGATTTGGATACATTCACTATGATATTTTATACATACTTAAATACACACTATAATACCAATGAATATAAATGCATTATCATACACATAACGCTTACATTGGATAAATTTAGACATCAATTACAATGAGTTTATCTAAACATCGAGTTTATTTTACGTGTCTTTCTCTCAGCGGTAACGAATTTCGAATTTTCCGAAGGAGTTTGCTCTTACGAATACGAGATTTTGTCCTTATAATAAAAGGTAAATAAATATCTATATCACATCCCATTGAAGGCAACATTTACTGGTAACGCTTCAACTATGTATCTAAGTGGCAATGTTATATTGCCCGGCATTCTCAGTAAATATTCCCACAAATCGTGTTCCTAAAATAATTTATGTACAGTCCAAGACATTGTCGTGCCTTAACGTAAGACTAGATTTTACTACAGAATTTTAAATGTGAGAATTCGATTTTAGTGATGTTACAGATTCCTTATGGGAGTAAGAAATAATGGATACAAGTATTCGATACGTAACATAGGAATTAAATAACTTTATACACGATAATACGATAGAAGAAAATGTTTTGTAGATGATGAACGCACTAATAGAGTTATCAAGTATTTACAGCGTCCATGAACAGCAGAGTTCCGAATCATATTCACTTTTTCGCTAACAAACCAGCCTTAGGAGATTCACACATATTCCAACTGTAAGTAGTATCGCGATACTATCATCAATATATTGCACACTATACAACCATTCTCTTTACTGACACAACGCCACAATCCTTATAATAATTAGAGCCGAGTTCCTATAAGAGGAAGCTCGCCATACCACGCCTAATGCCTTCCAAAGTTGCTGTTCATCCGCAAGGGCCGCCAGTGGGGCTGCCATTCGTGTTATGGCTGCCAATATCAGAAGTCTTCTAATAGCACAGCGTCGCGTGGAACCAAGCCCTTCTGTTCGCCGCGGCAACAGAGCAAGTACTGGTCGTCTACCTCAAGGATCAGACGGAGACGTTCACCCTCGTTGAAGGCGAGATGACCAGAATCCGACGGTAGTCGATGCCACAGCGTTCGCACGTATCTGTAATCGAATTCATTATGTATGACTTTTCTAAGCTGTTCCTCAAGGCATACTTCTAGGTACTATATTATTTATCAAAACCTTAACAGAATAGATCTAATCTGAAATGAAGACTTAATAAAGGTTCGTAACCTATTTGTCATCAAGACTATATTAGTAAAATGAAATAAACATTGTTGGTTGCTGAATATCAAGTACTTAAGTGGTACAGTCATGAGCAATATCATGTACCCACTTCAGAACGCTGTCGCACTATCATGTTTGACATTTAATGAGACTTACAGTTTAATTTGTCAAAAAAGTTAATATTAGTACTCGTGACCGTACCTAACTTAGTGAAACATTGCGTGACTAACACACCCACGAATCTCTGAACTTGATCTTGACACTCATATGAAATAAATACATAAGTATAATACGAATACCAAATACAAGACCAGTATGAACGGAAACCAATTTCGTGATATGAAGAGCTGTAACCATATCATTTTATTTTCCAGGGAATTAATTTATATGATCGACCAAGGTAAATGGCCAAATTATGTGAAGTTTGTTTGTAAGTTTTAAGACTTAGAAACAAAACAGAGATCCAAATAAAGAAGGTGCTAAAACATAGTGTCTGTTTAGGTTATTTATTTATATTCATTAAATAGACTCAAGATAGGCATGCCACGGTGAAATCATCTGCAAAGTTTTGCAGATGATTTCGAGCAGTATAGAAGTGATGTGATACATTATTGGGTTGATAAGCCACAAGGAAAATTGCATCAAATTGTGACAACCATATAGCCACTGCTACTCAAGATGGCCGATGATAATAAAGGTGATTGATACAAAAACGTTACTCACTTGTGTTTCTGCTGATTGGAAGAGTGGTGTGCTCTAGCAGCTGATGAGGAAGCAGCTCTGCGAGGCGCGGCGGGGGGCACGGAGCGACCGTATGGCAGCGAAGAGGGCCGTGGGGCCGCACCAGCGGGGCCATGTGCTTGGTCCACGCGAGAAGTCCTGAGTAGAGTTGACCAGGAGAGTTTTTGTTAGTCTGTTGCTAGCATGCTCAATTCCACAAGCTTGACATGGTCAGATGGTAGATGCGGTTTTCGACGATTTCCGATCATGCCGATCAGATTGTTTATTCGTTTATCTTTAGTTAGTTTTCTTTTTAATTTTATGGCAGTCCAAGAGTCAATTTAACGATGAATTACATGCCAGTAAGATATTTTGGTTTATCAGGCTCTTTCATTTCTATTAGTAGTTAATTATGGTAAGTAGTCGTGTTGTTGTTTTACAGAATGATACATGCCAAATAATTGCAAAAGTCCAATTAACCAATAATTTTTTACATAATATGCTACTAGTAGTAGTAGCACTTTATTTATTAATTTATCACTTTTTGTTGTTATTTTCCCTGTGCAAGTGTGTACTTAAAATTGTACGCATTTAACTGCTTTAATTTACGGAATTTTCCTATTCACCGTAATTTTCCTAGTACTTCAACCATGCAGTACATGCGGTTAGTGGATGTTAGAGTTCATTTCAATAATTATCTATTGGCCTGTTAATCTTGTTATTATATACCCCATATACATACGGTGCTTTCTTAGCAATGGCTGGTTTAGAAACGTCATTTGTTCTTGGAGTAACGACTGGTTTCGCCACCACGGCTTTCTTCGTAGTCATCTCAGGTTGTCTGAAGATTTTGTGCAAATTGTAAAGCATGTAGCGGTGCTATATAAGTATTTAAATATAATACCATACCTAAAGCTAAAGACTTATGTTCCAAATTGCTGATAGAAGTGCTTAGAAATCGTCCACCACCGAAAATTTTGTGTCTCTAAAATAATCGAAGCTTAGTTTTAGATTTTCAGATTATTTTATTTTCCATATCGTTTTATCGTTTTCAGACCGCATGCTAAGCGAAGATAACCAAGAACAAGGTACCTACTGACGTAATCAAGTTGCTAACCACAAAATTCCATGTTTTCAGTAATAAACATTGCGTGGGAAAAGCTTCAAATTCAAATTACCTATTACTTATACTATAGGATATTAATTATTTATAGGTTATGATTTTCATAAGTAACAAGTGCGGCTGTAAAGTCTACTTGTATTTCTACCTACCCAAACAAGGATTTCGCGACTTATTTTCTGCATGTTTGATATACAAATCATGTACTAATCTTACCTATTAGCAGGTTGAGGCGGCCTCTTAGTAGCGGCGTTGCGCGCTGTGGTAGGTCGTGGTGTACTCGTGGTAGGGGATTGACCCTTACGAACTGGTACTGGGATGCCGCTGTTGAAGATAACATTAAGTACACCTATAAAGTCTATTTTCTAGGTAACTAGTAGAAAAATCAACCATCATCATGCTTATAGCAATTGACATAAGTACGTGAGTTTATTGTAAGTAATTAGACTGCGTAGATTTACTTGCTTGCTTTAAAAACAAGTTTCGTGAAGTTTAAATAAACGCAAACATCGTAATATAACTGGATAATAGCCGTATTGAATATTTTAAATAGCACTTAACAAATAGAGGACACTCATCCGGTTCATACACAAAATAATCCTTAATTACTTTCATAATGGAGACTACAAATAAACTTTGTAATTGGTCCCATGAACCGAGTGACGTCATTGGGTTTATTTTGGCTGCAAACAATGGCTCCCACGGTTATTGTACTTACCGATGCGTGTTCTTTGCCGGGGATTGCAATGTTGGTGCTTGAGGTCGCACGGGCGATGACACCGGCCGCGGGATCTTCGACCCTCTCGCTGTAGCCGGCGATGTCTCTCCTAGGGGCAACAATTAAAAATGTAGGCTCCCAAAAAGTTGTTAGTATTGAATGAGATCCAAAAGAAGTTTTATACATAACAAAAAATAAAAACATAAACCAGACATCAAATTTTGACGTGAACTCAAGGTGCTAGAATCGCTACAATATTGTGCAAAGTCCTAAAGTCCTTATACCAATCGCTAGGATTTTTCCATGCAATAAATAACATTATAAATTTTAATGTGTGTTTTAGTCCGTCTTCCGAACATCGTTCATCTGTTTAAGTAATATGGCACACATGGCACATGACGGCATGTTCACATGAAATATTTTATGTTCAGTCGTTACGTGCAAGATGGCGTGAGACGTTGCAATTTGGAATGCGCTAAAGTTAATTATAAAATTGATCCAAACATGTTATTTGCAGCCATAAAAGCAATTATGGGTTAACTTTATTTGGACTTCCTGGATAGTTCAAAGACGTGATTATATGAAAATCTAAGGAAACACGTTAAAGTCTTGTTAAGTACTTGGTATAATAAATGAACTGCTTACATTATTTGAAATGTAATAGTATGATCTGCAGTATGATGTGTTTACATCTCTTCTATGGTTGAGAACGAATTGTTAAACGCGGTTATCAGCGACGGTGGTTACCAGTGCCAATGTTTGTGTTGAAAATATTATAGTTTATGAGGTAGACTCACCAGAAGGCGTGCCAGTAGGGCTCTCAGCGTTGCTAAGCAGCTCCCACTTGAGTTGCAGGCGCCGGAACTTGCCTCCTGAAGCGTTGCTGTCCTTTCCCGTATTATTGCTGGCACAACTGCCCGCGGAACCAGGCCTCCACGGCTCTTCGCCGCTTGTATCCAGCTGAAATGTCAATTTGCATTCTTATATAAAAAAAATACTAATAAAGACGAAATCTTAGGCATTCAAGAAATACTCTCATATGAATAGTGGATGGATGATTTTGTAGTCATATAGAGTTAAAGTTAAACCGTGCCTGTGATTCAGAAAACATCAGCAAATTGAGATTGTATAAATTGTTGCAATCTATTACCGATTTTTTTTGTAACAGTTTTGAATTAATTTAATCATCAGAACTACTTAGAAATCTCGATCAGATGAATCTAAAATCCATCCAGATTTCTCCAAAATGTCAAGGTTGCGTAAATGTTCTTTACCGTGACTAGCAATATTAAGATTTATGGGTCTTCCGAATATTTCCAGCTCGACGTTTGATCATATGATAGATGGTTACTGACGAAGCAAATAACTTCGTATAATATTACGCACCTAAAGAGGCATGGTATGGTAATAATGTGACTCATTAATGTAGGTATCATTTACGTGGCCTAAGTGGATTTCGTAAAGGTTACCGAATTTCTTACAAAATATACTTAGTCAGCAAAACAAACACATCTAAATAAAATAAAGTGATCGTGCACAAACATAACATCCCTCGACCAAATAAAAGGTAAAGCACTCTGCAAAACAATATTGTTAGAAGCAAAGCGTCTGCTGCTATAATAACAAAATAAAACGACCTGAAAACATAAGACGAAACCATAAAATCATATAGACTACGAACGAAGAACATTCAAGTGGCACACAAAGCTCCGCCAGTTACCTTCACGTCGTTGCCGGGTTTATTGGAGGGTTTATTGTTCTCGAGGCTGTCAGTGTAATCATCGCTGTCGTCGAACACGAGTCGGTCGAACGCTTGCATCAATTTCGAGCCTAATTGTACCCCCGACCATCTGCGATTGTTTTCTAGTTCGATCCTGCTGTTGTTTGGACAGAGATCGTATCCAATAGGTGAAGGATTCACACACGATCTAGGCCTATTCTTTTCAACAGTGGTTTTCACATTCGCCGAATCATTCAGTAAATCAGGCGTGGAGGGTTCTTTATTTTTAGGCTCCTTATGCCTCATAATGACCGAGGTCTGACAGTCGTCGCTGGAGAGTCCGCTGGACTGCATGGAACGCACCAGCTTCAGCAGATTCCGCTGGTTCAGTGTTAGTGGCGGAGTATTAATTGAAGTCGGCTGTTAAATACACCAAAGTCTCTTTTAGGTTCATGCATCATGCCATCCGTTAGTACGAAACGGCGTCCTTGTTAAGGTCGTGGACAGAGATCGATCGCTCAGCCATACCTTTATTTGCATTTTATGGAAGCTGTGCACGAAACTAAATGCTGAAACCGTTCGTACACGAGTATGCCGTGAATAGTGATTTGGAAGCACATGCAGTAAACAATAAAATGCAAATAAAGCGATGTCTGCTCGGGAGGCGACGGCAATTCGACTGTACTGTTTACGTTGTATGTTATAAATACGTAAATTTATGTGGGTGTTGAAGACTCAATACCTTACACTTACCGAAAAGGTTTTGACCAATGTTAGTTCAAGAAAGAAGAGTCAGATATCGAAGTTTATTTCAATTTAAGCTGCAGAAGGAAGATACTGTGGACTTACCCGACTAGCCGCTCGCATGTCACTCTCGATCTTTTTGAAGCTCCTATGAAGTTCTCGCATCTCGAACATCAGGTCCAGGGAGAAGGGCAGTAGCTTGAGGGGCTCGAGACTGGCTAGCAAGGTATCCAGTAGGGCTCTGCAGCGCGGTTCGCCGACACATCCAGCCAGGACAATAGAATCAGGCCCATAGTGCTTGGCCAACACTGATTCTCTTGTCCTTACGTATGAGACCCATGCGTCAACTGACTGCGCACTATTTGGAAAAAGAAGGTTACGATTTAGACAATGTAGTCAGTTTACAGTAACCCATCAATAGTATGCTACAAAGACTCATGGGTGCACATGACCTAATTAAACAATTAATAAATTATCCTAATTCTAATTATTACGATGGTAAACTTGGTTGGCAAAATATGAAACAAGATACATAACTGCATAACTGCTAAAATACTTGTAATTAGGGATTATTATTTTCCCTTCGTTAAAATTTTAATATGGTCGTTAAGATATGAAATAATTAATAGGTGTTACACTTACTTCAGTAGCCCAAGGATGAATGCGTTGAACTTAACCAGTCCTTCAGTAACAGCGTCCTCACTATTAATCCTCAATACAAGTTCATTAAGAGATTTCGTAATAGGCCCTTGTCTGGCCGTTGATTCAACCATTTGCCAAACCGAGTTGTTAACAGCTCCGAAGGAAGTTTCGATGTTTTCCTTGAGACCGTCTCTGAATATGGCGTATAATGCAGGGCAAAGTGCATTGAGGGCTATCTTAGCACAGGCTGGAGATTGTTTGGAGTCTCCTAGGAAGGCGAGTTCTGTCTGATCAGTAGCGGATGAGAAGTGTTGGATCATCATCTCAACTGCGTCAGTCACATTGGAGACTAGGGCTGAAATAAATTATATCGGATATTAATTTTACAAAGGGTTTTCCGATGTTAACTATTTAAAATGTAGCATTAAATTGTATCTATGATAAATAAATTTAAAAAAATAAAAAATAAGGAGATGGGTGTTTTATTTTACATTATAGTTAATTCTACTTTAACCATTTTTTACATTAATAAAATAGCTACCTCTCTTTTGTGAAACGTCGATCAAGTCATATTTTCCTCTTCCGTCGTGGTGGATGGGACTTCCGAACTCATCGGGACTTACTTCAGCTTCTTCGCATATTGGTATCTCTGCCAAATTCTTTGCCTGTAAGTTGGTAAAGTAATTTAGTATGTTAGGTACCTGATACCATTATGTATTTTCTCAACATCGTTGCATGAAATGTACGATGAAATAAATAATACTTACATAAAGGAACACAAATAAATATCCAAGCACAAAATGATAACAAACATAAGAGCATGAATAACGAAAGAAACAAACGAACGAAAAAATAAAAGAACCAAAGGTACTCACAGAAATTAATATACAATGTGGCGACAAAGGCAGCAGAAGTGGAACAAACGTTACCTGATAGTGTCTTTGAGCTATAACGGCAGAGATGTTAGGTGAGTTTGGTGGCGTGGTCAGACTGGCCGCCTTCAGATCCTCCACCGGCTTCAGCAAAGTCTGCTGCCCCTCCACGTTACCTTCAGACTTCTGCGCAAAGCTCACAGACTTTTTACTATTACAACTGCTGCCACTAGATTCCGTAGACCTTTGGTTCTCTTCTTGAGATCGTTTCATTTGAAGAAATTTGGTGACTTGACTCCTTACCTTTTGTACTTGATTTTGGTCCCAATCGTCCATATTCTGACAGTTGAAACCGCTCAGTTTCAGAAACTCTTCCAGTTGTTGTAAATCTGCGCTGCTTATTAGTGCACCTGGTGGTGGGAATTCCGTGTATTCTATTTTCTTTGTTCTTGGCTTGGGTAATGGTGGCGTGTGAGGCCTGTGGTACTTGAGTTCGTTGGACTTCCCTGACTCTAAACTACTCTCAGTGCCGACACCTTCATCTTGGTAATATTCGTTGTAATCTGCATCTTTTTCTGCTGCGTCAAGGAACTGCTGAGACAACCTTTTGGCGGCCAAATCATTGTTTTTCCTATAGTCTACGTTCTGATTCTGCAAATAGTAAGGTTCTTGAAGCGACCTTCTCTTTGTTTTGTGCTCGGTTGCTGCTGTAATGCAAATGATGGGATCTTGTAATAAGTCGTCCATCTCAAACATGCTGTAACGTTTTGAGCTTGATTTTCGTGTCTTGTCCATAGATTTTCTTAAAATGCTCTTTGGTAATGGTGGCCGAGGTGGCACTTGTTCACCTTGCTTGGCTAGTCGGGTTTGATCAGCTAATGATAGAGATCTCCTGGGAACAGTGGGGTTACTTCTGTGACCATCATTGTTTACACAACTAGCTTCGGAGCTAGTGGCGCTGTCGTAGCGATAAACAAATAGTGGGTTGAAGTTTCCTGCGGGGGCAGGGCTGTTCTGCGCAGACGAGTCTGTCAACATAGTAGAAGATCCTCTATACCCAGACGATGGCTGGGTGGCCGTGCTTGAACTTGAAGATACAGCGGTGTTATTGCCTAAGTTATTACAATCACAACTCATTGGCCTGTTTTTAGACTTTGAAGGTGTACAGTATTTTTCAATGCACTTCGCTTCTTTGTCTTTCATGTGTTGCATAAGTTCAGGCATTTCAGACAACAACTGTTTGCATTCCATAGGCAATAAGAAATTGAGTGAATCCCAGTCTTTAATATGACCGAGTCCTTTCTTCTTTAGCATTTCAAGGTCATTGCAAGAGAAAGGTCGTTTACCTTTAACTTGCAATCTGTTTCTTTTGCTTTCACTTGCTTTAGAGGAAATGTTTACTTTTACCGGATTCAAGTAAATGTTTGGCCTGCCATTCAAGAAACTGATGTCTGGTAGTGTGTAGCTGGGATATAACACAAATACTGGTTTCTGACAGTCTCCTTCCTTTAGCTTTTCCAAGAATGAAGGTTCTACAACTTTGAATATTTCCCTTTCTGCAGTTCTAGATGATACTTGCATGATAGAAGTTTGCATGCTTTTATCTATAGTTACTGCTTCTATATGGGTGGAGGTTGTTTTATTTTCGCAAGGTTCTTTTTGCCGCAACCTGTTCATTCGGGTAATTTGTGTGCCATCAGATTCAGAGCAGCTAGAAATGCTCACACTTGTTGCAGAAGATTGAGATGAGTATGACTTCTTATTGCTTCTGACTTTAGAAGGACTATTTGTAACATTTAAATTGTGTTTTTTGAGATGTGGTTTGTTTACAGTAGCGTATAATGGAGTTTCACTATCAATTAGTTTTGCTCCATCGACAGTCTCCTCTTCTTCGACTAACACTTCATCGTATACTCTATTATAAGGATTAGTAGGAATTTCTTCGTAAACTACAGTTGTGACTTCTTCTAACACTTTATTAGGTAACTCAGCTTGAGGACGCTCAGTTTTTGAATCGGTCATCTTTTGTTCACCAATGGACTCGCCGCTTTCACCTCCTGAGCTTGAAGGCCAGCATTCTGATCGATCTAATTGATCCATACTTACAATACCATCATTGCTCATACTTTTTTGTTTCATGAACAGTTTGACTAAATTGAAAGGTTGCTTCGGTTGACTCTTGTCCGAAGAGGTATGGTTCTCAGTGGATGATGTACTCATAGGCTCTGAATGTTGGCTTCCATGCGAACGATGCTGTGATACATCGTACACCTTCATACACGTCGGTGTGCCATGTAACCTCTGGTTAACGGTGAAAGAGTCGACCTGAAAGCGTTAAAGTGTTCATTGGTTACGCCAACAAGGTCAAGTGTACACTTAATAATTTACATGTTAACATGTTTTACGAGTTTGTAATTGTACTTACCGTTGAGTTGCTCAATGCAGCAGAATTGATAGAACTGCTCATGAGTTTCTTTCTGTATAAATTTGGCAAACTTTGGCTTTTGATAACTGAGTTGTTCATGTCGTTTGTGGCATCAGTCGAGTCATTTGAGTCTTCATTGTTGTTGCCTGATGGATGTCTGTAATGTACAATAAATCATTAAGACCTCTCTGTCTATGACTGATTCAAATTAATAATTTATGAGGAAATTAACTTACCTCCTTAACGGTGAATGATTGGTTTGTTTCTTAAGCTTACTCCAAGTAGTTAATCCTAAATCACTTCTAGCCATAGAGGTTGTTAACTTATTAGTTAGTTTCTTACATCTTTCTAATAATTCTAAATTCCTGCGCGTTCTTTCATCGTTATCTAAAGTTACGTTTTCTTCTTCCTTTCCTAATTTGTCTGTAAGAAATAGAAAAACATTTTATAAGGCAATGAGCTGTCTGTTTATCATGAGTAATTAGAATTATGAATCACTCCAGATTGTCGTAGAGTCAACACATTAATTCACTATCACACGGTTAAAATTTATTTGCTGTCCACATACTTTCTGGAGATAAGAAGTATATATAGATAGGCCAAATTTCTTGGTAATTGCATTAGGTACTTTACTGCTCATACCTTTATTAAATTATAGTATATGAAACTAGTTACTTAACTATAAATTGACTATTAGGAAATAAATATGCAATTACTTAGCGGTGTCTACATTTCACGTCGTACCTTCGCTGAAAATTAAAAAACATCCGATAAAATAAGCTAACAAAAACATACCATGTTTGTGATTGACGGCCAATTCGACACACTCGCTGTCCTCGGAGTAGGTGGTGAGGCTGCCTTCGAAGGCGATGGTGTAGTTGTCCTTATTGGCCTGACAGGTGAGGATGAGCTCTTGCTCAGTGGGCAGCTCGCAGTCCAAGCTGTCCACACTGAAGTGTACTCCGTGGATGCCCTCCTTCACCGGTGAGAACAGCAACTCCGACTTGCATATCGACATCGTATTGATGGAACCGACGGATTCTTCTCCCTGTACAATTATAACATCGACATTAGGTATTCCGTTTGTAAGTTCTACAGAAGTACCTATATGAGGTGATTTCAAAATTTTACAAGTGAGATTTGCTAATGTTTTACAGAAACAAGCCGTTATCGTTATGGTTTGAGTGCATTGTACACAGTGTCACTTTGAATTTTAAATGGAATTCGTTGTCCTTTCGTCCTCTTGCGTATTATCAGATATTGTTTTCCTCAAACGTACCTAGAATGACTTGCAATGTTTTTTACCTATGTAATTTGTTACTTATGTAAGTGAAGCCATCGACGAAGTGGGAAATGCAAGTCAAACTGGTTTAACCTTACTTGAAAAATGTGAACAGACAGCCTACAAGTGTCACCCCACGAAATGTTAAGTTAAGCCGTTGGAATATCCAATAGCAAGAGATTCTAGAATATTGATTTGAAACTATATAGGGTACAAGTTTACTATGTTGAAACAGGCCTAGTCAACGTTCCCGAATTGGATTTCTGGTGATTTCGTAACGTAAGCAGTTAGCTAGAACATAAACATTTACGTTGCAAGTTGGTATAATTCTGGATGCGGATGTAACACGTTCTAAATTCAGTTGCATCCTACAGCGCCTTGCATTCATATTTTAAATTACTAGTCTTCTCAAACTTGCTAATCTATCTAGCTATCTAATTAGTAAAATAATTAAGGTTTCTTTTTATCGATAAAGAAACCGATATTTTTTTGCCGCTTCAAGATATGAATGTATTTTTATAGAAGTTTTATTATCATGTGACTTCATCAGTCATATAAAGATGAATGATCTTTATTTTTAAACATTGCTTTAATAAATCATGTTTTCATGATAGTAATAGTCGAATGTTTTAAAATGACAGTATTCTTAAATATTTTTGAAGATATAATGAACAGAACGGGTTGCCACTAAAGTTTATTACTCATAAAGATTTGAACCGAACCGATCCTTTCAGTCAAAACTTGGGTACGACATATTTACAACATGGCAGCGCGGGCGTCGCGTCGTTATCATCAATTTAATTCCTTTTCCTGTACAAATGAGGTCACAATCCCACGAATCATAGTTGACTATGCTTTGTCATGTAATGTAAATTGCCATTTTTATGACTATTGGCAAACAAATGTAGGTTGATACTATGACGATAATGGTATTTTTTTTTGAATAGTAGGTACCTACCTAATAGATTTTCCGAATCACATAACACAAAAGGTGCCATTTTACGTACTTGCATTATCGTAATAGCACTTTATAAACAATTAATACACATTAAACAATGAGTAAAGAAAGTGTTAGTAGTAATATAATGACACCATTATAACATAGGTACAAACAAAAACTAACAAAGACATAAAGTCAAAATTATAAAAATAAATATATGTAATTAACAGTTAGTTACAATAGAAGAAAGAAGAAAGCCATTAGAGTAATTAATATGGTAAACATGATTTAGCTAATAGAGCGATTAGTGTAATTGCAGAGTCCTATCCCAACAAAGTAAAACACATTGAATCTACAGCCTTTACAATATTTTTTGAGGATCTAAAGGATATAAACAATGAAGGCAAAAGGGTACCATTGCGAGAAGGTGTACATAAATGAAACATGTTGATGAAACAGGAAAACAATTCTAATGTACAAGCCGAATCTCTGAGATGAGATCAAGTTAACTCACTGAATAGTATCCATTGTAAGAATCCCAATCGTACTCAGCAGTCACACCCATTTTTAAAACTAAACAGTTTAAAGCTCACAGTTCTTAAAACGTGACCAGACACATACACTATATTGGTAACATAACTAACTATAATAAATTGTCAGTCTTTATAAATATTGATATCACTTTACGAAGTCCATTGGGTCCTTAAAGCTTATCTTACGCACACACAGTTATCAAGAAGGTCCTTGGACACCGGAAAACTCTTAGAAATTTGTCTTGTCGACGTCATAGCTAGAGAGTACTCACTCCCGCAAGCCCAGGGCACGACTGGGGCAGCGGGGATATTAATTTTAATATTAGACACCGCATGTGGTTCTTAAACTTTACGTACAAATTCGATCACTCAACTGAATTTCGAACTAGATACTGACCGGCCGGTTTACGTACAAAAAAAAAAACAATTTAAAAATCAGGAGCGTCTTATCACTTCACTGTTAAGAACACGACTGTTAACAAAGTGCAACTGGAGCGTTGAAATCTAAGGGCGAGTGCGCAAGTAATTAGCATGTTTAGGGAGTCATTAGCTGGGTGTTTGGCAATTTTCAAGGTTGGTGTGTGCTTTTCTGTTGCAATTACTTTAGTTGATAGCCTTTTTAAAGTGTGAAATGGTTGTGGCTTTATATAGGGCGTATTAATAAGGTACTAGCACAAATAGAGAACTGGAACTATTTGTTTTTTTTTTTTACCGACTTGATATTCTTCTGTAAGGTTCTTCTAGGTGTAGGTGCAATTCATCTTAGGTATAATGACTACTCTGATAGCGTTTACGAGCATTCGTTGCGTATGCATAAATTGTTCAATTTGAATCGATCAGGTGTAATCGTAGATATTTTATATCTGAAAGTCACATTCATGTCACATTTCAGCAAGTTTTCGCGTAATAAAATTTCCAATTCACAGTTTAAGAGCCACTGGCACACAGGATAGACTTCATTGGTAATACGCACACATGGCAGCAGTATGTGTTGGGATCGACCACACATACGGACAATTAAATATAGCTCACTCACACATACACACCCGGCCAAGGCGGGAAGATTGTGCGACTGTATGACTAGGGGGAATAACGAGCGCAAATGATTGACGCAATTCACTGAGGAATAGGGCTGAAAATAACGGAGCAACACCGGCCTCTGCTCTTATAAATCGTATTCATTACTGAATATTTTTTACTATAATAAAAATTTATTGAATGTCAAAAGTCTTATAGAATTCCTCCTATATGTAGAATCATGTGTAATGAAATCTGAGATCTTATAAATAAACTACATTCAACTGACATCATCTTCCGATATATTTCAATTATTTTCTATAAACAACTGCATATCGAATAAATGCAAACAATTGCATGTTTATTTTTGAATTTGGAAGAGTATCAATTAAACTAATATTGATACTATTTGAACATGCAGCTCTATACGGACGCGGCGCACACATGGACGGTCTTATTATATCTTTACTACATCCCGTGAGACCAATGTACTTTGACCAGGAAGACTAGTTGTGAATGCTAGCCAAGAGCTTGGACTTTCTAGCCAAGTGAGTCGCATGTCATTGTGTGCGTCTCCCGGGACGCAACGGTTAATTGAAGAAGCGTGACGGCTTTAATTATTTTCGTAATGCTCTAATTGAGCCTCCAAAGCAATTAATGTCCCCTGAACTTTAGTTTTCTCCCTAGAAATTGTAAGTATATGAAAATGTTTGAAATTTTAAGAGCAAACAACATTACTTTTTTAGTGTAAATTGTACCATATAAAATTCTCCATTACAAAATCTTTGGATGATCACAATTTACTCAAAAAACACCTAAAACTCAAAACGCGATGATATTAAGCTGCATATTAGTATGATATTTGGATACCTTAAGATAGTGTGAAACTAACATTCAAAAATGGAGCTTCGCGTTGGTTGGGCTAAGCCTTATAACATCAACAGTAAAAGAGATCTAAGAATAATATTTTTTAGTATTAAGAGAACTTAGTCACTAGCGACATCTATTGCGCCTACTAGGTAAAGCTACTTACTTTACTTTGTTATAAACTAGAGGGCGCTGGTATCTCTAGATCGTATATGAAATGCTCATAGATTGATATAATAGAACCTACAAAGACGTAGAAAAAAATATGAGACAAGAACATGTACACGTAATATCTAAAAAACGTCTAAATGAAGACACAAAAAGTGCTTTAGAAAACATATTGCTATGGGTATGATATTAAGATTGCATGAATTGTATTAAGCGCTACACGATTTGGATGCTAATTTCGATGATAAAGATGAAAATAGTGATGGAGACGTGACTGACATTGAACAGCAATGCGTGGCGAACCTGAAAGCTACTGTCGGCACTGAATGAGCTGTCGAAGCGAAACTTTTCCATGAGCGAACTCGAAATGCTCGCGAACATCTCTCCCCGGGGATTACTCTGTAATACACCATATCAGGTCATGACACGTAACCCAGTAGGATAAGTCTTGAAAAGGACAAATTTTGCAAAACAATTTTCATTACATAATAGAAAATAGCAAAGGTTTTTATATTAAAAGTGTTGAATCATATAATTTGAAAATAGGTTTGCAAAATATGTTCTCAATCACCAATTTTGGAATACAACTGAAAACAAAAAACAAAAATATAATAAAAAATACAAAGTACACATACATATAAATATAAAATAAAGAATTGTTAGTTTCCAACACCGTTAAGTATTCAATGATCATTGTAGAGGATTTGTTAAAACCGTAACCAAAGGACCGACCTCACGACCGAATTCTCACGTCGCAAGATATTGCGAATTAAATGGCGAATGGCTGAATGCATAAGGTCGAATATCATCTGTAGTCAGACACCATCATAAGTACGAGAGGTACGAATGAGTCGACTTCACTGTAATAATATAAAGTAAATATTCTCTTTTAAGTGCTAATTATCATGGTATGTATCCCACACTTTCTTTTTTGGTTTGCTTTTGTTGTTGATACACGTAGTAGCACAAGTAGGTACTTTTAGTGCACCTTTACATTATATTTTTTTCCATAGGAACATACCTACTATGAATAGATTTAAATTAGTTTGTAATGGAAAAAATATTGAAGAATGAAATATTCATATGGAGATACGAACTGCAATAAACATAAATAAATTATGATAATTATCTCGTCATCATTTAAGTACCTACTCTTACTCAGCAAAAATCTTTATTGCAGTTTCATTGCATTGCGACACGCAGGGGTTAAATGTATTATTTCGTTTATGTATGAAGGTTTCTCAATAAACTTTACTTTTTATGTCGTGTCTGGTGAGATTACTCGTACCTTTGTGTGTCTTTTGCATAATTTGTCTTTTTTCCGAAATCCTTGAATTGAAGGATTCTGCAATGGTCTTTGTTCCGAGTAAATAAATTGTTTTATTAAGCCATGAAACGACTTAAGTTAAATATAAATTAAATATTTTTTTATGTTTTTTGTTCCTATAAGTACATATCTAAAATTTTGTGTTTAAGTACCGGTATCAGTTACCTGTGATATAAAATTACAAGCGGGTTTTTTGGACCAGAAACAAGATATTTTTAATTAAATACGTAATCTTCACGGCCAGTGGATTGTGCATTAGCCGTATCTAGTGTCGACCAAACACAGAGAGAAATAACCTTGCCAAACACAGACATGATTTCATTCTGAATTTTAGATTTGATCTACTTAGGGTTGATAGTTTTTATTTGTATGGCTGTTGTTCATAATAACATTAACATTTACAGATAATTTACTAGGTTTTTCCTGTAAAGCTCATACTAGCGTTCATACTAGGATTTTCGATATTTTTTCACAGATCTAGTAACAATACCAATTTTAAAGAATTCATGTTCCACAATCGGACATTTTATAATTATTTCATGCACACGACTATCCCATTCAGATTTCACGGTTCTGTAACCTTATTTTATGAATTGAGTTTGTGTTTCGTTCGTTCTTTTCAATAATACTTTAGTTTTTACCGGAAATTTATTTGCACCTTTAATTACATCGGTGTTACGTAATTGTTTAATTCGTTTATTAATCAGTACACGTACGTACGTATTTGCATAAATAGTAAATAATAGTGTTTGCGTTTAAGCAAAAGATGCAATGATTACAATTCATTTAAGAGTCTGAATATTTTCGACTAATAGTATAAATCAAGTCATAATCAGTAAAAGTATCTATGGCGCTGTAAGTTGAATGATTGGAACCTTCATAGGTACCTTCT
Source organism: Pectinophora gossypiella (assembly GCF_024362695.1). Lineage (NCBI taxonomy): Eukaryota > Metazoa > Arthropoda > Insecta > Lepidoptera > Gelechiidae > Pectinophora > Pectinophora gossypiella. Next base: position 8,553,283 of record NC_065413.1, on the reverse strand, counting down.
TTTTCTTTATTTAACTTTCTTTTAACAAGAATATCGCTTGAATATTGACGTTTTCCATATCATGGCGACTTACATCGTGCGTTCTGTCATCAATGATAGTGTCGTGCGGCATATTGGCAGTCATGAGCAGTGCGTGGATGTCCTCGGTCTTGAAGCTCTCCATGTCGGCCTCGGCAAGGTTGGCGTCCAGGTCCCGCGCCAGGTCGTTGTAGCGGGACGTGAACTCGAAGCGGGACGCCAGTTCGCTTATACCCTTGTACGAGGCCGACACCGAAGACAGGACTGACTGGTGGTGGCAGGAGCCGTCTCGGAAGATCGGGCTGGAATATACAAAAAGCTGTGTTAAGAACATGTTTTTAAAATAATTGATTGTTTTGCAGTTTCCATAACTCAGCATCAAGCACTTATTTAGCGCTAATGCTATTGAATAGAGTGAATGAAATATAGAACATAGATTATAGGTCCAAAGCCTTCAGATAATAATAAAATTAGTCAGATAGTATTAGATGAATATGACGGATCATTTTCCAAAAAAAAAAAACACTAATAATCAGATATAATATATCAATAGCGATGAGATCACTACTGAACAGAAAATATCTACAGATGCATAAAGCTATTATTCAAACATGACGTAACGTCTGGAAAACCAATCTGTAAAGGGAGTGACGACGTGAATATTTTCACAAGACACGGTTGACGGCCGTCGTTACCATTTATCACTCGGTGTCATTTCCAGCTTGTTAGCTATTGACAGATTCTGGCGACCTCATTTCAAAGAACACGTTTCTTTTTAAGGTATCTGATTTTGGTGAATGTTCCTGTCGATCATTTGGATAAGGCGACGGTTTTAACAGGTGACACCTCTTCAAACGGTGACAGATTTGGAAAGGTTAATTCTAATTTTGTCTACAAGGTATGCGTACGAACTGTTGTTTGTTTGCTGTATAAGTTTGGTTGTTATTGAGAATGGTATATGATTATTTTTCCTTGAACCTACTTTTCTGGTGGATGGGATGGTGCATGATTTGTTAAAAGGTATACTGATGTTTAGTTATAAGGTAAAATTCTTGTGGTGGCACTGATTTCATCTTTTGAGAAAATGAAATCGGGAGAGGTGGTATACTCTACTGCTAATTTATGATAGAAATCATTTTTATCTAATTGGAATGGCACTAAACCAATTTTATCATTTTGATTACCGGGGTAGCCGCTGAGCAATGAGAATGCTGCTGAGATCTGCACATTATATTATGGTAGATGATGTGACAAATAAAGGAAGCTTCGACCAATAGAATTGACGAATGACGTTACTTATGCTGCGTCTATTGGTCCAATGAAACCCGCGTATTACAACTGATTTTCATGCACTTCTTCGAAAGCATAGGTGTCATATTGTATACTAACTTGTAGTCGAGGAACCAGAGGTACCCGGAGTTGTCGCAGTGCGCGTCGAGGTCATCGTGCGCGGAGTGCTGGCTGCCGGCGAGGCTGGTGTTGCTGTTGCAGTCCTCGTCTACTGCGGGGCTTGGAGCCTTCAGCCCCAGCCGCGGCGGTGGCCCTGGAATGTACACACCGCATTTATTAGCCTGTGCATCAGCAATATAACCGTCTATTGACAAAACTATAATAATATGGTGTATGTATTTCGGAGGTATTGTTTGGTTCTATTGTCTGTTCTTGTATCTTCTAAATAATAAATAAATGTGTAAAAGTTAGATTGGCTAGTGACGACCTGAAAAAGGTACATGACAGAGTCAGATTTGTAAGTGAAATCGTTTCTATGTTAAGTACATATATCCAAGAAAGGATATAGTCGATCTAGTGATGTTATTTTTAATACATTTTAGATTACAAATCGTTTTGTAATAAATGAGAATAGATATATTAAATAGTAAATAATGCCTAAGTACGGAATCTTGGAGATAGGGTTAGTATTCTTGGGGTCACAGGCACAACTATTGATAATGATTAAATACAGCCATGGCAGAATTAAGTTCATCTTTCCAGATACACAGAATGAATCATACACGTTGCCATATTTTTGCATATTTATAAACCTATTTATTTACTTAAGTGTTTAGTATTGATCGTCGTAGATTAAGTGCATAATTTTTTTTGCATAAGTACATAGAAGTACCTACAATACCAAGAAGATGTATTACAGTAGGTCGATTGTAATTTGCTTTGTTCACACGACACCTGCGTCTATTCTACAACTTGCATGTTGCTTGAATTGAGTGCTTGAAAATAGAGTGAACTATGTCTACAGAAAGTTTTTTCCTATATGATATTCAAAATACGATATTAATAATAAGTAACTAGAATAGAATTTCCATGATCGAGGCGTTAGAATCCGTATCTATCTATTTGAACAAGAATATGATGCAGCATATTTAATGGTAGAAAACATAATTTGCAATAAAACCGGCTATTACTTAGTATAATAATGAAATTCTCCTCTAAACCGTAGTAGAACAGCATGGGGAAATACGAGTATGTTCCATACCGTCATATTATATAGTGTATTACTTATATTTGTTTTTCAGCATACATTTTGACACTGTCATGGCAATTGAATTGGCAAAGAGCTAATAATGTTTTTCGCCACTCTAACCTCGTTTTTTAAGTCATTCACACGGCAGCGGCAGTGGGAGCAAGGTTTGTTATTATTCAGCTGTCTATGTCTATGCCTGTACACCGGGCGTGGGCTAGAATGTATTTATTTATTTATTAAGGTACATATAACATTACAGTATGGCTCAATGCGCTGTAGGACGAGAAAACAATATACAAACTAATACAACAAAAATAATCATTAAATGTAAAAGAAAAAGAAACAAAGAAAAATAAGACTATAAGTAACATGAAAAACACTAAAAGAAATTACAATTTTAAAATTAAAAAGTAAACTATCACACAAAAATAAAAATAATAATAGAAAAAACAGAATTGTTTGTGTTAAATTCTACTCGGATCTGGTATTTAAATAAAGGGAGGAATATTACTGAGCTAAGTTTAAAAACGTTGAAAATATTTCCAGGTAAGTAGTAATAATATTAGTAGAATAATAGAAATAATATTTAACTAAGTCATTGTTCTCCAAAAACTTTATGGACATTTTATGCAATTGCAACATTCAGTTGATAATTTGTGCGTTTATTATTCACTTTAGATATCAACTGAATTTTAATTAATATGTGCTAATTCCATAAATATGCTTCTACTAGATTCATCTAAGATCGGTTTTGCTCAACAAGTCTCTAGTCTACCTAATAAGATACATAATAAAGATAGACAAGATAAATATATCTCGGTGGCGCCACACTAGGTTGTCGAGGGCAGGTATTGAAACTGTGTTGTTTATACGGCGGAGCGGCGGCGTGGGCGCCAAACCACTGCCTTCTACGGCAACCAGTGCTCCCAGACGACTACTTTAAGGAAAACTACTAATACTGGCATTTATTAGTTGTCGACTTTATGCTGTAAGGAACGAAATAAAAGTAGAATGTTCCTACGTTTTAAAATGTCTTGTCTATGATGAATATATTGTCGGTAAGTACCTATCTATCCGACGGGTCAGAGCGATAGGTAGATCACCTGTTATTAGTATTATTATTCTGTGCTTCGGAAGGCACGTTAAGCACTTGGTCCCAGTTACTACTTACTGATGTGGTTCAAAAGTAACTTCACAACCCACACGATAGAAGAAGAAGAGATATTTATTATAATAAGTCTATTTTTTTTAGTCTTCATTAAGTCTATATTTTTGTGCTTTACAACTTGTAGCTATAATTTAATAAGGATTCTGAGTGTGTTCATGTAGTAGGTACATATATTTACATCCCAATGAATTTGACGACCAATGTGAATAACATCTACGGCTAGTTTCATAGCTCGTGTTGTGAGGTTTGCAATATTCAATAGTAATAATACTATCGAGTATCCAATGACATTAACGGGAATTTGTGTGATATAAAATTTTATTACAAGTGATAGGAATTGTTGCGTTGTCGTTGTAATGGTAATTTAATGTGTTTTGACATACCAAGAGAGCATGATCGGGGCAGTTAGAATAATGACGCAGACACTACTGAGTCATCCGTGATACATGCGCGGGAGTTGGCCGACCAATTGTTTTTGTTACTACACTGTATAGTTAAAGCTTAGGATGTTAAGTCATAACATTGTTTGACTTAGCACAGTCGTGATACAGTTCGTGATTCACGGCTTCTAGAAATAGGAAACATTAATTTAATGTCATTGACTTTTGAGAATTAGTAAATTGTATGACGATTAAATTTGAATTGATTTACAGTTGTTTAATGATTTCTTACTCTAAACGTTATATACCTATTAGTGTAAGGAGCAGGTTAAATGTGTTGTATTCAATATTCTAACAAAACGAAACAATAAAACATCTGTTAGTTTATACTTGGAGACTCCCCAGAATGTTGTCTTGTGGGTGTCGACGGCGAATGGCGCCACGCGCCCGTAAGAATATCTCTACGAACGTGGTATTTGGGTACTACATTATTACGTGAATACTTTTATAATAGAACTAGCTGTTACCCGCGACTCGCGTTCACGTGAAACCCTACTATTAAAATTATAGACGTTTCATACAAACTTTGCCACCCCTTTGAATATCGCAAAATCCAGTCTAGTGAGCATCTACGTCCTAAAAGGAATCCCCATGCAAAATTTGAGACTAGCAATTGTAGTTTCCGAGATTTCGTAACGAATGAGCCAGTCAGTGAGTGAGTGACCTATCGCTTTTATTATATAGATTGAAAAGATTGGAACTATTCGAGTTCCAGTAGGAACCTAGAACTACACGTTACATGTGCTTGAGATGCCTGAAGTGGGCGGACATACTGCATTATCTCATTGCTTTAATTTATGACCGAGATGGCATCTTAGCGACGCATTGCTAAGGAATTTTTGATAAGACTGTCCAATAATAGAAATGATTCTAGTCAGCATTTAGTTTCAAATAAACAAGAACACTCGGGTGTCGAAATTGGAACAGACATAGATCCTACATCCAATACCTAATAATTTGCAAAAGTGATGGTACTTATTAGTAATTTAATCATTTATGATGTGATGTAAGTACCCGTCGCCTGAAATAAGTCCGGTCATCATCATCATTTCCCTAGCATTATTCCGTTTTTCACGGGGTCCGCTTACCTAACCTGAAGATTTGACAAGTGTGAAATATATCCAGTATTTTATTATAATAGTGATACGCAGACACGTAACCTATTAAACAACTTTCACTACGAAGTAAGCATCTAGCAGGCTGAGAGACATTGACAAGATAGGTACTTTTTAATCCATTTTTTATCACAAACACGGTGTAGGTACTTGGTACGTCCCAGACTGGGTGAGAGCCTTTAGCGCTCCCCATTCGTCCGGCCAAGTAGTTAAGGCCATCTGCGGCAAATCTACATTAAGTCACGTAAAAAAAGGTACGTCCCAGAAAAATAGTGTAGAACATAATAATGGGTCTAAATATAGAGGTTCACAGCTATAAACTAAAACAATACAGTGGCGTAAGTACCACTGTAACTAGCACGCCAACTGCATCCAATAGTGCCAAGGACAACGAGCCCATTCGTCTGCAGGATATTGGCACAGCGTTTTATTAATTTCACTGGTCCTCATTGCAAAGCCTAAACCATTAATTACCGTCCCTTCTTGTTCTGTATTTTATTAAATTCCGAAGACCAACCTTCCTAAATACCTACTACGTACGTATGACAATTTACTCTTAATTTTTTTGAACAACCATAACTTCTTTAATAGTTACCTACTTAGTTATGTTTTACAAGATCTATAAAATTCATCTAATTATATTCGGTTAAATGAGGCGTTGGTTTAGATAATGGACTCGTCGATATGTCGTTTTGAAAGAAATCCTACTTTAAAAGGAGTTCGGAGAAAGCATTCTGAATCTTGGCATTGTTTTGATGGGGCCCCGTCCCAATCAGTGGCAACACGCCAACAAATATCTAGAAGCGAAAAAATATCTGGAAAACGACGTAGAACCACGTGTTCCCGTTTTGTTAGATAATCCAGCACGAAATAAAAACGGTTGTAAGTAATGTGTGTTTAACCGTGTTTTTGTGCAGCTATTTATATCGTGATCTTTCTCTTTATTTTGTTTTGTTAGAAGTGTCGTTTTTCAAAAAGAATTAAGTCACTATCATAGAGCAAGCTAATCCTTTAGCGTGCTTCTACTAATAACACGGCGGACGTTCTCTACATTTATTCATAAGCGGCTTATGATGTCCCAGTATTTAATCTTGGCTGGTCCACTGAATGCTCTAGCGGAACTTTGACAATACCTAGAAGCAGTCAATTTAACAAAAACTAAAAAATGCTACATTTGTTGAAATGGAAATTCACAATTTGATTAAAATCGTAATTGAATAAGCATAAGGTTTTTCATCCTGACCATTCAGGAGTTACAAATACTTTTTTGCAAGCGTCAACAATGAAATTTGCCCGTGAGACTGTCGACTCAATTGGCCATGAGTGGCGGATGGAGGTCGACGACCGCTACCACGATATCTGGTGTCCATCAAGCGGATCGTTTCCTTGATAGGGATTAATTCGCCAGACATCGTTCACTCGCCAATTGACTGTTTCATGGTAGAGGCTATCGGATCGTATCGGTTCTGATGCAAACAGACTATTGCGTTTATTAAGTGATTAAAACTTTGATGCAATGCTCTTTAGACTTAGTATTGGAATCTAGCAATGCAGACAAACCTTAGTGCACAAAGCTTAATCATTAATGTCTATTTAATAAAATGAGATAAGCAATTGCCTTTTAATTTGCCGAAAAATTTATATCCGGGTCAAGTGACATTTCAATGAAAGATGGTAGCTCAATTCCTGCACCAGATCCATTCCACCTTGTGATATGTAAGGCATTGATAAAAACCCGTTCCTTGTTCATGGGTAAAATCCGGAACTGTAATTTATAACGAGTTCCAGATCCATATTTTACGCCGTACAAAGATATGTGGTATACTATGCGGACAATGTGAAATTTATGTTGGCAGTGATGTGATTTATAGTGACTCAAGCTAACTTATCAATAGGAATAGGGACCCTTGTCAAAGTCGCTGGTAATGTGACTTCGAAGGCGGTTTAACGGATCATTATATTAGATGCATATAATTGTGAAGTACCCGTGTCCTCCCAAACAAACATTGTCGTGAGTATGGTTACGTGGGCACAAATGGTAAAGCAACCTTTCACCTCCCCGCAGGCGACTTCCCTTATAAGGCAGCAGACCACACCGCGAGCGAAGAAATGCTGGCGGGACAAACTAGGAACATGTTCCGAGAAACAATACCACGTACCATGTAGTTAGGAATATACATGTGCAGACTCGACGTGTTTACAAGTGCCACGACGATTTCTATTTTGTACAGACATTCACTTGACATTGCAGGAAATATATCTCGGGTAAAAAAATACGTAAATTAGCTAGCATTTATAACAAAATATATCTCCTCCTCGCGTTTGTTTTTCTATCCCAAAGTAACTGTGACGTTCATAAACCTGATCCACCTTAAAATTTAGATGTAAATACATTTATCCCTTAAAATATACACATCCCATCGAAGTACTGAACCTCTGCTCCTAATACGATTTGAGGTTAAATTTTTGGTGGGATCAAAACCCCTCTCATCAAATTGAATTGAGGTTCTCTGGTATAATCCCAGACGAAACCTTTTAGATTCCATTCAGGATTAAATGACACCTGACAGTAGACCTTTCGGTTAGGTTAAGCTTCGGTTTCGACCACCCTTGACGAATGGAATTATCTCGTTGAATTTTTTTACGAGTAAGTATTTTAAAATAATTTATTTATTTCCTTAACGCATCTGAGCTTTTTATCACCATCCAAAGTAATAAAGATTGATTCCTAAAATATCTGTATCGGCGATATTTTTAACCAGTAAAGTGAGTCATGAAAAACGAAGTGTTGAATGTTTGCGACTACAATAAAAGGACTGGCTAAGGCGCCAGATAATTCCACCATGAGCCACTTCGGCAAAAATGGAAGAAAACTTACACACAATATAAATAGTCCCACTTCTTGCTCAGAGCATGACCAATTCTCTAATTTTACAATCAGCCACTACCACCGAGAAATAATTTAAATAGGTAGATCAGATACATAATTTGAAAGTAAGGCTAGTTTTCAAGTTCTTATACAAAGATGCTAATTGATTGGTAGAACAAGTTAGGATCAACTTTGTAAGTAATCAATTTCATCTCCGGATTGATTACTTACATGTTTCTTTGATAGCTCTAATAAAACCAGGATACTGCCTCCTACGCGTATTATACCTAAAGAGACGATAAAACTCAGAAACTAGATTTCGTAAGTAGACATAATTTAGCCTTTAACGAAATAAGAACAACGACCGCCCTGGTGTATAACAACCTTGAGAACAGCCTTTGTGTGTTCACACATTGGACAAAATACATGCAAATGAATCATTATTTTGGACAAATGTAAAATTCAATCAGTATTAAGTTGTTTCATTAAATAGGGTGATTATTGAAACTTGTTGTAATAACCTTCTCGTTGTACTACGACGACAGTTTCCAGTGACAGCGCCAAAAATAAGTTGCTAACATACGACCCAATCAATAATACAAATAATCTGTATCAAGTATCACTTGGATGGCATTTGAAATTCAAGTAGTTTGATGACGAGCAAAAAGGCTGATATGAATATTTAAGATGAGGTGGGCGGGCATCGACACAGCATGGCTCGCCGATAGACAACACTACGGATGACTAATCAGGCCTGAGGTACCAACTCAGGGCCATTTACATCAAGAGCTGACGAGGGCAATTTAGAAGCCCGACAAACTGCGACATCCTTTTTTAAAATACCTTGCACATTGAATCGTAACTCTTCCTTGGACGAAAAGTGTTTGACTGATTTTATTAGTTATGTAACATTAGAACATACTCTTGAATCAACCGTCGTTCTCAACGAAAACGTAACTAATGCTAACACATATGTAACATGAACCAGCACTGTACTTAGATGTACTGAACCAATTATTAGTGAAAAATAAATTGCCTCGAATAAAATGCTCGAGACAAAATCAAGTGTCTGGATCGCCTATTATAATGCAATACAACGTAAGCTTTTGGCAAAGTGATTATGAGTTTCGTAAGTATGAATGATAGTAATCGCAGACAGCTGCAAACAGCCGCCTACCCTTTTAATAAACAAACCTACAACCATGGCAATGAGTTATGAAGACATTGTTTCTGTTTTTGAAATACAATTGAAACAAAGGGTCGGATGTTACAGTGTCGTTAAAGCTTGTAAGAGTTTTTTTTCTTAAAAGGCTATGCCTCTCGCGGTTTGTCTAAAATATCTTACGTTGCCTTTGACTTATTTTTAATATTTTTACTTCGCAAGTAAGTACTTAAAATAAAATCTGTCGACTTTACCTTGTCTCCCATTTGACCTCTAAGAACCTCTTAAATTATACTTAACACAAACCGAATGGGAAACGAAATACTTAAGCTTGGTCGCTGAATAGAAATTAGGAACTTTCTTTAGGTAAACACTTTCATTGTTATGAGACACCCATTGTTCCCAAGTGTCAAGAGCAAAAGTCGAAATTCACATCGTCCATACGAAGACAGCATTTTAAAAAGTAATAAGTAATTGAAAACAATACAGCTGAATGTATTCTTCTTTATTCAGGTTTGATAAAAATGACTAACACTTTCACGGACTTACCACGGGTCACTGTCCTTTCATTCATATTAGTTTGACACTTCATCGGGACCACGGGTATAGACGCAATCTCCTTAAAGGTGTTAAGAAATTTTAGAACTTTCATTACATATTCTGTATCTTCTCGCCTTCATCTAACTCGAAAGCGGCGGTCTGTAATTTTACCTTGTAAATCAACCTCGATCGAAGTGTTTGTACATTATAGGGAAATCGAATGCACCACATTGCATCAATTATACGGGCTAATGCATGCCGCGCCTCGTTAGAATACAAAGGGCGTCAGATCGCTTTCATTGCGAATGCGTGTACGCAGTGACAATCCACAATCTATTGTTTAAAACGCACCCATTCATTACTAATTTACTTTATTTAAATAACACATTGTAATGTAATGAATGTAAACACATTAAGCCGCAGAAAAACAATGCCCAAAGAAAACAGTATAAGTATACGAATTATTTTCACATTTCTTTGTGATTGTCAATCACTAAAAAAATCATGCAGAGGTAATAAAATGCCTTAAAATGAAACTAAGTACTTTAAATTCCGCTTTATGTTGAATATTAATGAAATTGAAACATATTAATAATCTTGTGTGTAAAAGGATATTTTAAAAACTATGACGCTTTTAATCCAGGTTATTACATAAACTATTTCAAAAGCCGAATCTTCAAAAACAATACTGAAAACACAGTACAATGACAATGCAATCCATAATATAACGCCTGTTCTTCTATAAATATATTTTAGTATCTGTTATGAATTTTTCGTGCCAAGAAAATGTGGCCGTTCGATGTGTCAGGGTTGTTATTATAAGTAGCTAAATTGTTGGGGTAATACGTGTCCATTAAATAATCAGAACTAGAATTTAAGGTTCAACAAAAAAAAAAACATTTTTGTAATTTACTAAATTAAAAACAGTACCTAATTCCTTAATTAGGTTTAGATCAAAAGGGGAAAACAACTGTAACAGTAATTTATAGCATAAGCTCATTCTTAGTACCTTTTCAACAATATTAGTGTCAATTTATGTAACAGATCTTTTGTTTAAGGATAGATTCTTGGTTAGGTAAGCGACATCTCACCTGATGGAATGTTATGATGCGATGGAAAATAAAAATACAAAAAACATTCCGATTATGTTTGGACAGAAGAGAAGCGATGTCCGGGAATCAACACTTTAACCATAAAATAATCAATTAAGAGAAAGCTCGGTGTGGTGTGGGTTATCTAGTTAATCTTGCGATGGATAATATGTATCTCTGACTATCCCAATTGGGATATAGTCATGAGCTTAGGTGTGTGTATATATAAACAATTATTATGTTTAAACTGTATATTTGACAGTCATATATCGTATAAGTGTCGAAGATCAACTGTTAAGTAAATGACTTTTGATTTACATTACAAATTGCATCTCATCATATCTATTACAGCTAAAACTGGTTCACAGTGCTTGGCCGGATGGACTAACATTTATAATACGGTAAAACCATCATTTGCTGCAGGAAACTTGCGAGTTAGCACAGTATACGCCGCAAGGTATTTTGCGACGCTCACTGTTATTAGTGGGATGTTATAAATCATAAACGCTGCGATAAACAGATTCATCGACCATTATTAATATAAATATTTTCGGCGCGCACTAGCAGCATTAATTCTTTATGTCAATAATTACGTCGAGCCGTCAAGCAGGTATAAGTAGGTATACCTGTTTTCATGACAAGTATATCAAATGACAATAGGTTTAACAAGGAGTTGACTCTAGTTTCTATGTATGTTGGTCTCTGAAAACCAGATCTGACTCACTCGGAGCACCCCAGCTACCTAACATGTTAACAATGCTATACAACGCAACGCCGCGACGTCGGTTGTCGTCCTTGACTCGCGATTGCTGGCGCCAGGCGTACGCTGGTCTACTGAATAATTATAAAAGAAGCTCTGACATGTCCCCTTCCCTTCACCCGCGATACCCGGTTTATGCAGTCAAAATACACAGTCAATAGGGAGTACAACGGGTCTGCTTAAATTGGCTGATAATATGCGCACCCGCCTTCTTGGCGATTCGCCTCTCTCCCCAAAGTATATTTAGCATTGCCACAGCGCCCACCGGCAATGTATAGTTTGCAAATCACTGTGAAAAGGGTTCCCAATTGACTGATAGATTGCTCGAGTTGTTTATGCGAATTAAATGGTTCTACCGTCAATGTAACCACCAATGAGTTATTTGATACCAATGATTAAGTTGGAATCAATCGTAGATTTGATCTCTACTTGTACGTATGTGCAAATTTGCATTGCTTGCTTTGTTGGGTCGCGTTATGAACTTGTTCCATATTGCTTCGTAATCCATATAAATCTTTTAAGTACTATGTTGTCTGAGACTAAACAATGGCTCAGGTTAGGCATCGAGTGATGGCTCAACGGTAAAACAGAGTCAATGACCACAAGTGCAACTTGACATGGACAACAAATACCGTAATGTCGCCTTGATTATAGCTAGTGAGGCCAAATTTGGGACACTTAGCACTTTTACCGGCGTATAAAACATGAGGTGTAGAAAACACCATTCGAATTTTAATGTAATCGAAGATAAATTGTTTAAAAATATTGCTTAAATAAAAAAATGCAGCCTTTTAAGAACTTCCACAAAATTTTAATTCAGTAATCATTTCCTGGGTGTCGAGGATATCCTTATTCATACTTATTACGAAAGATTTTATCGCCTCCTGCGTATTGTATCGAGTCTGCATAATAACGGGTGAAGTTCGTAACAATTCGCAGTCAATTTTGTTATGTCTGTGTGTGTGTGCGGGCCAAAACTTTGTTTTACTACCCAGTACATTGCGGAAATCGTTTCTCTATTGATTCTTGGCGACTAGAATACATATAAGGTTGTCAACTAGAATGGTTTAAGTTAGCATTATGATACCAATGGTGCTACTAATGAGTTCTAGAATTAGTTGTTCTCTTTGTAGACGGTTGCACAATGTTCCTTAATAGTCTAGTCATAGAAATGGGTCCCCGATAGGAGTGTTGATTGGGGCGTATAAATAGCTCGATCGGCATCCGAGCGGCGTGGACAATGGATTCTGTAGACGAGACGCGTTCCATATGGATGAACCGCTAAAGGCCAATGGGCCTAGTCGATCGCATTCACTGTAATACGATCAATTGCATTTTCCATGGGTTTTAACTTTCCTTTCTAGCGTATACCTAAGTAGGCTATTAGCACAACATTTCAAAGAGAATTTTATCCAAAGATACGCCGCTGCTACTTTAACTTGTTTGTTAAACGTTTCTGATTGACAACCTTCAGCCAATAAAGCGGCGACTGTATCGTCTCGTCGTATCAATTAACATCAGTCAATCAACTCATGTATCGAGTCATTGACAACGACGCTTCAAAACGTGTTCAGTGTTCTGGTAAATAAATTCTTCTATATTACACAAATATTTTACCTTTGACCGTTGCTCTGAGGCCATTAAAGATTCTTCCAAGCTTGAAGTTCAGATAGATTTTCAATTTCTTCCTGCAGAGAATATTAAAAAAAATCCGGTTCCGTAATAAAATATGTGGTAGCATTTTGATTTTGCTAACGATTTCAGAATATTTCAGTTGAAAATAGTTTTCACATGCTTAAAATTCGTTTTTGAAATGTGACTTTTGTTGGAGGGATATAACTTAGAAAAGGTGCTGAGCTGAGTAACATGTATCTATGAACGGGTAGTAAGAAGTTGCAATGTGGAACTAAACTGGTGAAGATATGGTAATAGCCGGCTAGCAGCAGGCAGCAGCTATCTCCGGGCGTCTTATCTCAACGACGCGGTCGCCGGTGTCATTACCATGTTTGTGGCAAGTGGGTGCTTATACCAGCGCAGTACTGCCACATGCGCTGAGGAAGCTGTTTGAGAAACTTGTGAGATAAACAGTAGTGATATTGTGCGGCTATTTAGAACGTCTGACTTCATATGTAATAGCAATAAAGCTAGACCATAATGGAAACGTTCAGCAATGAATACTAATGGAGCTGGAGACAGTATATAAAAAAATAAATAGACTGATGAAGTGTAACGTCACTGTAATGTCTACCACATTAATATTTAAGTGAAGGTTCAAATTGTGACAAACTTTGTTGTCATGAACTGAGAAGTTCGTAAGTCGTAAATTCCTAAGTACCTAATTTGGGAAATTCTTATGCCAACCTTGAGATGAAATGTTTGCTTCATTCTCGCATTATGAGCTCGTTAAAATAGGTATTTCAGTGTGGCATTAAAGTCTAGGTTGATAATATACTGCGGGTTCGTGGAATTCATACGCAGTTGAAAATCGTTGAAACGGGGGGTCACAGTCTAATAATTAGATAACATATTTATTAAAGATTTTGCCAACGCTTTTCAGTAGTAACTAGATTCGTCTTATAAGATGATATATAACATCGCTTTTCGTGTTACCTACACGCTCTGATTCTCTGACTGTTGTTGAATAATTATTACGTACATTTGTTCCAACATCAAATTTTAGATATTTTTTTTATTTATTGTATTTCAAGTAGTTTGTGTTATCACGTTTCAAGAAAGTGTTACGTCAACATTAATTTACTCTAAGCCAGAACAACAACCACAATTGAATTTCACGGCATATTGTGAGAAAAGGGAATATTGAATAGAAGTTAAATTGGATAATTTCGACCGGTGTAGACTAGTGGAATGTACCTACTATTAAACAGAACGACTATTTCAGTACAATTAGTGATTATATTTCAATAAATATAACATTTACAATAGCTTCCATGCGCGGGAAGAATTAGATCTGTCAAAGCACGTCAACTAGTGTTGTGACGTCCTTTGTGTGACGTTCATTAGTATATTATCGATTCTCTTCTATCTAACAATACTGATGATATAAATCGACATGTCCCAAGACACACTTCACGCTCTAACAACGTTCAAAACTAACAATGCTACTGAGACCATTACTCTAGAAACCAGGTTTTTGAATTGCCTGTCAATCGCGAAGTCGCAAGTGCAGGCTACAAATCGCGTCCGTTGGTGATAAAATGCACATAAAATCAGATTTATTTTCAAGCCATGTGCGTTTGGGCCTAAATTTAAGTCTCGATGGAATTTAACTTGTTATTTATCTTGTCGTAGAGATCGAGGAGTTTCACAGCAATTAGTATATGCTAGTGATTGGAATCTAGTCAGAACGTAAGATAAGACGTTGGCGGGTTAGATCTGATCTGCCTTGATCTCGTAACGAGACCCGAGTGACGCCTACTGGATAACACTAAGTATAATTTCAAGAATTCTGCAGAACTCTTTACCTGTTGTAGGTAAAATATGTCACTGGATATTATAGTCATCACTAGAGGATTTAATTTCATATTATTATCACTATGTACCTCGTCCACTGCGTCTATTTTTGTATAGTACGCAAATACATCATGGGCATTAGCATAATACTACCTAATTATTTTTAATCATGAAACTGACATTAATACGTATGGCATTTATCAGCCACGTAAATAAAAATGCAGAGAATGCTAACGGGCAATTCCGAAATAAATTGAATGGTACTCGCTGTTTTTAATTTGGACGAAAATAGCTATAACGAGCTTTGACAAATCCGAATGAAATTCAATCAGAGGGTTTAGCGGCGGTACCTACGTCGATTACGTACGTTGTCGATACCAGAGTAATTTAGCGAAAACGGGGATCTGTTTGTTTAGGCCCTGTTTTACTGAACAAGCACGGAGGAAACAAAATTCATTATTTTCTATTTTTAAGTTGAGGAATATAATTGTCCTATCTTTATATACTAACGAAGCTAGCAACATTATTTAAGTTAAGTTATCAGACTTTTTCAATTAAAATTTGAACCTAGCTATATTACGAAAGTGTTTATTTGTCACTAATAAGCGAGAATACTTTGAGTAGGCATTGTAAATTTGAAAAATAGACCGTTTTCTTAAGTGAAAACAGTTTAAACCAAACATACAAGTTAAAAAAGCGACGGTCTCGAATCCCACATACCCCGGTGTCCATATAAGAGAAAGCTGGTTTTGTCGTAGGTTTTTTGGAATGGCCGCCTGTCGTAGGACCTCTATTTTGCAGACTCCGTGTAGGAGAACCGGACAGTCTCCTTTTACTAATATTAATTTATTCGCATGCGAATATAATTAATTGGTATGAATTTCGATCGGTGAAAGTGAAAATACTTCAATAATTGAAAGTGTTACCGAACTTGCTTTTGTGTGAAAATGATGTATTTAAAACCTATTAAAAACTTTTTGATTATTGCAAAACGTTTATTTAATTTAAATAATTTCCAGATTTTTTCATTTCAAAACAATACGACAAACGTGTTATTAATTACAATATAATCAACATGTTCAAGATTAACCAAGTATCTATTGACACTACAGCAATTAGGAAAATTGTGTCAGTGATTTCCCGTCTATAGTCAGATAATAATTGACCTAAATAGAGGTAGAGTAGGTTCAACAGACCAGTGATTGCAACTACTTGACCTGTCACACTAATAAACTTATCATAATTGGGAACGATGCTGTCGCAATAGAAACAGCACGCTCTGCCAGTTGAAACGGTTTCACTCTAAATATTTGATGGCGATACAGTTATTATGGGTTCACAGCACGTGGGCGATGGAACCGATGTCCCATCCACCCACATTTTACCACAACTAACCGCGATTGTAGTAAATACTTACGTTTAAATCAAGCAAAGATTTTATTGGAGTCGTAGAAAGCGGATTAACATTTATAGACTGGAAGTGAGAAGAGATAAATAACGATTTTATGCGTCCATTGAAGCCTGAAACTCTCCTCATTCAATAAACATAATAGTAGTTCTATTTGTCAGCAGTATCTTCGCAACTAGGTACTTCCGTAATTGATTATATAAATTGAAAAGTAATATCCCGTTTCCATTTTCGTCATTGATTACTATAAAGTTTTAATGCGCAGTAATGGGTATGAGGCATGCGGATACCATGCCTCGGCGCATTGCGATGGCAACCACGATTTCTATCAACACCCGATCGTCACGATCATTGCTTCAGCGGTCTCGTAATGAATTATCAATTACTATTTCTAACAATATGATACGAATACGTATTAACATGACAGTGAACAGTGAGAAAGCATTTATCACTATTGTAACTTACATATTTATCGGTCGGACTGACAGTAACAAATTGACGAAAGTTGAAATTGACGGTGGCACGAAACTTACCTGAAAAGAGAAACAACAGTATTAGATTAGAGAACTAACTTCTCACATTTTACTCAGAATATCTTAGGCGTTAGGTGGTTTTGACGCGGGAATATGCAAATCCTGGCTAATAATTCAATGAGCTTATTCTTACACAACGAATCTGTCAAGAGAGATTATACAACATGACATAATTATACATGGGTATAATAGATATGTCAAACATGTTAAATATTAAACGTAAGTGAGATTGATAATGTCAGTGTGATATTTATCTGGTGACTACGTTGAGAATGATTATAGGAAGTGCTTCCGATTATGTTATGCAATAGATTGTATGTAGCTATTGCACAACCAATAATAATAGGTGATCAGTTTCTTAGAACTCACCTCTGATCGCCTATTATTACTGGTTCAAACAAGCTTCAAATTTAATTAATTGCTTGAGAGAGACTAATGATTTCCTAATAGATATAGGAACATTCATTGGTAGCAAATTGAAGAATACCAGTGTTATCGAACGTAGTCTTTGTCTATCTAACGATTCTAATACTTTAAACGAATTACAGGAAGTTGCCGACATGGAAGACAAAAATGTAAAATAATAAAGTGATTCCTGTCTACAATATCTCTTTATTAATAAAACTGAAGACTTTAAATTCACTGCCGTAAGGACGAGCGCCAGTCAACTTCAATATGCATAAAATATTTCAAATGAAAGTAGCTTTTTAATACTTCAAAGAAATTAAATTTACTAAAAGTTGGGTGACGTAAATCTTCTCTTTCAGAACAAATTCAAACTTACCTAGCAATCAAATTAAATTGAAAATTTGGTAAGGATTCCTTACTTGAATTGGTTGAAATAGCACAGGAGAGGAAAGCTGTAATTAGCATGGAGCGCGGTGGGACGACTGAAATGAAAACCACGGCGTATGTCCTCTGGAAGTACTGTATTGAAGGACGTTTCCCTTTGTCTAGCTGCTCAGCTCGCTTTCAACAGAGCACTCGTAATGACGCCACTCTGAGATTTAAAACTCTCGAAATAAGGACGGGAATGCTGCGGTTGGAGTTGAAAGAAAAACTACTGAATGTTCCGCAGCAGAGCATGAACCATGAAAAGACGTGCTCACGTTGCGACTTAAGAATGCTGTTCTATTGAAGTTACGTACGTTGCAAGAAAACGACATGTAAGTCGCCTGCACCTTGTATTTAAGTGAGTAAGTACTTACTTACTAGCGAAACTTTAATACAAAGTTACTCGTAACGTTGCAAGCAAAGAAGTAAAAGTGAATGTACTTTTCTCTGTGTTAGTCTTATTAGAATTGTACAGCGTGCAGTGTTGAGAATTATGTACCCAAATTCATAATTCATGATTCAATTTGATTTGAGAAGCTGGTTGTCTTGTAAATGTAATATATTATGCCCTTCAAAAAGCGAGTTTGTATTTGTTTTGTACATCATTATAATTAGTGACATCACAATTTTACGCTGAGCGTGCTGTTGAATATGCTAATACAAAGATCATCGATGCGCCATGCGCCTCATATTAGACTGATTCAGTTCTCCCAATCAATGACGCTTGTTACAATCAAGGAGTAATTTAAAACCCATCAGCAAAGAGAAGGGCTGCATACGGGTTAGGGGCGTATCTCGCTGTCCCTATATCGATCATGCATTGTATGGGGGCGTCGAACGCATTAATGAAAAAAAAAACTTGATAATGAGTAGATTGTAAACTTTACAGCTGTTGTGAGCCTTTGTAGAAAACAGATGGAAAATTCAACATGAAGAGAAAGGTAGTAGGAGAAAATTCCGTTCTTGATTGTATTCTCAGAAATATTTTTATCTTCTTTTATTAGGCTGATGGGAATATTACCAATTCGTTACTATTATGTTGGTTAAACGAATACGTAAATTAGTGAGTATTTGAATTAGGAGATAATTATGAGAAGTATGATTTTCTGTCTAGTATATTAGGTCATATTACCAATTTATTATTATTATGTTGGTTAAAATAATAATTAGTGAGTACTTGTAGTACGAGATATTAATAAGAAGTTTGATTTTGTATCCATATAAACTTTTTTGTCTACAAATGGCCTATCATTCATTCGAGTAAGTAATCCAATATTCTGTACTATTATTATGGGTCCAACAATAGTTGCTATTCATTGGACTGTATGTTTGTGAAGTGCGGCGGGATGCCGATGGGCTTTTACCGTCCACAATGCTTGCCATTTCTACAGATCGACAACACCATTGTTCCTCCTCCCACACGAAAGTTTTGACAAGAGCCATTTCTGTAAGTTCTGTAACCGATTCTGAGATTGTGCAACTCTTTATGTGCAGAATATTGGAACCAGTAGTTTCGTAACATCGTAATCCAATCGAGTAGGTTTTTACACTGGGTGGTGTTGGTGTTCAATGACTGAGTACGTACATAAATCACTATTTGGTGGGAACATTTCTAAACCCGTAATTTTATAGCAAAAGGTCAGGTGACTCAATGAAATGATGTAAAAATTGCTAGGTTGCTTTAAAGAAGATAAAACTACAATCTATATTGGCGGTCATAAATAAAGAAAATAGTTTATTTGAAGAAAATTATCTAGAAAGTAATAGATGTCGCTGTCGTGTTTGTGCATAAACAGGATGACGCTTGACTCTCGGTAAATATTTACCGAGGAGCGAGACGAAAATTTGGCAAACAAAAGTAACTTTCGCTTGGGTCATGTTGCGAGGAGCTAGAATAATATAACTCTGTGGGTGTCACTAGCCATTGTCTTCGGCGAAAGCAGCACTAAAAACAAAAGGTTGACTTTACTGTAGAGACCTTTGGACACATCGTGTGACAAAATTAATTATAAACAGTTTGAATAGGTACGTTGCGAGATATGTTATGGAAAATTTAATTTCAGAAATTCTTATTTGGCTATTGTTAAACAAAGATTCATATTTTATTACATTACATAAATAATATAGATAAATATAAACGTGTTCAGATATAAATAATTCTTTTGGTAGGTGTCGTGTTATTTTCACATTTTAATATACGTATAATTTGATTACAGCAACTACATTTTTTTGGGATTGATTGTACAATTTGCCTTAGATGGCATTTACTATTTAACCGAATGAATATGCATATGAATATGTATGTAGCTCAGGTAGACCATCAATAACGACACAAATCAATCAGCCGCCCAGTAAATCAGTCAGAAACAGATTTATCTCTTCATAAGACATCAGGCAAGCGCATTATCTTAGATTATTCGTCCGTGACTTGCAAGTTTTGTACCAATTCTAAAGAAGTACACTAGAAAACAACCCATTGATCACGTTTTACAAGCAAAAGTGTTTAGAAATTCTAAGATGTACAGTTAAGTACTTTACGTCAATCACAATTTCGCGCCTTTGTAAACACAGAATCTCGTTTTTGTGTTTTAGCAACCTACTAAACACCGGTTCCACTCAAGCCGGTTTGTGCTAAATTCACCGTATGCATTTCCAAGTCTCGACTCTTTTACTGTTTTCGTCTTGTTTATAGCTATTAGGCTCAACACACAGAGTCACCGGAACGGAAGCGTTTCGGGAGCGGGAATATTGGTATTTTTAAAGTTTTAGGAATTGCTGTTTGGGGCCCGTTCACGTAGAAATCCGCCGCGGTGTGGTTTAATGCAAACTCCCGCTTCCAGCTCCGGAACTCTCCCGTTACCGGTTCTGTATGTATTGAGCTTTACGTAATAGTTTAAACAAGTTGTAAAACGGAAAAAAATGGTCGTCCTCTATTCGCTGACACATACAGCGGCTTGGAATTGGATTAGAGGTGATTAATGCGCGAGATCCACATGCATTAGTGACGTAAACGCGTCGGTTACACTAGAAAGTAGTTTAGATTGCTTTTTATCCCATACTAAGTACTCTTGGGGACTTCTCATAAACCAGGCTATTTACATTTCTTTCAAAAAGTAAATCAATCAATTTGGCCTTAAATATACATATATCGTAAAGACAGATGTTATAACATACTAACATAATATTATATAACATAATATCCGGACTATATCCCTATCGCAAGACGAACTAAGTAACTACACCTCACCCAGCTTTCTGAGAGCTTTGTGTTAGATGTTATATTCCCATAATTAATGTGAAGTTGGATCTTTTTTTCGATTTGTGATTAAACAACTGTGCGATTCTGTAAAAGCAACCCGTTAAAATCAATGAAATCTTAAGCTTTCTGCAGTTATTTTACTTGTAATTGGTCGGTCATTTTCGCAGTCGGGTTTTTTTTCTAGATTTGACTCAGATGACATTCACCATTTCGTCAAAGATCTTCTTCTTATCGTATAGGTTGTGAAGTGGAATACCAGCCTCATCAACCCTGGTGTCAGGGTTATGATTGAGACACCAAAGGCCCCTGACATAGCTCATGTAACGATTACTCACATACATCAGCAAATAGTGACCGAAACCAATGGCTTAACAAACAAGGGATCACAAAGTGATATTTGTGCTATATCCCCACCGGGATTCGAACCCGGGACCTCCGGATCGTGAGCACAACGCTCAACCAATGGACCATAGAGGCCGTTAGCCAAAGATAAAATGCACCTTACACAGTAGCGTAGTTTACGTGCTGCCGTCAGCCGAGATGTCTCGAACGCTAGACCGAGACTAAGTTATCACCTGTCACCTGTCTCCCCTTATGTTATCACTGACTTGTCGCCTAGCTCTCTCCATTTAATGACTTTCCGAGAACGTCTGGCTATTAGTGATAGTGACAGTTTGCAACATTATATAAAAAATAAAACTTTACTGGTGTGATACCCTACCCTCTACTCTGTGTCAGACGCACAGTAACATTTTTGGAAAAAGCTGGACATTCTTCTGGTTATGAGAGCTGACTCTGTGAAAAACGGGATAAGATTAGGGAAATGATGATGTAGGTCATCTATTTTTTTTTATCATTATGCTACGAAAGATGTTAGCGTAGAGAAGAAAAGACACAAAAACTTGTCATAAATTGGACAACTCATAAAAGCGGACGATATTTAAAATTCAATCATTGGCGCTTTAATAAAATATTCTTACGTCAAACATTTGAACAAAGCCGCATTTCAGTATTTCAATAGCAGACAATTGACCTTTCAGTAGTGCAACAAATAATTTATTGTTTCTTATTATTAATAGCGTAGCCTTGGCACTTGTCGTCTAATAATATACGAGTATGAAGAAATATATTAAACTAAGGCACGCGGCCAACACCGGAGTCATGGATTTCAGTAGTTTAAACAAATATTGAAAAAGTATTTCCAGTAGAAGAGTTGTAGGTCCAAAAATTTACGACACAAATAACTAGAAATTCCAAAAATATTAAAAAACTTTTGACTCAACCGCAGAATAACATCTATAAATATACCGATTTTTTTATCAATGCATTATACTGGTAGATAGAAAAGAATCGATCGACCAAATATCGACTAATGAAAGTCATAACACTAGTTTACTCTAATAATAAACTTTACTTTACTTTACTTTACTTACTTTGACAGTTCTTATTCTTACCGCACATTGAAGCTATTATAAAATGTTATCGTTATTGAAATATTATCACTAATTGTTCTTAACTGGTTGTTCTGTTTATTAATACCTAGTTATGTCTAAGCAGCGAATATCACCCGAGGCAAATCAGCAATAAATTATACTTAAAACAAAAAAAAACATTACTTACTAACAAAATTAATAAATTACCTTATCAAATAAAAACAAAAAGACGGCCTACATAATACTCAAAAGAAAACAACAAAAACACAATTTATCGCATTTAATTTCAGCAAATGAATTTTGAAATCTCGTGAAATTTATTTCATACTAAAGTTGTTTCATTTAATTCTTTGTTTTTATGATAAGTGTTGAAACAAATTTAAGGTAATTTGTGGTTCAGCTAGCTAAGCCGTCACGGGCGAGGCAAACGTCCAAATCGATTTCGACCCTTGGCGCTGAACCTACAATTTTGCTGAACAAATCGTCGGAAACATACCTAACTGTCTGGCCGCTGCGTTTTATTCACTGCATACGGATTAACATTCATGATAAATGAGGCTTTTGGTATTACAATTATGCATATTTAATTAAATAAATCATGTATCATTTGCATATTTAATGAAACGGATAAATGAGAAAGCAAGAGATTGTTATCATCATCATACGTAATATGGAATTAGAGGTGCAAGTAAATGATTCTACAATTATACTGTATATCAGCAACGAAGAAGTGAAATATACTGCAGGAGACCAATACAATTTTATTTTTAAAACTAATAGTGGATAGTTACTTGAAACAGTATCGGGGCTACACCACACGTGTATTGTCCAAGAGCACTCCTTCACAGATAATAAAACTTTCTCTTCCTCATAGTTATTGGATAGGATAGAACTAAGATATCATATAATTGATAACTATCACTTTACAACAGATACCACTTAGCGTTATTCCATTAAAGTAAACCTTGCCTTTTTCGCTAGGTTCTCCCATTTCTCTTATCACTTCTTGTCTAAAACGATAAATAATGCATATGTAGAAACTAAGTGGCTTCCATAAAATATCGTTTCCCCTTTCATCTGTCATCCTTATTGAATTAGGTATTCGTTATATACAGTGGCAAGCAACACTGGCATAGAAAAGTTTACACCTCTTTTACCTTTAACGGCTGACGGAGGAACGTGTTTGAGGGCAGGCGAAGTCATTACATCGACTAGATCAATAAAAACACTAATAGAGAAAGTCAGTACTTAGATAGTTTTAATTAGTGAAACTTGGAGACACTTAGACGAAGTAAAAGGTGAAGTATGAACTGAAAGGTTTGCATGCGTCTTCCAAAAGTACCCGTACTTAGAGTTAAAATAAGCAGATATCCGGTAAATGACCTATTCGTGCTTATCTATTTTTTTACTAGCTGATAGATGAGATGATAACCGTGTTGCACGCGACATCATTAGCGTTAATTACACGACATAGTTTCTGCAACGCTATGGTTAAACAGACCTGCGGTTTCGAAACGAACCCGCCGCAAATTTTATTCGTTTTTACATTGGAGTTCCACAGCTTTAATTTGAACTCTACTGAGGAAAAAACGTGTTCCATTTCAGATATTAATTTAATTATATTTAAAAAATCGTAATTGTCGCGTATTTTAATATTATATTTATTGAATTATACTTTTGTAATGTAAATAGATATCTGTAGGAATTCAAGTACAAGTTTCAAGATGCATAAGATAATAAAACAATGAGGGTTTTATCTTGTACATTCACAACATGTTAACTATATTTACATATTAAACATTCGCATTCCAAGGGGATCATAAAGTACCGTGCAGTCTAAGACATTCGCAATAAACACATAACAACCACACCGATGAGGTGACAAGGATATATGAAAATCATATATTATCTTGTTCAAATATAAACACTGGATTAGACTGGTCTCATTGAGAACGAAGTGATTCAGCTCTCCATTTATAGTCCCTCAAGAATGAAACGTCTTTGTCACAAATGGTCCGTTCAACATATTTACGACAGACCATATGGTGTAAATTGAGAAAAATATTAGTCATGTTTGAAACGGTTGCCTCTCTAATGGGATCTAATAAAATCATTCTGTGGTAATATTTTGGATATAACCACCAGTTAGTACTAAAGTATAACAAGGAAGCAAACAACTTAGATTCAGGCAAGCGAATATACACGTAGAAAATTGCAAACATGTCCCAGACGAAATTTGTGTGACGTCGCATGTCTCTCGAGAGCAGAATCTAATGAACTTTGCAAAGTGCATGGTCTACAAACATCCAGGCACATTGAATCATGTGCATTCGTATGGAAATAAATGTATGCAAATGACATGATAAACAAAGTAACATGAAGCAAAATTGTGTGCTTGTTCATTCCTGCAATTTCATACAATGTCTGGAACAAAAGAGTAAACTTAAAATGTTCCGTGTTCATATTATCATCCCGGATACTAAATAAAAGATTTCGTGTTATTTCGAACGTACTATAGACGATGATTTGATAATCACTCACTTTATACGTATAATACTTACTTATTTATCAACCGAAAGTTTTGATGAGATTATTATATCAGAAACTATACGTGTGAGTATAAAAAGAAAATTATCATCATTTCTTTCTGAACACAATTGAAGTAATGATCATTAACCACGATTGCTTTGTACTGTATGACACTATGATACTCTATTCATTAGATAACGATCGGTTCTCACAACGTCATGTTGCATTGATTCAATGACCGATTGAACGCTATAAATAAGAAAGCAAAAGTCGATAAAGTTTGACGACGAGATAAAATTCATGAGAAATATTCTAAATCTTGTTTTCTACATGTTCGTTATCTTATCTGTAAGGTGTCCCTTCCTGTGGTAGTTACAGAGGACGTTATGTCAGATATACGCCTTACTGATTCTATCAACTTAGGATAAGCTTTCCTGTGCAGAATTGTGACCACACAGAAGCCATTCATCAAGAATTGAATTGAAATTGAATTAAGCTTTCCTGTATAGGTACATCTAGCAAATCTTAACTTTCTAGTGACTATGAATGACTACAGTACGATATTGAGTAGCCAGTAACAACAGCCAAAATTCATAAGAAACACGAATCAATACCGTGATTCATGGTTTTTTAAATAGCGTGTAAATATGAGAATAGAAGCACCTTTCAACAATTTGTTTTGTTCGGACAGCTCATAATAATTGGTTCAGAAATAGGTATGCCTCACGCTTGTCTTAGCGCCCGTCCTCACCTTGGCTGGTTCACTTGGCAATCTTGGCACCTATGTAGGATGCAAGTACTTGGCTGTAGGCTACCTGGTGTGGCGTAATATGATACGGTAAGGATTAGGGTAATAGCCTAGCCTTGAACTTTAGATTTAAGCTTCTCAGAAACGGAGGACTATGTCGACCAAACTTGTTATTAGAGTCGCTCACCAACTTAAAATAACAATGGCAAATTATTTATATGGCCCAGTCTGTGTTTATGATTGAAAGTTTGTTAAACTTCTCTTTAATAAATTAAATCTATTTCTAAAAGTTAATTAAGTGCAACTGACACTTAATTATTTTTGAAATGTGTGTCTTTAAATATTTCGAAACTTTTAACGATATTGTAATAGTGTTATTGTGTTATTAACAAAGTAGATATACTCCTAATAGAGTACCTTAGTGCGAACGAAGAAAAACATCACAATAATTTATCACTCCTCACATTACTCCTCAAGAGTTTCATTTATTTAGCAACGTATGGAATGTGTACGACCCTGACACAATACCCAGTCAAATTGTGGGGTAATTACATTACCTACTTCGTGGAAAACTAATGTCTGAAGAAATCCTTTCCGCGTGTGTTTACCAAAAAAAAAAACAAATGCACTCTGGCAACAAAAAGTCGTTTATTCGTTTGTTATTCGCCGGGAAGTCTCGTCTGACACGGAAGTTGTTAATCATTGCACGCACTTTAAATGCATATACCAACGAAGTCGTCGAAATATGAGTGACATAATTAGTATGACGCGTGAGTAAGTCATTCCTAGTAAAATATTGCTTGACATAAATAAAATAATTACTTAAAATTGTCAAGTGTTTATAATTTTGTAAGCATTATGAAAATTTATTTGGCCATATTATAGCGGAATCGAAGGTAATTTGTAGAAGAAATAACACTACATTTATGTCGTAAGTCCTTTCCGAATGTCCTTTTAAAATCCAAATCCCATTGTTTAGCTCTTTGTGTCTGGAAATCTCGGCATTAGGATGTTAAAACGGAATCTTTAAAAATCAAAAGTAACCTGAGATTATACTGTTATAAGTAAAATAAGTGCATGTAATTTGTTTCAAACAATTCTTCATTGATGAACCCTTTTCCGAGTTCTCGATAAATAACTCTTAAAACCAGTTGTAAAGAAGTTAGCACGTAATAAGAAGCGTCAGGCACTTAGCACCAAGTCTGTTTCTCATCGCAGCCGAGCGCCGGTTCGAATTCTTTCGCAGTATTTTTAGATCCGCCCACTGAACAAAACCGTAGATATGAAAATATTCAGGCCATAACTTTCTTACAGAATGACCATTTCGTATGCATTATATTTCAAGAAGTTCGCAAAGGCCGGTCATAGGATGGGTGACCACAGAAAAAAAAAGTTTTCATCTCGAGCTCCTCCGTGCTTCGGAAGGCACGTTAAGTCGTTGGTCCCGGCTGCATTAGCAGTCGTTAATAACCACCAATCCGCACTGGGCCCGCGTGGTGGTTTAAGGCCCGATCTCCCTATCCATCCATAGGGAAGGCCCGTGCCCCAGCAGTGGGGACGTTAATGGGCTGATGATGATGATATTTCAAGAAATGTTTTTATTTGCCATTATTATGATCCCAACCGGATAGTCCTTTATAAGGCATGATTACTTTCTGTACCACTAACAACGAGGTTATTTCCTTACTTTGACAGCTATTAAATTATTATGAACTGCAGTGTTAAGAACCGCCTTGGACTTTACCTAGTAATCTCCTTATCAGTCGACAAAATCTTTTAAGTCCAGCAGTTTCCATATAGGTAAAACGGTATTCTCGCAGGGAAACCTGACAACAGGTACTATGTATCTTAGCGAAACCTTGCTCCAAATTAAAGCACATTTTACGGCTTTCGCGTCCATTAAGTAGGTCGTACGGTTCACATGTGATATTATGTCTGCCTAAGTAGACCCATTATATTCAAAATGGAGTTGTGCTAAATGACTTAAATTCCTTCCATTTTTCATTTAACTTGTGAAATACTTTTTATACTGTCGTATAATTTTAGGGTTATGTGAGAGATTTAGGTACCTAAAACGGAACGGAATCGCCTTAAAGGGGAAGTTCTACACACTGAAAACTAGCAATGAGAAAAGTTTATAATGTATAGTCAAACTACAAAGTAACGAGTTGTTTAAACTTCCGCTAAGGATCTCGTAAAAATCCTGTAGATCTCTTCAGCTATTAAAAGTAATAAAACTGATAGGTTTTAGCTGTCTCTGTCTGCCAGCAAAATGTCGGAGTATTAGTATTGAGCCGGGTAAAACTGCAGGAAAAGTGGGCGCCGTGCCAACTGTCTGGCGGTGAATACGCGATTTA
This sequence comes from Pectinophora gossypiella, assembly GCF_024362695.1. Classification (NCBI taxonomy): domain Eukaryota; kingdom Metazoa; phylum Arthropoda; class Insecta; order Lepidoptera; family Gelechiidae; genus Pectinophora; species Pectinophora gossypiella. The sequence continues at coordinate 8,525,069 of NC_065413.1, read as the reverse complement.
TTGTTTGCAGAAAGGAAATTGTTATTCCTTATTCATGTGGACACAACACTTTGAAAGTGAGATTGTTCGACGGCCATGTGTTGCTTTGACTTTTGGAACCAAATGTCGTAACGTATTGAGTAGTCTACGTACATAATGCACATGTCTCCATTTAGATAAAACAAAAAGCGCCAATTTTGCGAACGCGAAACATTTCATTTGCTACTAAATTTACAGTGTGACTACTCTTCACACTAGAACTAGAACTAAATTTCATAGTTTCTTTCTTTTCATCTTTTTCTTTATAGGATGTTACTAATAGCCACTGTTATAACTTCTGTCTAAAAGACTGCGGCTGGCAAAATAAACCTTAGGACCTATTTCACAATAACTAATCGTAAACTAATATAATAATATAATCATAAACTAAACAGTCATCGTGCATATATACTAAAGGTATACACACATAGATTTGTTGCGTATGTCTGTGGCCATTTTAAGGCGCAGGTCGGGGACATAACCCTGTACATTATACGCACGTGACGACACTTAGGGACAGGTATACCAATTCAATATATTCTATAGAATAGATGGCTGTACTACCTATACTACTTTAGAAAGGATGCCATTACACGATACAATAAATATTCCCAAAGTGTTCTATGTTTCAGTACCTACAAGTGTTACTATTTATTATTTATTTATAAGCCATAAATTCAGATACAAAGTGTTACTATACTTAGTAACAACTACACATCAATGTCAAGAATATAGAATACCTTTTAATTCTGCCATTTGGATTAAAATGCTTTCGTGTACAGAGTATTGTATATGGCAGTTAGTATTTAAAATTTATTAATAAAATATCGGTTTATCATATTTTATGACGTGTTGCTGCTAAACAATGCGAAATTAAAAATATCTATATTGATTCGAAATTGGAATTTAGAATTCTCTCTCTTTATTTAAGAGCTGCGCTCTTGTCGGTGGAGTAATTTAGAATTACGTCCGACGAAATGACGCACTTCAAAAGCACGAGTAAAAAACAGCCCTATAACGGGATTTAATATGTCGTTACTTAGACATTTTAATGGGTTTTCCCTCTCCCCTTAGATTTAATATTGCTGAGCAGACATGCGAGCTTCCCTCCCACGTGGTGAGCTAACGTGTCGAGTATCGCCCATCTTATCTGTGAGGGTTTCTTTTTCGTTCGCATTTGTTCTTGCGTGCTGATTAATATATTTTATTAACAGAAATTCCCGATTTCGACCCTTTGAAAAAGAATGAAGCGGTAATTTCTAAGCACCCTACCGTTGCCAGCAGCAAAATTGCGCACTTTAATAATCAATTAGGCAGGTATAATTCACCATTACCACTGTACGAAAGCTTTTTTTAAATTTCCCTGTCAGCTTAATTAATGTTATGAAAACACCGCAGAATATATGACCTGCCTTTGCGTTTCGCTTTGCTCGTCTTGGCGGGAGCACTCCCGTGCCCCCAGATCCCGTCTCGATAAAATGAACTAGGTAATAACTAACATTTATTCACGGAATAGTGTGCATACTAAATACCTACGTAATCTACACTAAGGAGGTATGGAGCATACTGTACCACGCTGCTCAACTGTGGGTTGGTGGAAGTGTTTTTTACGGCTAATAGCCGGGACCAAGGCAATAGAATGAGGAATAATACTACGCCAACGCGTAATGCTACCTCCAAAGCACGGAATCATCTGTTTGAATCATCGGTCGTTTAAGGGGAGGTCTATGTCCAGCAGTGGGACGTATTAAGCTGTTTATGCTTCTTATATTTCCTGTGTGGTGTGTGCAATAAAGTATATGTTTTGTTATAGCAAGGTAATGTCTATTAATTTGTTTGTAAGAAGTAATCTTTGGAAGCACTGAACCTATTTTGAAAATTCTTTCATCATTAGAAAAGCTACATTATTCCGAAGGCCACGTGAATCCATCCACGGTTGCGGACGAAAAGCTAGAATAAAATCAGTAGAATAAAACTTTACCTAAAATTCATAAAAATCTTACTTCCGAAAGTTGTATCATAACACAATTTTATTTGCATAATTAGATGACATCAATCACGAAACGCCTGTTACAATTATGTGACAGGAAATGATGTTATAAATCTTTTATTTTTTCTATAACATATTATATAACCGGTTACGAGAAAGAGGCCAACATAAAGGAAAATTTCTCAAACAATTTTTCATCTAACAAAGAATGTGTAAAATCAACATCCGTATGAATTATCAACATTGAGAAAAACATGTTTCTTATTGTTTAATATTAATCAATCTTTCTTAATACGTTTCTCATAACATTTTATCTAACGTTTCATGATTTTATTACTGGGAAAGTCATCATCAATTTAAGAGCCACGCTCTTGTCGGTGTAGCATTTTCCATTCCAGTCTATTAAAGGCCAATTCCTTGACTTCCCTATAAGACACAACGTAAACCCTTTCTTTAATCTGTTCCATGTAAGCTCTTTTTGGTCTTCCCCTTCCTCTCTTTCCTTCTAGCTTTCCTTCTATGATGTTTTTAATAAATTCGTCGCGTCTTATTAGGTGTCCAATCATCTTGCCTCTTCTGTCCACAATAATTCTCAGTATTTGTCTCTTTTCCTTTACTCTTACTAGCACTTCCTCATTTGTAACCCTTTCTGTCCAACTTATTCTTTCCATCCTCCTCCAACACCACATTTCAAAGGCCTCGCAAGTGTCTCTCTGTCCTTCTGTGTCAGTGTCCAAGTTTCACATCCATAGAGGGCTATACTCCATAGAGGCTATACTGGGAAAGTATAAGAAGGAAATGGACAAGAGTTTGATTAATTAAAACACATAATAACGGGTTCTTACCGCGTTTAAATGGGAATATGAGACTCCCGATATTTCGACACTGTTGCAAGTGCCATGATCACGGGATGACTGATGAGATTGGAGTGGAGTAGGTAGATCCATAATTTTCTACGGGCAGACATATCTGTCTATCCTCTTTCTTTGCCGCTTGTTTATGTTTTTAACATTCCGATATCAAAAACATAAACAAGCGGCAAAGAAAGAGGGTAGACAGATATTACTCCACTCCAATCTCATCAGTCATCCCGTGATCATGGCACTTGCAAACAGTGTCGAAATATCGGGAGTCTCATATCCCCATTTAAACGCGGTAAGAACCCGTTATTATGTGTTTTAATTATGATAATAACCGCGTAAACTTAAAACAATGTATAAGAGTTTGATTTCTGTATGTGTTCAGACAACATAACAACACACATAGTACAGCATCACGCGTAGACAGAGGTGTATGCACCCACTCTTCGCCAGCTATGTTTAAATCCCATGTAATAAGGTGTGAGCCTATTGCCATTAAGCGGGCATAAATCCTGGAAACCACGTGATATCAATTATTATTATTATGATTCAAATATGTATTCAAATTCATAAAGTCGAATTCAACGGTTTCAGAATACAATACAATACAAAATTCTATAATAAATACAATGACTATGACTCTGCTATGACTGGAATATAACTTTAATTACTAATAAAGTGTTATTTAAGAAGGCTGCAAAACCTACAGTTGTGAAAAATCGATTCCCTAACTACAATTTCGTACATATACTTACAGAATACCGATAGATACTCGTTGGCAAAGAATACCTACAAAGAGGGTGAGGGGTCGACAATCCCTCCCTCCGTCGGGATTCCAGGAAAAACGCAGTCAAAACACGAAGCCTAGCCAACTTTTGTTACTATACCTATAGCTAACTACTACGTACCGCATTTAATACTCGTGACAGCCAAATTACTTTTTGCGAAGCCTTGGACTGCAAAAGTAAGCTAATCACAAGTGCGTTTTTTTGTCTTATTGCCTAAATGCAAAACTTGAGAGCTAATACTAGGCGATGGCCAAAGGTCAAGAAGGCGAGCACGCAATATTTTCTGGTCACGCCCTATACTAAAAAATAAATGACAAATAAATACAAAGTATTTGTGTGGCAAAAAAAATATTACGATTACTTTTGGTAGTATTCCAGAAAATAGTTATTTATGGCAAAGTTTCTTTTATAAAAAACACTACTTATTTAGAAACGGAAATAAAATAATGCGAACCGTTTCATTTGTTTCTTTCAATTTTCACCTCTCTGGGGTACCACTGAAACAATATTTTCGCGCAATTCAAAGAACACCTAAAACGCTTACCACTCTATACAAATGCTCAGATACAGCAACTACATATAGCTATCCCCGTCCAATAACTTTTAATACCATGGGGGAAAAGAAGAAAAATACATTCTGGCTATATCTTATAGGGATGTAGAGTGACCGTAACCCCTAGGGCGTTAAATCTCTCGCCTGAGTTTCCGGAAAATACAGATGATTCATCGCTGTGACGAACGTACGTCGGTAGAAAACAACGCTCATACAAATTTCAGCTTCATACTGTAATGGTGCTCTTAGGTTAAACCAGATTCTCATACATACTACATAAGTAATACAGATTATGTAACAAGAATTTAATCTAGAAAGTTGTAAATTACACATGACATGTGAGTGACCTTCTTCTTCTTCTTATCGTGTAGGTTGTGAGGTGGAATACCAACCTCATCAACCCTGGTGTCAGGGTTATTATTGATCCGCCAAAGGCCCCTGACATGGCTCATGTAACGAGTACATACTTACATCAGTAAGTAGTAACCGGGACCAACGGCTTAACGCGCCTTCCGAAGCACTTTGTTTGGAATTTTGAATTACTTACATGTTGTTGTAGTAGATTGAGGAAAGCAGAGTAGCAGTGGAACGTATATACAGGGTGTTAGTGACATCGTAACGAATACTCAGAGGGATGATTCAGATCATGATTCTGAGTTAATATCAAGTGGAATTTTCCGTCGCAAAATTCATGTTATTTTTTTAGTTTTTTTTAATTATTTTCCATTCTATACTTTTGCGATGGAAAATTCCACTTGATATTAACTCAGAATAATCAGCTGAATCATCCTTCTCAGTATTCGTTACGATGTCACTTACACTCCATACAAGTACATACAGTAGCCATACAAGTAGGTATGGGTGTTAGTGACACCGTAACGAATACTGAGGGGGATGGTTCAGACCATGATTCTGAGTTGATATCAAGTGGAATTTCGTGTCAAAAAATTCATGAAAATTTTTCTTTTCTTTTTAATTATTTTCCAATCCATACTTTTGCGACGGAAATTTCTACTTGATATCAACTCAGAATCATGGCCTGAACCACCCCTCAAAGTTTCGTTACGATGTCACTAACACCCTGTAGACTATTTATGGTATGTTATTTTAATTGATTTTAATGATATCTCAAATGGGGACTTGGTAATTTATTCAATGCTGTTCTTGCGAATGAGGTAAAGACAGAATGCAAAACATACATACATACTACGAATAAATAATAAGCATACATAACACAATGACATTCTTAATATTTCATGTTAACATCTTAATACCTTTAAGCATTTGCAAAGTTCATGCTCCTTTCTATCATAAGCTCTTAACACACCTCATTCACAAAGCATACAAGTGCAAATGCGTGAAGTTAAAAACAAGAGGCGTTGAGTTGAAGGGCTCTATATTAACGCAGAGTAAGCGCACCCACTTAGCTTTTAAAATTAAAACGTGCTATGGAACTAGGCTTTGCAGATTATTGAGAGAATTACACAGCAAATGCTTAGTCATGACTATTGATAAGTTTCCTGTTTGTTGAAGCTCAACCCACTTTGTAATAATGTCAAGTATAGCAGCATACATTATTTATTTATTTACGTAACAATACAATAACGAATTGACACACTTATTTTTATCTAACGACATGGGATGTACGTAACTGTGGTCATTAGGTATAGTGTTGAAGATGCGTATACAACATTACCAATAAATGTACAATATTTACCTAATGACACAGGTGCTAATTCCTGTAAACACCATCTAATTTTATTTAAAGTTATATCTGCCATTTTCTTATACGCCGAAAAGGAAAGGGACGGGTAATCGACAAGCATAAAATTTATGGAACACGTCAATTTTAAGCACAAATCTAAAACAACCGTCTAAAAATTTAACATTGGCCGGTAACCCGATAGAATTGTGTTGATAGCAACGTCAAATGAGATACCATTTTTATTCGCCTGGGTTATTCATTCAAATGAATGAATAACCCAGAATGAGTAAATACTCATTCCCTTTCCTTTTCGGCGGATAAGAAAATGACAGGTATAACTTAAAGTAAAATTAGAAGGTGTCTGCAGAAATCGGGGTCATTGTATAAGTAAATAATATTGTTATGTCCGATATCGAATTTAATATCATGTATTTAATTTACTAGCAACTATTTCAGAACCGCAACGAATTAATCAGTTGGTATTCTTTTTTTAAGCCGGATGCCATAAAAGATTTTTCTGGCTATTAAGAATATCAGTTTCAAAAGCTAATTGGGAGCAATTTATAATAACGTGAACAGAATTAAAAGCAGGCGAGAGGCAGATGCGAATTTCGATAAACATGTACAGGTGCACCTGGCGGCAACTTGTTAAGGCATCTTTGACACGAGCCATTTTTGGACCTCCACACATTTGACATTTACTTTGCTCTTGATCCTTGACTTTTTGTAAAAAACATGCACCTTTTCCAACGTGATGACATAACACCACCCTTTTTGGTAAGTGGTACCATCATTGATATAATTATTAAATTATCTTTGACAATGAATCATGATAAAATACGGGCTAAAAGTATCTCTGTGAAGTTAAAATGTAACTTTATTAACATTTATTTACAGAAAATTATATGTAAAAAATAGTATAACTTTTAATAATAAATGGGTACATTTTGATGATACAGTATAAAATTTTATGATCGAAATTCCAGCTTATCTGATCGCAAATTCATTCGAACACTCAATAATGTTTTTATAACTATGATTTAATGAAATCAAATATCAATCCAATTTTTTACTTTTTCTGCGAGTTTTTTGCTAAAACTGTACTATTAAAAACAACCAACCTTGCAACAACTGTGAAGAATACAGCAATATTTAATAGTTTCGCTTTCTAGGCGCACTCGAGTGAAACTGTGAATTTTAGATCGGACATGAGATGAATGACACATCGCACACACAAAACTGATAAAAAAGTGTAAGCGTATTACACGCAGAAAGTGCATCAAGGTTAAAAAAAATATATAAAGTGTTCTCTCTACAATAGAATTGATAAAAGTTTGTCATAAAAAGTAAATGAAATAACAAAACTTGAAAATTTATGAATATATTTGGCTTATTGCATAACAGTAAATGAAGAAGGGTTTTATTATTTTGCATGTTAAAAGCAGATTTGTACATATTATTTCGAAGCGTACTCGCTCTCAGCATTATCAGATTTTAATATAATTATAATTATTATCACTATCTGAGAACAGATAAGGTTAAAATTCGGATGTTTGATATATATACAAAATACGCGCCGAATTTTTCAAAATAAATAGAACACAATTCTAATCTGTTATGAGATAGTGATAAATAATTCCATCATCATCATAGGTCTCATATGTCTATTTCAGATGATTTACACAGCGTGTACCATTCGGAAGTATCCTAATGTGCTTTCAGCTTAAGCGGAGGTACCATTATATTATTCTGTTATACAATAAGCACGCGCAGAGATAGTACCGACTTTCGAGTTTCGCTGCGTCTCGCTAAACGACACGCAACATTTGATGCTCTCGTAGCCACGAATATCTTCTAGATGTTGATATCATCAGTTTCGAATCTCGGAGACTTGTTATCTTTACGCTTACGCACTTTATTGCGCGGAAAGAGATTGTTGTATAAGTAAAATTCAACAGTAAAGCAATGAACAAAAGACATAGCCCATGATAAAATTACAATAAAAAATAAAGCAACCAATATATTTATTATCTTCGATAAATTCGAGCATGCTTTGAAATAAGCAGTTATTTTTCATGGCAATTTTTATCTTATTTAATCAAAATTGTTTCACTTTCCTACCGCGTACACCTGTGTTCATAGAAAGCCAATATCAATGTCATGTTGCTTATTTAATGAGATTGTGACGTAAAGCGTCACCCACCACACGTTTTGTTTCGAAACAATCTTATGTTATAACACGTGCATTGTGATATGGGTAATATTGTTTTTCTTGAATATTGTGTGATATCTGCAAGTGAGGAGCTCGGTGGCGCAGCGGTAAACGCGCTCGGTCTGCGATTGTTGAAGTTAAGCAACTTTCGCAAAGGCCGGTCATAGGATGGGTGGCCACAAAAAAAAAAGTTTTCATCTCGAGCTCCTCTGTGCTTCGGAAGGCACGTTAAGCCGTTGGTCCCGGCTGCATCAGCAGTCGTTAATAACCATCAATCCGCACTGGGCCCGCGTGATGGTTTAAGGCCCGATCTCCCTATCCATCCATAGGGAAGGCCCGTGCCCCAGCAGTGGGGACGTTAAATGGGCTGACGATGATGATCTGCAAGTACTCTTCTTACGCACACTAGAATAAAAATATTGGCATGTATACCAGTTCTGTTATAAAGTCGGGCTTTATGACGAAGGAGATGTGTACGTCTTATAGGCTGGCGAGAAAGGTAACTATAAGATTCAATATAAGATTGTACCAACAAAAACAATCAGAAGTGGCACGAGTCAAGACTTAGATGACTTTGCACAATTTATCATATGCGTTGGAACTAAAACAAACAGCTGTATCCTAGGACTTTCTTAAGAGAATAGAGGTAGTTTTCTGTTATGGGTTCTTCTTCTTATTGTGTGGGTTGTGAGGTGGAATACCAGCCTCATCAACCCTGGTGTCAGGGTTACTATTGAGCCGCCAAAGGCCCCTGACATAGCTCATGTAACGACTACTTACTTACATTAGTAAGTAGTAACCGGGACCAACGGCTTAACGTCCTTCCGAAGCACAGGCACAGGTCATCGTACTTTCGGACAATCAGATGATCAGCCTGTAATGTCCTAACCAAACTCACAAAGTGATTTTTGTGATATGTCCCCACCGGGATTCGAACTCAAGGCCTCCGGATCGTGAGTTTAATGCTCAACCACTGGACCACAGAGGCCGTTTCTGTTATGGGTAGGTATAAGCGATGTTTGTGTCGCGCTGTGAGGGAGGAATCGATAGAGGGAACCCTCAGTCTAAGGGGTGCACTTCGTCAAGTGAAGCGCACGACAACCCATACATACTAATGGAAGCTATAAGGAAGTAGATTTGAAGTATTTCAGTGTTGCCCTCTGGGTAAATTTTCACTGAACCCTGGCCTTTATTGGTGAGCTGCGGCACCCTTATGTTTTCCAACTAAATAAATATTAATGTGTGTATATTTTAATGTTGTAAATGTATATGTGTGTCGTTGGTTTTACCAAAATAAACTTTTTTTTTTAAGTAACACATTTCAGTTTCTATTTAAGTAGAACATTTTACTCTGTTTATTTGAATTGTGGTAATAAAGCGAGTGTTTTTCTTTCATTTTTATAACCTCACAATTTAGACATTATGTTTTTATAAGGAAAACCATGTAACTCATCTAGTTAACGTGTAATAAACACATGCAAATAAATACCTCACATTTATATTTATACTTTGTAGACGGTCGGAAAATACACTAGAGGATATTAATCATACTAAAGCACGTAGAACGTCGAAATGGCAAGCAAGTAAATATCGGTACTAGACACTTCTGCGTGATATATGTATATCAACTGTCTTGCATAAGATTCCACCGATAAGCTGTACAACTTGCATTGTGTAGTAGAAATTGATGTATTTCTAAAATTTCCCTTGGAATTTAGTTAAAACCATAAATTACCTATCACGAAATAACGGTAAATATACTTAGTGATCAACGAGTAGCTTGTGATAACAGTATATAGGTAGGCACATAATTTGACCACTAAATATTCTTCTCTTGTCACATTTGTAAGTAGTTGTTTTTAGTGTTGTGTTTATATGTGCAATAAAGCTACATATTAAGCTTATATTATAATTACATGTTTTTATACGTTTGGGTAAGTACAATAAAAAACATTTTTTTAACAAAGAAATATACTGCTTTGGGAACCGGAATATTTTTAACCTTGCCAAAAACAATAAGAATTTAACGTTAAAATTCATACATTCACGTTTGTAGAGTACACGCCACGAAAGAAGTCCCGCGGATTTCAATGGAACTACGTGACGAGTCATAATAATTCTATGCAGATACTGCGACGCCAGCGCCGCGCCGCGGGACTTCCACCTTCCAACCACATCCAAGTACTGTGTACCGACAAACTCGTTTACTTAATAGCTGTAGCCAATTATCAAGATTTGGATCGACCATTTACCTACATAAGTTTCTAGTTTTAACAAATGTAAACGCATGAAATCATACAGGTGCAATAATGGGTCGATAACGAAGTTTTACACCATACCGCTTGTTATCGCAACATTAAAAGTATTAAAACTATTAAAATTATATTTTTGTTAAGCTATGCTTTGTAACTATTACCAAACTAGTACGAAATCCTATACATTATATCTCTTCACCTAAGTTACGTAAGTAGATATACTTACGCAAGTTTAGAACTTTAGACCAATCTTCAAAGCTAGGCATAAACTTTTTAGGCTGCCTCACAATGGCTTTGAAAAAGCAATTTGAACGAACAATAACTTGTTATAAATGTAACAATAAAGGGAGCTAACCATCTCGTTATAAACAATGGATGCCCGTTCAATAAACTATAAAAGGCGCCATCTATATGCGCATGCTACTCTTGAATTTCCGAGTCTATTGTTAAGTACGTCCATTCACAAACTGAAGCGCTAGATATGATTATCTTAAAGGTCATTATTTCATTTCTTATGAGACTCGGAAATGGACTGTTATGTATATTTCATAATACCTAATATTATTATTATTCCACCCTCCGTGTCATGTAGTAGTACCTTTACGACTCCGGCCAAGTATTGAATGCCATCTGATGCCAATAAATCACGGCGAAAAGTGAAATATCTAACGACTAAAGACGTCAGTATTTTTTGATTAAGATTTTCATATAAAAGACATCAACGAGTGCAAAAAGAATATTTGTTTATTCACTCAATTACTTAATCAAAATAGCATAATATAACATAAGACTTGACCGAAAACATCCACCTTTTGAAGCTAATAAATCTATCTCGAGAATTGGAAACCACGACATTGAAGTTAATCATTGAAACAGAGCGACGAATAAATCTTATCAGTATAAATACATTAATTTCTTGATTATATCTGACAATTATTTTACGATATTTTTAGGTAAGTATAAAATTCTCCTGCAACCGTTCATAAACGTCTTGTAGATTTATTTACAAGACGAAGGTTTACTATGCTAACCTATGTTTTTCTAACCACTTGAATCTACATAGTTTATTAAGTATAAGTAATGTTTATCACCAAGACACTAGTACAAAATATAGATCACTGTATGTGTGTAACATCTTTTATAACGTCTAATTGCTCGGTCTACTTTACTAGAAAATAGATTTCTAACGCAATAGGGAAGTGTAAGGAAAATTGCTTTTCAGATGTTTTAATTGAGGTAGGTAAGAATGGCTTTCATTAGTGGAACATTATCCAAGTTTTACGGCGTGTGGCGTTATGATGGTCGTGATGAAACGGCGCAAGCTGGACCAATCAGCGGCCTCTGCGAGTCATCGCAATTTAAAACATTAGAATTAAGGTTGCCAGTCCTATTATACAAGTAACATAGAACACAGCTAGTATATAGTAAGTTAATAGACTCAATTCTCGTAAGACCTAGTTAGACGCAATGGAGATTGCATTGTAAAGGGATATTGGGCCTTTCAACCATTATTACATTCAATCCTGCATAAGAAAAATAATCGTTATTTAAAATAGTTTAGTGGTATAAAGCTGCGACGTTGCAAATCTTGATAATGCGATGAGATGCAATATTTAAAGTAAGTCTCAGTAAACACGAATATGTTAGGAAATAACGACAAAACGCGCAAGTTTTTTTGCCCTGTTCCACTTTATAGAAGGTTTTCATTATGTACTGAATACATTAAATCAAGATCTAGTAAACAAATGGAAAACAATTACCGAGGAAGGCAGCCCTAATGAGAATGCCTTTCAAATTGGTAACATGGGCTGTGAACCTCGGACAAAGTGACGATGGGTCATTGTGTTTCGACTGTTATACATCCTTATTGAACGGTCATACCATACGTTAGTTGAGATGATTCATACATAAGCCAATAGGTACCAATTGGCCGTACATTTTGACTTCGTGAGTAAGTTTATTGTAGGTGAAAACGTAAAAAAGTGGTCACATTCACACCCTTAATAATAGCTCCAGTCAACACTGCCAACCCCTCCCATTGTAGAGAATTTGATTAAAAGCCACTATGATCACGTGCCGTTTGGAAGCTTTTAACATGACCAGCTGGCCTTTTATAGTACTTATGAATCAAAATTGCACTAAATTGGTTAAAATGCATGCCTACGGCACGGCAGTAGGTAATTAAAGTTTTTACCTCGTTTGACGTAACCACAAGCAAAATTGATTATCTGTGGTATCATTTGCAATGTCTGAAGCTAGATCGTATAGAATTGGAAGCGATTGGTTTACATAAGCATGCATGCACTAGATCAAGATATTCACGATATGTAATGATTCACTAATATAACACACAAAATTAGCTTCTGAATCATTGTTAGCCAAATACTAAAACATAGTTTATCGTAAATAACAAATTGTTTATATTATTTTTTATTTAGAAAAGTTTGAAGGTATATTTACCATTCGGGCGAAAATCATTGAAGGCTTTGATCCGCATTTTCTTTTCCCAATGTATCCTTTTTGAGTGTTCGATTTGTGGTGCACTATCGGATTATTGGCACCTTCATCACTATACACTTTTGACACATCGAAGGTGAAACACCTCACATTTTGCGTCTCCGATCGATTTTATATAAAATCAAGTCAGAAAGGATACAAGTTACTAAGAAAATATCATTAACAACCACTTTTCACATTGTTTTTGCACGTGACAAAACACAAGTAAAGACACTGCAACGTGAATAACAATAAGATTAGAATTAGTTTGGTGAGAGTAAGGTTAACTGCGTATCGCTTGATTTGACAGCTGCGAGCGCGCTATCCCGTATTCCCGATACAAATATTGAAGGGTCGCGTGAATGGCGCGGAGCGGGACGCGCGAACTCGACCGTAGTGAACTTAGCCGCGGGTTGACTCGGGGCGAGACGGGAACGGGACACAAATAGCACGGGATTAATTAGAGTATACTACGACCAACACGCATCCAAGTTTTGATACTTTGCAACAATTGAAAATCTCAGAAAAAAAGATGGAAGGAAAAATGGATTAGAAAACGTTATGATTAGGTGCACTCGTAATAAATTACAAGAATTCCAATGATGTACTTATGCTGAAATTTACTTGAATAGACAAAATTGTAAAATATTGGATGATAAATAAAAATGCTGTCCAATCAAGCGATACAAAACATAAGTTAACGCTATTTATAGAAAATTTAATAAAGTGATAGAAAAAAACTGACGTTGTTAATCGGATCACGATTACAGCACCGCCGTATAAACCGTCGAGCGCGCAGGCGCAGCGCGCGTAACTGACGTACGCAGGCGCGCCAACTTCACGCCAGTTGACGTCATGGCGCGAATCAAACAAACCTTCAGAGGCTGGGAGGGTGCATAATAAACTTAATTTGATAAAAAATACGATTTTTATCCCCATTATATACAACCCATACAATGTTAGATCTTACAAATATAATAAATGGAAGTTTTTTAAAGTTTTCCGCCCGAAACTGGAAGAGAATCTTCAATGAAAATGCTTTTTTTGTTTCTAATCTAAGTTCATCACAGTTCCTCTCCAATAGCAAATATAAATAACACAGTTAAGACTATTAACAATTAAAAGGAAAATAAAAAATCAGTAATACTTATAAAGAGTTGAGAAACTATTCCTGTGTTCCAACACGCAACTTGGAAAAACTTTTGACCTACATAATGTTTACGGAATATGTAATGTTTCATCAAGTTTTGTTAACCGAAATCATTATTAAGTACTTATGACATTAAAAACGGCCCAGTGAGTGTCGATTCACGCATATCTATTGTAGGATTCCACCGTCATGTATGAACGCCAGGTAACTTTGCTTTGACAGATTGGCCTGGTGAAAAAGAACGCGAATGAAATGAAATGTACATGAGGGACTTTCCAGGCTACGTTCCCTAAAATAAAATATAGATGGCGCTGTCCAGATTTAACGTCTTCTAATCTTCTTCTTCTTCTTATCGTCTGAGGTGAAATACCAGCCTCATCAACCCTGGTGTCAGGGTTATGATTGAGCCGCCAAAAGCCCCTAACATGGCTCATTACTCACTTACCAGTAAATAGAAACCGGGACCAACGGCTTAACGTGCCTTCCGATGCACGGAAGAATACACGGATAAATAGAATGTATACAACCTACATTTTGCAATCTTCTTTCAAGGAATTCCGACATCATTGTATTGAAAATTCTGCTTAAGGTTCAAAACTGATTCCAATTTTCTAAATCGCGTGAGCGTACGTAAGATAATGTTTCTTTTGTGTGCAATAAAAAGTTTGTGGATTGTATTGTACTTGCTTGTATACTTACGATTGGTCGAAAAATATTTGAAAGGTTCAATGATAACCGTAACAAGAGACAGATTATATTTAATAATTTCGGAAGTTATCACTGGTACACTAGAATGACTAAGAGGAACAGACAGAATTATAATGATCATAAAGTCGATTTCTTGTTTTCTGACTATAGAACCCAACCTACCTAGTACGTACCAACTAAAACATAATTTCGAAATATTTTACTGGCCTGTGCGTGACCAACACAGTTGTAATAAGTCTGAGGAAATTACGTCCTGACGTGGTTTTCTACGTGTCGTAAAACCACAATAAAATAGGAAGTTTTTATTTTAATGCCTTAATCCCCTCAGATATTTCTCTTTTATTGCCATGTACACCTACTTAATTTGTCGTCATAACTACTCATAACTCTCACGGATAGGAAGCCTACTTTTATGTCACAATGTACGAACACGCATAGACTTTTTTTCTTTACTGATACTTATTTTATTTTATTTTATTTTATTTTTTAATTCTAGGAGAACCAACAGTTATCAAAAACAAGTTAACAGTATGTAATTTTATGCTCTTAGAAATGTAAAAATGCAATCGCTTGTAGCCTCTATGGTCTTTCCGTATAAAAGCGCTTTTTGTACTTAATAGAATAAAAAACAACGACCACTATTTATTTACATGAGCGCTATGTACACCCTTATTGTTACACATATCAGTCAGAATCCTAGTTAAGTTGTGGAATAAGCTCAATATGTGTGATGTGGTTGTACTCTTTTTAAAAAATAAAATAAAATAAAATACATGCGATTTTAAAAGGTACTAGGTACAATTTTCAATTTTTCACCCAACCTATTAAGGGTTCTATACGATTTCACGACCCTAAATTAGGTAAGTACGTAGAGTTTAGATGAAATAAAAAGACTGAATGCCCCAATTTTTCCATGCCTACTGTAATAGCGCCGCTCTAATTAAAGCGCCTTTTGAAATCATGTACTTAATATGATAGAGGTGTAAAGGTTTAATTACATCTTATTTTAGCAATATACCAATAAACATTCATAAAAATCCATTGTCAAGACGGACGCATAATACCCAAGTGTACATAAACATATATTATTATGATAGGCCAACAACATCTGGGTACTTTTTTGCGATATTACAAAGAATGTTTCGGCTAAAAAAGTAACGGTAATGTTTGCCAAATCAGTAATATTAAGATGTGAATGACCCCGGTCGGCAAATGTAAACCGAGAGACGAGACATAATCTGCTGAACATACTAGAATTTTGGATGTCAGACAAATAATATAATGGAAAACGTATAAGTAGGACAAAACTATAAATCTCGGAGAAGGATTAACAACGAAGATTAATAAATAGAACGAATGTATTATATTAATTTAGAATTAATTTTTATTTCCTAGAAATATATTTAAATCTGATACAGTAATTGAATAAAGAAGAAGTAAGTATACTTATTATAATATTAATTTTATAATACCTAAACTACGAGTATGAACATATTGCTGATAAAAATAATAAGTATTAACATGACTCATTCTAAATTTTTTCCTGTACATCTAGTGATAACAATGTTCATAGAAACTGCATATAGGTATATTACACAATATGAAGGTTCCAATAGTTTTACATATATACCTAAAATAACAACGCCATCTATTGCTGATCGAAACAACTACATGCAACTCCTATCTTGCTATTGGTGTGTATTGATTGTTCGATCGATCTCGATCCATTCTAAAGGTTTAAGATTTATACACTAGGTGTCGCTTCTGACAATTTGTTTTGAAACTAAATAGGTATCTAGACACGACTAAGTTTCGTCATCAGTAAGTATGTATATTGTATGTAACCTTGATAAAAAGTCAGTCAACGAGAGATTTCCAAAGTGCGTCATTTATTTTAGTCAAATTATTTACCGATATCTAAGGCGATTTGAAATTGAGTAGTACGTAGTCATAATTTTATAATCGATTGCAATGCTAATAAACAAGATCCTTTCAAGGTTTATAGTTCATAAAATTGAGTGTAAACCTACAACAAAGAGTAACTAGGGATTGTTCATGCTTAACATTTATTGAAAACATTGTGTCTGCCTTATGTGATGTGATGACACTGATCGTATAAAAACATTTATTTATGCAAAAAAGTAACTATCACATACCTTTTGGCCTCCTTCGTTTTCGATTTCTTTTCTTCGGCCTTCTAACATGTTTGACTATAACCTTTTCACTTTCAATTTCATCTTTGCAGTGCGCAGTTTTTGCGATCTCCAATATCTTAGAAACTATACACCACACCAGCGCTATCATCTTTACCGTCAAAAAGAATAACTTTATCCTTATCTATATCAAACTCCCTATCTCGTAATCTTGTAGATATATTTTTTCTTTCTCCGCTTATTCTTTAGTCTATACACTTGCTTCTTTACTCTTTGTCTATTCTTCAAGAACGACACTTTAAGTTCACTATTTTGGAGTAAGATACACATAACCTTTAAAGACACTGCACTTGTTGATAGCTCAGAAATCACTGTCAATGTTTATGTCATGAACTCTCAGAAAAGTTATAGTTATCAATAGGTTATCAGTTCATAGACACGAGACGTTTGAGTCCAGAGTCGTGGTGTGACTGAGGCATGATTGAGCATTGAGTAAACTCTAAATATGGCTAAAATATACACCACACGCGGTTATACATTTTTATAGTTTAAACACAATCACTATGTATGTTCCACACAACTTTAGATTATCTTTAGAACATCTTCCACTAGTAGATGTATCGTAAACGAGACGTTGTTATTTATAGATTACTTACATACAGTTGTATTAATTTTATTATTATTATTATACGGTTTAATAAAAACAATACTTGTAAACTAGTGTATTCATCAAAGGGCTAAGTAAAAGTGTCTCTACCAACTACTTTTAACGGATTAGTTCGTGAGGTAGCGGTGGTTTTGCTATACGGACAGCGTCCAGGGAACGTGCTTTCTACGCCGATGTGTATTGTATTTTTAATTAGGTATCACATGTGTGTAAATGAGGCCCTTTCAATTGTGTAATGCCGCATTTATATAGTGAAATATGTTTCACAACCCTAAAAATTGAGCCTGTTTCCTGGTAGCTAGTTGATAGCCTTTGAATTATGATGTTTACCAGCTTTATGTTTACTAGTTACTAGCTATTAAGTAATGTAATAACCTATAAGTATCTTTGTTACTATTATTAAAAAAAAAAGAAAAAAATCACAAATAAAAAACAGGGCTCACGGTTTACGAAAATAGTAGTATTAAATGGTCAGATTTTTGAAGATGTACCGAATACCAAAAGCAATGAAGAGGATCGACAGAATCTTACAATTATGATACAGAAAAGTATTTTATTATTTTGACATACATGCGATATCATAAAAAAAAATGTTTATTATTAACACGTTCGAATTATCTATACACTTTGGTAGTACGCAATTCCCTTGACGCGAGGTGTCTATTTAATTTGCTCGGGATATACAATACTTACAGAGGTTGCAAGCAATGTGCAGTATTGTGCAGTAAGCCCGTATGCAGCCCACGGCAACCGGAGGATGTCACGGAAACCGTGCTCGTGACGTCCGCAATTCGTAATGTAAATCGACTGCCTAATTTAAATTTTAAATAAATGTTTCTTAAACGTATGAATCATTTTTTTTTTTTTTTTTTTTAATTAAGATGGGTTTGCTCTTGACTTCGTTCTTCCACAAGAAGAGATCGACGTTGGAACGAGCTTACCCAGAAAATGCCTATGCTAATTTTAATTCTAAAAGTCAACATCAAAAAGACAAACATATTTTTTGACGTGACTGATTGTAGATTTGCCGCATATGGCACTAACTAATTGGCCGGACAAATGGAGCGCTGAGGACTCTGACCCGGTACAAAATTTAAGACAACAGGCCACAGGACATGGCTGAGTGTGCCCCACGATAATCAGCGGAATTATTAAGGTAATTAATTACCTATAAGTACGATCGCAACTATTTTATACTTCTTAAAAATAAGAAATAATCCAAAACAAGACATTAACTACTTGGCCAGACAAATGGGTAGCGCTGAAGGCTCTCATCCGGTACAAAATTTAAGACAACATCGATCAGTGTGCCCCACGATAATCAGTGGCATTATTACGTTAACTAATTACGTATAAGTACGATCGCAACTTTTTTTTACTTCTTAAAAATAATAAATAAAATTTAATGTCACCGAACTTATTTTTAACTTATAAATATTAAACTAGTAGAAATGCCAAAAAATAAGAATTTAAAAGCCATTTAAAATAAAAAAAACGATTTCAGTAAGTAAGTACCTAAGTATATTTTTTCAATATTTCAATGATGTCATATCTCTATTTATTTTTATGACTGCTAGCATTATAATTTACTTTGAAACAAAAATTTAGTCATTCCGGAATATGTAATGTATGCAGTGTCTTCACATTCACATTTTTTTACGTCTTATTACTTAGATGTAATTTCGACCTTTGCATTTTCGATTACCTTGTCTTCCTAAAGTATTACGAAGACACCAACATTAAAATTTCAAAACAATGATGAGTCATTCGTATGGTCTAATATTGTAAAATTCCGTCAATACTCACCGAGCATTCTGTTGACTTCTTTTTCAGTCATTGTCGTCTTCGATGTCTTTCATGGCTCTAAACCTGGGAAATAGAGAATTATAAATATTTTTTATCCAAATAGTCAAAGTTTTATTAACCAACTAACTTAACTATAATAATAATCCACTCTGTTTCTTGTCTGTTCTATTGTGGCATTTTTTTTCGATATGTGATCTACATTATGAATTCAGTAAAGAATATCAACGTTTAAATTACATTTACCTTGGTACTCGTACCAAATCGTATCACCCCTTCTAAACCAGAAACCGTAAGCACAACTATTAACAATCACAGACACTTAACTAAAACAGTATTACCAACGAATCAACAAATATTATTTAAACTTCAACTGTTATGTAACGTTTCACATGTTTTTTTCACTCAAAATGTTAACATTTTTCCGGGGAAAACGGGAATTAAAGATTTTCGGGTGGTAGAGGCATCTTGCCGAGGGTTGTAGGCGAACCGCACGGAAACGCACGAGTGGGCCCGATGGTAGCCGAATGCAAATACTCCGCAGGGGCGGATTCGGAAAATGACGGCAACGACCTCTTTGAAGGCGAGGAAATAGATTTTCCTAGAATAGAAAACTTTACTTCGATATCAAACGTCGACTACTAGGAAATACAAAGTTTGCATTAATAATATATGGAGCGAAATATGAAGGTTCAAAACTTCTATGTCAAAAACCCGTCTAAGTAAATTTTCTAAGTAGTAAATAATTTTCGGCCTCGTTGAAATTATACGCTGATATATCAAGTGCTTAATCCGCGTCTGTCCGCCTCTACACCCTGCAGTGAGGTCGTAGTGACGCCATGTTTTTCACGCATGCGCCTTAATTTTGTTAAATGGAACAATCACTAACGTTGCCTTACAGTCCTCATACTCCATTATACCATGTGGGTTATAAAAAAATAATAATGAATATTTTTTAATAAAGTTTTATTTATCAAAGACAGAACCTATATTAAAATCTTAACGTAAGATGTGCATTAAAGCATCTTAAGTTGCGCGCGCAATGTCTTTGACGTTGAGTCGACACACTGACAGTAGAGCTAGGATCAATATGATGACGTCACGCCATTCAGATGGCCTATAAGATTGCACTTTGCTTCCTGACACAGAAAAATAGGCCTGCAGTGCCTACTTGAAGAAAATGCACTTAGAATATAAATGTTACCTTCGAACAGAGGCAGGAATAATAAGCGCTTAAGACAGAAACATGTCTTTACTTATTCAGTTTCCAGGGATAGATAATCCAATTGATACATTACTTAAAGAGTTTGACCCTAATTTACTATCAGATAACAACATAATAAAATAAGATAAGATAAAGAAGGAAAACCGAACCTTTTGATAAGAAAACAAAGTCTAATTATACGCTAACTACAAAAGTCTGCTAGGCTATTAGTAACCCTGCACTAGCCAATCAAATGGATGCGTAATATGGTCGATGAACAATTCCAAGGCCGATGACTTCCCCATAAGGAGTCTGCCGTCATTCTATGGTAATGATCAAACGCCAGGGACTGGAGTGGCTTGTTAACGAAGTGAATCCAGTTTATTGTGCGAAGACAATACGCAATCGAATGTTGCTCGTAATCCTTATGACTACAAAATATAAAGAATTACTTGATTTTTATCCATATTAGGATGGGCAGAGCCACACATGGATACGATGAACCGTATGGTAATTAATAACATCAGCCGTGTATGAGGTTCAAGATAAATTATAAAATTCTGATTACTAAATAAAGACATCTCTGTCTTTAAAACTAACGAAAAACATTTCCTTTTTCTATTTAACTTATTTATGATTTTTTATCAAGAAAAACGTAACAATAAGTCCGACATTTTATCATGTTTTTCTACGAGTATGACGTCACAGTGTGCCACAGTAATTTCGTGTTTTGACGTTTAGTAAAAAGTAACTGATTTGACTAGTTGGAAACTAGCCTATATCTATTTGACAAAGCAGCTACACTTAAGTTTTACTCCTAGCATAGATAATATTTGTAATAAGTATGTAAGATACACTTACTCTACAAATAAGGACCAAACTACAGTCTGTAATATGCACAATACGTCCATTATTTTAGACACTGCATAGTCCCTGAACCGACGTTAACGACATACCCGGTATGATAAGCCGTTGATTCTAAGTTTGCTCTTTGTTCCGGATAAGGTATTTATTGAACAAGTTTCGAATAGAATTAATTTCGATACATAACAAATAAAATTGTACTTATAAGAAGTGATAACGAAGTGTGAAGGGGTCTTACAAGAAGGTCGTTAAAGAGACAAAGTACTCCCACAGGAGTACGAAAAACCGAGAGAGCATTATTTTTACCTTCTGAACGTACTCGCTTAAACGAATTCGATTTAGCTGAATATCGGTAATATCGACCGTTTCCAAGAGGAAGTAATCAAAAGATTCCTATTTCATCACAATGCACAATTTTCCACTTTAAGTCAGTAATTCACACCCGAATACCGTCTGCAGTAACGAACAATTCAAACCAACTGACTGATTAAGGACGAATATACTAAAACACTGAATCCATTTAATTTCAAGTAAAACTAAACCTTAACACTTTCCTTCTAAAACTCAGACTTTAAAATACGACTGCTAAAGCTAACCGCCTGAAACGTAGGTCAATTAAAACCTGTTTTGCAGAAACAGATAGCACTAATTAACATCACAGTAGAATTAATTTGGTTCTTTCAAAAGCAACTTGAATGCATTTCCACACGACACGTCAACACGTAAAGATTTCAAAAGTAATCGCGTAACTCAAATTGTAATCTAAGGAGCATTACAAAAATTTACTAATTGTAAGTATTTTTTTATGAATTAAAATACAAATGTAATGATTTGAAACGTTAACAACAGTCTTTGAATTTGTTTATAGATCATTTGCTTTGAACACAGCAGCAGATACAGATGTTATAATGAGTGTTAATCACTCACGTAATGATCGCGTAAGTACGGCGCGTGCTACCGCGCGGGCGAGATTCTCAACTGTTTTATTTTTGAGCTGGCTCTATGCTACGACCGTGAAACTGCACACTATGTAGGTAGCCGTTCAAAACCGATGAGCAATGTCGTTCATTGACAGTGAATAAACTCTCAGACATCTCATATATCAATTTACGAAGAACAAAAGCATCTCGAATAGATTTCATGGTACGTTATCTAGAGAGTTGCGTTTGCGAAATTTCACCAAGTTGCAAAAATATGACCTGTGGAGTTTGGTTAATGCTGGTTATTTTTCATGTGTGACATAATTAGCTCAGGTGTACTACGAATCATGACTTGGTTTGGGTATCCTTTCCGCAGTGGAATATTATGATAGAATAAACTTCATAAACACAGCCATACCATGCATTTCATAGGGCTTGTGTTTTGGTCTAGCAAAGATATTATTTATAACCCTACATTTACAAGTTATAGTTTTAGATATATATTCAAACATGACTATGGTACAATTCACAATAAAATTAATGATACAATTTAGCATAGCATGACTTGCATTGATACGAGTCTGAATGATAATGATAATACGCTGTGACAACATTGGTATATATATATCGTCTATAAGAAGCCAATAGAAAATTAAAGCCTTTATTATATTATACCGTGAGTACAATGAGCTTATTATTCGCGTCTTTTAACGCTATGTGCTCTAGATCACGTACAACAAAGTGACAAAGTAAAGATAAAGATGTTAATATTTGTAAAATTGTGTACTTATTTGTTGATTGGAGAAGGCGCCATGAAAACAATGAATTACTAATCGTTGTTGTTGATAATGATAATAATATATGAATGTAGGTCGGTTCCATCTGTCTGATTAGTTTCTTACGTGGTTTTATCACAGTTTTCAAAAATAATGGTTCACATGTTAAAAGTTGGTCTCGAAAAATGCTTTATGTACATAAATATTTAGTCGTCATTCCAAAATCCCGACGATCCCGCTTAACACCGTCACGTCTGTTTACGTGTTACATAACTTACAGGGTTAGTTAAGGCGAAAACGCCGCTTGGAAACGAACAAATCCGCGGGGCGGGATGCATGCGGATCCTTTGTAGTCAATTGGCATAATAGGAGCAATTGGACAGCAGCTTGCTTTCTCTATACACGATGACCGGATTGAGGACGTCGAGTCGACACACGTCGTGTTCTTCTTCTTTGCGAGTCGGTGGCTGTTTTGCTATATTTCATGTATTTGATAGCACAGTCTTAACGTAACGGATTATTGATATTATTACAACGAAAATAGTGTCATTATGATGCCAAAGTCAAGCCTCCTACACGCGGTATCATCTTATCACTCATATTAGTTCTAGTGATACGAGCGCGAACACGTCGGGACTATTCATTGTGATGTGAATTTGTTATAGTGTATTCAGGTTTAAATTCTGTGATATTTTGTTAAGTTATCAAATTCGCGAATATGGAAAGCACACTTGATCTTCCAGAATTAGAGAAATTGAGGTAGGTACCACCTACAGGTTATTGTATCCACGGCATGTATTGAGTCACGTACATTTTAGTAGAAAACTTGTGAAATGTTTATATAATTGTGCCCATATATGATATAAGTAAGTAAATAAATCCGACTTTCGACGTTCATATTTTTTACTGAATATTTTCATCAACTGTGTAAGTACGTATGGACGTAAAATAAATGTGTATACTTGCTTTACGAGTCAGGCATATCATAAACTTTTCTAACACGGTACATATCTTAATGTACCTAGCTACCTATATAAAATTAGTGTTTGTATTCTTGTTGTTCTTTTTTGATATTTTATAATTTATATTTTATAATGCCTACACTATTTTTTATCTTTGTTTTATCCATTATTGTATCTATATATAACAAGTCGTATTCTGGCCCCTGTGATACAAGCTGGGCTTAGTGCAGAGACCGCCGCAATATATTTTATTATTCTTATGTAACTCTGTATGTTATATGTATAATTGTACCTGTGTTTATTTAGTAAATAAACAATTAATATATTTATTTATTAATATTAAAGTAAAAACCCCAAGTAGCTAGCTCCAAGTCATTATCTTCCATTAAATCCCATACACGTGTTTTTGTATATACACAATATTTCATTTTATTCCAGAAAGGAAACCTCAGAAAAAGATGAAAGTAAAGAGAGTAGTACAGACAAACAGAGGAAATGGAAGTTCCTTCTTGAACCAGCTCTGGTCGGAGCTATGATGGCTATTAACCTAGGACAGACTTCTTTGCAGAACTTCTATCTTAGAACAGCATGTTCTGTAGACCTGGGGAACAGTTTAGAACTCTGTGAATCAGTGCACGGAGGACAATTAGAAGTAAGTTTGTAGGATCTGTTAACAGAATGCTTATTTCTATTTTCTTCTTCTATCGTGTGGGTTGTGAAGCGAATGACCAACGTCAGCGACCCTGCTGTCAAGGTTGCTTCGCCTTTTTTTTTTTTAACGTTGGGAAATGCGTTACGCATACCACGCCGCCCGGGGGGGCAACGTGGTTATGTGGGACTCTCCGGGTGTCGCCACCCGGTATACCCACTAAAATCCAACGGTGTTCCTCCTTGCCGCCGTGTGGCGGGGATACGGGAACGCATTTGCACACAACCGCGTCCCCGCAAGGTTGCTTTGCCTAACCTAACCTGGGTAATGACCCAT